>NW_028277075.1:78574500-79211500 GCF_059951505.1 Python bivittatus
TTGTCTAAAAGAACGGCTAAAACTTTTGCCCACATACTTATATGCTAAGAGGTTACACTGAGGGTTTTTGTTTTGTTTTGTTTGTATTCTGATTTTGTTATTGCTAAAATGAGAGTGCAGGTTGTAAAAGCCATATTTCTTTCACACCCTGAGGTTCCTGGTTGGATGCCAAGTAAGGTTCCCCTTGGAAGATTTGAGATGGCAGTGGGAATTACCAAGCTGCTACCCCAAAGCAGGAGGAAGGGCCAGGGTGTGAAGATCTCCAGCTTTCTACCCTACAGGTCCACATATCTGCTACATAGTGATACAAGTGGGATTAAGTGGACACAAGGGGAAAACCACAATAAAAAAAAAATTTTTTTTTTGGAAGGACATTGTTTTATATCTTGCACACAAGCAGATGCCTGACTTGGGGTGGGTATATGAGCATTTAATTTTTTTTCTTCCTTTTTGTAGATTAATTTTAATAGAGAAATAAATATACTTGCATATTTGCAACTTTGACAAGATAGGGTTAGGGGATAGAGCTCTCTTGTATGCTCTGGATAAGTGGGCATCTTTATTCAGCCATCGAAAGAAATGTTGAGAGACAGCCTGTTATAGACCATCACAATAGAGGCCAGGGCAGCCAGACCAATCATCCCAAGGGAACTGATCGACCCAGTTGACCTCAAGAATTTGAAAATCCAAGTCCACAGAGAATTTAAAAAACTGAAACTAGAACAAGAGAGGATTTGAAAAGGATTGAAACTGGAGGAAGAGAAAGGAGTGAACTTAGAACTCAAAAGGTTGAAAAGCAGAGTGTCTTTTAGTGTGACAGTCCAACATTCCTAGCACTTCATGCTAAAAAAAGAGACAATATTATACCTCCTGCTATTGAGTCACACTTTGTTGAAATCCATTTTTTAAAATGAAGTATTCCAATTATTAGTAAATTGTCATTTTTAAACCAGCAATTGCAGAGGCAATTTATTAGGTGAATTCAAGATTGTAGTCGATAATTGGAATTCTCTTCTAATTCACTTCTGATATGTATATTTTTATATGCCACACATTTTATATTTGTCTTATAATTTTAATTCAAAAAACAATTGATGCTGCTCTATAACCCTGGTACATTATGAGATTTTAGCTTCAGTGTTCATGTTCCTGAACACTAGAAGTCATACAGTTACTTTAAATATTGATTCATTCATGAGAACATTGACCTGGTTCACACATTACACTAAACCATAATGGATATGTTGATCATCTTTCCAACTGAAGATCAAACAAATAGTACTATGGCTAAGGAATAGATGTAAACCAAGCTGCCATCAAAATAAAAATATCGTTGACCTGTATTGATTCTCATAAGTTTTCATCATCATATGGTATATGTTGTTATAACAGCAAAAGTAATAAATACATAATAAAATGAAACTGATGAATTAATTATTCCACCAATTTGAACAGTGTAGATATACTCTATTGAATATATGTAAAAGCAGTTACACTGTAAAATGCTTGGTACCCAGTAGACTTGTATCTTTGGCTGGAATTTATTTAACCGATCTTTCTTTCTGGTATGTACTTCAAATAGCATTGAATAGCTAACTGGCTCCTATTATTGATTCATTTTTCCTATTATTAATTTGTCACCTTCCTGATATGGGTTTGGTCTGCCAGAAGCTACAACAATATTACACAAAAATAGTAAGACTTGATGGGCTGAGATAGGGGAATGGTTAACTCTATTCTCCTGCAACCAATCTAAAGCCATTGATTGGTGCTATTCCATGTAATCTGCATGTAACCCTGACTGGGAAATTGTTCATGCAGCAGCCATTTCCAACAGCAATTCCCATAGAGCTAATCAATATGGAGACAAACAATGGTTGTTGTCTGTGTTTGCTGTCACCTAGCTCAGGGCATATCTGGAAATCTAGCATAGCAGGAACAACAAATAATCAACAAAGCAGGACACTGATTCATTCAGAGTTAGAAGTTCCTAATCTAATCTTCTACAGTTTTGCTGGTATTTCCATTTCTACCTTCCTCACAGCAGTCCTGGAATGATCTGTACTATTTGTTACTGAAGTGGATGGATGACTCATGGTTCTAGTTTTGCCAGTCTGCTTCTTTTCTCTTAACATGATACATTGCTCAGTTTTGAATTCACACCCTCACACTAGTCACTGGATAACAAACCCCCACAGAAACTAGATGCCTTGGTAAAACAAAACAAAACAAAAAAAACCACCTTTTTGTTTTTACTGTATATTGAAATATTTCATTTGTGGTTGGTTATTTAAAATTAGGGGCATGTTGCTGGTACACTTCACATCCCAATGGTTCAATACTTATTTTCCAGAGCTTTCTCAAAATAATATTACCAAACACACTGCATTGGCCATTTTAGTTAAAAGACTGTGCTGAAAACTGAAAATGTGGAATCTACAGGAGACAGGCCAGTATTAATAACTGAACAGGTGCTATTCATAAAAGACTGGAGAACAAACAAAAATTAAGTGATGTTGTAAAATTAATTTGATTACTATTTATTTATTCCTTTCCCTTATTTTGGAATATATGCACTGACATGTACAAACATCTTCTAAACTGATTCCTAACCTAAGAAGATTCCTCTCCACTCTAACAGATTTGAACTATATCTCCTATCAACTTGAAGGATCCCTTTGATTTCCCTCTTTCAATCTGGATATACCTCAAGTCAACAATTTACACAAACATTGTACTAAATACAAAAGCACTAAAAGAGTCAGGGCATAATGTCTCTGTGTGATATCATTGTGGCTTCTGACAGACCAACCTATGCCAGGCATTAATAACAGGACTTTCTTAATAATGGGAATTAAGAAATAGGCTTTTCATTCTGAGGTTTGGTGAATTAATATTTCTCCCTGTTGATGGATCAGCCAGAAGCTTTAGTTCTTCACACACTGTAGTTGCTGCTTTTTCACAAAAACAAATGCACAATGGATGCATGCACAAAATGATGGCATGTCCAAATCTATAAACATTAATTTGATATACAAATTGTACAGTATTGTCATAGGAAAATAAGATTAAAAACTAATTGTAATTACATACCTATTTCATTCATTGACCATGTATAACAAAGTAACCCAACTGAGTATAAGACTTAAAATACCCCATAGTCCCCTTCCCTTCCCTTCCCTTCCCTTCCCTTCCCTTCCCTTCCCTTCCCTTCCCTTCCCTTCCCTTCCCTTCCCTTCCCTTCCCTTCCCTTCCCTTCCCTTCCCTTCCCTTCTGCAAACAACAGATTGGTGCAAAATTGCATCATGTCTCAGGGCTACCTGTTTACAACTCTTGGAGATATGTTCCTGCATAATTACATTGGAAGCAACATCCTTAATTATTCTATTGCTTAAGCTTGTAATCCTATATCAACTTTCCTGTGAGCAAGTATTCTGTATTTTCTTCTTATCAGTTGGGTTTGGGAAGACAGAAATAATACAGAAAAGATGTGGATGTTGAGCTTTTGTTGATCGAGTTTTGATTTTTGTTCTTATTCGGCAAGATTTGTTGAGAAATTGCAGTCTTTTGGCATTCAGCCAAAATTTATCATAACAGAAGTGGATGGGGTAACTTGAAATTTGGCTTTTTGGTATCTCCACTTTAAACTATAGTATATATAGTATACAATATAAACCTATACTATCAAGATATAAATATTTGGTTTCTATATTATTACATGTCATGGTGTGGGGTTGGGATTAACCCAACTGTTGTTATGGAGACCAGTTTAACAAGTACAGTTTTTAGATGCTGTCTTCTTTTGAATTTTTCAAGTATGTTGTCTTTCTCTCTGGGTATATATGTGTGTGTGCATGTCTGTATTGATATGACAAGTTTGGTAACCTTTCATTTTTGCTAATTACATTATTTTAAAAAGGGAAAGTTTATAAATGGAAGAAAGATAAGTAGGGTTGCTTATAGTTAGGGCTTGGATCAACTGGCAAGTTCAGAGCTATAGGCTAGACTGGGAAGTCAAAATTTATTCCAGAAGAAGGCAGTAGCAAACCATTTCCATATCTTATGAAGAAAACACTGCAGATGTGTCCATGAAATCACTAGGAGCTGAACTCGTTCTGAAGAAGTCTTTACTTTTATTTTTAAATCAGGTGTCCTCCAGTCATATCTATATTTTTTTCTTTATTGTCATAATGTTTCACCTTTTCTCAGAGAACTCAAGGTGACTTTCTTGGGGGAGGGGGGATCTGCCCCATTTTATCCCCACAACAAGAGAGTGACTGGCCTAAATTAACCCAATGTGCACTGTGGCCAATCAGGACAGGAACCAGGGTCTTTTCAGTCCCTTAAGCATTTCTGTACACCGACAGCTAGGACTCTCAGAATACCCATGCAGTAAAATAAATAAATTAGTTCAATGCATTGCTCTCTGGTCCTGTTGTGCCCACATGCCTTGAGTTGGCAAACAAAACTTAAAGCTCATTTCTGCTTTTAATCCTATTACATTGATACATTGTAAGCAGTTCAAAATTTCTGGAAATGGAGTGGCATACAAGCTGGAATAATTAATAAGTGAATAAATAAACAAACAAACAAATAGGAAAGTTTCCTCTTTGCTACAAGAGGACATCTTTTATCAGAGCCAGTATTCTACTAAAACAGATAGTATGTCCCTGAATACCAGTTGATGAAAGCACAAATAGGAGAATGGGAGTTTTGCTGGTTGGCTTCCCAGAGACACTGGACTGTAGGCCACTGGGAGAACAAAATGATAGATTAAATAGTCTTTTGCTTAATGCAGAACAGCACTTCTGCTTTTTAACTTCCTCCACACTGTTACAGATTAGTATACACATCACGTATAGATTGGTACAAATTAGCTCACAGCTTACTAAACCATAATTTATTGAATCAATCACAACTGATAGTTGATTGCTCAACACGTGTTTCCTTGAGATGAATTTTTTGCATTTCATTTCTGAGAGAGAGTATTGAGTAAGACTGAGAAGCAGAGTTTCTGTCTCCACAAATGTAAAATGGCCTGGATCTCACCCACTTACCTGCTAGAAATCCTCTGTGCTTACTGCATTTTCTTCGGACTATACAGGCTTACATGGGAGTTTATCTAGATGAAGTATAAGACTCAGTGAGTAAACTTGCATAGGATTGAACTGTGTCATCAGGAAAATGACGAAAAAGCAGCCCTTCAGATTTTCAGGGATGATGATTTTCCATAATAGTGAATTTCGCTAATGTTCTTCATTTTAAACTGAGATTAAACATTTGGAATATGTACTTATTGTATAAGTATATTATTATAACTTTAATGTATACATTTTAAAAGTGTGAATAATTATTTTTTAATTAGCCAGTCATTTGTTTTTTTAAAAGATGGATCAGAGCTTTTGAGGTCTAGAAGCTATGATGTGTAATTTCAGATTTTGTGAGAACTAGTGCTTAGTGTTGAATGACATTCTGTATGCTGTCAGACACTGTATTTCAGGATCTGGTGCTGAAAACTGTTACTAGATCTTGTCAGATAAAAGCTTTAAAGATGTCCCTGGTGTTTGCTGCCATCATCCTTTGCTTTCTACTGTCATTCCCATGTAGAACATTCTTGTGACAGAGATTTTTGCAACTGAATTTTGTTGCTTAGGTGCTATACATTTTGACTACGTTATCATAAGTCTATGTGGTCACTAGGAGTTAAAAATAACTTGATGGCACATAATCATCATAACTCAAGATTTTTGGAATAATAATAATATCATCATCATCTTTGGTTTCTGATGGGGCACTGCCCTATTCAGACTTCATGTACAATCTGGGGGTTCACTTGGACTCACAGCTCCTGTTTGAGTGGGTCCAGTTGCACCCATTCCTGGACCAGGAAGCCCTGCTCATGGTTACTCATGCCTTACTGATAAATAAATAAATAAATAAATAAATAAATAAATAAATAAATTCCTTAAATTCTTCTTAAAATGTATTTTAAAAAAACCCTAATCCATATGCCGATAGGTTTGTCAGTAGTCAGTCAGATTCTTGGAAAAAATTTAAATGATATCGGATCCTGATTCTTTCTCTGATTGATTTTTTATCCCGTATCAACCATATCCCATTTCACAGACAGGAAGCTTCTGGCGCAGTCCTACTCAAACTAGGGTGCTCTGTTCCTTTAAGACGCTGTCGTGCCTGTGTTGTACTGTCTCTTTAAAAGGCTGTATCCTCTTGGTCCTAAGCTTTTGAGAAGGGCTATGGCCATTGTTTCGGTCCTAGTCTTTCTTCCCTTCCTCTTAGGCTGATTAATTTTACCACCGTCGTACAGATTTTTTAAAAAAAAGGACGGCAAAATGGCTGAGATGGGCAAGGGAGTCACTGCAGGGAAAATAGCCAGCAACATGCAGAAGAAACTCACCAGGGCCCAAGAGAAGGTAACGAAAGGGCAGGCGGGGGCGAAAAATCCGGAAAAAATAACGGGGAAGGTTCTCGGAGGCTAATTCAACCGGAGCCTTTGCGGGGTCACTCCCTCACCCCCGAGCGAAAAAAAAAATGGGGGGTGCTGTTGCAATTGCTGTGATTATGTGCGATATGGGAGGGGGGTGAAACGTAATGCACCATTCTCCAACCCCCCCCTCGCCCCATATGCTTCCTTTCGTTGACATTGACAGCTCAGCCACGTTGTCTGTCTGCCTTCGCGTTCCACCTCGTTACCCGCGGCGTTGCCGCGGCTTGTTTTGCACTCGCTTTGCGGTCCCGGTGCTCGGCAGGGTGGGAAGGAGGAAAGATCCGTGGACGGAAAGCCCGTGTTCGTAAAGCGAGCCAGCCCGACCGAGACTGGGGGACTCCTTTCCAAATTAGTGTCGGGGAGGTTGCGACCAAAGCGCAAGATGGGAGGGGCCGGGAGACTGATGGAAGTTGTAGTCCAACACATCTGGAAGGCACCAGGTTGGGGATATGAGCTGGATTTTGATCATTGCTACGACAGTCATGTCTTTTTCCGCCCCCTGTTAAATTCTCGGCAGAGGGGCGGAGCGGTGAAGGTTATTATAGGCGTCCGCTTTTCTGCACGCTGCTGTATGGATCAAGAGATAATCCTGATCATCCGATCCCTCTTTTTTGTTGTTGTTTTAGCCCTGTTTTATTTCGCGCGGGGTCGGCAGCGGGGCGAGGCTCCAGCCCCCCTTCATTGCCGACACCCGCTGGCTGCCCTGGCCTTTGGCATCCAGAGCTCGGAGCGAGGCAAACATCAGGGAGAAAAGCCCGCGCGCTGCCTGAGGCAGGACAGCGACTATTTATGGCTGCTCCAGTCGGAGCGAGAGAATGAATGCGGGTCCGTGTGTAGGACGGCGAGCCTCCGCTACCCGTTTTGGTCTAAATCTCAGAGTGGCTAGCTGGCGAGGCCTTGGCACGGGATTAAGAACTAGCCGGCCGGAGGAAAAAGGGCGTGTTTTGCAATTGGCCCCCGCTGTCGCCTCCAGTGCCTCCGAGCTGTTCTTGCACATGGGGCTGACGTGCAAAAGATCACCGATCTTTTGAGGGTTAAACGGATCGGCCGCGGCTAAAATTACGTCAGATGAAATGCGGGCGAGATTTCCCTTTCCCGTCCTCCTTCAGTAGAGGCGAGCTTGTCAGCCTCTTCCACCCCTCCCTCTCCTTCATGATAAAGAGGCTTCAGTTGCAAATTCTCCCTCGGGAATTTCACCTGGAAGTGACTCTGGAGCGGCTTCTGCCTCAGGATTGCCGGCTCCACCCTCGGGCTCCCTTTGCCCCCAGAGTAACCAACCGGGTGTTAGTCCGGCTTCCAACGACCCATCCTGGCTTTGAGACCCGGGGAAAGCTCCATTCCCCGTCCTCCTTAGGTGAAGGCTTTGACGCCTGTGGCAAGAGCCAAGTATTCGCGGTGGCTGCCCGTAAAGCCGGCTCTTCTCTTCCCTCTCCGTTACCGTTTTTGCTTTCCCCGATTGACGGAGGTGCGGAGGTCAGGCCGCGAGAAGGGGCTTATTGTGAAAAGCGGCTTTCTGAAGGGCTCTGCGGGAGCTTACGTTGGCCCAAGCGGGGGCGGGGGAAGGTGGCGGTGCGCGCCACCAGAATCGTTCCTCTTGTAGTCGTGAAGAGGCTGTCTGCACAGGTCAGGTGGAAGACGGCAAACGTGCTGCATAACGCTGTGAAGAGGCGGAGAAACCGCTGCGCGCGGTCCCGCGCTCTGTTTTGATCCGGATTGCTTGTTGTTTGTGGTTGAGTGGCAAGCTGGTTTATTTTTCTGCTCCCTCAGATCTGGCCGGAGACAGGTTGTACTTCACCCCCCATCCCCGGCTCCCAGTAGCAGTAACAAGCTCCTAAATTGCCTTTCTTACATATCCTAGATTTTGGAAAGCAATTTATACAGGAAATTCAGTAAGGGCTGAGTACATATTTTACCACTGGAGACCTCTCCCAGACCTAAATGGGAGAATGTGATTTAATTCACCACTTTGTGCCTCTCTGTATGGTACCAGCTGCTGCTGTACAGGCTAAAGATTGGGAGATCCAGGTTCAATTGTGCAACTATCCACAGAGTTCACTGGGTGACTTGGCGCTATCTGTTTTTTGGACCTCCCCAGCTGCTGTGGTGAAGTGATAAGCACTAAGCAGTAATCCTGGAGTTGGTTGATCTTATCCTGTTTTTGTTCCCAGTCACTTGACTGCCCTGGCAAAGCCTAATGGACACCTGGAAGCTGTCTCTGGATGGTGGCAGAACAAGGGGGAAAATCATTCCTTTAACGCCCGCCTTGCATGGGTTTGGGATGAGATGAAGACAATATCATGGGGATGTGGTAGAAAAAAGATGTGACTAGGGTGTATTTGTGCAGTGGTTAGGTGCAGGAGGAAGAAAGGGTCTCTTCTCAGTGTAACTTGTTAAAAGTACAGCAGAGGGAAGGATCTTGTGCCCCACCAAGGAAAAAAAGTTGGATAATAGCTCTCTCTGACTGTGAGAACTATTAAGCGATGGGACAGCCTGCCTCTTGACGTTGTGGGTGCTCCATTGCTGAAAGGTTTCAAGAAAAGACTGGATAGCCATTTGTCTAGAATGGTATGAGGATTCCTGCACTGAGCAGGGGGTTGGACTAGAAGACCTCCAGGGTCCCTTCCAACCTTGATTCTATGATGCTAAAAACATATAATACATACTACAATGAGTGATGAATTAAATATTTGGATGCAGTTCTACATTTATGTGACCCACATGCTCAAGCAGGTCAGCTGTGCCGTGGAGGTGCATTCACAATGCTGAACACAGATGTTTCTTTAAATCAATTGGTCCAACTGGTTTGCAGCAGAACCTGGCTGCAAAAAACATGGATTGGCGAGTGCCAATCAACCTTTTTCAACTGAAGATTTTCTTAATTCTTGTGCAGTGGGTAAGGATTTGGATGCAAAAACCAGATGGAGCTAATCAAAAGTAGGGATGGGGCAAAGGGAAGAAGCTAGCATAGCTGGATCAAAAAAAGGGCAGAAGATGTTCGCTCCTTTCTTATTAAAAAGAATGCTGAAGGATACTTATTAAAAAGAATACTATCTGTATACTAGTTTGAGGGATCCCAGTTAAGCTGGAGGCACTGATTTCTTAACCAAATTAATAGACTTGGCCTGCGTATTACTTTTTTGCATCCTTATGCTGGATGTAAAGAGTGGAACTCACATACACAACGTTTTTGTAGAATGGAGACTGTAGTCTCAATATAAAGCTACTGAGTGATAACTATTTGGGGTATTAATCTAGAGTGATTTTCTTTTCTTTCGGGTGTTCCATCACACTTCCCTCATCCCCTAGACACCAGTCATCTGTTCAGTGTGTGACCCTACAAGGCTTCTTGGGACCTGCTGAGCATGGGCAGTATTTCCTTCCTGGAGGTTTTCCTGCATGAAAAGCCCTGGTTTGGGAAGGAGAGAATAGGGACTTTCTTAATTTCACTGTGTAATTGTCCAGATGGCCAGGAACTGATTTCACCACTGGAGAAAGGCCTTTGCCAAATTCCTATCCATAATTTCATGCCTCACTTCCATTCTCTGACTGCAATGGGGACAGGACTTCACACATGGATGAAGAGAAAATGTGTGTTCATAGGCCTCTGGGAGAGAGAGGGAGGAGGGGGGAAGTGATGGCACCTGTGTCATGACCTCATTGTGCAAATGACATAAGTTGCATCATTTATGCAATGGTATTGTGACATACATGATATCATCATGGTTTGTATTGGACTCTTATTTGTATATTTGGACTTTTGCGAGGGAATGATCTTATAAGTGCTAACTGTCTTCAGTTCTTGCAGATAGCTGGCAGTTCCAGCACTCCTGCTTATCTTGCAAAGGAGTTTTGCATATCTGTTCTCAGCAGATGGGCTAGTCCAGTGGATGGGAAGCTAGATATTAGAGGAAAGATTCTATTACTGCCTCTTTTAATCCAAGATGATTAAATTGAACTGTGTTTCTAAATGAGGCAGGTCAATTTATAACAGAAGCCTTTGCCTATGTGGTAAGGTACTCCACACTGCCCAAAGTCATCTATCTTACCCTTAAAAAATATGGCACAACTCTATGACAGGTTTCGGGTGGTAGATAAATCACATAAACTATACTGCTCCATTGCTGTTTTGCAGTAAATAGTCCTTAATTTGTCTCTTCTTCCTACCTTGGAATAGAATTGCTTAGTTTAGGTAAGCGGTTGTTACCATAATTTAAGACTGACTCCTGTAAAAGTCTCCTTGAAATGTCCCACAGCCCCAACTCCGGGCTGGGCTGCCTCTTCTCACAACCACAGAACTCTTCCCCTGCCTGCTTCCCACAGTGTCCCACAAGTATATGCTCATAAACACCCCATATATTGCTGAAGTACAGTTCCCTGTATCCTTTAGCTTTGGAAAGGAGGGGTGGGTGGGACAGCTGGGAATTGCAGTTTAATAGCTGGAGGGACATAGGTTGTCTGGTCCTGTTATAAACTATTGCCAGCAGTATAGGGCTGCTGGAAATTACAGTTATGTTACGGAAGCTATAAACCAGACACCTTGAATGGAAGCAGTTAGGGTCTGGATGGTATGGAGCAGGCTGAGGTTGAATCCTAGCAAGATAGTTTGTACATCAAGGTTCTCTGTCAGTTCTGGTGTTGTTTCTTGATGGGGTGATGTGCCCCTGAAAGAGCAGGTTCATGACTTGAAGGTCCTCCTGAACTCACAGCTAGTGAGTTGGAGGTGCATATTTCTGGTTGATGTGCCAATTGCAGCCCTACCTGGAGATTTTGCAACAGTGATGCATTCTCTCATCGTTGCTCACTTGAACTACTGCAGTGTGCTATGCATGGGGCTGCCTTTGAAGATCACTCATAAGCTTCAATTGGTCAGGAATATAGTGACCCAGTTACTGGTTGCAATGATCACATTACTTTGGGCCCTGCAATATCTTCCTCTGGCTTCTGAGTGAAATCCAAAATATTGGTTATTACCTATAAAACTCTACAGTTCATTCGGAAAGTATTCAGACCCCCTTCACTTTTTTCAATTTTGTTATGTTGCAGCCTGATACTATAATCGTTCAAATTCACTTTTTTCTCATTAATCTACACTCAGTACCCCATAATGACAAAGTGAAAACAGAATTTTAAAAATGTCTGTAAATTTATTAAAAAGAAAAAACTGAAATATCACATGTACTTAAGTATTCAGACCCTTTACTCAGTACTTTGTTGAAGCACCTTTGGCAGCAATTACAGCTTTGAGTCTTTTTTGGTGTGACGCGACAAGCTTTGCACACCTGGATTGGGGGATTTTCTGCCATTCTTTTTTGCAAATCCTGTCAAGCTCAGTCAGGTTGGATGGGGACCTTCGGTGGACAGCCATTTTCAGATCTCTCCAGAGATGTTCAATGGGGTTCAAGTCACGACTCTGGCTGGGCCACTCTAGGACATTCACAGAGTTGTCCCTAAGCCATTCCTGTGTTGTCTTGGCTGTGTGCTTAAGATGGTTGTCATGTTGGAAGGTGAACCTTTGGCCCAGTCTGAGGTCCTGAGCGCTGTGGAACAGGTTTTCATTGAGGATATCTCTGTCCTTTGCTCCATTCAGCTTTCCCTCAACCCTGACCAGTCTCTCAGTCCCTGCTGCTGAAAAACACCCTCACAGCATGATGTTGCCACCACCATGCTTCACTGTTGGGATTGGGTAGGTGATGAGCAGTGCCTGTTTTCCTCCAGTCATAATGTTTAGAATTGAGGCCAAACAGTTCAATCTTGGTTTCACCAGACCAGAGAATCTTGTTCCTCACAGTCTGAGAGTCCTTCAGGTGCTTTTTTGCAAACTCCAAGCGGGCTTTCATGTGTTTTGCACTGAAGAGAGGCATCAGCCACTCTGACAGAAAGCCCAGATCAGTGGAGGGCTGCAGTGATGGTTGTCCTTCTGGAACTTTGTCCCATCTCCACACAGGATCTCTGGAGCTCAGTCAGAGTGACCATCGGGTTCTTGGTCACCTCTCTTACTAAGGCTCTTCTTCCCCGATTGCCCATGCGACCAGCTCTTGGAAGAATCCTGGTTGTGCCAAACTTCTTCCATTTGAGAATTATGGAGGCCACTGTGCTCTTGGGAACCTTCAGTCCAGCAGAAATTTTTTTGTAGCCTTCCTTAGATCTGTGCCTTGCAATAATCCTGTCTCTGAGCTCTGCAGACAGTTCCTTTGACATCATGGCTTTTGCTCTGATACGGGATGCATTTTCAGCTGTGAGGCCTTCTATAGAGAGGTGTGTGCCTTTCCAAATCATGTCCAATCAATTTTATTTACCACAGGTGGACTCCAATCAAGGTGTAGAAACAGCTCAGCAACGATCAAGAGAAATGGAAGGCACCTGAGCTAAATTTCAAGTGCTGTTGCAAAGGGTCTGAATACTTATGCCAATGTGATATTTGTTTTTCCTTTTTAATAAATTTACAGACATTTCTAAAATTCTGTTTTCACTTTGTCATTATGGGGTACTGAGTGTAGATTAATGAGAAAAAAATGAATTTGAACAATTGAAGTATCAGGCTGCAACATAACATTGAAAAAAGTGAAGGGGGTCTGAATACTTTCCAAATGCACTATATGTTGCCTAGTACGGAGATACTTGCAGGACTGCTTTCTGCAGCCACAACTAACCCACCCAACTGTATGTCTTGGGAGAAACTGCTGATGATTTCCTACTTTGCAAAGTAGTGGGGGCTGAGGTGTGTAGGTACTGCTTTTCAGTGACGGTATCTGTTATGGAGGCCTTATGGAGACTGAAATGATGCCCTTGATCAATTGTTTATTGGTAGTTTGATTATTATTACTGTTCTCATGGTTTATTGAATTGTTTTTATTTTGTACCATGAATGTTTTAAGCAGCAGTTATTTATGCTTTTACTTGCTGTAAATAAGACTGGTTGATTGCAGTGGATATGAATTTAATAAAATTATTAAATAAATTATTAAATTGTATTACCAAATAAATAAATATTTCAAAAGAAGACAATAGCAAACAATTTCCATTTTGTTGTGAAGAAAATATGAAGAAATGTGTTCATGTATTTACTGGGAGTTATGCTTGACTCAAGAGTATCTTTACTTTTTAAGTAATCTTATGTCCTCCAGATGTTTTGGACTACAATTACACAGTCTCTGGCCGTTGGTCATGCTGGCAGGGGCTGATGAAAGGTGATCCAAAACATCTGTTTTAAACTCTTTACAGAGTTTAAAGATTTATAGAGTCTTATTCTGGGACTCATCCTTCATAAAATATATTGCAAAGTAAGGAAATAATTTTATTATAGAAAGATATTGTTGGCTTGTTTTTCAGAAGCTGAAATATTTAAGGATCAATCTGCATCTTATTTTCTTTGATAAAGTTCATGGTGGCTAGATGGGGATCCCACTGGTTTCTGATGAAGATATTAATTAGAGACATACCTATGTAGTATGAATAGTGTCTCAGCACTAGTTACATCTACACCATAAACTAGTGTCTTCTAGACTGATTGGGATCCCATTGGTATTACTGGCTGGGATTTCTGGAAGATGTAGTCCTAATACATATGGAGACACCAGACTGGGGAAAGCTACTCTAGATTATGAACAAGTCCTTGGAATGCTGTCATGGGTTATTGTGAAATGATTTTGTAAAAGTTTTAAGAACTTTGCTTTTGGCAAACTTTCCACAAAAACAAAGTTAAAGATGTATTTGTGCATTTTCCCTTTTCAGCCTGCAGAGAATTCAAATACAGGGCTATCTACCTAACTAAGGAGTAATTGAGCCTGATATATAATTTTCTATATCTCTTTACAGGTTATGATATGGCCCTGGGATAGAACATAAGTATTCCAGGTGTGCTTTTAGAATAATGGTGTTCAAACATTATTATTGTCAAAGAACATACCAGTTAAATCACCTGCAAGGAATTTGATATGCATCTACTCTGGGTATTGTCACAGACATCTACAGCAAACTGAGATTACATCATAATTATGACATTTGGAGGTATATGTGATATCATGATGCATACTCTGCCCTTGCATACTTCCGTGCTGTTGTCTGATACTTGTTTTATCACTTGTCCCTGCCATGGATGCCAGTTGGTATTGCAGAGTTCTACTGCCTGTTGTACAGCAGAAGAAGGCAGAATATAACACAGGATTTTCTGAATATTTCTTGTGATTAACAATGCATAGGAACAGTTATATGACATTTTGTGTGCTGTTACATCACCTGAGAATAGACTTTGAAGATACAATATATATCCCAACAAGTTCAAGTCTAGATATAATTGAGAGAGGGAGAGGAATTTTTGTCTACCATACTTATCTTCTTAAAAAGGAACTCCAATTTCCATCTGCGCACAGTTTGAAAACCACAGCTATAGGAGTGTTTGGGCTTTCCATAACACTGTAAACTTCCCCACATAACTATGGACTTAATTCTGAAATATGATTGTATTAAACATAAATTTGAAATAAATAAATTACAATGTGGACTAGAAATGGGACAATGAAGTCACCTAGTGTAGTTCACAGTAACTATGTCAAAATTACTGACAGGTGGTTGAAGTTTTTAGTCATCTGTGTAACAGATGCTGGAGATTTCTGCTATATTTATCTAGAAGGCAAATGCTCATTTCTGTAATTCACAGATGGTCAGTCAGGAGTCTTGTGGGAACCCAAGGCTGCTTGGAATGGCTGCCTGTAATTTGGTGGCAATGAGATACATGGAATGGTGGGAGATGAAATATAAAAAATGGTATTTGATATAACAACTTGGACCTGCTGCTCCTGATTTCATGCTTTGGCTCCAGAGCATAAATGAAAGAGTCTTGTAAGAGTTGAAGGATCTCCTGGAACTGTGTGGGATGAGAGGAAATAGATGGGCTTGCAATAAGAAAACAACAACCCATGCCTTCCTCAGCTGAGAGCTTTTACTGACTCTCAGTCCCTTCTAGAAAGTGATTCCTTCTGTGAATAAAAGGTTAACCCTGAATTCAATATTTAGATATTTGTGATCTTCTTGAAAAAGCTAGACATAAAGTAAATAGTGATTGGGTGCAGAGCAATAGTTCCTTAAACATTTCTATCATAAATTCTTATAATTCTACCTTAGATCAGATCAGACCATTGGTCCATCTGCTCATATAATCTACACCAGCTTTCCCCAACCTTTAGATATGCTAGACTTTTGAGAATGCCCAACCAGCATGCTATTTGATTACTACAATTCCCAGCTAGTATTGCCATCAACATAAGAATTCAGGGAATCATAGTTTAACACACTTGGAGGACATCAAATTGGGAAAACTGATGTAGTCTATACATATTTGGTGTAGAACAGGAATCTGATGGGACAAAGCTAATTTGGATATATGACTTTTATGTCTGAACTGTCTTTTTTCTGTCTGCCAGTCATACGGTATGTTAAAAATGGCTATCAACAATCTCTCGCTTTTAATTGGTTTTGTACCTCCCAAGGAAATTATTGACTGACTTTGTATGTTAAAAATGGCTATCAACGATCTATCGCTTTTAATTGGTTTTGTACCTCCCAAGGAAATTATTGACTGACTTTGAATAGTCTTGTGTTCCATTTCATTATGTTATATTATAGTAAATTTTGTGTCTGCTCAGAATAACTGTTGGTGTCTTGAATTAATGTTACCACAAATTAACAGTCTCAGGCAGAAGTTTTTTTCTGCCACATAATAGGTAGGTTTGATCCTTATATTGACATTTCACTTAGGTTCTTTTCTGTTGTTGTTTATCAAAGTTACGTTAGTGCAACTTTGTTTAAAATTAACAGTGAACTTTGTGCAAGAGTCTTCTGAACTTTGTGTTGGGTGTATAAAACCAAATGTACATATAAATGCTTTTTTTTTTTTTTTTGCATCAAGTGCAAGTCAATATTTTTGGTATGGAACAGTGTTTTTCTAAAATAATGGAATTTGCATACAGAACTGCTTTTTTCAGATCCATAAGAGTGAAGAAAATAATAGGTTAGGCATTATCATATGCTTCCACCTTATTCATGCTGGAATGTGTGGGTAGCACTAGTAACCCATATTTTGGAAGATGCAGCATTCCCTCTGCATGCTTGAAGTCACATTTTTTCATTTTGTAAATGAGGATTCCATGGATAGTATAAGAAAATAAATTGCACAACATCACTATTTTTGAAGGAGCTATCTAATAATGGTTTCATTATTCTTATATTTTCATATTACCTTTAAAAGTTGCTAGGAATAAACAATGAATAAAATCTGTTCCACTTAAAGAAAACGTAAGGGCTTTTTTTAAAAACAATGATTTTCTTCCAGATAGTCTTTCTCTTCCCATCACTTTTCACGATAGTGTCTCTTGCACAATTGCCATAACTTCTGTCACACTTTCTCCAGATATTTGCCCTTTTCTTAAAAAAAAAAAAAAAATCTTTGTCCTAGATTAGTATTTCTCAAGCTTGGCAACTTTAAGATATGTGGACTTCAGCTCCCAGAATTCTTGAGAAACACTATGCTAGATGATTCTGTAGATTTAGTTTTGCACCTGTAAAAGATTTTGTTTTCTGCAGAGAACTCTGAGCAGGAGGCAATGGGAATCTAGATCTTTTCAACCTTTTTTTTTTAATGCTCCAGAGGGATTAGTAGAAGATTGCTTTCATCTGTGTCATTCTGTGGAATTCTAGAAAGATTAGTAATGAGCAGGGCCAAACCTGCCTTGAGGCAGAAACCTGTCTCAGGCATTAGGCAATGGCAGTCACTCTGGCTCTTTCTCTCTGTTGAGAGAGGTCCATGTGCCACATGGTCTGGCCTAAATTAGCCTGCTGGCATCCTGTTTGGTGAAAGGCACCATGCCCTTCTCAGTGTAAAAGTTCTGCATAAAATCAGTTGATAATAGGGAGGCATTCTGCATCTCAGCTGATGAGTCATTAGCCTTAATTTCAAAGGAGAAGCTGGGGCTTCTGTTATTACAATAATATATAAAACAAGAAAATGGCCCTTCTGCCTCTCTTAAGAGAAAAATTGAGCTGGATTGCACACCTGCCATTGCTTTGATGGTGACAAATTAGTGTTGCTGCAGTGATTTGTATTGCTGTTTGTAAGGCATCAACTCTAGCAACTAACTGTATGGAATTCCGAATTTTTACGATTCACAGGAATTGATCTGAAAGGGAAAGCAGAAGAAGACTTGAATGCTGTTTTATAGCTTAGTATCATGCCTCAAAATTCAGAAAAGTGTATGGTCAGAGTAGAAGCCATTTATCAAGCACAGATTGATGCTTTATATAAGAGATAAACAAGAAATAAATTGGCAGCTGTATGTAGGGATTTGGGATATACTAAAATAGTCCATGATGATGTCAGTACAATAGAGCAAACTGAAGGCTCAAGTGGGCTGCTTATTGGACATAAACAGAGGAAAGGAATTATTCACTTTATCTCAAATCTTCAAAAAACATCATTGTTAAGGGAATATATGTTTGTTTTATGTGCTGGTTTCTATTTGTTTGTTATATATGTGAAGTATAATATTTCATTTAATATATACATGAAAATGGAGCCAGAAGAGTTTACAGAAGAGAATAGCAAGAAAGAAATACACTGAATGAGTTTTGGCAACAGAAACATGTCCTTAATTGGGAAAAATGATCCCCCCCTCAAATATATTGCCTTTGTAATATTTTTATAACTGGACCACTTGGGAAAAATGAGGAAGATTTTCAGAAATGTTTATAATTTCTGGATTTAATGCTGTAGTGGTTGAGTGTTCTTTCTAGCTGCCATTTGCTACCCTCCATTTGCTCATCCCCTTTGAAAACCAAGGAACATAAATATTTTAGGAATTGATTTCAAGTTTAATTAGAAAGTGTGTTTTGATGAAGAACATGCAAATGGTAGATCTAGATGGATCAGTGATTTGTAATAGTGATTTTCAAGAACTTTTGATTTTAGGTTAAAATAGCAGTAAATGACTCTTTCTTTCCATCTCCCCTAGGTATACTGGTAAAACAAATAAAAAGTTGGGATAATTAGCGGTGGGTAAGAGTCAGTTATCACATAGTGAAAAATAAAACAATAGCAAATCTGATAGATGCAAAACCAAGAGACAAAGAGAAACCAGTCCTCCTGCACAAAAGTGGGGAGCAGGCTGTTAAATAGGGCAAGAAAGGGAAATGGGTGCAGAAGAATATTTATTTATTTATTTATTTATGACTGCCCATATCACGTGATGTGATGCTGGGTGGCGCACAAATAGAATATTATTTATTTGATTTGATTTAGGTACTGCCTGACTCAGAACTGACCCTGGGCTTGATCTTGAAATACAGAGATCACAGGAATTGTTTATTTGTTTGATTTGTACCTGGCACAATAGAAGACTCTCAGAGGTTCATAGCACATAAAAAAAAGCATCAATGATATTAAAAAAATGATCAAATTATCAAATAAAAAGGCAAGTTAAGCCCATCCAAGTGATTACTAATAACATGTCATTCTGCAAAGGCTCTGCAAAATAACCCACTTTTTAATAGCTTATAACAGAAAGTTACAATGTGGGAATCACCTGATTCTCTGGGGGAATATTTCATAGCGCTGGCACACCTTCTTTTCTCCAAGTTGTTGGATTTTAGTGAGTTTGTCTAATCAGTTTCATTCCACCTTTTGAGTGAAGCCTAACAGCGTGGTATGTAAAATAAGCATTCTGAATTCTGTCCAGTTCTGTTACTCAGAACAGATTCCTGGGATCAGAATTATTTAATTTTAATCTGAATCTGGGTGATGAATCTCTTATGAGTTTTAATAAATAACAAAATAGTACTCACAAGTCTGAGGGTTTACCACCTTTGCATCGATGAAGGAGATCTGACATACTGCATTCTGGTCATTCACTTGCATCTTATTTTCATAATCCTCTTAAGGCTTTAAATCTAATGTTTCCAGAACCTTTGGTTGCCTGAAGATATTGCAATCTCTTAACTGATGTCATGTGTCACATTACTCCTTATGCCTTGAACTTTGTCTCTAGACTGAATTCTCATCCGTGCAGATTTAAGTTCCAGAATCATCGTATGTAGATTATCTTTCTTAGATGTCCTTCCTAGCTGTGTCCAGAAACCATGAATTATAAATGTCTCCAAAGAAATTGCAAATATTAAATACATTTGTGTATGTATGTATACACACTAACACGCATACACAAATATATACAAATATATTGTGTATATACATATATGTACACATACAAATATATATACAAATGCATCGTACTTGCTCTTTTTGTATATTATATTTTACGTAATTATTTGTTCCTTTCCCTTTTGTTTCTTATCTTTGTATAACTCAGTGCAGTTATTTTGTTCATAGTTATAGATATCTAAACTTAAAAAAAAAAATTACTACCTATATGCAAGTTGACTTCTCTTGCTACTTTCTAATAGTGGGATTTTTAGTGGCTTAGTTTTTGATAAAATTAATATTAGAACTCTATCTGGACCTCACTTTAGTATTTAAAAAAATGAGAGCTCTTTTTTTGGAAATTATCAGGAATAGTCAATATTTTTTGTTTGTGTTGGCAAAGTGTCATTTCATTAACTGATGGATTGAATTTTATTGTTGTTTATTGTTATATTTTTAAGATAGCTATAGCTATTGGAATGGGGTGATATATATATATATGCAATTGTTAAATATAATTGTATTTATATAAAAATATTGGCATTCTTATAATCAGCAAAGCATCTCAAGTACACTAATTTTAGAATTGCAAAAGTTTTACAATTCTGCAGCTTGCAAATATTTAGCACAACAATAATCTGATTGTGATCCCTATTTATGTATTGTAAAATTTTATAAGGCCACCCATGTTTCTAACAACTCTGGGTGGTGTACAGTAGAATACAGTTAAAACAACAATCACAAAAACCGCACCCAAATGATTAAAAGACAGACATGCTGTCTACTCTGAGCCTACTCTTTCGAACACAACCATGGTGGGGGCCAGGCATATTTCAAGGGGAATCGTGTTCCAGAGGGCAAGCACTGCAACAGGGAAGGCAACTTTCTAGATGCCATCAGTGACACTGCTTAATGGATGGGACCTGGAACACGCCAACTCTGCCTGATAACACAGGCCAGGCAGAAGCCACAGAAGACAGTCCTTTAGAGAATCGGCTCCTGTGCCCTGAAGGGCTTTGTAGGCAACCAGCACCTTGAATTGCACCCAGAAGCCTATTGGTAATCTCTCTATACAGTAAGATTTGGTAAAAAGGACTGCCAATGGAAAATGTGAATTTGGGTCTTGGGAAACCTGTATTAGTTTACAGTGAGCAAATCAGATTACAATGGGCCAACAACATCTCTTTGAATGCCATAGAAGAGTGGGTTGCTACTGAGTACAGAAGAAAATAAAGTAAGTGAAGAAATCTCTTAATAGTGGTATCAGACCAGCAAAAAATAATTTCAGAGAGAAGGAGTTGCTAGAAATGATACCATGTGCTTTGACTTCTCCTGAGAAAAAGGGATTTAAAAGCAGAAAACTCATTATTTTTAAAATCTGTTCCCAATGCACATCTGAATATATTAAACTGTGAACAAGCATTTGGTTAATATTCCTGTGCAACTAATGGACTTTAAAAAAGCCAGACAGGGAGCAGTTGGATCTCACAAAGCAAGACTCCATTTAATAACAATACACTTGACAATTTTGAAACAACCTGCTCCTTCTCTCTTATTTACCACATTGCTGTGTTTGCTCAAATATAAAGCACATATTTTAAATACTGTGGATAATGTTCATTATCATGAACATTGCCTCACATAAAGGAACTTCAGTGCAGATCCTGTCATCTTTTCTTATATGTTATAAAACAGGTATGTACTTAACATAAAAAAATCCATTTAAGTTTTTAATTAAAATATAGTAGTGACACCTAGACTGACCATTCTTTTTTGGAAAAAGACATGTCAGAGAATAGACGAGCTGTTATTAAGTTAATACTGCTCAGTTTCTTCTATGGCTTATCAAGTATCTGAAGAGTTGTTGTGAAGCAAAAATAGTTTTTATTCCGTATATCCTTTATTTGAAGAAGCTCTCTGTTCTTTCTGGACAGCATAGCTCAATGGAACATAATGACATCCATAACTGAGAATACAGTACTGCAGTTCTCTGCGGCAGCTTAACATTAACTCTACAGCCTTCTCCAAAACTGTACATGAATGAGAAACAGTGCTGATTCCTTCGACTTTATTTTATATTTTTGGCAAATTTGGAAAACTTCTTTCCCCTTAGAAATATTGTTAAAGTTAATTGCTAGAGTTTGAATTTAGATTTTAATCTGAGAACCCTAAAGCATATGTTTTTATATGCACAGTAGGCACACCTAGGCCTTTCCCCATCCTTGAATTAGCAGAAAATTATACCAGGATGAACTGGTACAATTGTTGATCCCTATCCAGCCTGTATGTGTTTCTTCTAACTTGCTGCTGAAAGTTGATGTCCTGTTTTAGAAGTACTGGGCATGATAACCAAAGTGGTTGACTGGCTCCTTGGGCTTTTCTGCTCTCTGTCTTCTGCACATCACCAGCCAGAGAGCAAACACTCAAACACTTACAACACTGCAGCAAGAATGGGGCAAGCCTGGTTGCAGAACTTTATCCATCTTCTCTTGACCCCTTTTGGTGCTGCTGTTCCTCACCCTATTGAATAGGTAAATAAAGTTAAGAAGATCAAAAAATTGGAGTCATGAAGGGAGCTGAGTCACAATGAGCACTTTTATTTACAACCTCTCTCCTCTTCCTTTCTTTTCTTGTGTATGGAATAAATGCTGACTTCCAGATTCTCTGTGTTCTGGTCAGGAGGGAATGGGCAAGGGGGTTGGTCCCATGTCCCACTGCTTTGCTGTTACAGCATGGAGTTAAATTGGTAAGGATCATAGAGTTAAAGCACTTTACAGGACTGTAAAATGCAGTATTTAGTGCTATTACACAATTCTGACAGACCACCGAGGGAGGGCTGCTATATCCTGCCCTGCAAAGAAACACCAGAATGGCAGCAGGTGAACCTGAGCAGGGAACAGAGAAGAGAAGGTGTGTCTACATCAGCCTGAAATGGCTGATAAATGCTGTTGAGATTCCACCAGGTCACTTGACTTTGCCTCTGATGTAATGGATGGCAGAACATGACAGATTTTACACATCTTGTGGCTACCTTTGGTCAATATCAGCCTAAGGGGGAAGACACTACTTCAACACTGGTACAGCAAAGGATGTAGGCAACTTCCTCATTGGGGGAGATGGGTGGGGATAAATTTAATAGATACATACATACATACATACATACATCATGAGGACACTGCAGAAAAATGCATGTTTGTACTTTGGTTATGTGCAGGGGGAGAAAGGCCCTTCATCTGCAGTTTCACCCTTAATTGATGAGATTCATTCTAAATGATTACATATCATAAGATATCCTATTCTATCTTCTATGCGTTGCTATAACTGTGGAACAGCCTATTGCTAAGTAAAGGAATGTATCACATGGAATCTTCAGAAGTGAATAATATTAGGGTGGAAAACACTCATGCAAAGCTTTTGATGAAGAACAGGGGTATTACAAGAATGGCCCTGATTCATCTATGAAATATTTTAAAGGAGACACTACTGGAATTTTTGTAAGTATTAAGAGCGTTATTCAAAGGACTTTGAGGTGGTTGAGAAAAGATCTCCATGCCCAGGCATTTAAAAGGAAAAAACCATGTAATTTAAAAATAATACAGTAAAATGCAACAATCTAAAAGTGCAACTGTACAAAAACCAGTCAACATATGCAAATGCCAAAGCCAATTTTAAATAAATACAGTAAAATAAAATATAAATAATCCAAATAATAAATGAGGAATTAGAACCATCACCTTTTCTCTGTCTACCTTTTCCATTATGTGCATGATTTTATGTGTTTCTATTATGTCTTTCCTTTTTCTTCAAGCTAAAAAGTCCTAATGTCTGTGATATTGCCCTTTTTTTTGTGGTTGTAAAAATAATACAAATTGTAAGTTAAAGATAAGAGAAATAGAGAAAAGTAATAAAAAGAAAAGAAAAAAGAAAAGATAAAAAAGAAGGAAAAAGAAAAGAAAGAACAATGATCTTCTTAACAGCAGTTATAAGTACATTTATATTTTACCCTCTCTTTCTAAGGTTACATCAAAGTTTCCTTCTTTCCATAATCTACCCTTTCTAATCACCAGATCCATAAATCATCCATTCATTTTTTTTTCCAGCAAGAAGTCCAGTCACTAAAAAAGGTAGTAATTGATTTTTCCCTAAGCAACAAATTAATTTTGCCATCTCTGCCAGTTCCATCATCTTCACCAACCATTCCTCCATTGTGGGTATTTCAGAATCTTTCAATTTTTGTTCATGTACTTGTCTCGCAGCAGTGATCATATATAAAAATAATCTTCCATGGCTTTTTTTCTAATTGTATATCTGTGATATTTCCTGATAAGGGAACTGTTCTAGCCTTCTAATAATTTTCTTTACCTTTTCTTGCACCTTCTGCAACTTTACAATGTCCTTTTTATAATATGGTAATCTGAATTATATGTAATATCCTAAGTTTAACTCACCTTAGGGCTATACAAGGACAGCACTATCTTTTATTTTTATATATGTTAGATTTATATCACATTTTCCTTCAGGAGCTCAAGGCTCTTTCCTTCTATTTTTCCTACAAGAGTAAGGTTGAGCTGAGAGTGGATGAGTGGCCCAAAGTCAGCCAGTGAATTTCTCTGGCTGAGAGTGGCTTTGACTTGGGTCTCAGCTCTTAGTCCAATACCTCAGCCACTACAACACTCTAATTCTCAGTTTCATACCAATAGTTTTATCTGAATTTCCTTTCCTAATGTAGGAAAGCATGCAGAACATGGCTTCTGGAATTCTTTCCAATCTGTTTACCAGCCGAGGCTGTAGGAAGCACCCATATTTTCTTCTGGGTAATGAAGTTTAGTACCTGTGTATATATGAGTTTCTGCTCTCCTGTCATTTGTATGTGTTTAAGTCTATGTACACACTATGTACGCACTACAAAGGACAGTGTGGGCTGTATATGTGCTGCTCAGTGACATATGGCCAGGAGAAAGGCGTGATGGCATTATTCCAAACCCCTATCCAACTGTCTCTCCCATAGAGATGCGTTGTAGACATTTTTCAGGAACTCTTCTCCACAGCTCCCAGACAGATCTAGCATGTCTTTCTCATTGTATGGAGATTGACTTCTTATGTTTTCCAATTCAATGTTCTAATGCTTTTTATTTTTTCCCATCCCCATGGAACGTTGGAAAGAAATTAGGTAAAGGGGTTTGGGATTCGGTCCATATGTCCACCTCTCTGTTTGTCAGCACAATAACTCTCTGAAAACTGAACAGAATGGGACCATGTTTGGTGTAGAGGAAGAAGCCAGCTAAAGATACATTGAGTTTGAGAAAAACATGCTAAATCTGTCTGGGAGCTGTGGAGAAGAGTTCCTGAAAAATTTCTACAACACATCTCTATGGGAGAGACAGTTGGATAGGGGCTTGGAATAATGCCATCACACCTTTCTCCTGGCCATATGTCACTGAGCAGCACATATACAGCCCACACTGTCCTTCGTAGTGCGTACATAGTATGTACATAGACTTAAACACACACAAATGACAGGAGAGCAAAAACTCATATACACACAGGTACTAAACTTCATTACCCAGAAGAAAATATGGGTGCTTCCTACAGCCTCTGCTGGTAAACAGATTGGAAAGAATTCCAGAAGCCATGTTCTGCATGCTTTCTCTACCTTGTTTTAAATAGTCATGCTGGGTTGACATTTTCATTGAGCTGTCTAACATAACTCCAAGATCCCTTTCCTGATCACTCATTGCCAGATCAATTCCCATTAATGTGTATATGTGAAGCTTGGACTTTTGGTGCCAGTGTGTATCACTTTGCACTTGCTTAGAGTGAACTCTATTTTACATTTTACAGCCAAGTTGGCTACTTTGGAAAAATCCTTTTTGAGCAGTTCAGAATCTCTTTGATTTGACTCCTTGAAAAATGTGGTATCATCAACAAATGTGACTCACTTTGTTGATGATGCTCAACTTTAATTCCAGATTGTTTATAAATGAATTAAACACATGGGATCCGACACCCATGTGGAACCCCACTTAACATTGCTGTCCAATATGAAAGTACTCCATTCCATTCCTACTTTCTGCTTCTGTTCTTTAATTCAGTGTTGACTGAGGACCACTACTTTTCTATCTAGTCTCTTATTTTGTGTTCCAATTCTGCCTCTTTGCACTTGTGGCTATCTCGTTCTGAAGAATCAAAACAGGATTATGTGTCTATATAATTTGCAAAGAGATAAGGGATTTAATGGACTGTTTTTCTTCCCCTAGAAGCAGGGATGTGGAGTCTGTGCAAGCTGCACTATTTTTTGCTTGCAGTGCTCTTGCTAGGGTTACAGCTAGCTATAGATAGTGTTTCACTAAGCCATGTTAAATGCTACCCAAATGCCAGAGACTTATAATGTTGTGGAGTTACAGGGCATGGAATGTGACATTGATGCAAGCCAAATTAAATGATGCTATTCTGGCCCTGTTGGTTAAAACAGTTAATATTCTAGTTTCCTGAATATCTGGGGAGCTTGGCTTCAGCTTCTGAAAACCTTTGAAAGTCTGAATAGGATATATGTTGGGAATAACTTTTTCTTCCAAGTTTGCTTCTAGATCTTACCCTATTTTGTATTAATGATTAATATTTCATATTGGGCCTTACTCTGAACCTTTGTAAAGCTTCATTAGACATAGTGATTGTTAATTCTTAATAAATATGTAACTATAGGTAGTATCAAGCTTGAAGTAGAAGTCCTTCTGTTAAGCAACCTGACATGGATAAAATAAACAAGTGAAGCTTTCCTGGGAAAGAGAAACATAGGAGGAAGTGAGAGAAATTTGTTCAGATTACATTGGAATGGGAGAGTATCCAAAATTCCTCTCATTTGCTAAATTTGTAGGTATTAGGATAATAACTAAAGATGTCCCACCAGGATGGTCATCATGCACAACAGACACAAGGCATGCTGTATCTGTGCTGCAAAAGTGTGGATGACTACTAGACGGCAGCAAAGAATTGGTGATAATTATTACTTTGCTGTCCTCTAATGTCCTTTGGATTTTTGCAACTAAGTCCTGGTAGTCTTAATCAAAATGCCATTTGTTGAAACAGTTTCAGAAGGTGATAGAGCAATTATGAAAATACACTTAGAAACGCCCCCTTCACCTTCTGAGTACATTGAACTGATCAGCCTGACCTATCTAAGCACCAGATTATGGATCACCATTTCATTAAGGTCTTGATGCCTGATCTCAGTCCTTTACCTTTTGCCTTTATTTTCCTTTCCTTGGTTGTCTTATCTTCTTTGTAATCCTGAGGACAGGGTCTGCCTCCTTTCCTTTAAACTGATGTAAAACAATTTAGAAGGTAGTAACTGTCTAAAACATTGGATAAAAATACAGGCATTAATAATAAAATGTCTGGAGGCTGGGTGTCCACTGTCCACACTGTTGGAAATGGAATTCTGAAATAAATACCAATTTCTTCAGAATTTTTTTAAATATAAATTTTATAGAATAAAAAAAATATGATTAATAACTATTAGCAACAAACATATATAGAAACTATTATAGAAAAAAAACCACATTGTAAAAAAAAACTAAAGCTAACTAAATAAAAAAGAGACAAAAACAAAAAAGAACACAAAAATTTGAAAAAGAAAGAAAAAATCAACCCAAAAAATCCAATAATAATAATAATAATAATAATAATAATAATAATAATACAGAGCAGTTAAACTTTCATTATTTCATTACTTGTCTTCAGTATAAACTTATTTATGTGTATACAAAGCATTGCAAATACATTTTTAAAGAATAAATTAAACCTAGACATATGGAATCCTATAGTCTGATCTTGACTCTCCATCAAATAAAGCTGCTTTGAAAGCTGAGAGTCGGCAGATTTCATTAAGCCAACCTTTAGAATCTGGAACACAAATTTCCTTCCAGGAATACTTGATAACTTTTGCAATAGTCTAGCCATTATATAATCAAAGCTATTCATAAATTGACAAATTCCAGATGTTCAAAGTATAATTTAACCACACATTAGTATTGTTAGGGCTTAAGTTCCTTCCAAAAACTTTTCTTACCTCAGAAAAGTAATATGTTCTTCCATTGTAGTTCAGTGATTCATATATAGTAGTTAATTTCTGCATTTTTTTTTAAACCATGGGGTGGTCAGAAATTATATACACTAAACATTGAATTCTGAATCCCTGACCTGTGTTAATCTGTTTCACTTATGTTTGTTAAGCACTTCTGTGCAGTCTAATTATGTGGCATAAACCCAGTGCATATGCTTGACCAGATCTATATACAGTATGTCCAGGCACCATACTAGTAATGGGAAAGTATATGGTCAGTTATTTCAAATATATTAATTGTCTACATCATCAGACTTGCAAGATTGATGTGAGCCCTTCGAGGTAGACCAGTCTAGGAAACCAAAGTCAGGCAGACTAATGCTATTTTTATTATAAAATTATAGTAACAGAATCTTCCAAGTCTGAATGCACTTTCCCCCTTCCTCCCTTTATCTTTGTGAGAACTAAGGAGGATCTTGTCTGAGATGCTTTCTCAGGTTACAGTTCTGCCCTGGACTCAAATTTCTTTTATCTGACTATTGCCTTGTAGCGGCTCTTCCTCCTGTTCCTCAAGGCCATTCCTCCAACCCATTACAGACAGTTGGATAAGGTATTCCAGTTCATGATGCTACTAAATAAATACAGTATCTAGGTCAAATACTTTGTGGCATCTCATATTAAGCTAAACCATGAATCATGGTTTATAAACTACAAAGGATGGGTTTATACAAATTACTAAAGCAAAACCAAATAGGCTCCACTATAGCTTAGTGGGATGTGTAAATCAAGTCATTGTGTTCTGGATGCAAGAATGATATTACTCATCCTATGTTAATCACCTAGTGATATCTTAAAGACATCACAGTCACCTTTATATATGTGACAGTTGCTGTATTATCTGAGGGCACTTTCTCTGTTCAGGAGAATTAGATGCAGGAATGCTGTGGGATACCTCTGCATCAGACCAGGTCTGAATGTAGCACAAGGGGAAGCTGGCCAACAGTTCTGCTATTGGGCTAAGGATTCATGAGGTCTCAGCTGCATATCAGTATATAATCAATGCTAAATCAAATTATTTATTTAATTAAGTAACTCTTATATAAAGTGTTGTTCAGATTTGTCTTTATGGGAAAATATTAACCTAAGATTTGAGCTGCGTAACTTCTGCCTTCTGAGATGTTGTGTCATTTGAAAAATGCTATCATGTCCCCCTTTAATCTTCTCAAGGCTAAACATGACCAGTCCTTAACACTCTCTTTATAGGACTTAGTTTCTAGTTTCTGATCATGCTTATTGCCCTTCTCTCAATTTGTTCCAGTATCAAGTCCCCATAGTTGACAAACCAGAAGGTGACAAACCACATGGATTTCAAAATGGCATCTTTAATGCTAGTCTGGAGTAAAAACATAATCTTGAAAACTGTAAGAGACAATTCCTAACAGGCTTATAGTGATTTAATTAAGGTGACATCTCTGGAACGTTTCCTTCCCACAGCTCTTACATCTGGGCTGTGTTATCTTTTCTCACCTTCATTCTCTGCTTTGAGGCTGGATCTCTCACATCCGGTTTTTCTGAAACCTTCTTGATATTACTTATGTTCCCAGAAGTCAACATAGTACATGGGGAATTGAATTACTTTCTGTAATTAGCACCAGCATTTCTTATAGATCATTTTTCCCTTTGTGAACCTGCATTCAGTGCCTTATGGTGTGATATAATATGGAATATAGAAATATTTACTTCTCTATTATGTCCCAGTTCGCATACTTCCCACCTTCTTAATGGCCTCCTGTAGCACCAATGTGACAGCAGAATACTTAGTGAACGGGAGTTTCAGTTTTTCTCAGATGTCAGGCTGGTAGGTTGGGATTTAGTTACCTTTAATGGAGATACACATGCCACATGTAACTCTGCTCCTGTCACCTTCTTAAAGTTTAATTAGAGATAAGGATGCTAGACAGATCTTACAATTCTTTTTCAAATTTTAATACAAATTGATTGGTGTGTACGATGAGTGTGAGAATTTTGAGATCATGGATATGCACCTGCAAAATGGCAAAGTACCATTTTACTAAAACGTGACCTCTCATCCTTTTAACCTCCCCTCTTGTAAGATGCTCATTACTGATCCAGCATACCTTTATCCTTTTTTCGGGTCATGTGAGCGCATTTTGAAGTAAAACACTTGGCTGCTGCCGCCTTTCATTTTTAGTTTCTTGTTGCTCAGATTACGCAGTAGATTGGTACTTTGCAGCATGCCATCTTCCTATAATAGATGTAAAAACGTCTAACCATAGTTCTAGCACAGTGTTTTTCCAACTTGGCAACTTTAAGATGCGTGGACTTCAGCTCCCAGAATTCCCCAGCCAGCATGCTTGCTTGGGGAATTCTGGCAGTTGAAGTCCACACATCTTAAAGCTGCCAAGTTGGAAAAACACTGTGTTAGCATCATCCAGTCAATAATGTAGTACTTGTTACAGCTGTTGGCAGTGCCCGGCTGATTCAGGCTGATCTCAGAAAGCTAACCTGGTTTGTATTTGAATGAGAGACAACCAGCAAACCCAAGGGCTGTAGGCTACACTAGGAAATGGAACACTTCTCAGGGGAAGGCAATAGCCAATAATACAATTGCAAAGAAGACTATGTGGATTCCCCCACAAAGTTACAAGGAGTTGGACTCAATTCAGGGAGACTCTTCTTTTTAATAAAAATATGACATAACCAAAAAGGGTCATCAAGAACAACACTTTGACATTCCTTCTGACAACGCCCAGAGTCGCTTTGTGTGAGAGGGACGGCTATATAAATGTGACAAATAAAAATACATAAATAAATTTTAAAAATCCCTTACATTTTCAGCTCTGCTTTTAAAGGGAATATTGGGATTGTTACATTTAAAATGATAACTGGCCCTAAAATGATGTATGATAGCTCCTTTCTAGGTGTGCAGGAATTGCAGGGCTCTGGGGCTAGTTGGTTGCTCTGGGCAACAGCATTTTACTTTTGGCAGCCTGTTGCTTTCCAAATGCAGTGTTTTGTGAGTACTCCTCCTCTCCCCCTTCGCTGGCTGTTAGTTAGCAGGCATCTTCTCCGCACAGACAAGAGGGTCGATGTGTCCACGTGTGTTGCTTATCAGTGTATTCAGGAGTAGATTCAGGCTGCATTTGCTGGTCATTTGCAGCATGAGTAACTTGTTTTATTGAGACCTGACCAGGTAAACACTAGTATTTGTGGGAGCTGTCTGTGGGCGAGGCTAGCAGGACATCCTCCGAAGAGTATTTGGGCTGTGTATCAGCCATGCCGATTGTAAGATGAGAAGCACAACTCACCTTAATGCAGTACCATTTGGCAAATTTCATGGGTAACTTGGACTATCTGAGGAGAGGAGGAGTCTGGCTTAGCAGAGATACAGTACCAGCTGTTTTCAGTTCGCTTTTGTGTAGCACATTCAGTAACACAGAAAGGATGTTGATAAAAGTCTCTCCTCCCTGACTACAAGCTACAGTATTTTCTCCATCTTCCAGTAAAGGCTGTTCCTCTAACAGCTTAACTGTGACTCATCCTTCGCCGTTTCATTCTGAGAGCATTTGTCTACTATTCAGGACATGGCAGAAAATAGAAAGGGACATGTCCGTATGTAAATTCATTAACTTCAGATTGTGATGGTTATAGGAGAGGAAGAAAAAAGAGTGAAGCAGAGGTTTTTTTTGTTGTACTGAATAATATTAATCTATTTTATTATGCATTCATTGGATTTGTATTCCCCTTTTCCTCCAGGAGCTCCAGGCAGCATACAAATGCTCCCTTCTCCATTTTATCTTCACCTCAACAACTTTAGGGGGTAGGGAGCTTCCATGACTGAGTGTGGATTTGAATTTGAATCTCCCTGGGTAGGCGATAATTCTGATAATGTATATGCCTATCAAAAGAGCACTTCCCCCTCATGGTAGATCCATTATATTATGTGCAATCCAACATTACTTAACTGAATCAAAGAATTATGGCTGCATATATAGTCCAAGGAAGAGCTGTTATGTGTTCAGACAGAGAGTGTGTGACTTCAGCCTGTATTTTATGAAGTGCAAGCTCAAGGACGCATGAGCAAAGTTGCCACAAAGACCTAAGGTGCTTTCCTGTTACATCCCAGCTAGATACATTTGGTCAAAATTGTCAATTTTTGGTTTCCTCACAAAACATTTGATTTTTCTTCTTTTGTTTTCAACTACAGGACACTAAATTATGTCATGATAAATTGATCTATCATGTGATCGGCACAGTAATTCCTGCATGGTCTGACTCAGTGTGAGAAGTGATACTTTGGATGCTCAAGTTGTGAGCAAAGAATCTATATAGCTTATCCAGTGCAGAGTGCGGAGTTATATCTATTCAGCTTCAGTGTCTGTAGGATATCACTATGTTCAGTTTCCAGCCCTTTGCTTGCTTTTCCTGTCTAATGTTGGTGTTAATGGCAGTAGTATCCTTCTGTGCTAGAGAAAACCTAGAAATTAATTACGCTAAAACAAAGCTCCTAGTTTTCACTAAAAAGACCTTTGAACTCTCTTGTAATTGGCAAATCAATGATAAAGGAGTTGAGCAAGTTAAAGACTTAAAATATCTAAGTACAATATTCACTTCCAACCATCTGCTTCTTGGAATCTCCAGATAACTGAGCTTTGTCAAGTGCTCAAAGAGCTTCAGTGAGATTGTTAGATTTGCAAGCTATAAAGGAAATAATTATGAGTCTGAAGCAGTCAAAAGGTGTTAAGTTTGCTGCTATATGGTGCTCAACTGTGTGTGTACAAGAACACTTTTACCTTGGAAATAATTCAGTCTAACTTTTTGAAGGCCACTCACCATGTCCCTTAATCAACGGCAAATGTACTCTCTGTGTTGGAACTTAGTTATGTCTTCCTTGAGGCCTGTCTGAAATTTTAGCACCTTAAAATTGTGACTAAAACAAATATTGTAGGGTGAGTCTTTGGCCTAGCTTAGATTTGTGGAAAAGTTACAACTCATCTTTGAAAAAGCAAATGGATTTATTGTGGGCTATCCCCCTACCTATCTGCTTTGAGTCCAGAAAAAGCTCTGGCAGATCTTAAGTGGAGAGTTTTGGAGTTTGATGTTAAAAAAAAAAAAAAATTCAAGAGTTCCACATTTCCACTACTGCGAGCTCACACGTGCTCCTTTTTACACCTCTAGATATTTTTTATCATATCCTTCATGTCTCATGTAAAAGGGTATTCACATTTGTCACTATGGGTAGATTTCACAATATTCCTTATCAGGATTGTCTTTGTGTGTATGCAGGCAACGAAGTTGAGTTTGTGGAACACATATTGTTAGACTGCCGCTTATTTCACACCTGGTATTGTGATCTTACTGATCGACTTATTAGCAACCTTCCCACCTATCACGCTTAGCAGTTACAGATCAGTTACTGCAACGTCACTACACTGAAACATCTAAGAAGGTTGCAAAATTCCTAGCTGTAGCCATGGCCATTAGAAACCAGTGTGTGTTTTCTCCATCCAGCTAAGCCTGGGTTTTTTTCCCTCTTCATCTCTCTTTCTCAACTGTTGACTGCCTCATTCCAGGTCCTCTGCCAATCGGTGTGCAGAATCCCAATACTTTTCATAACACTTTACTCCTTTTGTTGTTGTTGTGTTCTAAAGGCTGCTTGGTTGTAATTACTTCTTGTAATTATTTATTTAAAATTGTTTAAATTCTACTTTTTTCTTTTTTCATCTCCTAGGGTCTCTAGATATTTACAAAATTTTAAAAGTTAAACTGATTTTGATGTTTTAATTTCTTGATTCTGCAGTCTGTTCCTTTTTTTGTGTGACAGCATTTTCAGCATGGTAGGTGGAATTTGGGTGTGGGTTCATCCCATTCCATATAATAGTTATGTTTGTTCAGGTCAGCTGAGGTCACTGTTTCTTGTCGTAGAGCATCCTGAAGTTCTTAATCAACTACACAAATATAAGTGCGTAATTTCTTTCTGGCCTTACTGGGTCAATTTGCCTACAGCAGTTGTCCCCTACCTGGGGCCCTGTAGTGGTACAGGACTTCAACTCCCATTCTCTTCTGTTAGCATGTGGAGGATAGTGTTGGTGGTCTTATGGAGAAGTTGTACATCAGGGTGGAGCATTTAACTTGTAGGTAGAGGGGACCAATTTCCATCCAGCATTAAACATGTAGCATTAAGTGGAAAGAGAACAGGTGATAGGAAAGTATTCTGCCTGTGATCTAGAGAATGCATCTGGGCTGTGAGATTTTCTCCAACCTGCTTGCTTCTCGATACATTGGACTATTATTGGCACCTCCAGCCATTAGCCATGTTAGCTTGGAGACTTATAGTTTTAAACAGAAAAGGCATTCTGTCATAGGGACCTATGAATTACGTATGCTTATATATATGCAGGTTTCAGAAGAGAAAAGTGAGTTAAGACTTCCTGAAACATACACACACACACACATATATATATACATATTGATAGCTCTTGCAATGCTGCCTCACAGAAATACTAAATGACTAAGCAGTTTATGTCTTCTTCCCTAATTTAGTTCCAGCTTCCTAAGCATCTCAAGTTACATTAAAGGTGCCTTTCGTTTTTTGCTTTCTTCCACTGCAAAGAAATTAATTAATAAAATGGTAAAGCAAAATGAAGAACACTCTTCCTTTTTTTGTTTTTCATATCTTCTAATATGGAAGATTTAGATACTGCATGTGCTACAGAAATGATATGAAAAAGAGGTGCCTGGATTCCTTGTAATGGGCTGAATATTGAGAATTTTGGGGGGTCATAGTTATACATTGCTGTCAAGATGAATTGGCTTTCTCGGTTGGCAGCAGGTGTTGCTAACACTAGAAAATATGGCAAGGTTCTGCCTTGTCAGATTGTGAGTTCAGAAAGAAAGTGTTAGCTTTTGGAGTGTTTTACTTTATTCCTTAATTCATTCATTACTTGTTTTATATGAGTAAAATATGAAGAAGAAATTCATATCTGTTCATCAGACTTAAGTATTTGTTACATCTTTGCTACTACTAAAAAGTGCTACAAGAATAAGTGTAGTAAGCTATAAATATAACACACTAAGACTAGTGAGCTATAAGTATAACACACTAAGATTATCGGCAAATGTCAGCTTTGCCTCTTAAGAATATTAGAGTTGGGAATTTGCACTGAAGGGGTTGAATCATTGTTACTGGTAGCAGAGAAGCCATGTTAGGATTTGGGGTGACTTCAGACAATCACTCATACTTCTGTGCCATCTGGTCCTCTGCCTATACTATTCTTAGGAAAAAGGAAGATAAATGGACATGTGCTAAGGCTGTTGCTCCTCCTCCCGTCTTCGCTTGTGTTCTCCCATTAGACTACCTGGATGAAAGAGATACATGGGCTCTTATGAGGAGAGTGCACTGTTAATTCACCAATGTGGCATAGACCTTGGAAAGTGCCGAGTCAGTCCCTAACCCTAGGCCTTTTACTGACCAAGGTCTCTATGTATTCAGACCTTAGAGCTCTTTTGAAGCACATAAAAGAGTAAGAGAGACATTAGTCCTGCAGTTGCCAGCTAGCATGAAGCTTCTGCATGAGTCAGGGCTGCTATAAATATCACGAACCTGGCCTTTTGCCTTTGGGTGGCATTCTAGCCTGGGTCTTTATGAGCCTAAGATGAAAAGAGTAACCTTTAGATCTGGGCTTGGTGCCCCAAACCCAAATCCTGAGAGCCACTTTGGAATAGTGGTTAAGGTGCTGGACTAGAAGCAGGGAGACTTGAGTTCTAGTCCTGCCTTAGGCATGGGAGCCAACTGGATGATTTTAGGCCACTCATTCCCTCTCAGCCCTAGGAAGCAGGCAAGGGCAAAGCACTTCCGAAAAAGCTGTTTAGAAAACTTCAGGGACTTGTCCAAGTGTCGCCAGGAGTCACGTCTGACTTGAAATTAATATATAAAATAAATGAGAATCATTGTGGTCACTGTTGTTACAAAAATGGCAATATAAGGTGATTCAGAAGCAGTATTGTATAGTGTTCCTGTAGAATCCCCCTCCCCCCCTTTTTTTGCCTTGACAAATCTGAATTAATTCTATAGTGGAGAAGAAACTGGAGATCTGACTGCTCAATATAAATTAAAAAGAAGAAAGTAACATTTTCAATGAACTATGCAAGCACTATGCAATGTTTAAAGACAATATATAAAATAGAAATTAAACACAATATTCACATATAAAATGTGAAATGTATATATGGTGGACAATATAAAAAGATCTGCTTCTTAAATATTTTTCATTAAATGGATACGTAGCTGATCAAACTTTAATAGGGGAGGTAACCCCCCAAAATAAAATAATATTTTACATTAGGATTATTTTTGGTTGTATGGGCACATTTGGAATTTTGGAAGTGTCTGCTATGGGAAGAGAAACTTGCCCATTCACAAAATGACTATTATGAATAGCACTTCTGATCACAAAAACACACACAGTTATCAGAAGGTAAATTTGGCACCTAAAAATTCATCTGGAAAATGGTGCTTTGTTTCATAGCATATCAGCTTCCTCTTTTAATTAAAAAAAGAGAGAGAGAGAGAGATTTACATTTTAAAAAAAAATTAGATGTCCGTGGATACAACACTGAGGATATCAGCTTTAAATGTTATTTGCCTAATTATAACTCTGGAAGACAAGAATTAAACTGCAAAGGTACAACGTGATCCATGCAAAAAGAACAGATAGCTTTATCTATAACAAGATTTGAGATGGGGGCAGAGAGAGGATTGATACAGACATCTACTCAATGTAGTTGCAATGAGCAGTGGTTCATTTGTGCATCTTGCATACGTAGGTCATTGTGGGTTTCTGGGGCATTTCATTGCTCAGAAAGTGGTGGCTAGTAGCATCTTTTTTCTTGTTAAAAAGCCCATTTTCAGAACTTCTGGGATCAAAGGTAGAATTGCCCATCACTTACTATCTCACTACTTGCGGACTTATGACTCATTTTCTTCCTATATGCCTGGACTATCTATACTGAACAAATTTGTTTGAGGCACTGGACTGTATGATTTTGTATTGCTATACTACATATTCTTAATTCATCATTTCAGAGCATTATGGACATCCATATCATTTTCACCTGGGCTTTGAATTTAAACTTTTAACAACAGTGACATTTGGAATTTACAAGTACTGTGTAATCCTCTGCGTTTGTTGGAAATGGCCAGCCAAGTACATTTTTAAAAATGTCCTTATTCTTAGCTGATAAATCCCCAGTCATGAACCACTGTATTTTCCAAATGCACATTTGAATCCTTTCCACGTTGTATTACTCATATTTGCAAAGTCATTGCTCAGAAGCGTTTTTCCTGAACTTTCCCAGGATGCTTTGCTTCTTTCCTGTTGGCAAACACAGCTCGCACATTTTCAACATTTTTGTTCACAAGAACATCTACTGTATTTTTAATTTGTTCCCCCAATAGCTGAAATTACCAATGGGCCAATTTTGGGTATAAGAGTCCAAATCCAGTAGCACAAAAAGCACTCTTAGAGTTCATGTGATGTATTTTGATTTGGAAGTTGTGTCCCACTGATCTCAGTGGTATTTTCTCCTTGTAAATATATTTAGAGTTGCAGCTCTAGGTTGGTGGAGTTGATTTTTAGTCCTTCAAATCCATGAAATTCTTTTCTGCTGTTAGCTCAGTGTTCCACTCTTAAAGCATATTTAATACCTGCAGGTCTGTAATATGAGGTGTCTTAACATGTGTGCATCCAGGAACAACATCTGGGACTGGGCGTGGGAAGGCTCGCAGATGGTCTTGTGGTTATTGATGATGGAAGGAACTGGGACTGCTGAGAATAGACACTTGGCTGTAAAGGCGACAGCTGACAATGGTGTCTGATATAGCAGTGCACTTCTGCTGTGCCTTTGACTGACAGAGACACATCTTCACTGTCGGCCTCGCAGTAGCTTAGACCCCATGACATTTATGCTCAGGCCTATTTTCTCCAGCCCAATTTTAGGTACTGATAATGTGTGTTTAAGAAATTAATGTTAAGAAATGATGCGTTAAGACAAAGATAAATCTCTCTGAACTTGCTATTGGAGCCAAATGTAATTTAATATCCAGGATCTACTTTGTAATGGAATATTGACAGCAATATTTTTACTTTTTATAGTCCGCTAGCTGGACTATAACTTTTGAATTTTAAATGTAATAAGTCTTTTCCCCTGGTCTGTTCTAAACAGATTATTCTATAATGCTATCTCTCTGTTACAGTCTGTATTTTTTTTTTCCCATGTAATACAGCCAATGAGTAAGTATCAAGAGACAGCAAATTTTTGGCCAAATGGCCCAGTTTTGTAACAGTGACCTAAATATGGAATACTTTTTGTATTTACTAGCACTCAGGCGTTCCCTTTTGTTAGAATATATCACACCCTGAAATTGAAAGAATATTGCCTGAAGCCCAAATACTGAGAAGTTAGAAGCCAATGAGTGCTTAAAAGCAAGTCAACCAGTGCTCAAAACGAGTAAATCAAGAGTGTTCTCTTAATGGAAGAAAATTGACAGCTACATTGGGAATGGATGGTAGCATTTAAATAACATCAAGTACTTCGTAAGGGTTTACCATGTGTGTCACTCAGCTCTTGAGAAATGCCTATTTGCACATCCTCTTCTGGATGTATATGGGATTTATACCCAGTATTGGATGGTAGTGTATACTGGATTCCTGCCAAAGAGTGCTCAGGATATTCAAATGACTTTTAGGTGTACTTTTTCTCAGCTGAGAGCCATTCCCGTCCTGAATGACAGTCTGGGAACAGCAGTGGGTAGGAGAGAGGGGGGCAAAAATTAGATTTGATTTCCTTTCCTTTACACTTAAATTTATTTAAATATAGTCATCTAGAGTTAATATAATTACTTTCCTAGTCATGTAGTTAATTGTTTTTCTCTTTCTGTCACATTCAAAATTAAAATTTGATAATAATTTTTGGAGCTATCTGGGGCTCAGCTATGCACCCTTGCTTTAATGCAAGATATCTGACAATGAAGAATGAAATGTAACTATAGCCAGATATTGATAGGGTCAATCTTCCCCCTTTTTAAGAAAGAAAGATTGGAAGATTTGTAGGCGTGATAGGAATGCATACGGGTGATCTCCCTCACGTATTTAGATGTGTTCTTTAATTAAAAGTGAAATTGAAACATTATACTTTGATGTGGAGTTGGTAGAACTCTTGATGGAAGTTGGAGAAGACATAATTCAGCAACCAAAGGTAAACTTTGGAAGCCTAAGATCCTAGATCTTCTCTTTATCATTAAAAGAATCTCTGACATCAGTTGTAGAAGAAGTTCATTTCTAAAAAAATGGTTGCTGTTCAACTACATAAGGCTAGATGAACTGATGTAATGTTTTGACATAAATTAGTAACTTTGATGTTAGAAATGAGAATGTAGAAATGTAATGCTTAATTTTCACATACTGTATTGTAAGATACCTTGGAAAAACCTAGTGCTGAAGAGAAGAAAACAGACTTTAAAAATAAGTTAGTAAAACAATAAAGCCAAAAGTTAGCGGTGAAATTGGGTCCAGTCTGCCTTTAACCATTGGCCATTTGTTTTATTTCCTGGTTATTATATCAAGTAGGCACTGTTTCCTTTCCTTCAGAGGATATCACTTTAGTCATTGTTTTGATCATAGGCAAATCTTTTATTAATGCCAGGATGCTGCTAGGAGGCTACTATAATTCATAAGCAAGAATACATGGAATTACCTGTGCAAATGCTTCTGTGAGAGTCAGAGGTCACGACTGGTAATACTGCAGCAGGTCACACTGCAGCATGACAGATCTTCACCAGGTATCATACATATTGCTTCCAAATGCTATGTCCTTTCTTTTCTGTTTCTTATATAAGAAATTCAAGCATACCTAAAGACATTCTGTGCTGCCAAATGATGTCCATCAATACAAGGCAGCATTTGTAACACGATGTTACACTTGGGGGAGGAGAATTCAGGTTCATTTCAGGGCAGCACAATGCTATATTTTGTTATTCTGGCAAATCCACAAGCTGGAATTCTTCACCCAATGTATTTTTGTTGATGCAAATTAGCTCCATTCCCAAGTTATATGAAACCATTTGAAGCTAATCTGTTAATATATGTTCCCACTTTCAAGTCACAGATTTTCTTTTCTCATTTTTAAATCTGGATATTCCCTAAACATCCAGAATTCTATAACCTCCCAAAGTAAAGCCTGGGCACATTCCTGGTAGCTCTGTAAATCCAGAACAGAGGTTGTTCGTCTTATTATCAAGGAGTTGCAGAAGAGAAATATTGCTTTCCTTCCATACAGCAAGTGAGAGGCTTGCCTAAAGAATTGATCATGGCTGAATTCAGACATAATAACAAATCTTGGTTTGTGACAAAGAAGAATAACCCCGAACCTTATTTTCATACAGTATCCTTCTCCTTAATTTCCTCTGCAAGTGATAATAAGAATAAAAGCTCCTCCTTATAATTAACAGCAAACTTAGTTTGCTATCTAATTTGAATTTGTCAAGCTATAGCTTGCTTAATCTAAGCTTTATTCATAAATCAGGACTTCAGTTTCTAATTTCAACTTCATTGGGAATACTGGTTTCTGGGTAAATAATGGTTTGAATACACAGTACTGAAACAGATCTAGACACAATGGGTGTGCTTACTCGTGCACTGCAGACATCACAGCAAATCATTGCTAGCAGCAATTTGCAAATCCTCCTCTCTAGATGGTATCCCAGTTACCTTTGTAGTGGATTACAATTGGTCACATATCTCAAAATAACAACCACCTAGGTACATGGTGTCATAAACAAAGATGGAGTCACTGCATGTAGGGCAGGCGAAGGCCAAAGTTATCCCCAGTCTCTATTTTTCTAAATATGATTTATTGCATGAAGAGATTGAAGACTACCTCCATTCTGTGGTCATTCAACTCTGTGGAGTCAACTCTATCTGGAGGCTATAACTTGTGAATATGCTGCCTGGGTTTGGACAAAATGTTGAGCCATAGCATCCATGAATACTTCTAAAAGAGGCCGTGTTTCATATTGTGGTTAAGGTTCTCCATGGTGATCTAGATTCAGATTTTGGACTTCATATTTTTATCCTTCATGTTTAAATGTAGAAAGAATGCAAGTCTAATTCAAAAAGTTCAGCCAGTGAATCTCCAATCTATAGTATCCCTCCTAAACTGCCAATAGCACTGACACTATGTGGATAACTTCATATTGTTGCTTTAAAGTTGAAGACAGACCACTACATATCCTCAGTATTTTCAAATAAATGTTCCAAGAAATTAGACTGGAACAACTTCCTGCTCCTCTTTATCAATTCCTTTTTTGCCTATTCATGTGCATGCACTAGGCACAGTTTAAAATGTTTAATATCTATATTTCTTAAGATTCCTACTCCCAAACAGTCATGAATCTCCTCAGTGTTTGCACAGCCATCTTCTGCTTACCCAAATGTAAATACTTCTTTCTCTGTTGGTTCTCTAGCATGCCTTAAAAGCAACAACAGCTGTAATGAATGCACCCAATGATGCGGTACGGATAAAGAGCAGCTCTACTAGAAATATCTCAACAGAGCTCCTATTGAGCTGCAGTGGCAAAAGCTTTCCATTGTGCATCCTTGCAGCCCATCTGGCAATGACAGCTCCTGTCCTCTTGTATGTAATATATTGAGCATCTGTCGCTGCTCTTCGAATCCAGAACTGAGCAAATAAGGCTCCATATCCAAGCTTGGTAATCGAGCTCTTTCCCAGGGTTGACAAAAATAAAACTTGCTGAGCTTTAAATTGGTTCTGTGTTATCTGAGAACCTGAAGCATTTATAGAGAGTAGAAGTGAGTGAATCAGTAACCGGATCTGCTAAAACAAGGCAGGAAAGAAAAAGCTATTGCTGGATATTTCATATATTTCTTGGAGAAAAGTCAGTATTGAAAATATTGATTCAGAGCTATATATGTCCAGTCAAGCTGATTCTCAAAACGAATGCAAGGTAATTTAAGTTTTGATAGGAAGGCTGTAATAGTAGTAGATATAACTAATCTGACCAAGGAGTCTCTCTGTGCTTGAAAACTCTTAACCTTCTATGGATAATTCAAACTCCTATCAGTAAAAGTCTTTCCTATCATTATTTCAATACTGATTTCGCACATGCTTAAGGAACTCTGTATTCCCAGTGTTGGATTGGGACTGGGATGGCGCTCTTGCGAAATCTAAGCAGATGGAAGTGAAAATAAGTGAACATGAAATCTTTATTGTCCGTGGACAAGTTGTAAACAAAACAAAATAAAAACAAGTTCTGGAGTCATTCAAAATTATGGGGCAGATGAAGATGGTAGTGGAGAGGGTGTTTTGGAAAAGTCATATTTATGTCTGTTTCCTGGTGTAATTATTTTAGAATGTTATTTCACATTGTCACACTTCTGGACACTGTTCATTCTTGCAGGCAGCAACCTCATGAGTACTTCAGATAAGCTTGAAAGGGGAGTGTGTTTTGGGTTTCTTTTTATAAGATAGCTGCACAAAGTTAGACAACATTAGTGTGACTGGATACCTCTTTATGAAAGTTGTTTGGGCAGCTGCCATAGCTTCACCAACTTAAACACTCCCTCCCCCCCCCCTGCTCAGTTGTTGTGATTTTATTCCTTTAGTGCATATTAGGGCTATGCATACTTCAAAAAGGATTCAGAAGTGTGTTAGACCTTGCACAAGCATAGCATCTCTCTGCTATTCATTAAAGTGGCCTGACTTTTTTTCAGGCTTCTGTATGAGCCTGAAGAAAAGATGGCACCTCCATAAAAGTCGCATGAGTCTTCAAGCTTCGTGGTATTCTGAGATCATGTTTCAGACTGGGGAGAATGCCAGTTAGGCTCTTAAGCCCATTCTACTTTGTTCTGCTGAAGGATGAGTTTGGCTTCCTTGATAGTTTTTGCACTGGGGTGCTTGACCATGGGTACACAGAATAATTCAGCTGAAGGCCACCTGCATGTCAACTATGCAAGAAAATGGAATAGGAAGCATCAGAGCCCCCCTGTAATCTTCTTCTGTCCATTCCCTCCATAGTTAAAGTTTATAAATAGATGCAATGTGAACAGCCCTGGTAACTGAGGCTTCCCCAAGGGACTGACATTGGTTCAGAGAAATGTCAATGCCTAATTTAGAAAACCAATTGGACACAGGAATTAAGGCTTAAACAGTCTCCCCCTGCCTTCCTTTTGATGACTCTGGAGTCTACACCCAGAGGTGGAAAAACAAGTCATTTTGACTGTATATTGTTCAGTCTGGCTATCGCAAGGAAATCTGTTTAAGAGGCCATAAGTAAAGAAGAAACTGATTTCTAATGAAAGACTGCATGTTGCTAAAACTGAGATTCCTCTTGCTAAGAAGGGCTAGTTTGGAATAAAAAGCAATGTCAGACTCTGACTTTTTGTTCTGCACCTGGAGAAAGTCAGTACTCATAGAAGGAGTACTGTGAGTACAGCTATCCTTCCATCAGCATAAGTTCCTTTTGTGATGAGAGAACAATTCATCTTCTGTTCGGTATTTCACAGGCATGAAATATATCCCACATCATGTTTTGTGGGCGTTAGTGCATGTTTGCCCACCTTCTTAATTTCCAATTAAGTAAACCTAGAACATAAAGAAGAGCCACCTCAGATCAGACCAAAGGCTGCTTTAGATTAAAACAACAAAGGTAATTATAGAAGAAGCTTTTGTGTTCTAGAATCTTTTCAGTAGGATCCATAAAATTGGCTTGTGCCATAATATGTTTGTTAGAGTAAAATTTGGATGGAATCTTAGAATTAAGTGGGACTTCAGTTAGTCTACTCTAAGTAGGCAAAGACTTAGTTTATAAAATGCCACATATCTTTATTGTTTTCACCAAAATGGAGTAAAGTAGCTATTTATTTACGTATTTGTTTAAAACCATTGCAATCATGCTGCTCTTGGTGATTTATAAGGAAAAAAGAGCTATCTTTTTTATAAGCTGTCTCCAGAAACCTGATTATCCTCCTCTCTAATTGTATGAAGGGTTTTCTTCACACATTCAGGGATTTAGTTTGTTCAGAGTTTCTGGTCACATGGAGAGTTCAGGTGATTCATGAAAAGTCTTATTCAGATACAGGTAGTCTTCGCTTAACAACCACAGTTGGGATCAGTATTTAAGTTGCTAAGTGATGAGGTCATTAAATGAATCATCACATGACTGGACCTGATTGTATGACCTTTTTTTGCGGCAGTCGTTAAGTGAATCACGCAGTTTCCCATTGATTTTGCTTGCCAGAAGCTGGCTAGGAAGGTCGCAAATGGCGATCAGGTGACCTTGTGATGCTGCAATCATTGTGTGAGCTGGTTGCCAAGCGCCTGGATTGTGATCACATGACTGTGGGCGCACTGCAACGGTTGTAACTGCAGGCACCAGTCATAAGTCACTTTTTTAGTGCTGTCATAGCTTTGGTCACTAAATGAATGGTCGTTAAGTGAGGATTACCTGTACTGTTCTGAGCACATGGAGATTGGCTAGGCATTATGTTACTGTTCCTTCAACCTTAGGTCAATACCCAGATATCAGTATGACCCTGAGCGAAGCCTTTGATCTTCCTGAATTCTGATATAAACTGACCTAATCTGGATCTCCCCCATATGCTATCTAGATAGCTAAAAAGGGAACTGGCTGATCCCTCCTCCACACTTCATATGTGTAATCTCAATTATTACAGAAACTGTTGTCCGAAGATGCTGTGGTTTACTATTTTGAGACCAAACCAGTAAAATTACAATTTCTGATAACTATAATCCATTTTTGCTACTGAAAAGCAGAAGCACTATGAGGAATTTGGCATTTTTAAAGAGTTTGCATTGCAAATCCTCTACATAACTACTCAGAAATCACTCCCACTGAATTAAGCAAATCTGTATATTGTGACATAGATTGAGGATCATATCCAAAATTATGATAGGGTCTTTTTTTAAAAAATGCCTCTACATACATTGCTCTTGGGCTTGCAGGCAGCCCCAAACCTAAAAGAAAGGCTTCCCCTCACTGTAAGCCCTAAATAAAGCACAGCAAAATTCCTACTCCTGCTATCTGGAATGATGAGTGTGACCATTTCTCCTACAGCAATGTTTTCTCATGAGTCTCTTCTTATACTTCTGTAGTACTCAAAAATATATCTTACGATCAAGAATGCATTTTTTCCCAACAGAACAGTGTAAAACAGAAGTACTGAAATGGCAGAAGTTTGCTGTTCTTCAAGAGCATGTGATTAAGCAGTTATGATTTGGGAGGCCACAATATTTCTGAAAACCTACAGCAAGTGTTGGGGCTGCGCTATCTCCTGTTGGCTCTGAACCAGAACCAAGGTTGCAGCTTCTTGCCTTAAGAAGGAACTTGATTAAGGCATTGCTTCAAATGGTTTTGTTTTCATTTTAGGTACCTTCTTGCTTAGAGATAATGTGATTTGTCATTTTTCTGATAAGAACACATTTGTCCCAGAAGTACAACAAGCTAGATGGTCCCACCATCCTGCTGACAAACAGACTGAGTAGGCTAGGGTACTATTATTACTTAATAGTACTAGGTAATTGGTAAAAATTCTGTGCCTCTCTGCCTATCAGAGCTGTTTTGGGATGGTAAGGCTAAATTTATTTTGCGGCAGTTTTTCAGCTCTCAGCTTCTTTAATGCAGCCATCCATAAGCCTTAACTGCTCTCGCGTGTCCTCCTGGAATGGCACACCTCTGTGCTGATCCTGCCGACACAGCTAGGAGTCCAACTCAGTTCTTAATACTCTGAATATGGAATCAAAACTGATGAGTCCAGTATGCATTCTTGGGTCAAACCTTACTTTTAAGTTGTACATCATTGGAGGTTCTTTAAGTCTCTTGACAATGCATGAATGGATACCAGGTTAAACACAGGTGTTGGCCCTAATGTTTGCTGCTTTTAAGAATGTAGGGTGGAGAGCTGTTGCAGTGTTACATATGCCACTTTGTCTATGCCAAATGTTCTTTGCTGAACTCTGTAGCACTTTATTTTACTATACCATTATGCTTCTCCTGCCTCTAATTAACTAAAGCAAGCAACAATCCTGACACAACCAAGTCCTACTCAAAAGAGATCAAACTTTGCCAGTATTGCCCTATCACCCCTGGCACCCTACTTTAGCTAGTGATCAGGAGGCCCTTCCAATGAGAAAGGGTGTTTCCGAGTTTCTGCTAGAATCTGTTTAGCTAACTTTGCTTAGAGGGGGAGAGAGGAAGGGTGGCTCAGCTTTACCGTGTGAATGAGTCTGAAGTAATGGGCTCGCTGTTAGACTAGTCCTTTATAACATAGTATATTATATAAACCACAGTGATAACATACATGTGCCTTAGACATTTTGTTTTAAAAAATGATACACAAAACAGCACATGTCTCATTCCAAGAGGAAGTTAATGTTGCCAATGGTCTGTGCCAGCAAGCCAAACCAGAAAAATAAGACCAGAAAAACAAGGTGGGTGATGGATTTGTCAGTATTTAATAAGAGCTTGCTTTTTAAACAGGTTTTGAAAATGGTTATTCTTAAGCTGGAGCAACACAGTTTCTATGCTGGTTTAGTACAAATGTCAGCAAATTGCTAGACAGTTTGGTGACTGTTATGCTGCCCTTTCCATATCCCTGCTATCTCTGCCATGTAAGAAGTACGAGGGGAATGGTTTAAAACTTTATTGAGATAAAATTCTTGAAGACATCTAGCTGAAACCTGGGAAAATCTATAAATCTGTAAAACACCTACAATTCCTGCTGTTTTTATCCTGAAATGTCTGCCATCCTCATTATTGTCAACCCTCATCTACCCCAAAATGAAGGGATAATAAATGTTTTAAAGCTATTCCATTATAGTCTCTGGACTATTCAACTGAATTTTGAACTAAACATTGAATCAACTTAAAAATCAGATCTCAAAACAGAAACTCAAATTGAATCATGGCCTTCAAGTTTTCAGTTTAAATCAAATTAAGATTGATTTGTACAAGCCAGAGACTGCAACCTGAAAAAAAAAGGTCAAATAGTGTTTATTAATTAAAATTACTTGCATAATCCACCTGAATTATAAAATTAACTGATTCCTGTCTGCATGTACACACACAAACCATTCTTGATCACATACACCCATATGTACATACACATGTACATGCATACTGACATATATCTCCCTCCCTCCCTTCCAACACATATAGCAAAAAAGGAAGAAGAAAACAGGAAGGAGATAGGGGAGTGAAGAGATAGCTGCACTGGGAAAGAAAGAGAATGATGGAATAAACAAGATAGAGAAAGCAAGAAGAAGTAGCTGGATAGGGAGAAGGAAAGCAAAGCAAAAGAAAGACAAATAATTTGTTGGAAATTCAACAGCTGATTGAGTTGGACTTGGCAAGCCTAATCATATGTATTACTTACATATTACTTTGCCTTAAGTCACACTGAGTTCCTAAGTACACTGAGTCCCTAAGTACACTTAGGACTTCTAGTCCTGTGTAATCCCCATGAAGCCCTATAACCATCTACTCCTGTTTAATGGGGAACAGGATGAGAGTACCTAGCCTAGCCTTATCTGCCCCCCCCCCCCCCCCGGTTGTCCCTTCATTCCCAGTGTTAATTATTTGAGAGAAAACCCTGCCCTTTTCCTTTGTTAAATATGTTACTTCTTTTAACCTGGCTGAATGTCAGTAAGGCTCTCAATGCACAGTCTATTGATTTTGCTTCCTTGGTCTTGTTCAGCGATTGTAGTGGTGAATTTCAGGTATCATGGATAATAATATTAGATGGGTCAGTGTTCTGGATGGAAGAGCCTGGCTCTGTGGAAGTCTCATCCAAAATAATGCATTGGCAAAAAATAATCCAGCCTATTAGAGAATTGAAATTTTATTTCAGCCATAGCTATAACATTATTTAAAACTTTATGATTTGGGTACAGTTCATATGTAACTTTAAATATACACTGGTGATATGTCAACCCACCTAACAGTATCCAAGAAAGCTAGATTTTCACAAAGACTTGTTAGCTTACACTACAGAATCTTGGAACCTGGATGTGTGTGTATTTTAGTCCCCTTTTTATTAGTGATTGCCTTCAGGTAGTCCTCAGTGATGCCTTTAATCTTTGAAATCTCTTTTGATTTAGGGAGAAAGTGAGATACAAACAGAATATATCTTCTTGTTCTGCAGTATTCTTCAAACATCCATTCTCATTCCGAGGCTCAGAGGATTTCATTTCATTTTGAGCAGTGAAGGGAAAGAATGGCAGGAGAGGGGTACTGTCCTGCTTGCAAGCACTGTAAACGCATGTGGTTGGCTGCTGTGCAAAACAAAAAACTGGTCTAAGATGGGCTTTGGCCTGATCCAGCTGGTCTGTTGTCATGTTGTTGGGGTCAGTTTCCAGCCTGTGTATTATTGCTGATCTTTGTAATTAAAACTGTTGAGCTTCACCAGGCCTGTGGGAAAATAAAGGTACAAGGACAGCTTCAGTAGATCACATGCAACCAGATCAGAGTGTCATCCCTCTTTGCCACATACGTGTGGTCTTCCCTTTTTCCTTCTTCCAGGCAGCAAATCCCTTTATCCTTTCCCCCTTAAGCCAGTACTGAGAGTTACACTGATTGTGTAAGGTTCTTCTCAACACAATCTTTGCATAGGCAGATCTGCCCCATTAATACCTGTAAGCAACCTGAAATTCCAACCCAAGTAATGTTTTAGATTTTGTCTAATGTCATAGATTATGCATGATGGTGCTTTGCTAGGAGGTGGGAGAGGGCAGAACCAAGTTGCTGGGGAAGGTGTAATATCTGACACCATTTGTACTCATTCAGGGAATGGGTGTTATACTGTGAGCTCACTGTTAATTAATAGGGGATGGGCATATTACTGGTGTTGCACATTTCTATTCCCATCTGTTGCTTCAGATAAAACGCTCATGCTGAGTCCCTGTCTGAATCTGGTTTTTGGTTTAAATGCACATGTGTGTGTGGGATGCTTGGCTGAACTACTCAGTTTTGCTTTGGGCTGAGTCCCAATGCAATTCCCAAAGGCTGGAAGCTGCCTGTTGTTAACAACTAACAGCATCTTCCTATCTGCTCTGATGCATCCTCGTGTTTTCTGTCTCAATCTTCCTTGGAACTGTAAGGCTGTGTCTGTATATGTTGTGCAACTGCTGTCTTTTATGCCTTTTCAGAATTAGGCTCTTCTAGAGATTTTAAATGTTAGGAGTGGATCCTCTACAGGAGAATTTTTCACACTGAAAACATAGTCATGGTGATCACTGGAGTATTCTTAGGGCTACAATGTGAATGCTTGCAAGGGGTTTGATGTTATCAGAGATGCAGGACATTTTGAAAAGCAGTTTTTCTCTTGCTGTCTTGCTGACAGTTTTTAGAGACTGTCATGGAAGCCATTGCAAATCTCTCCTATTTAACACAAATCTTTTCAGCATATGTAAACTATATATCTTGTGTGCAGAGAGTCTCATATGCAATTACTATCAGTATATATTCTGATCTATGTCATGTAATCATGCAGTTTCCTCCTAGGATTCAGGTAACATAACATTGCAAAACCTGATTTAAAATAAATACTAGCTCAAATTTGCAGGTAAACTTAAACATTTATCTATTTGTGTATTATATTTTTATCTTCTCGTTCTTCCTCCAAGTATAGTACCTCAGGCTAGTTTACATAATTGTTGATTTACTTATTCATCTCAATCTCTTTTGCCATCTCCTTTTCAAATATCCTGGGAGATATATTTGACTGAGAAAGAGATGAAGTGAAACTTCCTCAAAATGTCCCAGTGGCATGCTGCAGAATAATGATTTTAATCTGGGCCTCTCCAAGTTTTCAACATTGTATTTGCATGGTTAACTATTTTAACCTGATTTTTTTGAGTTTATAGAATAAGCTAAAATGTGATCGTTTTGAATAAAGACACATCACATACATCTGATTAACTCTAGACCGAGTAAAACCTTATGCTCAATGTGTTTTTGCATTTAATGGACTTTTTCAAAATGAAAATAGCTACCTGGGTGCAGTGGGGAAAGGGGAAGTGCAGTTAATTATTAAGATCATAGTAAGCAGGGAAGGGGACTTTAATCTTTTCATCAGTTTGTTCCTTCCAGGCTGCTATTTGGCAATAGAAAGAAAACTTCTATTGATATCAAAGAGAACTTTTCCCAGTGGGAATTGCAGCTTTGCAAGAACAGGTTTTCTTGGGACTACAGCAAAGGAGGAAAAAATTAGCTTGAATTAGCCTGCTGGGATTCAGGCAAAGGCTCCTCTGTGCTTCAGATTCAGTTCCAAAAAAAATGCTTCAAAGCCCATGGGAAACAATGTTCTGCAACTTTTTAAAGCAACTGCTTCTTTTTCTGAGAATCACATGGCAGCTGCAGATGAACAGTTGCAGATAGATGCTATGTTTGTGCCCCCTGTGCTTTTCTGAATTATATCAAAAGTATTATACAGCCCTAATAATTATGTTTGCACTTTTAAAAGTACAGTAATGTTACCACAGTTTGGCATTCTTGGCTATAAATTAATTCCAGCTGATATGTGCTTTCAAGCTCCGATACTGCAAATGTATGATGTTATTGTGTGGTTTGTGAATCCAACTGAAGTTTACCACAATCAGAGCTTAAAGAAATCACCTGAGCTGTGATAAGTTATCTATGGACTGTTCCATGGATGTTTCCAACTAGTATCTCGCATTTTCTGTGTGTACTATTTTTGTTGGGGAAACCTTTCAGATATTACAACATAGCCAGAATACTTGCTTGGGTTAAATGAACTTTTACCTAGTTTGAAAAATCATCAATTTACAAAGTCAATACATAATTTGTTCAAAGAATCATTACAGTATGTATTTTCTTCTTCCAGATGAGGATAGTATCCAGGATCCCCAGAACTATGCAACAGCTAATACTAAATGCTCAATAAAAGCTTTGGATTTTCTTTTTTTTAATGATATTCCACAGCTCTGTGCTCTGATAGGAAAAAGTCCAATTGGGCATTACTTTGGTTTTCTTGGAATTTGTATATTATGGATTAAACTAGATTATTCAAAAGACCCATTTTTAATATTTACATGTATAAAACCACTGAGTATGGCCTGGGAATAAGAGAGCCCAGAAACAAGCAAACAGCGTTGATATAGGTTGAGTCTATTTTTCTCCAAGGTCGTAATATATAAACACGACATTCTAAGAACCTTTTTCTGTCAGAATTTGCTCTGTTAAATTGACTGTTGCAATGAAACCAAACAGTGGTTTCATCTGACTCATGTTATAAGAGAGAATGTGTAGATATCTAGTTAACTGATCCAAGTTTGTGAGTTTCTAAAAGGATGTCAGGAGTTGGCATAGTCTGCTGGCTTACGTTTGGCATATGGCTGGAATGTGTTTCTATATGCAGAGGTTGGTGCCTGGCTTACTTTTCATGATCTCAAAAAGGCAAAAGCCAAGCAGGGTCAGAACTCTTTAGTTCTGGGATGGGGGACCATCAGGACATCCCAGGTTGATAGACAAATGTGTGAAGTGAAAAAGTTGTCCTGGAAGAAGGCAATAGCAAACCAATCAGAAATTGTTACCAAGATAACAACATGAATCCGTCACATATACTCTGCAACCTGCCAAAGAACAGAAGGCAAGGTGGAGAACAATAAAGAGAATAAAATTCAAAACAAACAGATTGACATTGCATTTATTACGCTTTTTAATTAAATGTGATTAAAATAGAGGTTAAACCTTGGGCGAAACCCAGTTTAAAATTGGGTTCTTCAAGGAGAATGCGAATAAGAGACACATTTGCTTTCAAAAGAGAATGAAAGATACAATTTAGGACAGAGATTGCACACTTGGTGCTTATGGTAGGAAGTCGGAAAGAGTAATGAAAAAGGAGAAGTCAACTAGGACTCTATCGACACGCTCAGGAAAGACTGACAAACAGTAACAGAATCCCAGGGTGTGGAAAAAGGCTTCTGAAGAGGATGATGCTTAACTAGCTACCCACTTAGTCATTAAATACTAGCCTTAAGTGATACTCTTGTGCATATGGGTAAAATGAAACTCTGAAAATCAAGCTTTTGGTGATGCATGCTTCAGAATTACAGAGCCAGCTGTTCGCACATATGTGTGTAGGACTGAATTCAAAATTATAGTGTAAATTGGTTGGGAATTTTGATTTGTCTCTAATTATGTAATCTTTGAATAATCAATCTGTACTAGAGTAGGAGGTAGGAATTTCTGAACAGAAATGAGAGCTTGTAGGAAATGGATCATTCCTTGACCCCTTTCATGTACAGTGCAAAAAGCCGGTTTCATCCTCTCTGGTAATGATCAGTGCTAGGGTAAATGAGTACACTTCTATATCCGCTATTTTTTTTTTAACCACTTCCCTAAGTGCTCTTGTTCTATTCCACATGGCAGTTTCTCAGGCCCCATAGCTTTACTCCTTATTTTAATATTTGGGAGAAACATATTTTCTAAGGAAGCTTCCAAATCAAGAGGAATAGAAATGAGCAAATTCTTCTTTACTCTTCCCTGCATGAGAATGGAAGAAATCAGTAACATGATCTCTAATTTGCAATTATTTGTTTGCAATAAAACATGCCATAGTTTATTGCTTCTGAACACAGCCAAGGATACTTTTTCTATGGTACCATACCAACAGTTTGATGGAATAGCTGTATGCATCTACTGTCTTTGGATTGTTTTACATTTTGCTTGTTAAACACACAAATACACTTTATTGTTAAATGTAAACTTGACAAATGGTCACGGCTGGTCCCAACTGTTATATGACATTACATGATGCATGATAATTTATTACTTGGTGCATTGACAAGTATTGCTTTTTGGAGTGCATGTAAAATAGATTATACATTCATCTAAAAAAATGTGTAATGTATAAAGCAGTCATCAGTGTATGGGGGGGGGCAGGGGGGCAATAAAAGCCATCAACAGACACTGTGGTTACTGTTGCTTGTCTCTGTGCAGTCACTCCAGCCAGCCAACCCTGAGTTAGCTTTTGTAGGCCACCCGCTATGGCAGCAGCACACTTGACTCCATACAAAGAACGCTAATAGGAAATGGCTGATAAATGAAGTGTCTTGATTAAATTTTACTTTGCCTCAAATGGTGTGTGAACTGCATTGTTAAAAGGGTCTCTCAGTGGTAAGAGAGGCCTGGCTGATTGCCATGGTTATTCTGGTCCTTCCTGGTGACAGAATGATGTCCATATGATAGGAGTCTCCCGAGGCTATTTCTAATCCTAGACAGAACTGTATTCAATTCTCGTAAATCCAAGGGTGCTCTGCATATGAACTTAATTCTTCTGTATTTCACAAAACAACCATTTTGTAGGAAAAGATGCCCTGAAGTTTTTGCAGAGGGATGCAGTGTTGCAGATGGTTGCTTTCCCATTCTTTTGGCTTTTCAGTGCCATGCCTCTCTAATTAAGTTTGAGGAAATAAATTTAATTTGAAACCTGTAGCCCGAGCAGTTCCCCCTTTGTGTTATAGAATGCAGAGATGAAGAAAAACTGGTTGCCTTCCAGATGCTGCTGAATTAAAGCTCCCAGCATTCTTCACTATCAGTCAGCAGGCTGGATCCTGAAAGCAACATCTGAAGGGCCACATGTTCTCTCCTATTGTGGAATTTTGATGGATGAAATGGGTAGGTTCTGCCCCATTGCTTTTATTGGCCATTTCCTGTTTCAGTTTAGTAGAGGATAAAGTTGGTTAAGAAAAATGCTAAACTTCTGCATTTAAAAGAATGTTCTCAGTTGAGTTTTTCACCAACCTCTTTGAAAGGATGAGCTCAAAAATATGCTGAAGAGACCTTCCTCATCCTATGAAGTTGCCTTATGCTGAATTGGGCCTTTGGATCATCTTCCCCAGGGCTCTCTTTTTCGTGTGGTAATGGCTCTCCAATCTGGCTGAAATCTTGAACTGGCCTTGGCACTGATTGTACTTGGAGCATCTGCTCTACAACTGAGTAAAACTGAAACCGCACTTCTTCCTACTTCCTATTCCTACTTTTTCTGTTATTTCTGTTTAAAGTGTATGATTGTGTGGTTTTAAAGATTGTCTCCTTGCTTCTTTTTTTCATGTGCATTTCATGTGCATTTCAGGTCCTCCAGAAACTTGGCAAAGCTGATGAAACAAAAGATGAGCAATTTGAACAGTGTGTGCAAAACTTTAACAAACAGCTGGTAAGTGAGTTTTAAGGATTTATTCATTTATTTGTCCACCTATTCTTTTATTTTATGAACTGCCTTTCTACTTAAACAAATGCTAGCTACATAATTTTAAAAGCCTTGAACATTCTTGATTACTGTTTTTTTTTAAGTTAATGGAATGAGGAATAGTTTTTTTTCAAAAAGGGGTAAGGCAAGATAACAGCACTAGGAAGATGTAGTAATGCATATTCATCCATTAAGTTTTGAAGTACTCTCACTATTTGGATGAAAAGATGTATTATTACTATTATTTATTTATTTATTAAATTTGTATGCTGCTGACTCTGAGCGGCTCACAAGTAAAAATGTTTTAAAAAAACCCAGAGACAAAAATAAAAGAATAAAAGATGGCAAAGATGATAAGAACCAGACAGGAATGAAAAAGAAACAAACTCAAATAATTCAAGGGGCTTCAAAACCCTCGCCAAAGCCTGGGCAAAGAATATAAATGTATTCCATATTAATTCAGTTAAAGGTTACAAAAAATGTAACACAGTGACTAACACTCCTCTCCTTCCCTGATCTTAATTGGTATCAAACTAACGCCAGATTGTCAGGAATGACTCGGGGTACTTAGATTTCAGTCTGCTTACCTTGGTATAAGATTTTCAAGGAGTATTTGGCAAAATTTAGAGGCATTGATTGATTGCTGTAACCACCTTTCCCTTCCTGTAAATAGCATAAAATATTGAAAAACTGCAGATAGCCCCTTCTTTTGAACCTCAGTGTACTTTAATGACTTATTTAATTTGAAACAAAAGAAATAATTCTCTTTCTCTCCCAGTTCTTCTTGTTAGAATATAATATCTGGCACCATAAAAAAATACAACTGAGCAATTTCTGCTTGGTTATTGCAAGAATGCATCATTCAAACATAAAATAACGTTGTGAGGGAATACATTGGCAAAATGTTAAACAAATTAATCCCCTCACAAAAGGTTTGTATGGAACAGACTATGTCCCATTTAATGGAATATGTACAAAACTTGGATTTTTAAAAAATGCAAGTAGAACAATGAACAAGTATAATTTTTTTTACTTATTTGTTTAACTGGGTTCTCTTTATCTAGTTTTAGGAGTTGTGTGGAGTACAGATCACTTTTTAGGTCATATTTATGCAGAAATATTGAAAATTCAAAAGGGTTCACACACTTTTAAGCACCACTGCAACTATTAACTTGGTTTATAAGGAGTAATAAGTGATCTATCCAGGGCTGTTAAATGCAAAACCCACAGTCACAGGCAATATCCCCAATCACTGGTTGGCTAGTTGCGCCAATTAGGAATGTGTGTGTGTGTGTGCGTGCGTGCGCACAGAAAAGTAATTTGACAATTATGAGCAAAAAAAAAATAGTCTTGCAGGCTAGGTCACCTTTTTGCTTAGTTCTAAACAGCATATAAACTAATTTACTAGGGTGCAATACAATTTTTAAAAGTCATGTGTGCTTTCAGCATACATTAACACAATAAGTAGTTTGCCTTATAACATACTGAAATGACAAGCCGTGTGGAGGAGTTCATCTTGCTGTTTTTTTGGATTACGAGCATAAAGTAGAGGAGTTCCTCAGTACTGTGTGAGCAAGCGCCTCCATTAAGATAATTTTAAGCACAAATTCACAATATAGCATGGGCGTGGCAGAGTGGACAAATAATGTAATTTCAGCCAGTGCCCTACAGCAATGGACATAATAGGTAGGTGAAGAATTGCTTCTATCCAATTGAATAAGCAGTGAATTGTTGGTACATGGGCAACAATTATGAAACATATCAGTGCCACAAATTAGGAAATACATGTCAGAATTTACTGTTTAAAATATTCATAATAAATAAAAACCAGCACAGATGCACAGAATAGTTTTGGGGAAAGGAGATAATTTTTGTTGGACCCATAGCACAAATGAAGAGGTTATCTTATTCCCCATATTGCATTTGTGATCCTGATTAAATTTCAGTTTGGCACAACAAATTATGTAGTGCCAAACTATATACTTAAAGTTACATTTTCTTTGGCCCTTTGTTTTGCTTTTTGAATTCATTATGGAACATATCTTAATTTGGAAATTCAGAAGTCTCTTACCATTGACACTGATTTCCTATACAGCTTTTGTGCGCAAAATTTATATATCTAAAGGGCAGATTTTGTTTCAAAAGCTAACATTTCCTAATCGTCAGCAGGGCACCTACACATGGCAATAAGTCTTGACTCTCCAGAAACCTCACCCCATAATCAGGAACTTGCTTATAGAAGAAGTTCACAGACATAATACAGTTTTATTGAACACCTGATAAAAATCATATATGTGCAGATCTACCTCTTGTTACTGTAAATACAGAAACCAAAGTTTGTGCAAGTTTTTTTGCCCCACATTTTAAATTCTAACCTCTCTTCTGCATTTTCAAGTCAACAAAGTTGATTGTAGCCTTTCTGGCTTTGAGATTGGGAGAGACTTGCTTAGAGTTTACAAAACTGTTCTGTCTTGCCTGAGAATCACTGATTCCCATCCTGCCAGCTTCAGCACTTAAACTGCATAAGTTTCGACCCTAAATTGAAAGGTCTTTCAGAAAACAGGGTTCTTGGGATTTTAGACAGTCATGTGTATCTTTGTAAAGAAGCACACAATTTCCTCTCTTTTCTCCCCATCATGCCATTCCATGTTTTATAACTCTATCTACTTGATTAATAAGTTGGTACTTGGATTGGCATCATGGATTCCTATGATTTCCATTGACCTTAAACACTTCCCATGGACCCTTCTCCAAGGATTTAAAATAAAAATATGTTTAAAATAAAATGAATGAAAACTTACAAATTTGCCAGCTAATATAAGCTCAAGTGATAATAAGAACAGCTTACAAGATCTTTTAGAAAAACATTTTAATTTCTCTAGAAGTCAGTGTTCTTGGATGGGTTCTCATGAGAATTCAGCATTCTCGCTCAGGATGATGTGAGGATAAAATTGCTGAAATCTCACAGGATTTGGTGATATCACAAGATCTTTTTTTTTCCCTCTGGGAAAAATGTTAGTTGCCAGAAAAATAAAGTTGGCCCTTGTATTAGAATAACAGCCTATCTGCCAATGTTAATTAAATACAGAAATAGCTTCTTTAAAAAAGGCTTTGCAACAGCAATCATATTTACTACATATACAAAACAGATTCGTTTTGCTGAACAATTACATTTACTTGGGACAAACATAATTTTCCTATGGAAGACCATTAGATATTTTAAAGGTAAAAATGATAATATGAGCATCTAGAGATCTATATTGTCTAACTGGTTGCCCTAAGTAGAAGAAAGGATGGTGTGGTGATCAGTATCTTTCCTGTTTATTGCTAGCCTGTCACTGCTGCTCTCTGCAGGACCCTCTGGCTGTCGGGCTTTTAATTTTGTTGAGACTACCTACCTCCCTCTTCATTATCCTGCCTGCTTTTTGGTTTATATTTGGGTCTGAGAAACCAGACTTGTGGTAGCCTATACCCATAATCATGGAATTCAAGTCAGGGAAATTTAAATACCAAAGGAAGTTGATATTATGAAGCCAGAGACCTTTCTCTATTCAAGCTGATGTCCCAGGAAGGATGGAAATGACATCTAGGCATCTATTAAAGAATGGGCTGATTGTTTGTTGTGTTGCTGGGAAGACAAACAGACAGCTGTCTTTGCTTTGCCCTGAGCTAAGGCTCTGTTTTTATACAGTCAAAGTGGGCACAAGGTCTGCTGTGAAATGGAAGGGATATAAAATTAGCTGTCTCGCTCATGCACTACACTGTCAACTTTTTCTTATTCCTGAATGGGAAGGGAATCTTGTTCTAAATACCTTGTATGTCCATTCAGAGATCTGTGGGCATGCTTCCTTTATCCTGCAAAAGGCACGAGATGTACCTCCCTATTAGCTTAGAGGCTGACCTTGATACGTGTCATGTAAGCCAAACATGGCTTGATTTTTTTGGCAGAGGCCCTGACATTCCAGTAATCTGAGGCACCTCTGGAGTTTGATGAACAGCACAACTGGGGCTAAGCAGAAGAAGTCTTTCTCCTTCACTGATCTGTCCTTTGTACAGCTCCTCAGAATAACTTCTGCTTTTTACCAGGATAGATTAAAATATAAACAAATAAATAAAAACACAGCTAGGAGCATGCTCCCATTCACTTTCTCTGTCATTTAAAAGTAAAAACAACTCAGAATTGTCAAAGCAACAACAATGTTTTAATGTTTGCACTGTAAAGAAGCTCTCAGTTATACATTATGAACAGTAATGTATACATGTTTAAAACAAAATAAAAAGGGATATTATTCATGTACCACTGTTTTAGAGGATAGAAACATATATAAATTATACAGAATACTTTAAATGTTCAATATGTATACAGGCATAGGATATGAAATGTGCTTGGAAGGGAATGCTTACTGTATTGGCTAATCTTTGCATTGGTCACTACACTTGCTGATTTAACCAGCAATTTTTTTTCCCATTATTCCTTCAACAAATGGTTACATTTGGAGCTGCTTAACTTTTTCTGTTGTAGTAGGAGTCATTCTTGGTCTGTTGGCAGTGAACAGTTGTAGTGCATTTTCAGAAATTCCCACTTGTGGAAATTGCTGTCTGGAAAAGTGTTGATGTTAAGAATAATTCCCAAATTATTTTGACATATCTAGGAAACTGCAATTAAACACAGAGCCTTCTGCCCCAGACAGTGTCTATTTTGGCAAAGGAGAAGAAAAGAAAGAACAAAATGCTGTGAATGATCTTGCAAAACCCTCCAATGATGGGTTAACTTATATAGCCTAACATATGCTCTGACTTATTAATTTTGATCAGAGTAAGAGCTTGTCTGTTCTCTCCTGACAGTCTATTCTTCCTATTACTTTAATTTATCTCCCATCTGTTTTATGGCATCCACTGAAGCTCTAATGAGCCTCAAATTCAGTGAGTTTCTCAAAAAGCAAATTGGGAGCTGGACCTGAAATATTCATCTGCCACATCTCTAAATAGTAAATGAACAGTGTTGCTATTAAATATACAGCCTTATCTTTCCTGTTCCTTTCTGTTCTTTGTAAACTGGTTATAACACTAAACGTTTGATGAGGCTCAAGCCTTAATGGATGAATAATGACAGGAAAGTCTTTCTTGCACTCTTATGCGCCTGAGTGTCAGAGAGAAGCCCCAGCTGTTCCTGATCTATCAAGCTGTCTATCCCCCATATACTCCTAGGCTTGCAGAATAAGCTTAGCATGTGGTTATATGTATATTTACACCCGCCCCCCCCGCCCTCCCGCCCTCCTATAAAGGTATGTATGGACAATAAAATCCATACATTTTTGGCCATTATGAACATTTCACAGTATGTTCTGTTATGCCTCTCACGTTTAGGATGGCTTCTTAAGATGGTGGGAAGCAAGCATCAGCAATTACATGGCTGATAACAACTGAATCAGATTCTTTGTTTAATTTTGAATACTTTTGCAGGTAGCAATTATTTGTCCAAGTGGAAACATGTATATTTTCTTTGCCAGAGCCAAAGTGGAATGATTGATTATTCAAACTTTTCCAAATCACCTTTGGGCCTCACACCAAAAATCCACCACACTCATATTAGTGCTAAATTACTTAGGCAATACTGCGACTGTTACTGATTAAACAGGATAAGATTATCCATGTTAGATCAGATCAAAGACTTGCTTACTATAGCATCCTATTTCCCATATGCTCAACCAGATGATTAGGGAAAAGGCACATGTAGAGTGGTAGTGCAGTAGGACTCTCCTGCTCGTTTCCTATCATTTGGATTTCAGAAGTATACTAATTTTAATGATGATACTAATCTCTACCCGTTATTAGTAGTGCATATGGACACATCCTTTATCCTCTGTTAATCTAATTCCCATGATAACATCCTGTGGTAATGAATTCCATAATTTATATGCTGTGTTAACAAAGTGCTTCTTTTCATTTTTCTGTATGTCCCATCATGCAGCTTCATTAAGTAACCCTGGATTCTAGCACTGTGAGGGAAGGAAAAAAAATCTCTTTAGTCACTTTCTCTATGATAGGCAAAATTTTGTGCATCTCTACTATGACCCCTTTTATTCATCCATAAGACTATCTCTTATCTCATTGTAGGATTGTAGCTGATGCAGTAGCCTTAGCTGGTAAAAGTGCTTCATGTTACAGTGGATACCTGTGCAAACAGTGACAAAGATAGATCTAGAACTACCCCCTATCTATGGGCTTTTAGGGGGAAAACAATGACTCCAAAACAGATTGAACATCACTCAGATAGATCACCCACTTGAGTTCTGTTTCTTGGTCCGCAACCAGTCCGTTACCAGAATCAGGCACTTTTTCAGCACTTCCATTGACATATTGTTACAGTGTTGATGGTCTCCCTGATTTCCATCATTAACTTTTGGCTAGGCTGCTTCTTCAGAACAGGCAAACATGAAGGAAGGAGACACATTTTAGAGTTCAACAGCTTTAAGGTTGAAAATATTTCAAAATAATGCCAATCAATGTACAATTGCTATCTAAATAAATTACATGTTTCAATTTTTACAACAGATATACTTTTATAAGCAAACCAAGCTATACATAATGCAAATTATACATAATTCAGTTATTTTAATGTTCTAATTGGCCTCAAAATTAAGTACTGTGTTTATTCATTTTTTTCCTAAATATTTATTTCTCCACCCCCACAAAATAGCAAGAAAGCCTATTATTATTTCCCCCATTGCTTCAACATTTCTGGAAATGTTGCATTCCTAATAAATTATTTTGGGGTGCTTGTGTTGTCATCTATGGTGATTCTGTGGAAGAATCTATTTCTGTTCAAGTTTCCGTTGATAATGATGAGATTATAGCCTCATTGACATAGAGAGCAGTACAACCTCCAGTATACCGCACATTGTCCTTCTAGAGACTTCATATTCAGAAAGAGTTTGCAACTGATAGTTCCTAAAACTAAGCTAACATTGAATGAAAAAAGATTATCCCACTCATTTTATGTAGTACATTTGAATGCTGAAACAATATCAGTGTAAAAATGTTTTAATTTTTCCTGTTGCCACATCAAGAAATGGAAAACTACAGTGGAAAAGTATACCATTAGTTTGTTAATAGTTTATATTTTTTGAAGGGCAGAATCGAATCTCAATAACATTGATATTAAGCACATGAGGAACTTAGTTGTAATTCTGGGTCCCTTACAAGTAGTGTATCATAAAGGCTGAAACTATGCATATAACTCAGAAATAAATCCCTCAGGTAAGTTGAATTTACTCTGAAATGAGTGTAGGGCTTCAATCTTGACTTCTACAATCACCGAAGAATTGATTTTGACTGTTTTTTACTTTCCCAATTTGTCTTTGAATTCATGGAGTTTATGAAACAGAATGCAGTGTTGGTAGCAATTACTGCTTTAACCAATTTCATTTCTGGTAAGAAAGCTTTGCTACATCATCAGCAGAATTGGTGGGCTACTTATCAGAAACATAAAGCATAACCCTTAGATAAGAGGAACTCTATTATAACTTCTATTTTTTAAAAAAAGCGCAAGATAGACATGAAGAAGCAGACACTTTTAGAGTAAGAGTTGAGGAGGACCATGACAGGAAACATATATTCAGAGTCTGGTACCTCCTGAAACAGATGTTGTATAAGTTTCCTCTCTTTAAACTCCCCCCTTTTGAAGATGAAAGGAAAGGGGAAATGGAGTCTTTTGTATGAGCAGATGCTGTTGGATACATTCTTCTCTTTCCTGCTGCCGGTGTCCTTCCTTTTGAAAAGTCACAGCTGTTCTTATGGCCATAGAACCATCCATCCAGCTTTTGTTGATGTTAGCTGGGAAGAGACACCCTGCATGTGATCATTTCTTTTCTTTTGTACTCTCTTTGAAGATACACGCTTTGAGGACTAAATTATCCCATATGCAGAAGTTTTGCATTATTGGAATTGTGCTAGAGATATTGGTGGTGGACTTTGATAATTACAATTTTATAAGGGACGATCAGTCCAGAAATGACTTACATTCTAGTTGTAACTAATACAAGAAGAGATGTCAGTGAATCTAGTCCTGAATGTACTTGCTTCAGTCCTGAATGTACTTGCTTGGAATTTAGGAGCACTCAGTAGACAACTGTAAAATTGCAATATGAAGTATTCAACTTCTGAGACAAAATTTCATATTCTAAATATATTTTTATTATTTTAATTTAAATATTAAAAATTTGAATATTTCAGAAAATTCGTTTGTTCATGCATGCTGCGTTGTTGAACTGAAAAGACAAAATTAAAGTTATTGTGGCTTAGATTGCACAAGAATGTTGAATCATTGACCTAAACTTTCTTAGCAAGTCCCAGTTGCACAACCTGATTAGTTGAGATTGTGTTTTTCTGCTGAAATGGAAGTTTGATTTATTCACTTTAAAAATTTTTTCCTTGTCTGCTGAACTCTCCAAACCAGCTAAAAATATTCACTATTGAACAGATGTAAACAAAAGTACACAAGTAACAGACAAAATCAGTAAGCCAGGGGATAATAAAATGAAGGGAGAAGTAGAATTCAAAATATTTTTCAGCTTTTCAGATTTGTAGCTGGGTTCCTTCTTTTTTTTAGAATAGATTATTTCTGCTTTATTCAAATTGCACAACATTATTGTGTGTTTCTGGGCTTAATTCAAGGTATTGGTAAAGCTTTAAATCAAAAATAAGAATCTTCAACTCAGCATATGTTGCTGAATTCTCTCCCAGCAGCCCAGTCAACATGGCCTGTGGTGAAAGGTGCTGGAGGTTGTAGTTCAGGAGCATCTTGAAGGCCATGAATTCTTACTCCTGCCCTAATTAGCATAGGTCCAGACTCTTTGAAGGACTGTTCCTCTTATTTGAAACTTCCTGCTTCATTTCCATAGAAGTCTGCTACTAACAATAATGACCAATAAATAAATAAATAAATAAATAAATAAATAAGAAAAGTCATGGTAACATAAGGCAAACTCTATGCTTTCATACTTGCATTCTGACATCACATTGGTTGCAAATATAGAAGTTATGAGGTTTGCATCATGATGTTACAATGCATGTTTTGTCACTTCCCTTTCATGTCCTCCATGAATACCCCACCTGTTTCATTTTGCCTTCAGATTTAATTAGCTTAATACAGACCCAAACTTATTATCTATACCACTTGCAGATGTCTGATCTCTTGTGTTTTTATATAAAATCTTTCTAGCACAACAAATTGTACAAGACAATTTGTTAATTCCCTGTTTTTTAAAATAGTTCTAATGCTCTCTACTTACTGTAAATCTGAGGTAGTTAGTATATGCAAATATAAATAATATGGAATTATATGGAGGACTGAATGAGATCATTTGATAGATTAAATTAAAAGTTTTGAAAAATAAAAGCAATAGTTAATTGGGGGCCTGAAGGAAATTAATATGGCTTTCTAGAGGTAAATGTTCTACAAAAAGGATGACACATCTAAAAAGTCAAATCTCTGATAATCTGGTGAGTTGCCTCTACAGCTAATCTTAGAGACTAGACAGGTTCATTTGAAAGAAAAAATATTCTAGCCTCCCTTTTTAGGATTTTAAAGATGAAAACCAACATTTGAAACTTGGTATCAAAACAAACTATTGTGACCTGTTATTGTAAAGCTTATTCATTGATTCTGTTCTGGGATTTTATTTTATTTTTTTAGTCAGAAGGATCCAAGCTACAGAAGGATCTCCGAACATATCTGACTTCAATTAAAGGTAATACTTAGAATAAATCCTAATTACTTTTCTAGAATCTTCTGTGAAGTAAATTCCATCAGCCACTATTAAGGCTTGTCTTGCCTTGTCTTGTTTATTACTGCTATGTGGTAGTATCTGCATTAACTTTAAAAAGCTATAATTATGGAGCTGAGTAGTTGTTGAAATTCAGTGGAGGTCAACAAAAATTTGGGATAGGGCAAATGCTATTTATTTGTAGCATAACATGGAAAAGTTACAATTTCTTGGGGATGTGCTACAGGCAGATTCCACTAGTATTTTATAAATGCTTGAAGCTCTGTCTTGTCGCATAAGTTAGGATGGTGAGAAGATCATTGAGGGTGGGGGAGATGCCATCATGGTTCCTGGTACTCTACTGGGTCCCATGGCAGTGAAGGAAAAGTGGCCACTAGGCTTGAAGACTTGGAATTTTGGAGTGGGAAGTTTCATCTGGTTAATAACAAGTGAATTACATATTTTATAATTTTCAGTTTCCAAGAAGCAGGAGAGAATTTGATAAGCAATCGTAATGCAAATCTCCTCTTTCTGATGGGACCCTGTCCCCTCCTTTTAATTTTGTTCTTACTACCTTAAAAACACACACACACACACACACACACACACAACTTGGCCCAGACTAATTATATCAATATACAGCATTTCCTAATTTAATCTTTCATTATAATGTGGAGGAACAGACAGAAAGAAATAATAAAATTTTGTTTTAATCTCAGCCAAATATTTGAAAATTCTTCATAAATTATATTATGTTTGGAAATGACAGATTAGCCATTTTAAAAAGCAACTTGATTTCACTTGCTTATTAAAATAAGAAATTAAAGAATATCAAACCACAAGGGTTCCCTTTTGTTCATCTTTTTTTTTTCTTGTCTGGAAAACAAATATTATCAAGGGTTTGGGATGTGTACTTGATAAGTGAGCAAGGTGTTTTTTTGGGGTTTTTTTTGTCAGTGGGGGGAATAATTATTTGGGTAATACTGTGTTGCTCTTTTCTATTTCAAAGCAATGCATGAAGCCTCCAGGAAACTTACAGAGTGTTTGCAGGAAGTATATGAACCGGATTGGCCAGGAAGGGATGATACTAACAAAATAGCAGAGGTGAGGTTTGGATTTATCACATATTAGCATTATAAATATATTGTGATTTCTGTTCTGTGGAGGCAGCAAGTATTGTATGGATTTGGGTGGCTTGTAACATAGTTACTTGGTTTGTTACCCTGTGGAACCATAGTTTAGTATTACACGAGTGAATGTGCTTATATCGCAGACTTGCACTCTCCATTCTCCTTTGATACTGTCACAAGGAGAAGAATAGAAGCCATCACTTCCTCTTGATTATTTATCAATTTGTTTTGAAAACATTAATTTACTGAAAGATGCCATGACCACATGACATGATTTAAACTTGCTTTGTTTTCATGAACCAGGGTTTAAATTAATTACAGCTTGCCTTTGTTGTGTAGAATAACATTTGCTTTAGAAGACGGTGTTTCCAATCTCTTCCTTGTGCCTATAGCAGCAAAGCAGGAATGGGGGAGTATTCAAACTAAAATCTTGAGCTTATTATTTCTGACGATGCTTAACTATGGTTTTATATTATGCACAAATTGGGCCAGTGTGTTCTATGATACAAAATACCCTTTGTGTGATACCAAAAATTCCATATGAGAACAAGAAGCAAATAACAATAGCAAGTCTCTTACATTCACAGCTGGCTAGTATGAAACCAGACCCATAGATCTGTACTGATCTACAAATAATATCTTCTAACTTAACGTGATCATGGGGCACTTGCTGATGTTGTAGTTGCTTAGAGAAAAGCAGAAATGAACTGATGGAACCTATATATCTCATAAGATCCAAACTACATCAGGGACAGAAAAAAGGCATAGAAATATTTGTCATATAGCAAATATTCCAAGTATATCTTCAGTGCCTTGAACTTCTGCATGGCAGGTTGAAATTCAGCAGTTAGAGCTTTCCTTGCTATACAGAAGATGCATTAAAATAGTATCCTTGTCCAACTCTTGTAATTAATTGTAGCTTTTAAAGTTGTCTAGAAAAAAAAAAACCATGACAATTGTAGGAATAAATCCCAGTGCTATTACACATACGTATGCTAAAAAAAGGAAGCTTCAAACATGACAAAGGTTTGTCTTATGGATTCACTTATTAGTGATAGGGACGGCATGTACATGTCACTGTTATTGTACATTTGCTAATGTAGATGAATTTGACCTGCATAGTGCATAAAATAACCCTTAGAAACAACTCTTTCCACATTACTGTTGTTCTGTTCTAGACCAATGACCTGCTTTGGACAGACTTCCATCAGAAACTGGTAGATCAAGCACTGCTCACTATGGACACCTATCTTGGCCAGTTCCCAGACATAAAGGTATGGGTCTCACGGTGGTCTATCTTGAATTCCTTTTGAAAGGTGAAATCTACATTAGCCATGAATCAAATAAAGGAGTGTTTAAAAAGACATTATTAATTGTGGGGACCATCCAGTATAACAGACACTCCCTCCTTACATCTGTATCTTTAAGAGCTTGATGGTTGTTATTTTTTATTTTTGCAAGTAAAATAATAATAATTATTATTGTTGCATTTGGGTATGCCTTCCTGTTCCCTCCATTTTAAAAGGCCTTTTCAAACTAACATTCATACCAACACATATAATCCAAAATTAAGTATTTATATAGTACCTGAGGTGGAGGCTGAAGTACAGAGCAGACTCTGGCCAGCTAACTGTTGGAGCCTCCTCGGATATTCAGTACTCACACGCATCCATCTTGTTCTTTAGCCTCTTTGTAGTAAAACATGCCTGATATATGTAGAATTTCACAGAAATTATTATTAGGGATGATTCTCTTAGATGTGACTTATAGAGGGATTTATAATGATATAATTTATATTCCACCATTTTACTACCAAGAGTTTATAATGTAAACACAAATGCATTCAAGATAAAGTAGTCAAATGATAAAATAGAAAGCTAACAATAATCAAACTCTTAATAAAGCTGAAATAGAAATATGTAAAAATCGAGACTCCAGTAGCCCTATATCTCTCTATCTCTATCTTTATCTATGTGGTTGCTAAGAGTCAACAATGACTTGATGGCGCATAATCAGTCAGTCAATTGACAGTAGATCTAATAGATGGTAAAACTTATAGACTATCAAAAACAATGACTTGAGTTTTAGGTGAAATAGAGTAATGGAAGTGGCTTGATTTATTTAATTTGAAATATAAAACTTACTAAAACCATAAAATATGTGTCACATCAGAAAACATTGTTATAATGAAAAAAAACCCTTCTTTGCCCAGATTTTGAGTGGATAGTAAGTACTGTTTGGCTGTACACTATTCATTCTCTTAACACACACAAATACAGTATTTTCTTTCCTATAGTTCCTTGCTTTCATTATTTTTTAAACTTTTTAAATTTAATTATTTTTTTCACATTTTTTGAAACTGAAGTTTGGTTTTTGTTGTGAAAAACAGGAACTAGTTTTTATTGTCTCATGGCCTTAAGCTAATGAAAAATTAGCATGATTTCAATATGAGCTGTTGAGTCTTTTTTTCCTGTTTCATCTGTCAGAGCTCTCAAAGCAAAAAGGCATCAGTGACAATGAGGTCCTTCTTTAAGTGCTCTTTTACTACCATCACCCTAAGGGCAGGACACAATATTCAGTCTGCAAAAAAGTTCATTCTGTAACAAAAGAAATGAAGATGCAAATGTAGAATATGTTATGTGTGCATCGTAACAATTTCAGCAATTCTATTTCTTTCAGTGTTTTTTTTTTTTAAAGGAATGGCATAGAAGGGGATTTTAAAACTCTCTCTCTCTCTAGGCTTCTCATATTTGTTATTGCTGTTTTGCTTCCTTTTTCCTTTTTTTCTTCTTTTTCTATTGTTTTCTCTTCTCTTCTGTTTAATTAATTAAATAAAGGGAAAATACTTTCAAATTTAGAGCAAAGAAAATAATACAAAATGGGTTTGTAGGTGAATTATTCTCTGTGTACCTGAATGAGGTTTTTTTTTTTAGGATAGAAAGCTGTTCTTTATTTCTTTTTCCCCTCCCTTATTCCTCAAGAAAGCATAAGTGCAAGGAATCCATTCATGTTCTTTTCAATCCTTCACTGCATCTATACATGGAGACTTATAGCTAATAGGGAGAATGCAGTTCAATCCTGAGACTCTTTTCTGTGAACTTACCTTGTAGGCTTTCTTCTCTCAAACATGACAAGGAAATGTATTTGCCGTATGGCAGTACTTGTAATTTAGTTCCTACATGGAAATGGTCATCTTGAATTGGTGTTAGAGAAATCATTTAATTTTCTGCTGTACCCCAGAAGAATAGCAAAACCAAGTTTCCTTTTTCTTGCACTTAATCCATTTTATGAAGGCTTTTGAATATTTTTTTCAGGTAGCCACTTTAGGGCTGTTTGGTTTAAGAAACTGTCACCCACATACAGTAGCTGCTGGCTTGGCTAGCAGCTTGCTGTGAGTCTTCAGCAATGATAGTTTAGATTAGGAGAACTTCTTTGTTATAACTGGCAACAGGTGATAGCAGTGAGATTACGTGAGGCAGAACGCTTCTCCAATTTGGAGCTCACCTCTATTTAATTTTTTTTTGAGCTGCTGTATCTGGGCTGCAAAAATCTGTATGACCACTAATTTTCAGTAAAGTGATATATAAAATTAGAAATCGTATCAGAAATTCATTGCTCTCCAGTTGTTCTGAGAGCAGGGCTTTGGTGCTCTGCCTGCCCCACCCCACCCCTAGGGACCAGCTCGGGATTTTTTTTCCTCACTGTGAAAAGCAGATTCAATGAGGATAGAAGGGTGGTGGGTGGGAAGAGTCCAGCTGGCTTCCTGGGAACCTTTGGGCCCTTTCATTGGCTAGTTAGAGGCAAAGCTAGCTGGGTCAGTGGAAGGATGGGGTGCAGCAGTGAGGACTCTCATGTAATGGCCCAAAACAGCTGCAGAGCGTTTGAGGATCAAGGCTGGTAGTGACTGAGTTGAAGTGCCCTAAGAGAGATAGAAACACTTGAATAAAATATTGAGGCAGTAGGATGAGCGGGTCATTTTGAGGGAATGGGAAAGCTGTAAGATGAAGTTGTACAAAGTCACTGCATCTCACTTCAACTTCTCTCACAAGTATCTTACTCTGAAGATGAAGATAAAAATAAGATAACTCATTGCTGTGTTCCAACCTTCCACTCAGCCAGCTAGTATTCCCTCCATTCTAGCTGGTAGAAGGACACACAAAAAAATGCCAACTCTCTCCTTGTGTTTCCATTGATGCATTTGCCAATTGGAGGTGGGTGGGGGGTTGTGGGGGTGCTGTGCCTCAGAAAGTTCAGCATATAGTAAAGCAGTCACATATACATTGGGAGAAATAGGTTGAAACCATTATTTACATTGATCTTAAATAGGTTTAAGGAGCCTGACTATAAGACAGTTGCTTGTTGGTAGCATAATTGGGAGAATGCATATACACTGGACTGTAAAAATTGTTAGTTCATGGCTCTGATGTTCTTCCCACATCTCCTTTCAGTCTCGCATTGCTAAACGGGGAAGGAAACTTGTAGACTATGACAGTGCCAGGCATCATTATGAATCTCTTCAAACTGCAAAGAAGAAAGATGAAGCTAAAATTGCCAAGGTAAAGAGTCCTTGTAAGAGGTGGTATGGCTACTTTCTCTCTTTTTGTTGTTAATCAAGTTATTTAACCACTGTATATATATGCACCACTCTGTGTGTGTGTGTGTGTGTGTGTGTATATTCTAAATGTGAAAGCATTGATTTTCAGTTGAAGAAAAATATGTCTTTCATGCCTGGATAAGCCTTTTTTTTTTTTTTTTTTAGTATTCTGCAAAACAATCAGCTTTTTGTTATCAGAGGTCAAGAAAGCAAATTTCAGAATTCCTGACAAACATGATTTTATCTTAGAATGAAAAACAATGCAAAAACTATTATTTACAGCTGAGATGGAAAATCAATAGGAATGTGTCAATGCTAAAAGGAAAGAACTAAATGAAGAAACAAGACGTCTTATAGCTGGGGGTGAAAAAGATCAGTCTAGAAAGTGCTCTTTCTATAAGTATTCTTTTTCTGCTGAATTAATGAAGCATTTAGGGTTTCTGGCTGATCTAGCCTTTTCTGATTGGACTACTTGTGTCATGGGGCAAAGTGATTTTGCTAGGGCAAATTGTCCAGGCTCTTTCAGGTGAGAGGCACCTGCCCCCTTTGGGCAGAGGTAACTGCTGTGCATTTCTATCTGCAACCATTGCTGAGAATGCTGATGATACAAATCATGGATATCAGCTGGAGTGATTTTGTGAAATTCAGATTAAACATCTTCTCAATCAAGCTTCTCTCTGTGAATACTGTTCCTTTTTCTCTGAAAAATTTAAAGATGTCACTAATGGGGGAATACTCTTCAATTCACATAGCTCTGTGTAGCCCCCCTCTTCATTCTAAATGCTGCTGTAAGATCCTATGGATGTTTTAGTAAGTGCCATTATGTTTAATGCAACTTACTCTCACCTTAGCCTTAGAGAGCTGTCAACTGGCACAACGGAGATAGACATGGAGAAAGAAGACTAATGATAAAAAAAATGTTTTTCTTCCTGGAGGAGAAAAGGGACCTAGATCTGATTTATCAAGTGTGATAGGATATAATTTTGCTTTGTTCATTTCTCTTTCAGTATAACATCAAAGAAAACCCAACTGTATTATTATGGGAAATCTTCCCCCTCAATCCTCTTTAATTGGTTTACCAAAAGTTTAGTTTTGTAAAATAGCATTAAAGTAAGATATATATTGAGTTATATTAATACTACTTCATTATGCTAAGGAGCTTACTAATAATTAATCTGTGTCCTGAATGTGAACTCTGAACTTAATGGTCCACTGGCAGAATTTTATCTTCAATTTGAAAATCAGTTATAAAGCAGCCTGATACTATTTAAAAATCATGAAAATAATTTTAATTCATTTCTTGGAACTTCTGGATAAAAAAATAGTACAACATATTTTTTAAAATATTGAAATGTTAGGATTCAACAAAGTTGCCTGGTATATATTGAAATCTTCAGAAAATTAAAATTACTGTGATGAGCAAAATAGTTTTGTATCTACATCTCAGAAACAACCATGTATGAAGAAACATGGCTTGTGCTTGTGCATAACTATAATAATATACTAATAACAACATTGACTCCTTGGATAGTCCCATTGATCCTTGGGGTCAGTACTGACCCCTTTGGAGAACCCTGCTTTAAGGCAAGTAGTGAGTGAGCACACAGAGGCAGTCATAAGTAATTTCAGATTATGCAGGCCCCATTTGTAAAAACTTATTTCCTTTTGCCTTTCTCTACCATGCACGTGTATTGGTGTATTTTTGTAATACACCCTTTTCACCCATTAACATAATCAAGAGAGATGCGGGGGGCCAAGCTCCTGGCTCCATATTTGGCTCCCATCCTGGCTCCTCCCATTTCTACCTGTCCTGTTTGAGTCTGGAATTCTGAGGTAAGGAAGCTTCTGCATACAGAGCTCTATCTCCAGGGTTCCACACAGCTAGGTTTCCTTGTATGTGGCCATGCAGAAACATGGATCTGAGACTAGGGATAGCTGTATGACCTGAGCTAGACTCTCTAGTTCCTTTAAGGCAGGAGTCCACAAACTCTTCAGCTTATTGACCTCTTCATGAAGTTTCAGATTGTTCATCGACCCCCAAACATTTATTATATGAAAATAATTTATTAAAGTGTTACTTTAATAATACTACAAATATAATAATAATAAAAGGCAGTTTTACTTGGAACAGCTTATATCCTGTGACAATACCTTTAACACCATGAAACAACATCTGCCTATTCCAGATTCTTGGGAGGGACTCAATAGGTGGATGAAAATGCCAAATCCACCCTGAACATCTGGCTGTGTGACCAACCATAGTAATAATAACCTTTAACACCATCAAGCTGATACCTTTAACACCATTAAACAACATCTGCCTGTCCCAGGTCCTTGGGAAGGACCTGATAGGTGGATAAAAATGCCAAATCCAGTCTAAACAACTGGCTGACTGTGTGACCAACAACAACAACAACAACAACAACAATAATAATAATAATAATAATAATAATAATAATAATAATAATATAGTAATAACAACATTGGCCACTTGGATAGTCCCATTGACCCTTGGGGTCAATACTGACCACTTTGGAGGACCCTGCTTTAAGGCAAGTAACACATGTTGCTGTTGTGTTGCATTCTTCTGACCTGGGGATGGCTCTGAAGATGTTACAGGGAGCTATTTTCTAATTAAGAAACCATTTCCTATCAGACATGTCTATGCCAGTCCTACTGTTAAAAGGACAAGAGCCAGTTTCAAGGAGCAGACTTTTCCAGCCATTTTATAAACTGATGTTAAAATAAAATGCTACAAAATGTGAATAATCTGCATGGCTGTTATAACGATGTTGTCTTTTAATCTTGGCTCCTCTTGAAGTTGCTTATGACTTACGGAGAGAGACTGAGTAAGGTTGGAATCTGTTGCCACCTAAATGACTAACAATTTCTTTTCTGTTGCTCTCTGCAGCTGGAGTGTTCGTAAGCTGTGCTGGCTCTGGGGTTCATTGATCATTCTGTGGAGCATTAATTACTGCTAGACACGGCATGTCATATAGGATTCACCCTTGCCTTATCACTTAATACTGACTTTTTCTGTTTTTGGTCGGGGTTGTTGGTTCACCCTGGCCTTTATTATTTGATTTTTCTTTAAAAAAAAAAAGTAATTCTCAAAAGGTGTCTGTTTTCTTCTTCTTGTTTTGAAAATGCTCTTGCCCAGCCTGTCTCGTTGCTTGAGAAAGCTGCGCCTCAGTGGTGCCAAGGGAAGCTACAGGCGCATCTCGTAGCTCAGACTAACCTTCTGCGGAATCAGGTGATAGCCCAGCCTCTCTTGCTGTCTAACCCTGCACGTGCTGTCTCTGGCTGAAGCCCCCTTCTCTGCTTATTCCCCAGGCAGCGTTCACTCTAACCTCTCATAGAAGTATTCTTTTCTCTGGGAAGAATGTTGACTTAAAATTTGGACTTCTTAAAGCCAAAAGAAGTTTGAAAAAGCAATGGAGTTTTTTTGATTTTGTGCACCGCTTGAATATATGGTACAATGTCCTCATCAGCAATTCAATGTATAGGTGACCATTAAGAAGACAGGATAGAAAGTGGTTCCAGTAGTTACTGATTAATTTGTGTGGCAACTGGCATTGCTTATTTAGGAATAGTATTTGCCTAGGAGTTTATAGTTGCTGAATCATGATCCAATATTTCTGGATTCTGAGATCTATACATGATAAAGAGGGGAGGCAAGTATATATCTGCATATCATACAGCAGCCTCTTCTTGTTATGTATTTAGATTTTTATAATCTGATACTCAGAGTCCTATATAAAAGACTTAGTAAGCAAGGCTTACTATTTCCATTAACTCACCAATGATTGAAGTCCTTCACTCTCATTCACATTTCAGACTGGTTGACCATGGTTCTTGGTCAACAGTTACTCTTCTCCTTGATTAAAACCCAGCTGCTAAATCCCAGGATCCATTTCATGTGGAAGCCCCAGAAATGATATTGTTGTTCTACTGCCACATCTCTTTCCCTTCACCTACTATATAACAAGCAAGGAGAAGAGAATTTTTTTTTTTTATCCTGAATCTTTTGTTGTTGTTAAGTTGCCTGTATGGGCTTCCGTGTGATTTTCAACTTCTGTTTGTACATGTTATTTTATAGCTTAACCTGTTATAAAATCCAGATGTTTTTAAAATGGATTTATAACAAGCTTTAAGAGGGTCTCTACATTGTTTTAGGCTTGTTCCTCTTTATGATTAGAAATGATTCTGGACAATGAAGCCTTTTCTCTAAAATCATTTTAAGAACATGGGTGCCAGTAAATAAGATCCTGCCATGAAATCTGAACATCCAAAAGCCTTATGGGAAACAACTTGGTAATAAGTGAATAAGAATTATCAGATGCCTGTTTGCCATGCAGAACAGAAATAAGGACCACCTTAGTGTATTGTGTTTTAACAATGGACACACTTGAGAAGTAAGAAAGCTAAATGAAGCAAAGAACTGAATGAAAGAGAGAAAAAAAAGAGCAACTACTGGAGGACCACAACCTATTGTCTTGAATGAAAGGAACCCATTTCCTTTTTTGTGGCTTCCCTGAACTGGTCAGTGAATAAGTTTAATTCTTGCGCTGGCTGCTTTAAACTCAGCTTCTCAAATTCCAGATGGTTTGGACTACTATCAACCCTGACCATTGACTATTTTAATTTGGACTGATGAGAGTTTTGGGTGGTCTATATCTGGACTGAAACATGTGTTTGGTCCAGATGTGTGTTCCAGCTTTTCTGAGGGGGAAGAATGGGACATAACCCACACATCATCATCAGTGGCAGCTAAGGGGAGGTAGGAAAATTGCATCACTGGGAAGACTGGGGAAAGGTGTGGGTGAGCTGGTTAGATTTGCAACTCTTGAAGCCAAGGAAATTGGTGGTGGTGGCGGCTAAGGGAAGGTAGAAAAAAGAACATGGTAGAAAGATTAGGGAACAGGTGGGCCACTTGAATGTGCTGTGCTTGAAGCCAATTAGCTTCAAATATGGCATAGCCAAGTGGCCTGCCTATCCTCCAATCTTCACAGCATCTTCCGACCTCTACTTCCCCTTAGCCACTGCTAATGTTCTTGGGTTAGTCCACCTGGAATGGTTCATCAGAACTTCCAAATTTCTGGTTTGTACACACCCTAGTATGTGGTTCTTTTTGTAGGTGAGCTAGTGTTCAATTCCTTGTTTCCTGCCATAATCTCTGTCTTTTATCAGAGATAGGCAGTATATTACATGGTGGTAGATTTACATTTTTCTGTCAGAAACATGGGAGGTGTTCCAAGAGGGTAGAAATAAGTTACTATTCTAAGCAGTGTTCTCTTTTAGAATATATTCAAGAAAGTTGATGAGACAAATTGCTTAAGACAGCAAATTCCTGCCTTCCTACAACCCCATTGAAATGCTGACTAAAAGCAGTACAGATGCTTGCTTTATAAAATTGGCCCAGAATCAACTATGTATAAAGAAACTCTTTTTCTTTATGTTCATGAATCAGATGGGCAGCTGTTTCATCTTGCTGTGTTTTGGAATTCCTCAGTGGGGATGAAAATAAATCACATTTGAATCTAATATTAAGAGAAATTTCAAATGAAAAATTTAAAAATCTGCAGAAGTTGGCACTGGAAATTTGAAGTGAATCCAGATGACATAGTTAAGTAGCTTATATGTTAGCAAAAGTATAGAGGTGGTATAATGCTAAAACACTAACTAATAGGATTAGTATCTTAAAAGATTAAAAAGTACTTGGATATAAAAGGTCTAGGAAATGCAGATCACTAACATGGCTTGTTCTAAAGAAACCTCACTCCCCAACATATCCATTAATTCCTGAATTATATTTGATAAGTAAAACAAAGGGTGACTTGAAAGAACTATTGTGATCCAGTGAATAGTATTTGTTCCTGGAATTGGAATGCTTGCTTGCTTGCTTATTGTAAGTTTTACATATCACTTCAGTCCACATAGCTTAACGCAATGCATATCAGAGCAAGTAACACTTTACCAATGCACATGTCAATAAAGATAACACATCAGATAGAAGCAATGATATAAAAACATAAGTTATATTAAAATTATCTAAATTAAGCTTTGAAAATGCAAGATATTCAGTTGATTTTAAATCATCCATACTGACCCTTTCCAAAATCTCTCTCTTTTTCAGGAATATTTTGAAGTGCTCCTTGTTTAATGGTCAAATTCCATTTCTGCTATTTCCCATACAATTTCTCAGCTGTTGTAAAAACAGAATGTAAAAAGTAGTCATGAGATTGTATGCAGCAAGTTAGAATTTGTGCATGATATTCCCGGTCAGATTTGTTTTCCATTCCTTTTTTGCCTCAATTTACTTACTATCTTTGGTCATTGCTTTGTATATCTATAGCAGAGCATATCTCAATTTTTTAAAAATATTTTATATTATTATTAATTTGCCTTAAGATAAAGAGACAATTGTCATACTAACTACTTCATTGAGCAGGGTTGCCAAGCAGATTCCCATGGGAAACCATGTATTGTAATTGGGGTTAAGAGCCTCTTACCATTAGTTTATAGAGTGAACGTTGCCTTGGGTACTTCTCACAATATTGGGATATTTCAATGTATAGATTGCTTTTTCAGTTCCTTGAGCATGAATAATTTAGTCTACCAAAAATGGAAAAGTAGACTAGCTCAGTATTGAGATTCCAAGTAATAATGTAATATGAAGTTTATATGCTCTAAACCCTCAACTTTGCTATTAAATTCTGACCATTGCTTAATTCAGCCATATCAAATCATGTGACACATGCCCCCCCTTAAAAAAAAAAAACCCAACCAGGCACTAAGCTAGCTTTATAGTATATATCACTAAGAAAACATATTTCTGTTGTAACCAAAGAAACTGACTTATGTTGCTATCTTACATAGGGTGGTTGAAATCTTCTTAGAATTTCTTTTCAAGGACAGAGGGCTTCTTGACTTACATGTATTCTGAGGTCCACTCTGTTGAAGTTATATCACATAAGTAGTCTATAAGTAGTCCTTAGGGACCTTTTGTTGTTCCTGCCATGGTAGTATATAAGCAGTTTGTTTTTTCTTGCTACTGAATTGGTAAGAGTCCAGCTTCACTATTTACTCATATTATGGTAGACTATATATGATATAAAATGAAGCTTCTGTATATTTACTGGTTAAATACTCTATTCCACTAGTGTCTAGATACATATGTACCTACTGCTTGCAGTTTGTTAGTCTCTTTAAAACGTTGTGCTAGTCCTAACCACTTGGGGAGTATCAACTATTTATATCAGTTTTACTCTGAACTGAATATTGCAGAATTGCATTTCCATGTAATTCCAGAAGTCTGTGCAAATATAATAACTCTTACTGATATGCAGACTGCCATTTCCAACATTTTGGTAGATGTGTTCTGAGAATGAACTAGACTAATAGGTAGCTTTGTAGATCTACCTTTTGGAACTCCTAGTATTAGCCACATAAGCAGTTTCCATTCCTGCAGCTACACATTGCAATTCCCACTTTTATTGGGGACAGATGGCCATAGGGAAGTAGAAGGAAATTTCTATCAGCTGGAGGTATAGGTGGACTTTAATTGGGATTCTAATTAGGCCATGATTAGTTTATCTTTGTACAAAGTAGAGATCTACTTTGGAAGTGACCAATACTTAGTTGCCAGGATCTTCTCCCTCACTCTTCAGTGTGAGAGAGATGGACTTGTGGGATCTTGGTCAGTTTTGTCAAACCTTGAAAGGTAAGCATATCATAGGGATCCTGGGAAGGATTGGGATATTGTTGCCACCCCCTTTTGTCTGCATTAACAACCTGCTCAGGTTGCCAGCCCATATTATAGTAAATGTTTTCCAGATCACCATTGCACTACATAGTGATACGGTACTGCTCTGAGTAGGCCTTGCTTCTAAACATTGTCAGGTAACCCAACCTTGTATTGGTTCTGCTGTGAAGTTCTTCAGCATAGTAAAGTAGGAGTCTTGCTCATGAAAACCCCTATTTTACAATACAATTTCAGTTATGTTAAATCCATGGCATAGAATTACATTTAATACATTCAAAGCAATATAACAGAGACATGAAAGAACATGAAAGCAATATGTATAACCTTTCTGTTTCTTCAATATTTATATTCCATCCAAAACTCCCAAAGATCATTGGGCTTCCCTTATAGGTGTCATTAAGAGTTCCTTGTACCAGGCCCAGGGCACTTTTTCATTTAATTTTTATTATGGAAGACTCTTGGGGCATGTGGAACATACATGAACGTATGTAAACTCTCTCCTGAATGGTTGTATATGGGCTTGTTGATACCCCATTTCTTTTCTTCAGGCCGAAGAAGAATTAGTAAAAGCTCAGAAAGTATTTGAGGAGATGAACATTGATCTTCAGGAAGAACTGCCTTCACTATGGAATAGGTGAGCACTGGAAAAATGCTCTTTATCTATATATTTCTGGGAAGGGGGTGGTCTCAGCAGGGGAATTAACAATATTTTGTTTGGTTCTTGCTCCAAGGAAGCTCAACTAAAGTATTCTGTCCACGCTGTTTCTTTTGCTCTATGGAAATCACGTATTCCAATCCGCAAAAGAGGAATGAAGGAAATGAAAGCTGTTTAACAAGTGGGATAAAGTTGAAGGGAAAACATCTGCCTGTATCTCCATTGACTTGTACTATTTCATTTTCTAGTCGTGTTGGTTTCTATGTCAACACATTCCAGAGTATTGCTGGCTTAGAAGAGAATTTTCATAAGGAAATGAGCAAGGTAAAGTTGCAAGGCATGCTTCTTCCTATTGGTACGTCACATAGTTTCTCCTTCGTACTTTTTCTTATTATAAGGCAGTGTTGTCCAAACTTGGCCACTTTAAGATGAGTGGACTTCAACTCCCAGAATTCCCCAGCCAGCCATGCTGGCTGGGGAATTCTGGGAGTTGAAGTCCACTCATCTTAAAGTGGCCAAGTTTGGACAACACTGTTATAAGGCAATAGTGTTAGCTGATGATGCTCAGGGATGCTGACACCATTTTTAGAGTCTTGTTAACTTTTGATGTGCCCCTTATGAAAACAGACTAGGGTATATTCTGAAGGCATAATCATGCAGCGACCTTGTTGAAGAGAAACAGTTCCATGTCTGGACAGTTTTTAAAACTGCCTTGATATATTACGCAAGCTGCCTTGAGTTCCATTGGTGAAAAATAAGAAAGAAAAGAAAATATCATTATATGAGGCCCTGCTTCCTCCTTTATCTGTGGATCTATTTTTTTGTAGTTTGGATGACTTCTGTCAGTCAATTTGGGGAGGATGGGCGGGGACAAGTCCACTAAATAAATAAATAAATAAATAAATAAATAAATAAATAAATTTATATTAAGTTTTGAAAGGCTGGAACCATTTCCCTTATATTTGTGAAAGCCTGACAATGATAAAACTCAATAATTGTTAACAGTGTATTATTGCATCCACTAATATATAGTTAATTAATTAAATTACTCAGTTGCTTTTCAAAAATTGCTTGCCTATGAAACACGTTCTGAATTTCTTTGGTGACTCTGCAGTATTTTACTTTAATATCGTGGAGAAAGAAATTACATCTTCAGAGCAGCATAAATGACTTTTCTCCTCCATTGGACAAATAACTTGACAAGGTACCAGGAAGACCACAGTTTAAAAGAGGAAATATGAAAGAAGGAAATGATGTGCATCAATTTAAGTTACATAAACCTGCAACATAGTCTGCTTTGCTTAGAATTTAGACTCTTGTATTAGGCAATAGAAAAAGCAGGTTGGAACATGGCAATATTGAAAGGAAGATGAAAGAAATTTAAGTGATAGAAGGGGTGTCAAATGACTGGATATAAGTTGAGAAATAAACAACCAAATATTTAAGAGGAGAGCTGCAATACTGTTGAAGCAAATAGCCATCCATGTTATTTAATAACCTGCCGATCTTCCAGCAAGGAGTTCAGATTTGTATGTATAAACTTTCCAGGTTAATATTGCCTTAGTTCCATGCCTTGGCATTAATGAGACCTCCAAACAGTGTCCTGAAAACTAGATTTTCTGGGGAGGGAAATTGTATAGTTCAGCGGCCCATATTTTGCTGGAATGTCTAAGCTATTGCATATCTCTATAAATAATGTTATGTAGTATGAGCCACAAAGATGATTTAATGTTGTGGGTGGCAATATAGGCTTAATGAAATTGCCAACTTACATTGCATTTGACACACTAGTGTGACCAGATGGATGTTGTAGCCAAACAACCAAGAGTAATTCACCAAAACAGAGACATTTTTCAGCTAGGAAAAGATGTTCCTGTCACGCTTCAGCTAAGGCATTTAAAGTCTTTGCAACAAGTGAGAAAAACAGAGTAGTAGACCACTAATAGCAAAGTTGTACTAATAGCAAAGCTTCACATTATTTACATTGATCAGAGAGGTGTGTGTGTTTCCCCATAGTTCATACGAGCAATTTAAATATAAAAGTGCTAGAACCAGACCACAGTAATGTTACGCTTATCAACAGTGATGTACATTCTTCCAACATTGTAGCAATCTATGAGATGAAACCTCGGGCAGTTTGTTCCTCTGGGGTATTCGGAGGTGATCCTGTTTCTCCCATTTTTCCTGGGGCAAAAGTGATGCCAAAATGTATCTGCGTTTCATTAGAGTCAGAGAGGTCCACTGACCAGCTGCAGTGGCAGACACAGGGCTGCAAGCCTAGATGAACTCCTTCCCTCAGGGCAAACATTGGTTTGGCCTGACGTCTTATTTAGTGACAGACTAGGGTTCCATAGCAACCCAGGCAGGCAAGGTTGGCTGCCGATGGGGAGAGAGAGAAGAAGGATGGTATTAAGTCCCAGTGAGAAGCAAAGAGTCTGTATTGACAGAAGGTCCTGGAGCAGTACAAATATGTGAAGCTGAGCCAGAGGAGGAGAAACTGAGAAAAAGAAGAAACGTGAACTGAATTGTTTTTTTGCTTTTCGTTATGTGTACATACATCACAGATTTTGCTCCTATGGCATCTGTCTCAAAAGGTGCCCCAGTGTACCTAGTGCTTTCAGTTTACATTACTGTGATGTGGATGGAGGTAATGTAAAGGCACGGCGTAATCCTTCCCTTAGCAAAACACCCTCTTCTTGGGATCCTCAGTTGTACTTACGCATTTCTGATAGGCTCTTGGTTATACTGACCTGTAATTTTTTTTCCCTGTTTTGAACCTTTGTTTATTTATTGCCTCAGTTAAACCAAAACCTGAATGATGTCCTTGTGACTCTAGAGAAAGAACATGCAACAAGCGCCTTTCCTGTTAAAGCTCAGCCAAGGTTAGTACACGTAAACCCATGTCTGTTTTTTCAAGAAGAATGGAAAAAATCCCCTTCCACTGTCAAAAGCTGGGCAGCATCATGCCTGTCTCTCTTATTCTCTGACTAGTGTCTTGTGATTACAGCGATCATAACTTGTATTAAGTGTTTCTCTCTCCTGCCACCCTGGCATTCCAGGAAGTGTCTCCCCGGTGCTTCTCATGGTTAAATGTGCTGTTTCCCTATCTGCACCAAAACAAGACATAGATAGAAATGTACCTTAAAATGTGTGTGTGTGTGTGTGTGGACGTGCACATGCATATAATAATTTCATTTAAAGACATTTTTAAAAAATATAACTACTTGAATGGCAGGAAAAAGGAAGAAATGTTGGAAAAGAGTAGGAAACCCTATATTTTCTGTTTTCTTATGAATGGGCTGTTCAGTCTTCAGCTGTGGTATTTTTATCCCTAGATTGGCTCTTAGAAATTTAGCAATTGAAGCTTTGATGGAGATAGAAAGATGGGAAAAGTACATTTCAGTGTGTTGGGCTAATGTTTAATTCATCAGAATTGGTTCTATGATAAATTGGTCTCCTTGGCACAATATTCTGGTTTCCATATCTTTGTGTATGCCAGCGTAAGTATGTTTAATAGAACTAATTACATATTCTTTTCCCATTTTATCCTTGTCTCCATTTCCTTCCCTTCCTTTGTTGTTTCCCTCTGTCAATGTTTAGATTGTAAGCTCCTTGGGGCAGGGACTTGTTCTCTTGTACTGTGTAAAATGCCATGCACATTGATGGTGCTATATAAATAATAAATAATAATAATAAACCTTATTCTCAGCTCTGGGGCTAAAGGCTGGCCCTTTGAGCTCCTTGACTCTGTTACTTATGATTTATATTTTTAAGGGTCACAGCTCCATATCAGACACCTTTTAGCACAATCCCATAAAAAGAGATTAGGTTTACACAACCATAAATGCATCTAGGATGGCATCCATGAGGTTGAATATACTAGTAAAACAAGACAATGCAATTCTGATGTACAGTGCTACACAATGGCTACATTTAGATGATCATGTGTTTATCTGAACTGGAAAAGAGACCTGTATACACACACTATAGAATAATACTATGGAAGATGGATCACAATATTATATTAGTATTTTTGCTATACAAGTAGGGGTGCTTTTGAACTGCTGCAGGAAATTCAAGCAAAGTTGGTGAATGTTTTTTGATGTTTTCCCCAGCATTTTAAGGTTATTATTGATGAATTTACTATTTAGTAATGAATTTACTATTAAATTCAAGTATTTTTTTAAAATCAAGACTGTGAAATTCTTTGTTAAGAAATTCACTACAGTTTACCAGATGAAGCTAATTCCAGTTAGAGACAAGAAAAGGAAGAGGGCATAAAATCTGCCAAGATTATGAATATACAATATTTTCCCCAACCGTCAGCTCAAACAGTTAAGAGGAAAGTAGGCCTCACTTTTTGGATCAGATGGTTTCTGACTTTCATCCAACTATGTGAATGATGAAGCAGTTTGGGAACTCAGATTCCCAGCTGCTCTGAGTCCTAGTTGCTGTGTTCGCATTAATGAGATGAAATGGGCCAAGCCATCATTAGGGAAAGGATTATTGTGGGCTGACTGTATTCCTTTTGGAAAGCAAATGGAAGTTAACATGGTTCCTTATTTATGTGAAACTACTCCTACACACGCAGTGAAACAAAGGGAAGATGAATCTGGAAATTGAATTGGTATCAGAAAATTGAGCAGTTTCTGTATTCTTGCCAATGAGTGGAACACTTAAAGTTTTCCAAAGAGATAGGGAGTGTAATTGTAGACCCTCTATAAACACAATTCCACCCAACACTAAATAAAACAGATCTATGATAAAATAATGGAAGGAAAACATACAAGAATGATGAAAGAGTGGGAGAGACTGAACAAATGAAGTCAGCAGTAATAAGCTTAATTTATATAATTAGTTAAGATATCCCCAAATATATAGAGCAACAAGCAGAGAGAAAGAAGAGCGTAAAGCTGATCTATTTAGGATGAAGATTTGTAAATACTAACCTGGGAGTAAGCCACAGTAAATTTAGTGGTATTGATTTTTGAGTAAACTTGCATATGATTGCTCTCTTAAATGAATAAGAACCATGACAAGAATAATTATTTTGATCCCTTTAAATGAAGTTTTGCTTATTCCTTCTACATGGACTAATGTAATTTTAATACAGTGATTATTTCAGTGCTATAGATTCCTTTCTATTGATATCTCATCTGAAAGGAGTTATGCCACGCTTGACGCAATTATTTGTTTTGTTCTTTCTGTGAAGTGTGGCTGAATAGCATTGGTTTAGGCATAACAGTAGAGCTGAAGCCAAAGAAAGGTTTCAGATAAAAATGCAAGAATAAAGTCAAAGTGAGAACTAGGTACTATTGTATCAGTTATATTTACAAGCCAAAAGTATTTAATAAAATACCTTATTTGTGTACTTTGGAAATTGAGATGGAAAAAAACTGTATATCAATGATAGCGTAGAAAGGGCATGAAAGCCCATCATAAGCAAGGTATTATGGGATGGCATGAAGATACCAGCACCCTAACAGATCTGACATCTATTTTCAGCTGACATCATCCAATGTACAACGGTAGTTCAAACAATTTATGTTTTGTGGGAACTAATTTTTCAGGACACATTTAAAGACCCTCACCCATTCTGCACCATAATTTGGGACCTTAATGTCAAATTAGCATCTGGTTGGGTTTGTGGATAGTACTAAGAAAACATGTAGTTGACCTAATCCATGTGGCTATGGGGCTTTTGAGATTACATTAGTGCTGTAACATGAACCCATTGGAAAGTGATTCCCATGTTGCTAATGTAATGTTTAAAGAAAATCCGTTTTCTCATGCTACAAGCAGACACTTTTCAAGGCTCGCTGTGTTCATTGATCTTGCGATAGATCAGGAAACATCAGTTGCCAAAACTCAGCCCTCTGCTGGAAGTATTGGGTCCTTCCTCTCCTCCCTCTTCCACCCAATCATCAACGTTTCTTTTCCAATACGACTTTAAGTTAATCTGAGGATAAGTGGTGACAAGAATCCTGCTTCTCCTCTTTCCTCTTCCCATCCACTGGACACTGACATAGCAGTTAATGGATATAATTGAAAATGTCCAGTGTGCATACCTGTTACCATGCTAAGATGACACACTGGGACACATTCTAGTTCCTCTATGAACGAATATCTGCACAGTAATTGCCTTAGCTTATGCACGGAATCTTCACCTTTCTTTCTCATTGGTTGAGCCGTGTTGTAATGGAGATCACTTACGTGTGCCGTCCTCAACAGAAAGAAAACTAAACTCTTCTCCAGGCTGAGGAAAAAGATGAGCAGGTACCAGAATGGCAAAGTGCATTCCCCAAATGGTCTGATTTGGATGACAAAGGCAAAGGCCCGGCTGCATTCTAACAGCTTAGTGCATTGATAGCTTGATGACTGTAGGGGTTTTTCCTTTTTTCTTTGCATGATTTAAATCACTTTGCCTCAGAATTGTTTGAGATTGCCTTTGTGTGTGTCTGAATAATCCAAATATTTTGTTTGTTTTAATCTCCCCCCCCCCCTTTTATACAATTTCAGTGGAAGATCTGTGGAGTTCAGGATGAAAGTCTTTGTGTTTCCTAATACATTCCTCAAGGATAGCTGTAATACTTTGTGCTCTGTACCTAGAGATAAAAGCTTATCAGGACAACCAGATAACTTAACGTTTTTTGCTTTAGTGGGTTATGATATTGTACCCTTCCAAATGAGGAAAGGGTGTTGCTTTTCCTTTAATGTTTCAGACTGAAGTGGCCCCATATTTTACGCATACTATTCAGAGCTAGTAGGAATATCAAGTTAGATTTGAACTAAGGCCTGTTAGATACTACTTCACTACAAATCTGTGTATTATTTGTTGTAAATTTCTGCTTGATATTTGTAAGGCTTCTGTGATCCCTTTGCAAGAGCTTAAGTTAATGTGGTGTAGCAATTGACATAACAGTGCTGAAGGAGAATGATAGACTTTTGCAGTTAGAGTAACTATGGAGAAAATTTCAGCATTTATTTGAGGAATATGCAGCTCCATATATTGATAAGTAGATTTTTTTGTTTGTTTCAGAGGAATTGTTATGTAGCTGGACATTTTGGTCATATTTCCTCATATAACATCCCATGTCTTCCACAATAAAAGTGGTGAATTATAATAGTGCTCCTGTTCTTTCTTCATATTCTTCTGGCTTGCCTTCCAGAAAATATCTGAATTTTGAAGCTAGCTGCTATGTTATTACTGTGTGATCCATGTTACCTTTTAAACATAGGAAACTTCTGAAATATTTGCAATCAACTCATGAGGGAAGAGGAGGAGGAAAATGAGCTCTTTACTCCATCAAATTCTGAGTAAGGAGCCCTTATGACTCCTGTTGTTCCTTTTGTGAAAGTCAGTTGGAAAGTAGCTTCTTTTCTTCTTTTGCTTTTTGTGACATGGTCACAAATAATTTCTATCCTGAAGAGATTAGTATCAGTTGTATATAGGGGGGAAAAAACTCTCTAGAAAGAATATGGACTTAAAAGGAGAGAAAAAGCTAAATGGCTTCTTGGAGTAGATGGTGTTTTATTACAAACTATTGTAATAAATGTTTCCTATACTAACTGGCTTGCTGAATAAATATGCATGATGGCTGCTATTACTAAGTGACTTTGTATAAAAAGAGAGTTCTCAATTGTTTCCTTTCTACCAACTATCTGCCTTTTGATCAGATTTGAGTCCGAGGAGGCACAATAAAAGACAAGATAGACATGGTTGAGGTGTAATTTGGTGGCTCACCTTTGATTATTTGCACCTCCGCCTTCCACATGATTCTCCAGCAGTCAATGGGTTATAGTTAGAACCTCTTAGAACCAAGAACCAAGTGTGTTTACCTAAGCATAAGTCCTGATGAATTTAGGACAATTTATTTCCCAGTGCAAATTAGCAGTAGAGATGATCTGAGTTTTTAAAAAAATTCTATTGCTATATATCAGTGGTTTTGATTTTTTGTTTTAAATCCTAACATTTGAATATTTAGTTGACAAAATGTAGTGCGGAAAACAAGCTTTCATGATTTTTTGTTAGTCTGGTCCATTTTTCAAGCTTTGGCTTTGCATTGTTTAAATAAAAAATCAGTTGCCTCATCCCTCTAAGCCACTTGGCTATCCAGCGGCTTTCATGATTAAAAGATTGAAATACTGATTGTATAACACAGAACACTGTGCAGGATCACAAAAAACATTTACTCAGGAGATTAACATTCCTATACTTCCTTGGATCTCAGAGGTCTGCTTATTTTTAATGCACTGTATAATGAAAATCATCTTATTTAAATCTTAGGGAGTAACCAAGAGCTGTTTAAGAGCTAAACTATATTGTAGACAAACTTTGGCACTGCATGTATTGCAATTTAGATCAGAGCATGGAGGGAGGTTGAGATGTTGGTTTTTGTTACCCCTTTTTAAAAAAGCAAAAACAAAATTCTTCTTTTCCTCCATATTGCAATTCGAATCAGTGCCCCTCCTCTATCTGTTGTTTGGCAGTGGAATGGAAAATCTCTTCAGTAGCTTCCTGTGACAAATAATGCCAATTATTATGGGGGGGAGGGACTTCGGTTGGAATTGCATTGGATCTCCCTATGTCTCTCAGTGGTTGTTGTTTACTGCTTAAAATGTATCTATACATACAGGCATTGCCAAGCTACATGTTAGGCATCACACAATTTGGTTCTAAGAATTTCCATCACTAGCACTGCTGATCCCTTACACTAGCCATATGTTGTATGTTTTGGGAGTTAGATCTTGGCAGCGCTTCAACTTTACATTCTTTTTCTCTTCTTTTGATATGAAGCACACATATACTTTTCTATACATTAAAGCAATATCAGTAGATATATTCCAAACAATGCACGTGAAAGAAGCATTTCAGTGTATTCCAAGAAATATAAAAGCCTACTCAGATATCAACTCTGTAATGCTTTCTCTTGTTTTCTTACAGTGACAGCACAAAAGCAAACAAAACTCCTTCATCTCCACCCGATGGGACTCCTATCACCAGCCCCGAGATCAAGGCCGTCAACCATGAGCCAGAGCCGTCCACTTTGGAGACTCCTCCGGGAGGCATTCCCAAGTCTCCTTCTCAGGTAGTGAGAACTGCCGCTGCATTTTCCTTGGGGATTTACACATTTCTATCACATAGTTCTGTTACACAGGATAGTTTAACCAAATATCTAGTTCAATTACTTTTTTTTTGTTCAGGTTCTTTAATAGTTTTCAGCAAGCTGCACTATTTCTCTTTCTCTCTAAAATTGTCATTTCTTAATCCCTGCTTAGAAACAAGCTAGTTTGTATGATGTAATTAATGTAATACATAATTGTTCAAGAAAAGACATGGCTAAATGAGATGACTTGGCATGTATAACCTCTGAGTAAACTAGTCAACTACAACATCAGTGGAGTAGTAGAATGTAAACATATTGGGGTAAGCCTCCTGAACTATTTTCAGAGACATCGGTAACAAACTGGAGGTTACTGTTAGACCAGAAGAGGTTTTCCAATAGGATTATTACATAATCTTCACTTTGCAAATTGTTTAATGGCTTTATAATGGTTTTGTGTGAGATGGGCAGCCATATAAATGTGACATATCAATTAATCAATCAATCAATGGCACAGGTATTAAAAAATACTACTAAATGTCAAGCCACGTTTTTTAGAATTTTACCCTCTGTTTGAAAATGACATCATACATACATGATTTCATCATGCAAATGATGACATTATGTGCTTGTAAGTCACATCACTCACATGATGACATCATCATACTTGGGTCTTCATTTGCCTACTTGCCCTCTCCTGCAGATTCCCCTCTATACTTGTATTATTTTATAAACATGAATATTTTATTTTTTGCCAGACTTATCTTAATATTTGTCAGTGTGGTTTTAATTTGATTTTAGCCAAATTCACTTTGGCTTGACAAAAGTAGCTTTGTTCTAGTATTTCAGCACCAAACAATCTTTTGAGAACCTTCTGCTAGTTAAAAGTGTAACAGATTTACCAGTGGATCAACATCTTGGAATTTAATTATAGTTATATGAAATAAAGTATGAGATCCCAGAATATTTAGGGCAATGGTAGATCTAGGTAAAATATCTATAAGAAGACATTATAATACAACCACTATTCCTAGGTGACTATGCATACCATTATATCTCTAGCTTCCAAATAGATAGTAAGAACACACACACACACACACACACACGTAATTGGCTTGACATTTGGTCATTTTATAAAATGCAGGTGCCCTGTTTTTTATAAAACCATTAATCAACCTTGAAAACTGAATAGATGTGACACTCCTATTGAGGAATCTCCTCTGGTCTAAGAGCAGTGTCCTTGGGAGAAGGAAAACACCCAGACCTGTCTTAGAAGTACTCTGGATTCAGAATGAATCTCTTTGGATTCAGTTTAGAAGTATATTAAAACAGGTATGAAGAATGATAAGTGGGATAAAAGACTACTTGGATCAACAGGGTGAACAATATTTGCAGCACTGTTTCTGATGAGATTTCCCCCTCCATCTGTAAATAGGACAATGGAAATGTGCTGCTTTGTGTATTTGACTCTCAGTTGGACTGAAACAATAGTCATTTGGACAAGAAATTGTATCGTAAGCCCCTGCGTTCGTGCCACGAATTTGCTAATAAGAACAGCAACACTCCGGGGACCTAGCTGCTATCAAGCAGCAATTTTAGCTTTAACAATATCATCATAAGAAGTGCATCTTACTTGAGAGACATCTTGCTGAATATTTTGTTTCAGTAAAACAAAACTAATAGAATGCCATGGGGCCAGCCACTGTTGTAAGTAGTTTTCATTTAGATAAAATTGCTGAGACAATGCTGATAGAATACAGTAGTACAGCATAACATACATTTTTATATGTGCACAATGTTTTCAATATTTTTTCTCTTTACAGATATATAGAACGTGCCTTTAAATTTCTAAAGACATGTTCTAACCAATCTTGAAAACTTCTTGGGTTGCTTTTTAAATATTTTCTTTCTTTCTTTCTTTCTTTCTTTCTTTCTTTCTTTCTTTCTTTCTTTCTTTCTTTCTTTCTTCCTTCCTTTCTTTCTTTCTTTCTTTCTTTCTTTCTTTCTTTCTTTCTTTCTTTCTTTCTTTCTTTCTTTCTTTCTTTCTTTCTTTCTCTAACAGTGTTGCTACTGAAGTGGCTTATTGGAGTTTGAAATTAGAAGTCACTTGGCTAAACTCAAATAGAAATTATTTCCATAATTTAGGACATTTTTTGTGATCATTAATGTAATAAGCTACCCAATGTCTAAATGAATTATCTGAGTTTTAATATGATGTACTGAAATGATCTGGACATACACAAATACTACATTGCACGTGATAACTAGATTCCCAATTTGGTGGTGTTTTTTTGTTTTTTTTTAATGAGCAAACAATTCAGAGCCATCATCAGGAGTGTAAGGTTAGCATGCTTAGGCAAATGTCAGGCTCTTGGGGATATATGCTATTGATTGCAAATTTACTGTGACAGAGCAGCAATTTCTGCTGCTTGCCTTCTTTTTCTAGATAATTGTGGGATTTTATCTTTGTGGAAAGGCTTCCTCAACTCATTGCAACTTGTTTCTATTCCTCCTTCCCTTCTGGATAGAGATAGAAGAACAGGGAGCAATAGTTGCGGCCCCATTGTAATCAAAAGCTCCTTGCCTTCTAAAATTGTACAGGTGATGAGAAGGAAGAATTATTGTGGGGAACTCTAGAATGCATAAGGCACAGATCTCCTCAGATTAATCTTTACTATGGCCTTGCAGCCAGAAGACTGCTCAATGTCTTACACTTTGAGCTGGGCTTGGTTTGGCTGTATCCATTGTAGAATTTTGCCATTTATCCCCATGCTGAGAAATTATTTTTAGATTTTTCCAAGAATTTGGAGAGAACTAATAACTTTTCAAGAATTTGGAGAGAGCCAATAATGAAGGTTTTATATGTTTCATAAACTGTAGAAAATGAGCTGTCTCATTTGACATATTTTTATTGTTTTCCCATAGAAAATATCCATCAACTAACAAAAGTGAGATTCGTTATAGTAAATATCTAGTGTACAGTATTACTAGATATATCTAGTAAATATATAGTCTACAATAATGCAAATAGTAATCATAAGGGAGAATTGATCATTCAGCTAGAATGATCAATTCTCCCTTATGAATTACTATTCTGCATCTATTTCTAACCTTCCCTGCCAATGTTGTAGGATCTTCTACCGTCAGCAACTTAGCCTGTGTTGTACATACCCACTTTCTTTTCAGTTTTTGACTTAGATTAAGCAGGCTTTTGAAACACCATGGCATCCTGCAAACTCTGTGAATAGGAGTGGTAGTAAGAGTAGCATAGCAAGGCTTCTGTCATACCGTCTTCAGCTGTCTGAATAATTACTGTTCTTTCCAGTCTTCTCCCACCCCTCCTCCCAAAAGAAAGAATACCTAAGAAGCATTCTTGCTCCAAGGACAAGGGGCTACTCATACCATCTCAAAAGGAGAAAATACATGTGGTGCACACTGCCCTCAGCTGGTTTGTCTCTTTCAACGCATAACAAAGCTTGTTATCATTCACTATGCTCAACAACAGAGGCAAAATCAAAAAGGCCTTGAAATAATCCTGTAAGAGATTAATTTCAGTCTCTTCATAAAATTGTTGTATGATCAAGGCATCTACAAATCATGGTATTCCTTAGAAAACACAATAAGTGGTACTTCTAATTGACCCTTTTAGCATAGTGGTGCAATTTGTACCTGCAGTAAATTACTACATTCAATGTTAGGAGGAAAAAAATGAACCTTGGTATAAGATTTTCAAGCAGCATTTGGCAAAATTTAGAGACCTTGACAGAATGCTCTAACCACCCTTCCCCTCCTGTAAATAGCATAAAATATTTAAAAATTGCAGATAGTCTCTCTTTTTAAACCTCTGTGTACTTTAATGAATGATTGAATTTGAAGCAAACCAAAAAAAAGTTATCTTTCTCTCCCAGTTCTTCTTGCTAGAATACAATTTCTGTCACCATAAAAGAATACAACTGAGCAATTTTTGCTCAGTTATTGCAAGGATGCATTATTCAAACATAAAATACCATTTTTATGTGAGAAATAAATGCAAACGATCAAACAAATTAATCCCCTCCCAAAGGGTTTGTATGGAACAGACTATGTCCCATTTAATGGAATATGTGCAAAGCTGGGATTTTAGAAAAATTGCAAGTAGAACCTTTAATAGTTCCAAAGCTCTGGAGATGGAATGTAACAAAGAACCAATAATATAGCAGATTGTAGGGTTTGGTGTGAAAAACCAAAGTCTAAATTAACATGGAAGAGAAATAAAGCTTTCTAAACTCTAAGAACAATTATTAAGAGCACTATACAAATGCTAGATAAACCACTTGTGAGATATATATCTATACATCTATACATCTATTTTTCTATCTACTCATGTTACAAGTATTTTCTCCAACTCAACAGAGCAGCCCTGGATTAACCATTAAGTAAAATAAGCACATGCTTAGGGCACCAAAGGAAGGGGGGCACCACAGAGTTCCCCCCCCAGCTATTATGCCCTTAACTCTTTCACTGCCACACTCAAGTCAATGTTTTTGTAGTTGTCCTTATCTTCCATATTTGAGTTTAATTTGCATTCTTAATTTTTTTTCCCCTTTGGCATGGTGAGTGACTGAAGTTTAAAAATTTAGTTTGAAGGTATCATCAGATACCACATTTGTTTCCTTCCCATGGCTTCCATCAAGGGGCATTATTTTGGGGCTGTGTTTAGGGCATCAATTGGCCTTAATCCTGGCCTGCAGCAGAGTGATTGTACAGACAGCCTCAAATGAAACTGACCATGAAATGTGAAATTCCAAAAGGACAATATTTTCATTGAGTCAGTTATTACACTGCCAAATCTATCATATAGATCTGGAAGAAATAATAAACATGGGAATTAGAATTATTTCACCAGCCCATTGGTGTTAATTAAAGTGAAATTGATTTAATTTAATTTTCATATAGTAGCATTAAGGGATTTTAGAGACTCTTATGTTCATTTTCCCTTTTTGTAAAGTGTTTCAGGTCCCTGCTCTAAAGAAAAGCATGTAGCTGCTTGCAGAAAAGGTAACAAAAAAGCCTCAGCAGACAACCAGAGTATGTGAATGCCCCCAGAAGACCAAAACAGTGTAGAATCACATCCAAGAATGCAAATCTCTGATAAGCATGGAAAGGTTGCAAGTGATGAACTGGAAAATGAAAAATGTAATAATATATTATAAAACAGTTCCATAAAAGGATAAACAGGTATGATTTATAAGCTAGGGAACTTAAAATCCTTATTAACAGCAGTTTCTATAGCAGCAGAACTCACTAAAATGTTTGTGACAATGGCCAATATAAATATCCTAAAATCCACTGATGAAGTACCATTTCATTACAATGAATTTAAACTGATTTAAACTAAGAATTATGAAAATGCATTGCTATCTACCCAGGATACCCAAATGAAAACATTTGAAATGCAAACATTAGCATGTCTGGAGAATAAAGCTTATACAGATAATAAAGTTCTTACGGGATCAGCTAGCAATTTCTGTAAGAACTATTACATTAAATATGTCTTCTCCTGAAAAGATCTCATGCAAACTATGAACTGACCCTGTTGGTTTATAGCTGGCTCTGCCAGGTCATGAAAGGAAAAAATCTACCAATATGCACTGACCTAAATATAATTTTAGCAGAGGATATGACCTTATAGCAAGTGGAAAACAAGACTACTCCTTTGCAATGAACATTTCTGGTGTAGCCTTTAGAGCAAGTATAGCTGAAAACCTAATAGGGAAAATTAATATGATGCTGCAATTCAGTCACTGCAGTGCTCTTAAGTAGAGAACAAAGAAGGCAGCAAATTTTTAAAGATGAAGAAAGTCTGTTACAACAAATGTTCTTATCTGATTTAAACATGAAAGGGAGGTGGGAAATTTGCTGAAGCTGATCATGGAGGATACATTAGTAAACCAGGTATCTTCTGTGATACAAGAAACTCAACCGGAATCATTGCCCCAAGGTGCTTCCTCCCTACAAAATTGATTAGGTCTGGAAGAGTCAGGATGAGATGCAACTGGTCTTTTGGAACACTGCTGGCTGGTGTTTCAGGTCAGAGGACCTTTTGATTTGTAACTGTGACATCATATTGCTTGCAGATGAGTTGGGTAAAAAAAGAATTAGAGTGGTAGTTTCAAAACATGATCGTTAAATGGAGCTTGGTGAGATTAGAGATCGAGTAAGGAGTGGATTAATCATTTTTATTTCCAATCAGCTCCAAACTATACATACTATCGCATCATCTTGCAATCCTTTAGCCTTGACCACAGAAATAGACATGGAGGGATATAGTTATACAGTAATTAATGTTTGTTTTCCCACTGGGACTGCTAACTCAAGTAAATGATTTATGGAATAACAAGAACCACCCACTTAGGAGAAGAGAAGATCCATTATGGAACCAGCTGTACTGCTGTAAAAATAAAAGGATTAGTTATGGTGGATGACATTTGGCACAGATTAAGGCACAGTAGGATTTATTTTCATTGAATGGTGTAGTGGAAGATGACCAGGAAGGAGAATATACCTGTTGGAATTCAAGGGGAGCCAGTCCCATTATTTATATAATGTTAATGTGTACTTTCCTACACAACATGAAATTCTTTGGGATATAGTAGATTCTTCCCTGAAATTGAAATAGAAATAGATAGGCCAGTGATGGTGAACCTTCTGGGCTTGGCATGTCAAAAATTTGGAAAATGCCGATTTGCTGGCTTGTCACACCCCCTCCCCCCGAACAAAAGAGAAACAATTCTTTACATATTAATTTATTTTAAAAAAAATACAGTCCAATCATGTGCGATGCTATGTATTATGTAAAGAATCATCAAATAATTACAAAAATGAAATATGAGTAAAACAAACTTAGTTTCTTTGGTAACTCAAACAGGAGGAATAGTTGTTGTTAGGTATTGGTGAATGCTGGGGTGTCACCCAAAACGTCATGGCATGTCACCTTTGACACGTGTGTCATAGGTTCACCATCACTGAGGTAGGCCAATGATTTGTAGTACAAAAAACATAATTAGTAGTGAAGAATGCGCAATTGGGGTTAGATGATAAGAAAGAGTATAGGAGTCAGTCCTGGAGTTTCTTAGCACTAAGTTTGTCTAAGACTTGAAAGAACAGATTAGAAAGCAGAAATTGTCTCATCTGAGATCCAGCACAATCTTAAGCTTCTCTGCAAGTAGAGATGGTAACTCCTTTAAGATTTCCAAGTCTCAAAACAGTGCCCCAATGCTGCATGGTTCACAGATCCCTATTTCTGATAACAACAGAAAACCTGAAACTCTTGAGTCAAAATTCTTTAAAGCAGCTTTCCACAATTCTTGCTGCACTGTGAATTACTGCAGCTGGAATCTGGACATTTCAGACAAAGGCTAGGATTTGAAATCAACTAAGATATGAGGTATTGTGGGTTTCCTGTTGGGTGGAGAGAGAGAGTTGGGCATATTTGAATATATAGTATAAAAAGGACATGAGTTCTGTTCCTCCCTGACTTACAGTAGATGGTGGATTAATAAGAGATCCTTTACCCCCACAAACTGACATATATCACTTCTGACAGGCATTGGAGTGTCTTCCCCATTGCCAGACTTGTACATTGCTCTCCATGTTATTGGAGGGAAAATACCATAAAATCCTAAGAGCTAGTGAATGTAACTATGGAGATGAAAGGAAATAGAAATGCTAAACTACTTATTTATTTATATCATTTACTCTATACAACTGCACATCTCATGTGGTTAACTCTCGGTGACTTGCAGGATTAAAAACAAACGGACCCTCCAAACGTAACCCCTTGGCGCCTGATAGCTATTAAACACTCATACTGGCAGAGCTCATCTCCACCTTGGTCCCAATGCCTGGAGGAACAGCCAGGTCTTCAGTGCCTTCCAAATCTCGGGGGGGGGGGGGGATGCTGTTCCACAGGATAGGTGCAGCCACTGAGAAGGCACGACTTGGGGATCCAATGAGATGAGGTTGTTTAATAAAAGGGACCCGGAGCATGCCCTCTCTACTAGAGCTGGTGGGGTGGGCAGAAACACTAGGAGAAAGGCAGTCCTGGAAGTAGCCTGGCCCTATGCCATGAAGGGCTTTTTGGTGATGACCAGCACCTTGAATGGCATCCAGAAGCCTATTGGGAGCCAGTGCAGCTTGCAGAGCAGCAGTTACATGGGTAATGAGAAATGCCAAAAACTGCCTGCATTGCTGTATTCTGGGCCAGCTGCAGTTTCCAAGTGCTCTTCAAGGGCAGCCCCATGTAGATACATTACAGTAATCCAAATGGGAGGTGACTAAGGCAAGATCACCATGAGCATCACTGATTCTTGACAAATTCTGAAAAATAATCTTCTGTTCTTTATTTTTGGGTTTTACTATTTATCTTTCAAATCATTGTTTTTTCTTCTCTGTACAAATGTGTTTTTTACTTTTAAGGTTGATCTTGGATCATAAATAAAACTGAATAATTTGAAAAGAAAAAGAATGCAGTCAAATTTAAAAGAAGCTTGACATGTTCTAAGAACTGACAAAAAGCAAGTGTGCAACTTGTGTGAATTGTCCTTTTGCCCTTCCTGATTGACCGATTGTAGAAGTTCATGAGTAACTAGTAGCTTATTCTTACCCAAACCTCTATCTAGGTGTATTTGTTTTCTGAGTCACGGCAGGGTAGATTTGTATATTATTTTGATGGAGAAACATTTTTAGAAGAGTCAAATAACTAATTACCATGGAAAATCAACTTACTGCTCTGACATTCTACCTAGAACTGAGACTCGTCCCAACTAATTTAGAAACCTAAGACTGTGAAGAGATCTGAGAAGGAAAGTTACAGTACAGAAGACAAAATCAATATGTAATAGATCCCACTTGTGTGATCCTGTGTGGCCTATGATATCAAAAGAAATGAAAATCCTTAATGTAAAATGTGTAGGAGAACAGGGATTCCGAGACCAGTGTAATTTCTCCTGGTGCTATCTGTGATGTCATGATTCCAAAAGAGTTAGATCTGATTTCTATTAGTTAACACCGTGTAATGTTTAAGCAACCCATTGGCAGTATTATTATCGCATTATAATGATAAAGATTGGCTTTTATATTATTGGGAGTCTTGTGTATTGGACTCAGTCAAAGCTGGTTGGAAACCCTTTTCTCTATGGAGATAGTTATTCCTGCAAAAGTAGGGCTGCTAGTTTCCCTGGCTTCATAGCACATAAAAAATAATAATATGTAATTTCCCACATTGTTGCTCCAGAAAGTTGCACAGATTCTAAATATGTGTGCATGACATACCTTATGCATATTAATAATGTTACGCTTCTCCTCTGCAGAAGGGAAACCTGCCCACGACTGAAGTGTAACTAATGATGCAAAGCTTTTTGGAAGAGTGTGATTGTTTTCCCTTCTTCCCATGTGTTTTTGTTCTGACCCTCTTTGTATGTATGTGTATGAGTGTGTAACTGTTTTTACTCTGCTAACCTGGTTCCTGTCTCTGGTTTTTTGGGTGTTGCTGTTTGTGCCGTCGCCATGTGTTCGCTTGCATGCAGTTGAGGAAGGGCCCTCCTGTGCCGCCACCTCCAAAACTCACTCCATCCAAGGAGATGAAGCAGGAGAACATCATCAACCTGTTTGATGACAATTTTGTCCCAGAGATCAGTGTGACAACCCCCTCACAGGTTAGCTTCTCCTTCTTCCCTGCCCTCTCTTGTCCTCTCTTCTGTCTTTTTCACCTTCATTTCCCCCCGTTTTCCTTACTAGAGGTGTCAGGCCAAGAAAACTGTTCAGGGGGAAAGCAAAGTCAAAGGGATATGAACTGGGCCAAAGGAATAGTGAGTTTCACCCCCAAAGAATTGGTCTGGAATCTTGATCTGAAACTGAATGGAGAAGAAAGCATATTGTACCGAGAGCACCCACTGTCTTCCTTGGTGTCCTTCAATATGATTTCCGAGCTAAATAGGAGAAGTGGGTGGGAGGGAAGCGGAATGCCAAAAGGCACAGAAAACATTGTGCCTAAGAGCACAGAGTTTTAAGCCCCCCTCCCACCAAATGACCCCGGCACTCTAGCCACTCTATAAGCAGGAGTTCTCATACAATGAATTGGAAACCCCAGGAGGCTGTAAGCAACTTGAGCACGTTTCCTTCTTTAAGGCCTGCCCACACAAAGAGCACTGTCAAAATTCACCCTGGGCTTCGCTCCTCGTTTTGCCTGCACAAATTTGCAGGGGACAATTACAAGATGGCAGTGGTTGATTAATTAAAATTTAATTATTAAAGTGCTATGTTTATCTCTTCCTAAAAGGAAGTTATTATTTTTATTTATGGTGAGGGTCATGCAGATTTGTTTATCGTTTTATGGAGCTGTGGTACCACAATGTTTGAAAATCCCTGACACAATGAAGGCCTACTTCTGGACATTTAACTCTAAATCTAAAAGAATGGATTTGAATAGTGGGAATTGGAGCCCCAAACATGGGCTTCCCACCTGCTTGATTCCCTTTAAATGATAGTGCTGGTGAGATCATTTTTTGCTGTTATTTTTAAAAGATATTCTTAGCTAATATATGTGCAGGGGCTATGCCTTTTTAAAGGCTCGTGCAAGAGTAATCTGAAGTTTCATTGTGTTTTTAACAGCCTCCTTTGCTTTTGTCCAGCTCAAGTGTGGGCTGGCTTGTCCTTCTTGACAATTACCTTACATGATAAATGTCCGCTCCACCAATGGTTTTAGGAGCTTTGGGATTATACTGAGATAGGTCATTCCCAATGACTTGCATTTCATTATTTTTACAAATTGTTAGCATTCACCAGGCTTCAGAATCCCATGACCTCCCAAGCTAATCCCTGAAAACAAATTTGGTGGAGGCTGAGAGACTTACTTGAAAAATAGGTGAACCTTTTTTTCCCAGAGATGACTCAACTCTAGACCCTATGATAAGATTAAAAAGCAGCCTGATCAGTTTTCTGGCTCCATCCTTACAACTTTTGTCATTGTCATCACCATCATTGTGATAAATCCTTTTTTTTTTTAATATTCATAAAAAGCATTCAGTGGCACCTCTAGAATGTGTGTTTCCTGACTCCATTCTTCCTTCCCTACCTCAGCATGGTGGCCTGCGGCTTTTACCTCTTCCTCCTGTTCGACGACCGAAACTTTGCGTGGAGGGCCTGAAATTGGGAGAAAAGGCAAGTGTAGGTCTCAGGTTACCAATGTGATGGGACCACCCCACAGAGGCATATGGACATTGCATATAGCATTCAATAGCTTGGTGGATTAGAATTTCCTTTTCACTCTGGAATAGAAAGCAAGATGCAAACTGGCTATTTAGCAAGTTTTCAGTCTTTTTTTTGGTAAAACTTTAGATTTCAGTATAAGACAAAGAGTAATGTGGAATCATCATGAGATAACACAATGAGCACTGGATAATAAACAGAGACTCTTCAGACTCAATTGGGAATCCCCAGAAGAAAGGAAAAGTGACCAGGCCAGCTTCTAATTATCTCTTAGTTGGGCCTTGGTTTTAGTGGGTAAGGATCACCTGTACATGAAAAAACAAAGGGAAAAGAGAATAACTTATTTCTCAACAATTATTTTGTAATATAAGATAGAAGACAATGGCAGCAGCTATATTCAAGCATGATCAGAAGTTTATCATTTACATTTATTTTCATTATATAATAAAACTGCACAGTATTTGGAAGAATGCCTGTAAAGCAAGGATAAGTGAATTGGTGCCCTCCAGGTGTTTTTAGCCTCACCTCCCATTAAATCCAGTTACCATGTTCAATTGGGAAAATGTTTATGGGAGTTCTGGTCAAAAACATTACCAGGAATCTGTCACTGATGGCCAGAAAGGTTAGTTCAAATTATAAATAAACAGTGAACAGGTATACAGGAGCGAGAGAAAGACATCCCACCCTACTGTACCCTTTGGCTTCAAGTAGCAGATTTTGAATCCTCTGATTTAACAGAGATTTTTTTTAATGAGATGGGGAAAATAGATACCATTTAATTTGCCTGCTAGTTCCAAAATGTTAGAAGATTCTGTTCTCTGTTTTAAAAAAAACCCGTTCTGAAACTGCTGTAAGCATAGTAGTTGGGAAAAGTTTTAGATAATGTGTCTGCCTCTTTTTCTCTTGTGAACCAAATAGCTTTTGAAATTATGGGGATTTAGAGTGGGGAAAAGACATCAGAAAAAAACAAAACAAAACATCTTCTGGAATGCTATTTCTCCAATCCTTAAAGTAGATGCAGCTGTACAAAGATGCTAATCCATTGCCCTGAAAGACTCTCATATGGTTAGAGTAAATATGTCAGGTCAAGTGTTGTCCTCCGTGACAGACAGAAGACAGATTTATGGCTGTGCATTAAACATACAAGCAAGCATTGCTATTTTATTTTTGGAGGCTGAAGAATAGACAATTTGAACCTTATGGGATTTTTTTTTTTTTGACAGAACTGCCTCCACGCAGGAATTCCAGTTATAAAACTTGAATATGCTTTAATGTTTGAGAAAGCCGTGGGCCACTGAGCAATCTTCCATCCTTGTCTGCACCTATCCTTTCCCTGTAGCATGCCTCAAGCATTTTTTATGCCATGTTTTGTATTGTACGTTTCTGTGTAAAACACTTGCATAAACAGACAATTCTGACTGGGACAGGTTCAGAGTACAGGATACCTGAACTGGAGAGTATATTTAGAAAACAGCTTGAATTTTCAATGGACAAATTTGTTCCTAGAGCAGCAACTGGAGGTGGGGAGGAGGAGGAGGGATAGATATGGACACGTTTCTATTTTTAGTGGGGTCAATTATTTAGGAAGATAGAGAAAATTATCAAGGAAGAAGACTCTTCAACATCTGGGGCAAATGACAGGTAAGATTCCAGCATGGCTATGACCTCATTTTAAAATGTTATTTCATGTACATGAAGCTCAAAAATCAGACCTTACTTCCAAGGAAACCTTTGTCAGAACTCTTTAGGTGGAAAATACCGGTTAACTGAATGTTTTATGCTTATATTGTGAAGTTGAAGGAACAGGAACCATCTCTGTTGAATTAATCAGTGGATTTTTTTTTCTTTTTATAAAGAAAGTAAAAATTACAGTAATATGCAATATAATAGACTGTTTTTGCCTGAATTAATCAGTGGGTTTTTTTCTTCTTTTTATAAAGGAAGTAAAAATTTAAAAAATACAGTAATATGCAATATAATAGACTGTTTTTGCCTGAAATATGCATATACAGTACCAGATTGCTTTAGTTTAGAAACACCAGATATCCTATTTACTCTGTTTGAAAACCAGAGTAGTTTTATTTACCAGATATTTCCTCTGTTTGAAAAAACGTTTTGCTATCACAACCCAGTTTAATAAGAAAAAAATCATTATGTTGAGCAGGGCCAGAAGGTCAAGTTTTAATGTCAAGGAAATTACTTAAATAGTAGAGATTTGGTGAAATCTGTTGACAGAATTTCTTTATCATCCAGTAGGAATTAGGAAATGATTCATTTTTTTTAATGACATAAGGGAATATTATGAATATGCTGTTTAATAATGCCACTTGGTAAGATTATATGATCTGCTTGACAATAAGAGAATGCTAGTGTTTCTGTCTTGCTTGCATGCAATGTATCTTGAATGTTTAAGATAGCCCGTAATTTATTATTATTGAAAAATAACAGCCTAGTAAGCAATATGTTGTATTGTGGCAGAATAACAAAGAAATAAATTAGCAGAGAGAGGTTCTAAAGAAAGAAAAAGATGGTGGTACAGAAATGTTTTGAGACTAAATTAGAGGTTTTCACCGAAAGTGCTATACAAACCAGTTTTTTAAGATAACCAGGGACGTGGTATCAATACAACCGTTGTCCTGGAAATTGTAGGCCCACCATAAGATTTGAGGCAGTGAATTCTGAGAGAGCCACAGTCTTTGGATGGATGGATGGATGGAACTTGAAATTGATCTGTTAATAGGCTGCCTGGGACAGTGGTAGAATAAATGCAGTGAATGGGCTTTGTTAAAATGTTAATACTTGAATTTCATGACCCACTGTCTGCAGAAGTGTTAAGCACATTATGACAATAGACATATAGGAATATACATTTTATACATAATCTTTAGCACTTTCACGTTTCGGATAACATCTTCCGCATGCCATCCATCTTTTTTAACTGTCTAACCAGCAATACTGATTTTTTTTCCTTTAATGCTGCCAAGTTTGATGCCCCTGGGTCCTTCCAAGAGGGAGCTAGCCTATTGGATCTGGATTTTGATCCCATTAAAGCAAATAACAGCCTTGTAGGGAAGTCGCCCACGCCTGCTACCCAGGTTGGTTTATCATTGTCATTCCTTAACTCCGTGAATTATCAGGCAATAAAGACCTCATTGGTTCTTACGGGGAGGACTGTGTGGTGTGACAAATGAACTCTTGGTGATTAAAACAAATATTCAAGAGTTGCATAAATCTTGTTGATCAGTAGTAACATCTGGTGTTTATTTAATGTATTTAAGAGCTCCATATCCACTATTCCTTAAAATAATCCTACCTTGTACAGCAGACAGTGCAAGGGGTTTGGGAGAGGAATAATAGTTTGCCTTTAGCTAAGCTGCAATACTAGTCACTGCACATTACTAGCTCTGAGCACTTGTAGCAAATTTTGACAGGTTCTTCTGTGATCTTGGGATAACAGATAGGACATTACAGTGGCTGTTTTCATTCCCAGAATTGATGTCCTGTTCTCTGATAGCCTGATGGGAGCGGGCCCTGCTGGGAAGGTGGACAGCTGTTGTTATCAGTGTTACATTGCCAGAAAGTCTCAAAATGGGGCATTCTATGAGCTAGATGGAGACAGTACAGAGGAACTATTTTTGTGTCTACGGGACACAGGTCCATTAGTTATGACCAGGAGTGAAAAAACTCTGGGAAAAATAAAATAGGATGACACATTTCTTCTGCCGTGGCCCATATGACATGGCAAGACACTGAGTAAGACAGTACCTCCACCTTATTGCTCCTACATTCTCCCACTTACAATTTAATCTGTGAATTCATGGCACACTCACTGTGCAGCTCCAAATAAGTTAGATAACAGCTGTTTGCTGTATATATTTAGTGGTACTACATAAAGGAAGGGCATTAAGGAACTCAGTTTCCTCAAACAGGTGAAGTACAGGTAGTTCTCATTTAGCAACTGCCTTGGATAGCAACTGTTTGCAAATTCAGTGGTAGTAAACGGTAATAAAAATTCATTTTTTGACCAGCGCAGGCATTTATGGCAACAAAAGCCTTCAGTGTGAAACTTATTAAGGTCTGGTCAGTTTCAGACAGCAGCTGTGAGCCACCAGAGGGTTCTAATCAACTAAGTAAGGTCACAAAGCTGAGCTTGTTAAGTTGCAGTTAGCGCTTTTTAGGGACACACTGTGCATGGAGAAAAGCAGTTCAGGAACAGATTGCTTGTTTAAACAATCCCTCCACCCTGCAAGGGGGCAAAAAAAAAAAAAGGAAAAAATGGGTCAGGCACAGGACACTGTATGAGAGAACTTTATCTGATTGAGAGGGCAGGAGCCAGCGATCTTTGTAGTGTCTGTCTCTCAATCTCAGTCATGTGATTTGCTTAGTGATCATTTTGCTGGAACCATTTACAGTCACTAAACGAGGACTACCTCTACTTTAGAATCAGCACATAATGAAAGATTGTCATTATGTTCCTTCCAGATTGCTTTATGCAGTAAACTCTGTGAAGTTCATAGCATATTCCAATCACTGGACCATGAGATGTAGATTAGTAATCAGGCATACCATAAAGTATTAGTAGTTAGGTGCCATTGAGTTTGATGCAACTCCTGGTGGCTGCATAGACAAACATTCTTCATCTTGTACTGTATTTAGTTGTAATTCACAGTTCTTTGAAGGATGTTTCTTTGATCCCATTCATCCATCTTATCTGCCATCTTCCCCCTTTTAAGTGCTAAATTAAAGAGTTCAACTACTGAAATTGATTGATTGCTCATGGGCCAATAAGTCAGTGTCAACTCTTACTGACCGCATAGAATCATTATCTCCAGGAGGATTTATTCCCAACCTGGTCCTTCAGTTCTTAACTACTGAAATGGACAATCCAAAATAATAAACCATATTACTTAGCTTCAGTGTATGATACATTACTAAACAGTTTGCAGTCATATGGTATGCTTGCACTTTTTATGTTGTTTGAAATAATAAAATCTTAATGCATTTTTTCCCATTGCTCTTTGCTATGCTTAGTCCTTGCCTTGGGATTTATGGGAGGTAAGATTTCTATTAATGCAGTTTCATTGCAAAAATTATGATGTAACACTTAATGTTTGCAAATGCTACTTTACACCATTATTGTGCGAGGACTGTCATGTGTGTCTTGAGTCTCTATTCTCATTGAGGGTAGAACAATCTAGTCACACTGTCAGAATACTTCCACATTAGAAACCTCTGGCAAATTCAGCAGTGCAAGGAACAGCATTATTTTACCATTTACATTCTTTAGATAAGAAATTCTTTCCTATTGTGAGCAATGGCTGATTAAAGTTTCCCTTATACTGGGAACATGGCAGAGGGGTGGGGAAGGCCTTAGAGTTTTCTGATCCCATCTCTTCTTTTACATTGTTCACTTTTTGGCCTTTTTGATCTCAGATATTCCAGCTGTAGCTTTGGAAATTGGCAAGGATGATAAAAGGTGGAATGTTTGAAGAGATCTCCCTAGTGTTAAGGAGAACATTCAAAGCATCCATGGTACTCTAGAGGCATAGAATTGCTTCTTAACAGCAAATACATTTGCAAATTGCCAACACCTAATGTAGTTAGCTTTATGATATATTGAAAAAAACACAAAATAACAGGAGAAATACCATCTTTCATCAAGTGTATCTTTTATGTCCTTTCACAAAGAAGAAAAAAACACCCTAACAATGAATATAAGCACTTAATTTCAGTTTTGCCAATTAAAAAGTGTTTTTCCTAATGAATATAGATAATTCCTGTTACTAAAAATTAAGTATTAAATGAACATTGCGTAAAGTTTGCACCTCCATTTCTTGAGATTGTGGCTCTAAACACACTGTCGTATGATTACAAGCAAAAACTGGGAGAAGCAATGATAAAATGCCTTTGATTCACAAGAAGAATATCGTTTTGTTTGCTGGTTTAGGTTGCATGTGGTAGAGTTTCAACAGCTTTGGTAGTGGTTTCATGCCATGGTACTCTGTGGTATCTATCACAGTTTCTACGTTTGTGTGCAGAAGCGTTAAAATGAGGTTGACAACTATGTGGTATCAAGTGCTATCAAATCTTTAATCTTGTTAATATACTTGGGTATTTTGGAATGAGTGCTTACCAGCTCATGATATTTTACTTCTCTGTGCTCTTGTATTTTTAAAAGCCTTGTTCTGATTTCTTCTTGTTTACAATGTTTACTTCTAGCTATGTATCTCCTGATATAATTATAAAGGGGTTATCAGATTACGCAGTTATACAGTAATGGCTTTAGACTAACATTGGGACTGAAATCATCATTGGCCAAGTGATTGTTGGGTGTAGCTCACTTGATTTCAAGTAGTGTTTTTACTATTCTGTCTGGGCTGTGCCTTGTTAGTTACTAATAATTTTCCTCCATTAAATATCCATTTAATTAAATATCAGTATCATTGAGACCATAGATCCAGTTTTAATTACGCACGACTGTAAACCATCCTCAGTGGGAATGCATAATTATCACTCTGAACACAGAAGCTTAGTGTGGGTTTTCCATGCTTTCTGTTGCTAGAAAAAGCCATTTATGATGAGCAGACAATGAGTTAGAGATGATATCGATGCCAGATGTTGGTAGGGAAGGTGGAAAGTTATTTCAGAATCTATCCTTCAGATCTATTCAGGATAAAACAACAATTTACAGTAATATCCAGGAATTCCCTGGAAGGCTGATTTTCTTTATGACTGATGCACAGACAACAGTGTTTCTTTATTCATGTTTAGTTCTCTATATTCCAGCAAGATCTTGATTTTAAGGAGAAAGGACAACTGGAGATAAAGGCCAAGTGTCCTTTTAAAATAGAACCAGCAATATAATGAGATTCCACATAAAATGACCTTATTTCAGGAGGTTTGGAGGGGGTTGGGGCTGAGGCAAGGAGGTGCTGCTGTTCTGTTGCAGGGGCAATATTGTGAAATATCCTCCCTTGGGAGATCACACTGGCTCCCTCTTTGTTGGGTTTCCACAAGCTTCTAAAGATCTAGCTTGTTTTGGAGGGCCTGCCCCTGATTTGAGCTGTTGTTGCTGTCTGTTATTCTCTTTCTATTTTTGTAGTGTCATTGTATTTTTAATTTTTATATGGGGTTTGTTTTATATTACATTTTTTAATGTGAGCTACCGAGAGTCATTTTTGACTGTGGTGGCATACAGATGTGTTTATTAAATAAACTCAGTATAGCACTGCCTACATTACTAACATTGCATACCCTCCCCACCTCCCCCTGTCAAACTATTTCACACTTTTGCTAGAGGATTGACTGCATAAATAATATTGCACTGCTTTTCTCCTATTAATTGTCCAAAGGTATAAAGCAGTTGGATCTTATCTGCCCAGCACATCTAATTACCCTGGAACATTTTCACTGCCTGCTGTCTTCTCACAGTATTCTTTTCATTATTGTATCTTCCCGTACCCATGACTTTCTCTCCCTGCTGCCCAATTTCTGTTTCCCTCTTTCCTTCAAATTCTGTATGCCAGCCTGAAAAAACTCCCTCTAACACTGTGCAATCTACGGATCAGTTTCCTGCCGATAATCCTAGCAATACTGTATTTGTGGTAGACTGGCCAATCAGCCAACTCAGGTTATCAGCCAAGTAAGTAGAAATGTAATTGTTTATAATGGTCATTAGGGATGGCCTGCCTTTTGAAGTCTTAATGTTGTACCCAAAACATTTGAAAAATGCCAACTGTATCCATAGGCATCAACAAAATTCTGATTGGTTACAAATATATTTTGTACCAAGATTTATATGCCCCTCTTCTTCAGGCAACTCAGGGTAGCAGCAAATGCCGTTTTGTTCTAGAAAATGGTTTTGTACTAGAGAAGGTTTTGTTTTGTTTTGTTTCATTACACATGAGATGAGATCAGAAGTAACTGGAGAATAGGGTTGGGTGACCATCTTCATTTTACCTAGCTTGTTTATCTTTAAAGTGCATATAATAATTTTTGTGTGCTGTATTTAATGAAGCATACAAGGGATCATATACTTGTGAGTTGTATGGTAATACATAACATCTGGAATATATAAGCTGTAAACCCTGATTTATTGGACTTAAGATTTAACTGACAACATTTCTTAGATCCCAAAGGTCCTAACAGTTAACACCATCCAGTATCTACTCCACTGCTTAACTATGGCACTCTCTTCACTGTCTCTGCAAGCTCCTCTAGCTCATGAATTGGCCTGGTCCCTAAGACTAGGTGACCATTCTGACTCCGGTGCTCCTAGGCTCTGATCCCCAGTGTCCATGTGTCACTTGGTTGCAGGTCTTCAACATGCTGATCTGACAGGCTTGGGGTTGTCACAGTTGCCTTTGATTGTAGCTGTGATGCTCAAACACAACTTGTGTTGCCTCTTCCTCCTCACATTTCTGGTTCTCCACTCATTCTTCATTTGGCAGACACTTGGCTTTCCCCTATTAGTCCATGACACCCCTTTCCCCTGTTAGTCCATGAAGAATAAACCGATGCTTTTATAGCAATATTCCATTCCTTAGAAAAAAATAATATAAAGATTATACTGTACAAAGAAAAAGAGTTTCCACTGTTCTTTGTCTACTAAGTTCACAGAATATAACTTCCATCTATGATATTTTTTGTTATCATCATCATCATCATCATCATCATCATCATCATCATCATCATCAAGAAAAGAATACAAAACATGCTGGGTCATAAATACAAGTTTAGCTTGGTGTTTAACCTAAGTTAAAATTTGGTTAAATTCTGTTTTTCACCCGCAAACAATAAAAATATAAAGGAGGTTTGAAGGATAGGGAGTCAGTTTATACATGCTAGATAGATGATGATAGATAGATAGATAGATAGATAGATAGATAGATAGATAGATAGATAGATGATAGATAATAAAATAAGCTCTGATCCTGCCATACATGAGGATACCATTATGAATCTGAATCACAAAAAAGAGATCCCATTAGTTCATCAGCATGTGCGATTGTGTATGTATGTGGGTTTATTTTTACTGAGTTCATCCTCAGGGGTAATATCTGAGAACTGATAATATATTTGCCAACCCCCAAATTGCAAATATTGTATTTATACCAGCAGCGGTTTCATTCTATTATCTCTTTAGTAATGTTTCCATGGCTGTGCCAGGTGGCAGCAGCTACTGTAGCTGATCTTGGAAAGTTAAGTGGATTAGACTGACTACCTCTTGATGGGAGACTAAAAGGCTAGATTAGGAAGTAACCCAGTACCCAGAATGCCATGGCAAACTTCTTTTGTGTGGTTACCTGACAAGTTACAGAGACTTGCCCCCAAATTCACCAGAAGTCAATTCAGACTTGAGGGAGGCGTTTTCTGTTAAGTTTGCGTGGGCATCCATTTCATATACTAAGAAAAAAAATCCAAAATCCATAGTTGGGTAATACCTTTTTTTAAATTTGGGATTTTAGAATTTTTTTCCCTTGTGGCTATAACACAACCCTGTGTTATATGTTATAGTCATGTATAGCATAGTAATTAATATACTGTAGTATAGTAATGTAATCTATACAAATGTATAATATAGAATATCCCATTGTCCTGATTTATATAGCTTCAGAAATTATATTTCTTTTTAGAAATATTCAAGTTTTTCAGAAGATTAATATTTTATATTTTGTTTGGAGGTTATTTAGTTTCCTTTGTTTTTGTTTTAAAGGCAGCTAATGGAGGAGATTATGCATGGTGCATAAAAAGTTGGCAGAGTAGTATTTTTTTCTCATAATACTAAAGCCGTGACTCAGGTTCTGGACCACCACCAACAAAAAAACTCTTCTTTCTGCGACAATAAATTTAATGTTTTGAATTAATGGCTTCAAAAAAGAGATGGGACAAATTTGTGGAGGATGTCTTAAAGGGCTTCTGATGATGGCAGTATGGCAATATCAGCTGAGGACAGGTTTATTGCCTATGTGCTATACTTAAGATCTTCTCAAAAGTATCTGCTTGGCCAATAGGAAATCTTGTGAAAGCTTGGCTTTAGAATTGAATGTGCCATTACTACATCTCTAGCTTCACCTTTGTGGACCATGGGTGGGTGCTGAAAATAGAAAAATAAAAATCTAAACTGTGACCCCCAACCACACTTGTTTTGGGTAACAGTAGTAAATCTGATAACCTTGTTTTCAGTGTGGTCTATTACCATATTCACATTTTAGTCTGGATGACTCTAGGATTAAGAATTTTGTTTCTTAGCTGGATCATAACAGATGATGACAGTGCATGTGTGCGAGGGGAGCTCTATTGTATGGTCATATCATAATTTTCCCCATCTGCAGTTAACTCTGCTCATGTTCATATGGTATCATTTTTTTCTTGGCTGATTATTTCTTTAAATTGTTGCAGAGTAAAAATATCAGCTCTGTGTCTATCCGTTACTACTGTATCCTATTTCCTCAAAGAGGCAGGTTCTGTTGTTGAAAGAAAGCTTATTGCCAAATTCGAATTAATCATAATTTCCTTTTAGTTCTCCAGTCCCTTTGTCAGCCACATTTAAATATTTTACTTAACAGAACAGCAAAGAACTATAAAATAGATATGGTAGGTTTCACATGGATAGGAACAATAGTGGTGGTGGGAAAAAAACCCTGACATTTGGCAGTTGTATGGAAATCAGGAAATCCTGGACATGCTCTTGATTTATGTGCTGAAGGAAGGGCTAGCTGTGGAAAGGTGTAGAGATGATTGCCAAGAATATTTTTAGATGTGAAGGTGTAAAACCTTTCTTGCTTCAAGCAATGTTATAATGGAAATGTATCATCTTAATTGGCTAGCTTTCATACAGATGGTCAAATCATGCTTCTGCTTTCTCTTCCACAAGAAGAGAAACAGTACAGGAGCATGTAGAAAGATGAACTTCCTTCAAACCTCATGTACAGAAATATCAGAGGACAGATGAGCTTGACCCACACAAGGCAACCCTAGGAATTTATAAAAAAGCTAACATTCTAGCCTAAGACTACTTTCTTCTCATGAAGGTGATGCAACACGGACCTGCCAATACAGTACATGAATTGGGAGTGTACCGATGCCAAGCAGCTTGCAGCATGGATGTGGCTATTCATCTAAGAGAGCCACCTGTTCAGCTTTGACCTGCAGAGACCCATAGTTCAGATAAGCCCTAAAAACAGAGCAGGTCATGGCAAGTCTCTGCAAAGGTGTGGGATTGGTTAGGCGCTTTGAGATCCAGGAGTTTAACTGGGTTTTGTGTTGCAGTCCACAGAAGCCACTCCTGCTGAGGCTGAGGGAGCTGGCAAAGAAGGAGCAGCTGGAGCTGAAGCAGCAGCTAAAACCGAAACTGATTCAGGATCTGCCTCAGTAAGACAGTAGGCAAGGGAGAGGGAGGAGGGGGTCTCGTTCTCCCTTAACAGTTGTTCATGTTTAGGACAAGCAGATGTGAAGCTAAAAGGTTTAGCTCTTTGAGCAGTGCCATGTGGACTGAATCCCTGATTGGAGATTCTTTTGATTTGGACTATGGAACAAAGCCTGTTACTCATCCATAGATGGTCTTCTCTTAAAAAAAATTCCTTGATGCAAATAGCTAAACATATTCCTGTAGCATTTGCAGTTCATTTGAATTAGGAAGAATATATCTGCTTATATATTCAGTCCCAGTTAATCATCTTGGAACTTTTATGTGTGCCCAACAGCTGGAGCTACATTTTTTAAAACTTTTCCCATTGCTGAAGTTAGCTTTCATTTGCTCAGTATATCTAGTTACACTAAGAAATCTGGCCCAAGGCAAGAAATTTGTTACCCTTACAAAATCACAAAGAGCTGTTACTGCTGGGAATGAGAATGATGCTGAGGACACAGAAGTTAGATGTTTCCACGATAAACACGAATATCAATTGTGGATCAAAAAAGGGAGGAAATTGTCCAGAATTTCTGCCTATTACTACAAACCTAAATGTCTTGTAGTAGAATCTGCTATTTATTCCATTAATCTTTATGCACACCAATTTCCCTCTAATATTTATTGCCTTCTGTGGTTTCCTTTTCATCTTCACATAAATCATTCTCTTTACCTCAGCCACACCTCATACCTAATTCCTAACCTCCACAAAGTACTGATACTTAATGAATTTTTGAATAAAGGATTCATATTCAGAAATGGTTACTGGGATGATTTGCATTGGTCCTCTATGTTATTTCTCAACTGGGCCTAACTTCAGTCCTTTAACCCTGTTTTATTTCCTTCAGAGTTCTCTGCCCACTGTAGTGGTGGAGACTTTCCCAGCCACTGTCAATGGAACAGATGAGAGTGGAGCCCACTCCGAGAGGCCTGACATGCCACCAGGGTTCCTCTTCAAGGTAAGCGTTTGTGGTGGAGACACACCTGAATATTCATCCTAGCCACGCAGCCACCCCAGAATGCATTTCATTCTATGCGTCTTGAATAACTGAAGCTGTAAAATGGAGAATGGACTCACTTGAGGAAGCCCTTGATGAGAACTCAGTGCGCAGTATTATATGAGTTTAGTTTGGATGCAGGAAACTCACCAGCATCACATGTAATACTGATAAATTAATGTCTGTTGTAAGAAGAAAGGTAAATAGAGTAGACTGTTTTGGATATAAGCTGTTACTGAATGTATAACTTCTAACATTTCATTTTATTATTTATTTATTAAATTTATATAGCTGCCCATCTCACTGCTGTGACTCTGGGTGGCTTACAACGTTAAAAATCCAAGAAACAATACAAAACCAATCAAAAAATAACTGCCCCCCAAAAAATAATTAAAAACAATAAAACTATTAAAACCGTAGAAAGCATAACCTGAAGGCAACAGCATTCATTTCCCTAAAAGTACAATCATTGTGTATCATAGAGCTTTCCTGAATACTTAAGAGATTAAGGAGCAGTGGGTAGGCTGCACTGTAAGAGTTCAGCTGTACTAGATATGTATAGATATAAGATCTCTCCTAAGCCTTACTGGAACCATTATTCTTGTGCAGGTACAAGCCATGCATGACTACACAGCTACTGACAGTGATGAATTGCAGCTGAAGGCTGGGGATGTTGTCCTGGTGATTCCATTTGAGAATCCAGAGGAGCAGGTATGGAGATAACGTAGCAGGGGTGTTGCATAACTAAGATGGTTTGTGAAGTCCGGCAGTGGTCCAGTTTCAAGAAGACTTCAGTTCAAATCTGCATTTGACAATGGAGCACGTTATGTGACCTTCGGCAAGTCAAACATTTCAGTTTAACCTCATGATAGACAAAAGAATTAGTAAATCTCTACTCTTTCAAGTAGTAGGTTATTTCTTTAAAATGATGGGATGTTTTTCCTAAGTATAACCCAATGTTGCATGAGAACGATGTGGTTTGATAGAGATCTGCAGTATGAGATGAATAGTGAATATTGAATTTCCTAATCCAGATGGAGGTTATCTTTGGTTAGTGTTACTTTTTAAATTATACAATATATAACTATCAGTCTGTAGCTATTTGGTTTACCTGATTAAGACAGGAAAAGGAAATCAGAACACTACAGTGGAGGGTCTCATTGCCCTTTCAACCAGCAGAATATTTTTCTAAGTATTAAAAAGGACTCCTTAATTACCTCATCCTAAAAAGGTGAGTTAACTTATCCACTACTGTACTCTCTGCTGTTTTCTGATTTCATAATAATTGCTTTTCATCCCTCTCTCTGCCCTGCAAATATCTAAAAACTGAGATGGAATTTATCAGTACAGTGTTTTCTTCTCTCTTTTCATGCTCTTTTTGGATGCCAGTAGATGGCGCTGTGTTCTTATACAGAGGACAAGTCTTGATTTCATTCATTCCTTTTTGTAAAGAGAGTGAACCGGGGTTGGAAATATTTCTTAGTCAATAGTACATTTTGTTTACCTTGTATTTCCCCCCCTGTGGTTTAATTGTAAACACTAGTGCTATATCAAACATTAAAAAGGGTGCCTCACCTGTAGAAGGCTTGGTGTCGATTTAGAGGCTTTCCTCCAGTTCTCTGCGTGGCTGTGCGTACATGGTCACTTCTGTTTGCTGGCATTCCCAGCAACAAACGTGCCTTGTCTGCCTCAACAGGTGCAGGCAACCGGAGAAAGCCTTTGAAGCAGTCGAGCCTTATGAAGGATGTGGCTGCTTTAACGCTTTTAGAAGGCGTGCTTAGCTGATGTCAATGTGCCCTGTGAAGTATTTATAGACCAGGACTGTAAAATAGATAAGCATATCCTGTAAAAGCATAACATCAATAATATAAATTTTAAAAGGAGTAAAAAATACAAAAACTTGCAAATAAATGTTACAAAACTTTACCATTGAGCCATAAGCGTAAATCACATAATCACACCAATCAGTAACAAGATAGTGCAAGTCTTGAAAAGCAATACTTTTCAAAGTGCTCCTTTTGAATGCTTTGTCCAGCTCTAGTAACTGCATTCCCCCAACTTGTCTTTGGCTGGGGAAAGAATTTTGCATGATGGGGGATATTCTCTTTCTCTATTGTACTTTGAAGTTCATCATAGTGTTGTTTCCCACAGCCCTGCCCATGGGCTTTCCTTCTGACCTTGAGACAGGAGGACACTAGAAAATTGCTGTCTGTTTGCCATGCCTCAAAAATGAAAATAATAAAGTTGTTGGTCTCATACAATGTGTGGGGGGAAGGGGGGAAGCTGCTGGCAATCAGTAAGGAGCAGTAAAGGGAACTCTTTCTCATCTTCCCGCCCCCAGTGTAGATCCCTTGCTACATGCCACCTTAGCTGCATGCTTGCTGGCAGGGAAGTGAGGAGAAAGGACATAGATCCTTCCCCTCTCTGCTGACTCCTTCTTCTTCTCCCCACCCCAGCATGGATCTCTTGCTGTCTCTCACCTGGTGATTTCTCTCCTTTACTCCCATGCTTGCTGGACAGCATTGCTGCCCCCCTCTCTCTTCCAGCTGTCATGGGAGTGGCAGCAGTATTCTCCAGAAACCATGGAGGTAAAGTCAAGGAACACTGTGGAGAGAGGCAGTGGGGTTTGCTGGTAGGAATATCAACCTGGAGCTAAAAAGGGGGGAAATTGGCTGCTGGGGAAGGCTGTTCTCGCCAACAACCAAGGGAGAAATGTTCCTGGAGATTCAGAACTCTATGGCTAGAGTTGGTCACCAACCAATTTCAGCCTTCTCTTCCATGCATTGATGAACTGATGCATAATGAAGGGGCTGCACTGTTTTCCCACTTCCTTGCCGGATCTCTTTGATCCATCCTCAGCCTGCCTAAGCCATTAGTTGGCCTTGAGATGGAGGCTCCAGTATAAGGACCTGTCCACAATAACTGGCAAGTCAGAACCTCGACAAAGGAGCTGTGTAGATATTTGGGACTATTTAGCTTGGGGGAGAAAAAGGTGACTTAAGGGAAAGATAAATATAAAATCATGCATGGCATGGGAAAAGGAGAGAGGGAGTCTTTCTTCTATCTTTCAAAACACTCGGACCAGGAATCAAATTACTGGAAAGAGATTTAGAAGAGACAAACGAAAGCACTTCTCCATACAGGTAATAATTAACCTGTGGGATTCATTGCCACAAACTGTGGTGATGACCACTAACTTGGATAGCTTTAAAAGAGTATTAGATAAATTTGTAGAAGACAGTTCTGTCAAGGGCTGTTGGTCTTGAAAACTCAGTGTCCCTCTAGGTTGGGAGTAGCTTGCCTCCAAATGCAGGAACAACTGTGGGAAAGGAGTATGTCTGTACTGCACTTCCTGCTTGCAAGCACCCCAGAGGGGTGAGAAGGAACACAATGGCTATTCACAACTGCAGTAATAACTGATAATAATTTTATCACCAATAAGTAACTTTATTGCTTGATTTAAAGTTCAGGTTCAGTGACCTTAGAGACAAATAATACCCTGGTGTTTGTTGTACCAACTTTTCCTCTTTTTCTTCTGTCTCTGCCAGGATGAAGGATGGCTGATGGGTGTGAAAGAATCTGACTGGCTTCAGCACAAAGAATTTGACCAATGCCGGGGAGTTTTCCCAGAGAATTTCACTGAGCGGGTGCAGTGAACTCTTGCAGCTCCTTAGATAGCTTCTCTTCAACAAGAAAGGAAGAGGTGTTTTCTCCCCCTCTTCCTGAGGAAGGTCTAAAAAAATAATTGAAAGAATGTTTTTTTAAAGCAGCTTAAAGGTTGGATTCTTCACAGAAAACAATGTTTTAGAAGTACACTGAATCAAAGTATTATCAAAGATATAGATAATAAAGAAAGACAGGTTGGAAAAAAATCTTTTTTCTGTTTGAGTTGAATAAGGTCAATTCAGAAGGTTGTCACTGAGTGGTGGAGCGATGTTGTGTGAAATAGGATGTGCTCAGCATCATAAGCTGTGAATACTAGCAGTCCTGTTGTCCTGAAACTACACAATAAAGTTTATCTTGTGGGAAGGCACGGTCAACTTGTCTTGTGGCTGAACTTGTTTCTGTGGCACTCCCTACAAATTATACAAACATGCTGCCCCGAGTCCAATGCCTGTCCTGTGTTGTGTGTGTGTGTTTGTGTTCTCCTTTTGAAAAATCTAACCAAAATTCATACATTTAAATGGGAAAAAATTACTTGTCAGTGCATATAGGAAAGAGAGCAAGCCTGCGCCTTGAAAGGTATGGTTTAAGGATGACATTGGTACCTGCATTTTTGTCCTATAAGAAACAATCACATGGGAAAAGTATAAACATAGCTTTATTACTATTGTTTTCATACTCTTTTACTGATTTGTTAAGCTGAACTTTGAATGGGTAGGTGCTGGCTCCAAATTCTGCAGTATCTAATAGGAAGAGATGAAGATGATGAAAAATACATATAATTACACCAATGTAGCTGATTCTGCTTTGACGTTAGAGGTCACATAGATGAGGTGATGGAGTAACTGCTGCATTTATGTAACTTATAACTCTGTTTGCATTGCTCTGCATCCTAAACAATTATCCTCTTGTGTCCTTGCTCCTAGGATATATTTATCTTGTATTTAAAAACTCCAGTGGGTAGAAATTCTAGGGCTACCATCTCTCAGCTGTAAAAACCCAGACAGTCACTAGATGGTTGCAAAGAGTTAGAGTTTAGTGGTTGTCTAGAGTTTAGTAGCCCAGATACGATAGCCTCACTCTTGAATCACTGCACTATAAAGTGCCAGTTTCAAAATAATACTCCTTTGTGCATTTCAGATTGTGTTTTAAAAAATATCAGAAGCAACCAAGTGAGAAGACCAGTGAGGCTCCTTGCTTTGCTTCCTATTACTAATTTTTCCTTTGTAATATGGATTTGCAGAGAAGAGCTAGATCTTTTCTAGGGTGCATTGTGAATTTTTGAAGAACAGGGAGAGGCAACTCTTGGATCCGAAATTCTTTTTTCTGGGACCCTCAAGATGGAACTACAGATTCACTGGGATTTTCCCAACCATAGCAGTACGATTTTCCACAAATGTTTTTTCAGAAAATCAAACATTAATGCACCTATAAATTACTTGAATGATAGCTGCAGCTGCTGAGCTCTTCAGATTTTTTTATGGCTATGCTCATTTGTTTTTTCTTTCCTTTTTTCAATTTCCTTTTTTTGTGTGGCTTCAAAGGATTTTTCTAAGTCACACTACCACCTTTTGTGTTGGAATGCACAGAACATTCTTGCATTGGGTAATCTTATAAAATGTAAGGTAGCTTTAGGAAAGCATGATAAGCCAATTTCCACTATTGGGAAAAGTCAGCCTAGGTTTCTTATAGTCTGTAGCATCACATGTTGTGTATGAGTGTAAGAAAGTACAACACCTCTTGATCATAGATTCACAGGTGATCTTTCTTCTTATAATCAGTAACAGGCCCTGGTTCAAATTGTGTACTGCAGATGTAAATCACCATTCAGAGCCATTGCACAGTCAAGAGTTCATGGATATGATTGGGAGAGGTGTACATCAGTGTATTGTCACTCACACAGTTAAAGCCATTTCATCTGTCTATTACAGAATAACTTTAGTCTTTATAACAAGGTTTCAAAAATCCTTATTTGACTCAGTGGGATTTCTAATTTTGTTTTTTGTTTTGTTTTTGGTTAGTTTTAATACATTTTAGGATTTTGTGTTCCATTATTTAAATTCCACTGCCATTTCTTAAAACTACCTTTCTGCAAAACTGCAGTTTGCTCCATGATAGATATCAGAGATTACTGTAGTGTATCCTTGCATTACCCATAACTTGCCATGAAAAACTATTTTTATGCATTTGTAAACAAATTTGTACTCCTAAATAAAACATATGGGGTGTTTTTAAAGGAATATCAACTAGAGATATGTTTATGCAATAAAGAAGGTCTCTGTGTAATATCTATTTTTATAAAAGAAAAAAATGTCCTGTGGAAATTGAGGAAAAAAAGTGGTCAGAAATTCTTTAGCTTCTAGTACATAGAACTTTTAGTTGATCTCTAACTCATTTTCTCTATTCTTGATGTGTATTTTTCAGATGCTAGGAAAAAAATGTGGTCAACTTTTCTTTCTTTTAGGGAAAAACAGCTATCCAGTACTGTATTATGTTCTTATTGATTCTGTATCTGATGCTGTGATATAGCTCCTGGCCTTAAAAAGAATGATTGATAAGCTTGTAGTTCTGAGGTCTCATTCATTTCTTTTTCAGTTGCTGTGGATCTGTTTCAATTTGCTTCTGAAGAAATCTGCTCAATAAAAAGAGAATAATTCAATGGAAATAAAAAACAATCCAACATAGCCTGGATCTTCTACAAGGGTGTAAATGAAAATTTGGCAATCATAGCAAACAGCTTCCATTTTATAAAGGAATGTGCTTATATTACAGTCTTGGCAATTAACTGGCTAGATTTATTGATTAAAACACTTAATTTACTAGAAAAATAGATTGGTCAACAGATATCTTTTAATATGAGTGCTTATTAAACTGAATGGCAAGCCCTGTCTTGTAATCTCTGAATGAAAGCTATCTTAAGATGATGCATACTATGACTCATTTGTATTTTAAAAACAAAGTGTACTTCTTGCTATAGAAATATTGGATTGGATTCAGTAGAAATCTCCTCTGGATAAAAAGCTGCCTTCTGACATTTGTTGACTCCCACCCCACCCTTTGTAGTTCTCTATGTCCATTGAGAATCTGCTGTAACATGGTAGGATAAAACTCTTCTTTTGAATAGAACTTAGCTTGAGGATATTTCTGATAGTAGAATAGAAACTCTTGTTGCAACCCATTGTTTGCAATTAGAATTTTATTGACTCAGGTTGTAGCCGTAGAGTGCATAGATCTGAATATATAATAATGAAAAAAAGATTTGATCAGTTTAATGTTAATTGTTGGTATGCTTGCTTAAATTTGGCAGAGTGTGATTATAGCATAGTTATTCAAAAGTAAGTCTGTGTATAGGATTGTCGTCTTTGGCACATTCTGCAATGTGCCAGCCATATTGAGCCTAACAGTTTTTAAGAAGCCAATAAATTGTTAGATTTTTAAAAAGCACATTATATCTCCCTGAAAAACAAAGGGTGCGGGTGTGTTATGTTTATATCAGCATGGCTTGATTCATTATGATTCAAGCCTCAAATTCCAATGTGGAAATAATTCTTACAAGAATACCAGAATACATTTCATATGGGAGGCATCTCAAACAATAGGATCTGCTTTCTTTTTCTGCACAGCCCACTTCACCAAATTACATACAGAAAGCTTTGCAGCTGCTAGCTAAGCAAAATCTTAATTTCAGAAATCAAATCATTTGGACTTGAACTGAAAGCTCAGTTGAAAAAAAATACAATACCAGATATTCTCTTAAGAAAGACACAGAGACTGCTTATGCAGAAATTCAGTTCTAAGATTAAAGCTGCATTTTCTGGCTCAGCTAACTTAGGGCAGGCTCCCTGGTGGAGTTCAGTGCACCAATTTCAATATAAAATTGTGTTACAGCTGTATAAAAGCACCTCCATGGAGAACCCATCAAGTGTAATATATTATGTGGGAAGTTAGGACTACACAGATTGGAAACATGCACTAAGTTTTAATGCTGCCAGAAATACACACTTTGTGCTGGTAAAAAGTTGCTTAAAAAACCTTGCCAAGGAACAATCCATAGATAATGGATCCCTGTGTTAATATACATCCAAGAATTTAGTACTAGTTCTTGGTATTTATAGGTCTAAGAAGAGACTTATAACGGATATGACCAATTTCCATGTTTACATAAGTTCTTACTCATCTGCTCCAGGTGAACGGTATTATAATAATAGAAGACCTACTGTTGGATTCACCATGTGTCCCAAAGCTCTGCTGGACAGAGTACAGTCTATAAAGTGTTGGTCTTTGGAATTCTAAGAGCTATTTCAATGTTGAACATCATAACGCATTACGTCACATTTTTTTATGGAGCTTGGAAGAAATGAAGCCCATTTTCCCAAGCCATTTAAGGTAAAAAGTAAAAACTCCCACCATAATGAAGTGGAATGTGTGAAGTTACCAAATATTAGATAAGTTTCCCATGGAGAAGATAAATGTTAAAATGGAGTTCAGACTGTAGTCTGGCATATGAGTAAGTAGGGTGTACTATACTGCTGCTTTGTACTGGCAAAACAAAACTTGGTATGTTGTTATAAGGAATAACTATATTCACCTGAATATCTATTCAATGAGTTTTCCTGGCCAGCAAGTTTCATTCTACCCCCTTCCCCCAGCCCCAGGGTATTATACCCCCTCAAAAACTGCTAACATTTAACACGTAATAGCAAAATCTTTCCTATTCTCATTTGTTTGTTGAGAACCCCCCCCCCAGCTTGTTAATCAAGTAAATCTGCACTATTAGGGAAAAAACCTGCACTATTAGGGAAAAAACCTTATACATGAAAAAAAACCACTTTGATATGATACTACCTATGTAATCCTTTTGCTTGGAGATACAGCCGATTCTTGCTCTATTCCTCATGTAGTAGTAGTAGTTCCCTGACTCAGTTTGACTCTCCTGTCATTTGACCCTGTAACTTACTATCACAGGATATTTGGGATGACATTTCTTTTTGTCTTATCAAAAAAAAAGAAATCCTAGTGTATTGAGAACTGTGACTGCCACTTTAGTGACATCTATTTCATGAATTTATTTATCCCTAATATTCAAAAATATATTTTGTGTCATCCTGCTTCCTTGTGTACTGTTCATTTTTTAAAAATTTCAAAAATGTGTGTGATTTTTCCTAGAGTCATATACTTTTAGACTGGGCCTAAATCATGCATGCCTCTATAAACCATGATGGGTACTTTGGAATGGCTTTAGAAGGAAGCCGCCAATTAGTGAACACAGGAAATTTTGTAGGAAATCTTTGAGAATCATAACTCACAATCCAACACTCTGGGTAAGCTTCAGGTGCTGTCTTTAATGGTAGAGGTTACCAGCATATGAGGTATGGAAGCCACGTGTCTCTCCTCTAGATAAGAGATGACTGCAATTGTTTCACCAGTGAAAATTGATAAAAGGCCCTCAGTGCCGCCAAGGTTATAGAATTATTTAGCATTAATGCTGGATCCAGGAGGCCCCCCAGATTGCAAACTTAATCATTAAGAGGGAGTGAAATTCCATCAAGAATATGCTTATCAACTAAAATGTGGAATCCAGCCAGTTCACTTTTATTTTCACTTTATTCTCCTGCATTTTATCCTTTATAGCCTGGAGAAACTCTGAAGCTTTGGAGAGACCTCAGAAGAAAGGAGAAGTATAGCTGAGTATCGTGAGCCTACTGTTAGTATCAGCTCCAAATTTGCAAAGGATTCTTCCTAGCATCTTTTTTTAAATATTAAATGATATTAAAGATAATATATGCCTCATGCCCCTCCCCCCCAGATAATTACCAAGGACTTAAGTAGAAGTATCCCAGTACCACTTTCTGGTAGCACCCAGAGAGCAACTCCAATCCCCTGCTCTCCAGAAGTAAAGGCCTCCCAAAAGCAGATGTATCATCAGAATGGTCCTCCCCACTGCCTCTCTCATGGTATAAACCAGGCTGCTCGAGGTGACCTCTGTGCCAAATTCATGTCTAAACCCAAACTGGAAAGGATTGAGGTTATTCATTTCATGTAGGCCCTCCTGGAGTTAGGGTGCCACTTTTTTCTCTACCAACTTGGCTAAAAATGGACTATTGGATACTGGTCAAGTTATCATAGTAATCCACTGACCAAGAGAATATCCTATTCCATTTATGTAGCAGCTCTCCTACTTTGCTTCATTTTTCTCTGAGTTCCACTTGAAACCTTAGATGTCGGTAGTCAACAGGCACCTTAACCTTGGTCCAAAAGTCAATTATTGGCAGAAGCAAAGAGTCATAAACTTTTTTCCAAAGTGAGCTGTGCAGTTACAGATTCATAAAGAATTCATGAAGTAAGTATATTTCTTTGTGTGTTTTGGCTTTGAGAGGTTATTTTAATTCAGAAAGCTAAGAAATGGATGTTTACTCTGTTTCAGACTTCACTTAAAGTTTCTCTGGTAATTCTGTTTCAAAACTGCTAACACTGGCTTTGTTTTTCCAGTGTTTTAAGCGTGTATAAATTTGTTTTATAAGCATCTCTTACATACACACATATTCAAAACAAAATGTCATCATGTTTTATTTTTTAAGGAAGCAGAAAGGCTGTTGACTCCACTAGCTGTATAGTTAACAGACTGAATTTAACCCACAACTTGTTTTAAATACTGCAGCCTTGGAGAAAGCATTCACAAAGTGTATGGGGCCAATGCTAAGATGTGGATTGCAAGACTGGCACTGGAATGAGAGAGAGAGAGGGGAAGCAACCTTTAGATAATTAATGAGCCTGAGTGAATTCAGTCCATCAATTGGTTTATTCCACACCTTAGCATATAACAAACTAGAGATTCTTTCCAACCTCTTCACCAAAAGGGGCTATATGAAGTATCTGGGTTTTCTTCAGTGTAACAAAGCAAAATATGGCATCTCTTTGGAGCATATGCGTTGTCTATGTGTGAGCATATGAGGATCTCATCAGGTGGGTGCGTATTGGGCTGAATTTATGCATATGTATGTGTTTCTGCTCATCCCTATGTTGTATTTGTGTGTGCTTGTGTACACATGAGCACATGTTCCAGTCTTACCACCCTAGAAAGGGGTGTGTGTGTTAAAATGGAGGAGTTGGTAGCATTCCATGCCACTATCCATCTGCCTTTTTGATAGGAATGCACTGAAACAATTATTTTCTTCATAGCCCCAGACCAGATCTGGACCACTTTCATTTTTTTGCCAGTTTCTCTGCCCACACCAAATTTGGTCGCAATCAGAGTTATCCTGCTGCTGGACAGCCAGCCAGCCAGCCAGCCAGCCAGCCAGCCAGCCAGCCAGCCAGCCACAATCCCCTTTACATAATTTCTTTCCAACAAAAAGTTCTGACAGCTCTGCTGATAGGAAATGGCACCTGTTCTATGAATCCCAATGTACCATGTTCTAGAATATGGCAAGTGAGCTCATAGTCTATTTAATATGTTTGCAATTTTGTTGTACATATCAAACTTTAATGTGCTCTATATGCAAGAAAAGTCACAAAAGAGCAACTAATATGGGTGTAACCAAAATGTTCTTTCCATCTCCAATATCGCATTGCTGATGCCTTCTCTGTACTGAATGTCCTTGGCAGCATTAACAGAAGGGCACTCAGTGGGACCATAAATTAATGATGCTGCAGATATGGGGCTGGCAGCTTCATCTCAGGATGATGGGAAGTTGAAATCAAATGCACAGCAGCTTCTGCCGAAGCAGGGCCCTTTTCTTCTTCATTAGTAATCTGAATGAAACCTAAGTGTGATTGACAATCAGTCTGTCCTGGGTCTTGTACTGTCTGTTCAGTTTGCATAGCTATAAGTAACTCCAGCAGCACAACTTAGCAGGCATCCAGGATTCATTAGCTTACTGTTGACAGCTAAAGATCAAGCTCCTTCCTTAGATTATCTTTTGCTAATGAGGGACTACACACTTTGGTTGGGTCATGAACCAAACCCGTTTGTGAAAAGCATGAGTACACTAGGCCAGCAAGATGGTAGAGTTGCTGACTTATGGGAGGATGATATGCGTTGTCTTTTATTTCAAATCATAGGGGAGAGGAACCGAGTGGAATAACTAGATCAGTGTTTCTCAATCTTGGCCACTTGAAGATGTGTGGACTTCAACCGGCTGTGGAATTCTGGGACATCTTCAAGTGGCCAAGGCTGAGAAACACTGAGCTAGAATCATTCTCCCTATTAAAACACACCCAATATTTCTCACAATTAAGCCAACTGAAATTGGAAATTGTCTGTCCATTTGGTTTCTCTCTCCCAGGTGGAAACAAAGGTAGTTACATACCGCTGTCACTACACCTGATACATGCTCAAATTCTCCTTTTCCTCATAGTTACATAGGCAACCAAGCTAGAGAAACCACACTAGGAAAGAGAGCTTTGTTATCCTACATTGTCTTTGAAATAGTAGGGCTGACAGCCTTAGTGTATTTCTTGAATCTGTATGAACCCTGGAGACAAATCTCCAGAGTGACCAGAGGGAAAAGGACAAGTGATTATGCTTGTGATAGTTTATTTATTTATTTAATTTATATTTCACATTTGTCATCACCCATCTCCCTAGAAGTGACTCTGGGCAATTTACAGTAAAAGAATAAATATTAATTAAAATACAATAAAACAATAGACCTACAATAATAAATAATAAATATCTTCCAAGATTGATGGTAAATTTATTAGGCTCAGGGAGCATCCTCACAGCACCAGCCATCCTCAAGGTTGGTTATATTGAACAAAGAAGTCATTTTAGTAGATGCCACTTAACAAGGACATCGCCCTCTTCTATCTTCTATGCTTGTTAAAAATAGAGGATCATGGTGGCTTTTCATAACCAGTCATTCTAATCTCAACGTACACCAGAAACTTCTCCCAGTTCTGAATAGTTCTCATTTCTATAATAGTATTGGATATAGACACATGCATATTAGCACTGACATCCATATGCTGTAATTAAGCATAGAAATGAATTTCTGAAAAAGACCATCAGGACTTTATCATTGAGCAGGGGAGGGCGGGTTCTGTTATCCATCATCCCCATATTAATACTGCAGCATGCAGAAACACAGATTGCCATACAAGCATTTGGCCACAATGTTCCATCCTTGCCTGCATCTTCCCATCTTCTACAAATCTCTGTTGGAACTTCCTAATCAATATAGGAAGATCAGGGACTGAGAGGAAAGAAGGGAAATTGAGGGGGAAGGCTAGCTGAACTCTTAACATATTGCAGTTCTCTGCTTCAAGTGAAAAAGAGTGTCAACAATCTCTTTTTGGGAAATCTTTTAAATAGCCCAGATGCAAGTAGGTTACCAAATACTTGTGAACAATGGTGGCCTCTCGACTGAACTGACCTCAGTATATAAAAATGGTGTCATGTGGGCTGCATTTTTGTGTGGAAAAATGTTATTCCTTAATATTCCTAATACAGGGTCCTTTCTAATTCCTCCAGAGTATGTTGAAGTTGGGTGTGTGATCCTTTTCCCTCCTAACAACCACGGAATGCTGAGAACAGGCAGAGAGCACCAGGAGCCAGTCAGAGCTCCTCCTACCAACCAGTAGGAAAGTGCGAAACCTGCCATTCAATCAGAGCTATGAAAATTCCTGGAGTAACCGAAGTATCCTTGCATAAACTCCACATAGGAAAAATAAATTGTGATCCTATCCCCCCACCCCACTTTTTGGTACATGCTGTGTTCATCAATTTTCATCAATTTTTCCAAACAGTCTCAGCTGTTGAAAAGAAAGCTGTCTGGCTATCAAAACATCATTCCTCCTGCATATAAATTGCTATTGGAAGCTGCAATGAATATAAAATATGGTCATTTTGCAGCTGCTGTGCTTTTCCCAACAGCTGCAACCCATGGACATGAGGTTGTCTTTGTGTAGGTACAAGGTGAGAGAAAAATGGCTCACTTGAGGCTAGAGGTTGGGAGGCAAAAGTCCAGTGCATGATGCTTTGATAAGGAGAGAAATGAAGCTGGATGGGGGGTTTTTATGGGAATTTTGAAACTGGTTACATGGATTGCCACTGGATTTGCTGATAGGTTTGCTTATGAAATCTACTAGAGTGTACATGAGGTGGGAAAACAGCCCATCTTCAAGTCCCTCTAGCTCCAGTGTTGCAAATTGCTAGGAAAAAACCCAGCTTGGCTTGTGTGTCAGGATGACAGATCAAGGCGCATAGTGTCCATGAAGGAATGGCATCAAACCCCAGTGTAGAAAAGAATGAACACAATTCCAATCAAATCAGGCAATTTCAAATGGTTAATTAACTTTTTCAGTGGGATTACTCTCTCTTAGAAGCATGTACATACAGATAAGTATACATGCATGTATCTTTGAGTGTGTTGAAACAAATAACAGTGTTCATGCAGCAGATTGAACTGAACCACAAACTAGCCAAATACATTTTAACCTGGTTTGTGTGAATATCTTATGATTCATAAATGTTTCATATGAAGATTGAGTAAAACATACTTAACCGTAGGTAAGAATGTTTTGCAAATACATCCACTGTGGGTTCCTTCTGTTAATACTGGAGCCTTGGAAAGAGAGATGTACAGCAATTCTCCAGAGTTGTGTAGGAAGTGGGTATATTGGTAAGTCACCCCATCATCAGCCATAGATATGAATAAACTCTATTTAATTTATATAGCCTGTTTCCATTCTGGCAAGCACTCCTGTAGTGATAAACATGGCCTTAAATGCATGCCCCAAAAGCACCACCTTCTTTGACTTGGAGAGCTGAATTCGTGAACTCAGTCCAGAGACACTCAGGCACTTAAGAAGTGCAAGGAAACTTAGGCTGAATAAGGTTTAAAATCCCAGGAGGCTTAGCCTTATTATCAGGTAGTGAGTGGGACAATAAGATTTTGAAAATAAAATGCTGTTTTGGTTACATAAAGCTCCTGACTTGAGCCCTTGAGCAATTTCTGACAAGAAAATATTCTGGTGGATGGGAAAAATAACTTGATGGGTGCACTGAAGCAGTTTTTGAAGATGCAATCAAAGACTGAAAACTAAATATATACTTGGGTTAGGGTTCCCAAAAGGCTAGAGTTTCTGGTGCTCTTGGCCAGCTGTTGATGATATATTTCCATCTCACCCCTTGATGACGCCACTAGATGCAAGAGCCATATACTCAGCAAGCTGAGGAGCTCAGTTGCTCTCACACTCCCAAGCTGAAGGCATTTACCAAGCCCATCCACCAGCTGCTTGCACAGAGATCTCCAGCAGGGGTGGTACCGAGGCTGTCTCAGCCTGAGACAGACGGTTGGAATATATTTCTTCTCTCTGCTTGAGGTGGCAAAACGTCTGGGCATATACCAGAATAAGGAGGGTGTACTGAATGATTTAGCTGAGCCATCCAGCTGACTTCTTCTGGTTGCATATTCAAAGAGCAAACCTTTTATTCCCAAGCCCTTGACTTCCTGACATCTGCAAGGTTGCTTTTAGCTCCAGCTTCTTTCAGACTTATTGTAAGAAGAAAATAGAGGTGCCTCATTGTCCTTGAAATATGTGAAAAAGCAAGTTTTTTCAATTCTCCCGACATCTCAGAGAAACAGACATTTTCTATTTGTTACCATCAGTGCAGTTTAAAGATTATTTTTTTCCAGAGACATAAATTATTTCCAACTAATGACTCTTTTTATTAACTGCTTTGCTCTGCATACTGAAAAAAATAAGACAAGTTGCTAATTAAATGTTTATTGTTAAGATTTTTATATATTATACATTATAAGCCATTCCATCCATTAAATAAACCATTTAGCTCCATAAACCTGCATTACTGTCTGTTATTAGTTTAATCAGCATTCACATCCAGCCACACTGTATTTCCATCTAATTGCCCCAACTTAAACTTGTTTCACATTTTTATTTAATTAAACCCAACCAGGCACCAGAATTGAATTAATTGGGATTAAATTGGAGGATATGATTGCACCCTTTTAAATCCACAGGCAAAGTATTCAAGTCCTCGCTTTTAAAGCAAAAGTAGTTATGGTTCCTTTTCTATGCATAAAAGTAATCTGTAGTTACAGGATATGATACTGAAATATTATATGCAAATAAAGTTGAATGCTGTTTTAAATATTTGGGGGTGGGGGGCAACTCAAATGAAACATTTTTCTGGGTTGTACCCAAAATGCATGAACGTGACTGATAGCTAGTGCATTTATATGGAGAATACGAGCAACTGAGCTTCCCTCGTGTGGTGGTGTAGGGAAAGTTTCCTTCTGGTCTGCTTCTCCTAACTGAAGGCGATTATAATCTTAAAATACCAGTTCCATGAGTTGCTGGACCAGACAAGAGTTACTCTGGGTGGGAGTAATATCAGTGCTACTGTGAACTCTTCCATAGTAATGTATGCAGTGGCATTAACAAAGAGAATAACATGCTATTACTGCACTACATACATCTCTATGACATTATTAGCAAAATAGAGATGGATGGAAATAGCAGATCAGTCAAGAGCTCAGAACTCTCTTATCCCCATTCTAAAAGTTATAATGGAACTACTCTGGGCTTCTAGGTGGTTGTATAGATTCCATCACCCTTTGCACCACAAACTAGCAAATCACATTTAGACTAGCATGTTTTGTGACCCCAGGCCTTGTGATTAGTTTATAGTTCAGTGTGTAATGGAAATATATGTAGTTGTATTGAGTAAACCATGGTTGAGTTAATTATAGGCATGTTATAGAACATCGTGGATGTGCCTGCAAATTGCTGTAATATTATTGGAAATTATGTCCATCCTAATGGAATGAATTTACTCCACTTGCTATCTTGGCACTAATATTGGATTTATAGTGTGTACCATAATACTTTGACTTATTTTTAAAACTCCAGGTTTTTCAGCAGAATATGTGAACAATATCTGCTAGATTTTCTCCATTAGATATCATTGTACCTGACAACATTAATAATACACTGAAATAAATTATATCATCATTGCAACTCTTGGGTGGAAGTATTTTTTGCTCATATCTTAGCACAGAATCCAGAACAGTGGATCTGTCTGTCTTCTGGAATGATAGAAAGAAAATAAAATTCAATGAGCAATACAATTCCTGTTTCATGTTTCTATTATGATTGGTCTACCCTTTTTACAATGCCATTTCTTTATTTTTGTTTATGTCTCTACTACATTTCAGCCAAAAAGGCTCAGGATAGTTCACCAAAAGTTACATTCCAACATTTCAAACCAAGTCACATAAAGAAGGCTGGATCCAGGAAGGCAACATACAAAAAATTACTTTTCACATTGTGTTACAGTGTGGGTCATTTAACCATTTTCTGAGGACTATATTACAACTGGTTCCATACATGCTACTGGCTAAGCCATAAATCATGATTTACAAACCAATATTGTTTGGTTTCTCAACATTATAAGTGAGAATTACAGAAACCACATGATAGCTTAGTGTGAAATGTGAATCAAGGTTCAGAATATTTAATGGCTAAAATAAGTCCCATTGATTTTAGGAGGTCTGTTCTATGTCTGGCCAAATCTGGTTCCAACTCATTATACAATTAATCCTTCCTACAATCCTGTATACTTGGATTTTAGACTGCGTAGAGGGTGGATGCTGAGAGAGTAGAGGGTTAACTAAGGACGTCTAATGAATTTTTGATTCACTTGAGACTGGAACACTGGACTTTCTTATATAGGCCTCAGTATTATTTTTATGATCCAAACCTGTATCAGAATAAATATTAGCACAAGCTTCATGCTATTGATTCTTACCAAAACCTTGTAATTGCTGAAATAGCACAAGTGGCTACTTTTCTGTCTTTGTCCTGTGCTCCTCCAAGAACCCTGCTTCTTTCATATCGCCAGGGCCAAAACAGCTAATGCGTAGAGTCCTCTTATGAACTTTGAACAGGGAAGTTAGCTTTCAGCCCAAGAATAAAGCCAAGCTGTAAGGCATTAGCAGCGCAAAACCATTTTGCTCTCCTCTGAGCAGCCATCTGAAGAGCATCTTTCTCTCCCTACATTTATGGCACACTTCATTTATCACAAATAAATGTCATGTAGAAGAGAAGAGGTTCCCATTGCTTGAGGAAAATGGAAGAAAAAAGCCCTCTTTCCTGACTCATAATGTTGTGTGAAGAATTTGGAGATCGGCCATGCTCCTCTGGTGGATTTTTCATGAAAAGTGAGTACGACATTGGCCATATTTATATCATGGTGTAGTGGGGAATAGGAGAGTACTGGAAGTGAAGAACAAGTTATTTATGACAGGCAATTGACTGACGTCCAAAGCCAACAGACCTGCTAGATGACCAACATTTTGGTTTTTGTCTTAGCTTCAGAACTGAAGAATGAAAAGCTAGATTCTTTTTTGGGGCAGCTGCAGTTACAGGAGGAATAGACAACTCCTGGGTTCAGAATCACATGCAGACCCCAGCTGCTATTTTGTGGTTCTCACAGCACCCCTAGATTGTGCTACTGGAATTCAACAGCAGAACTACTTTGCAGATGCAATTTCATGTTGTTGTTGTTTTACATTTAAAACATGCAAAATAGCTGTACTAAACGAAGTCTCAAAGTCCACAGGAACTTGCTGTTTTCATCAGAATGACTAAAGCAGCATTGTGGCATTGTATTTTGTATCTCACAATGCATGTACAAGAGGAGCAGGGCTTGCATTGTGTTAGCCTTGTGAGGTAGTCCAGACAAGAAGCACAACCAGGAGTACAAGTTTTATCTTCATTGTAAGGTTACATTAACAGAATCTTGTAAGTCTGAGAGGACCCCTCCTGTCCCTTACTTTTACTCTCCCAAAAACTAGGGAGGGTCCCTCCTGAAAAGATTTCTCCACTCCTCCTCCTTCAGACTGAAAATTTCTTTTATCAGACTGATGTCTAGGCTGCGGTTCCCACATACCATTCCCACATACCATTACACATTGTAATTTTGCAACATCGCTTTTCATCATTAAAATATTTAAAATATTGCTTGTCAAATACCTGTATTTGAATACCATATAAATTGGACAGATACTGTAGATAGATAGATAGATAGATAGATAGATAGATAGATAGATAGATAGATAGATAGATAGATAGATTTTTTTTTCTTTTAAGCTGAGCAATATTACTATCCATGGGAACAGTTAGCAGACTTTAGATTCCAGATTGAGTGATTTAATGGAGCCCTCTCCTTATATCATATTTTATAACTCTGCTGTATCTAAATTGGGTGGAAAGAGAAGGAAAATCAAAGTCAGAAATCAACTATATTCAGATCCTACCTGGACACACATCAATATGGCAAAAATAGGGACACCATATCTGGGTTCCAAAAATCTGGATGACTACCAAATGGCAGCAAAGAGACATGAGAAATTCTAACTCTATTGCCAACTACTGGTTGTCTGAATCTTGGCAGCCCAGATCTGGTAGCCTCAGGCAAAGGGAACAGTGTTTGACTTCCCTCTCTATGTCTTACAAAACCATTTTTCTGTCTTCTACAGTTCTTCCTATTAACTTATATCCATTTGATGCTATGGCAAATTAGGGAATCCTAGCATTCTAAGATTTCCGATGACCAGCACATTTCAGGACTAGTTCTGTTTTGTTTTGGTTCTATCAACATTAGACCTTCACTAAGAGGGAGATTCAAAACAATTCAGGACTGCTCCCTCAAAGTCATAAGATTATAGGCTCAATAAATATAATGCGAATACTTCTTAACATCAAACAAATTCTTTTCTCTCCTGTCCAAGGTTTTAGATCTTAAAAACAATGGAGTCCATTTTTATGTGATCAAATTTTATTTGGATCCAAATAAAATTTTGTAATTATTTTGTAATATTATTTCCCATATCTTCAATTTTATGTCAGTTCTACATATTGTCTTTTTGGTTTCACTTGACAATAACCCAGATTTCCCCGCCCTGAGTCTTGTCATTCCTCCTCCTCTTATTCTAGCTAAATGGGGAACACCTATACCTGAAACATTTTGCTTTCAAATTTTGATGACTCCATGAGTCTGACTTAAGCTTTTAAAAGCTTTTAATTTAAATTTGCAAAACTGCCGGTGAAATTTGTAATGACTCTTTGTTGTTTCCTTCTCCATTGAACTTTCTACCTCTTTATCAAGTGTAGATCTCCTGCTAGGAGCCAATTAATCCTATCAAAAAACATGTGCTTCGGTTAAGAGAATTGTGCTCTGTCTTCCTGCAAGCGCATAACTGGCATTAATTGTAATAGGCTGTTTATATATTTAAGGGGGAAGATGGGAAGAAAAGGACACCTATTTTTATTTGAGTAAAATTTGGCTCAGGCCTGAAAAAAATAATGCTGGCATAAATCATTGCAATTACTGATGATATTATTAACTGTGTGTGTGTTCTGAAGATATAACCAGTTTTAATCTAGGGATATTAAACACCTAATTACTTTACAGTAATTAAGAAAAATACCCAATATACTTTTTTCTGCCTCCCTATGTATAATGTATGAATAGCACAGTATAGTAGGGAGATGAAAAAAGGTAGCAGCCTGGCTTTTATTCCTCATTTGCAGCTGATCTGGGATCTTCTTGTGCTGACCCACCAGTGATGGTGGTTGATGAAATGCTGTAAAAATAAAGCAGTTCAGCAAAGAACTTTGGTCAAGATGTCCATATAACCTTTGTTCCTATTGCCTTCTTTCTTGTTTTCATTTAGAAAGCTATGCATCTCTTTCATTAGAACAGATTAACAGATGATTAGACTTTATTGTATTGGTCTAATTGGAAAATTGCTTATAATACTGTTTAGATGCCTTCAAAAGCAGGAAAACAACACTGAGAAGTTGCTTCTGAGTTGCAATATAGGGCAATGGCATCATCTTCTTCATTTACTAACGAACAAGATGACAGTAATGTCTTATTTTAGACAAATCAATGACATAACTGGTGAGTTTAAAGGTGAGAAAGATTTGTAATTGTATTAACTTTGGCACCAGTTAATACAATTACAATTAGAATAGATAATGTAGAAACCAGTATCTTCCAATCAGATGATTGCCAAACAACTTTTGAAACTTCTGTAGTAACTTTAATATGAATGATGAATCCTTATCTTCTACAGTGTTGAGTAAGAGACATGCAAGGCACATAAGAGAGGACAATTGATTTTCTATGTTGCCCATAGGAAAAGAAGAGAAAGGAATTATAAGAAGAAAAATTATGCAGGGAGGTTAAGCTTCTACTGTTTCTATATTGTACTCATTTCTTCCATATTTTTTCAAGAAATTGCAAATTGAAAGTATGTTAAATAAATTGCTTTCTGCATTAGAGCATTTATTGCAGAACAACCAACTGAAGTTTTGGCATATTGATAAAAGCAGCAAAAGCTTGGAATTTTATCTCAGTGGTTCAGGATGATCATAATATGGATGTAGCAATACCTGAACACATGCATTTACAATTTTAAGAAGTTTACTGAAAGCCAATATGGCATCAACACAGCATAACAATTTGATGGGAAATGAATTACTTGGTTTTTGTTGTTGTTGAATCTTCTGTGCTGGACAGTCAACAAAACAGTTTATTTTCTGAGCTATTCAGGTGAGAGAAAATAAGCATATTGTTCAGTGTGAGAAATGGTAAAAAGTCTTAGCCTGATGGTTTTCCTGTAAAATGGTATGCAGCACAGATAGATATTTTGCTTCCTAAATATTTTCAGTTTTGTTAGAATGTGTTTGAATCTGGTATTCTTAGCAGCTTCTCTTATATTGCTGTAATGCTTAAAGAGCATACATTTAGTGAATATAAATGTTAAAATTATGTGAGAGTCTTCTTAACCAGTTTCTGAAGGTGTTAGCAAGTTTGGTACATCCTGATAAAGCAGGATTGATACAGGGTAGACAAGGAGTTAACAATAAGAGATTATTGATAAATCCTGGCAAGATTTTATTTAACTTAACCTAAGTTAAATACCCTGAGATCAAGCCAAACATAGTTTCTCATGCTGAGATACTATTTACTTCACCATGGTGTGGAGGCAAGGCTAGTCATCTCATTGGAATTCATAGTGTCAGTAGAGGTACCAGATGGATCTATTGGTTGGATGGAGGTGTCATTTAGCTGTCTAGAAGAAGAGGGGTTGGCCAATAAAATACTCTGAGAAATGAGATAATGACTCAAAGAAAAGAGGACCTGATGAAAGGAAGGACAATGATGGGGACTGATTTTATTTTATAAGATGCACCTACAGCTGAAAAACAACCCAACTCAACTCATAACTATAAAAAGTAATGTTAAATGTTAAAAGTGTATTCACCAAATAGAGGCCAACTTTCTCATGCTTTCTCTCAAAGGGCCATAAAAGTTTACAGCCCCTGAAGCTTGAGAGATAGGCTCATTAATTCATTCCCCCATTCACAATTTATTGACAAGCATCCATGTTGGCATTCCAGCTGCCTGGCTAATTGAACCACACCCTGGTTTTTTTCAGGAATGTGCCAATGTCCAGAGACAGCCTCACCCCACCCAGGCCCTTAGCCTACAAAAGCGAACACTAAGAGTGTGTGTGGGTGTAGCAGAAAAGGAGATAAGAAATCAGTGAGCAGGCGAGGAAGTGGATGGCAACGTCTGGAAGTTTACAACTATTACAGGCAGGAAAGAGGGCTATCAGTCAACTGCCAGGACCACAAGCTACAGTAAGCACCATATCCTGGTGGGATTCTTGCCTGGAGCTTGGCTTGGGAGCTCAGCTGGAGTGCTCAAAAGTAACACTGCTTAAGAGCAGAGCTTGGAGCTTGGCCTGGAGCTTGGGAGCAACCAGAGAAAAAGAGCAATCACACTGAAGCAGCACCTCATCCCAACCCATGGAAGAACTTTTGGAGGGAGGCAAAAGTCATATGCCACTTTACAAGCTTTCAGACTTTGGTTTGTTTTAAGGACTGAGTATTAAAGATGTATTTAAGTGGCTACATCAGCTTGCAAGGCCTGGAAGGGTAGAGTTAATCCAGAGCAACAAACTACTGTTGGGGAAGATATCTGCCACAATAAAGCATTGTGTATAGTTATCTGCTACACTGTGGTGTGTCCAGTCCTTGGAAAGAAAAGAACCTTCACACTCTTACTAAGGACAGGTTTGCACACCGTACTTCTTTGACTACTTGGGAAATCCCAATATTTTCAAGATAAGTCAGGGAAAGAAAATCTATTTGTGCTATCTTTTCCCTATACGACCCTTTGGTCAAACAGGCCTCCAAAGCTACTGTATAATTCACTTAATGTTTATGATGATACAGAGCTATTTGGGGAGTAAAATGCCTTAAGGTGGCACTGTTGCTTCATAACTAGGACAACTTACAGTTGCCTTATATTTATCTCTGAGTGCTGAGCATCAGAGATTTTAGACTGAGTGTAGTTCTAGGTTAACAATGTAATGGGACTGCAGGACACTGAGAGCAAAGACAGAGAGAGAATGAAAACAGAGTGCAAAGAAAATTCTCAAGCTAAGGTGCAACCTGGCTTCATACTGTCTTTGCAACTGAGACTTAATTAGTTAGGTTCATTGAGTTGGATTTAACCCCTGGGGACTATGTGGGCAAATCCTTGCCATATTGACCTGTCCTTAGTAATAACTCAAAGCTCTTCCAATGATTTTCCAGCAATCTCTTTGATCTTGCTCTCTCACATTATCCATTGTTTCCCCCTTCTTTCACTTTCTTCAAAGTTTTCTGTTTTTTTCTAGTCCATACTCTACTCACATCAGAACATGTGAGTTTCTGCTAATCATCCCCTCAAGGGAGCAATCAATCTTTTTTTGGTCCTTGACTGATAGATTTTTCTTGTAGTCCATGGTATTCTTAGTAACACTCTCCAAACACATAATTCAAATGTATCTTTTTTCACTTATTCTTTCTCAATGTCTAAGTTTCACAGTCATACATTACAACTGGTAAAACTATTGCTTTAAACTGAGAAATGCAGACCTGGGTCTGCAGATGGAATTCTGGCTATTCCTACTTTAAAGGATGCATGCCTCTTTCTATTTAGATGGCAGGTTCATTGTTACTTGATTTACTTGAAAATATGGTAAATTAGGATTCTGGTGCCTGAGACTTAAACTTCTGCCTCAGGTTGGCTGTGATGGGACCATTAGTTCTACCTTCCCATGAACTTCAGATAGGAAGTTTCTCTTCATTTAAAAACAACATCCATTTAACATTATGAAAGTGCCCATTTATTTATTGACTTATTAAAGAAAGAAAAAGTAAGTTATTTTAAAAGCTGCAAAACTTTCCAGATCCTGGGATGGGTATATATTTCCTGGCAACTTTTCAAGTCCTATGCATAGCTAGCTGCTGCTTGGAATTGTCTTTTTCTTACAGATATTGGCTCTGGGAGTTTATTTCAGGAGAATGCAAAAAGATTACTTCTAGAGTGATCAACTGTGCTTGAAAAATCAAACAAGTGTTTGCCTTAATTCTCTGTCTCAATATGTCCAGATAATTAACTCAGCAATTAAAACTCTATTAGGCCTCCCCTATCATTGTATATATTGGAAGAAGCAACTGAGAAATAGAAAAAGACTTCCTTAGTGTAGTGGACTTTTGTTATTGACTGATTAAATATGTCTGTGTTTTTGTACAGTTACTCAACTAGCTTGGGTTGTCTGTATATGTTGTAGTTTTTGCACTCATTGGAGCTGGTTTGTCTAGAAGCTGAACAATTTGTTGAAGCAAATAAGATAGTTACTGAAAAAAAGACGCCCAATTTATTGAGTGTTATGACAGGCAAAATATATAACTTATTGAGAAGTTTATCTATTCCTCACCTCCAACTCCCTTACAATTCAGCTTTTCAAACTATAAAAATAACGCAGGTACATTTGGCATAAAAATGACTGCAGAATATTTCAGGTTTCATATCTGAAGCCAGAAAGAGGCTTCAGTCCACTGCAACATAAATGGCTCAATTTAAAGAGCTGTCTGAACATTGCAAAACAATGCATTGAGAGATTGGCTAGTCCATGGACTTTCTCTTCAGTCTCTTAGTATGGGCAGATTTAACATTTATAAGAACATTTAAAAGTTGTAGCTCCATGGAAACTGCTGCTAGGGACACCATAGGTCTGCTGTCAAGAGTGAAAGCAAATGTGAATAAGCTTACATGAACATGTAAGCAGAGAATAACTGGTCAAAATGAACTGTGCTATCATTGTGGCAGAGGTTCACAGACACCAGTTCAATGCAAATTCAATGAAAAAAAATCTGCAGAAACTGCAATATAGGGATACATGTTCAGAGAGCCTGTCACAAAGGAAAAGCAAACAATTTACTAAAACAATTATGCCACTGCTATAATGAAGTGCAGTGGTGCATGCCATCGATCAGGCCTGCACAACTTGTAGAGGGAAAAGGGCCAGTGTGATACCTTAAAATAATCACGGGCCACAAAGGAATAGCTGGTGTGTTGATCAGCTGTTCAGTGGCTGGAGGTGCAATGGTGTAGAGGGGAGAGGGAATGGCCTTGAAGGAGACCTGGAAGAGCCGCTATCAAGATAACAGTCAGATAAAAGAAGAATGAGCGTCACAGGAATGTAATGTGAGTAAGCATCTCAGACATGCCTCTCCCTTGTTCACACAAAGATAAAGAGAGGGAGAGAGGAAGCGCATTTAGATTTGCAAGATACTGTTACCATAGCTTTAGAATAAAAGGAGTACTGACCTACATGGCATTGGTTTCCTAGTCTGGTCTACCTTGGAGGACTGACAGGTGGCAGCAATGGAGCTGGCAGTGTCTGTGAAGCCTGGAGATGCTGGAGTCACTCAGCATTGTGTCTTTGAGGGCAGAACTGGCTGCAAAAATTGCAGATCATTCCTGGTGGCAGTGATGTTTGGCAGCAGGGGATTGGTTATTTCCAAAAAAATCCCAAAAAACCCCCCACTGGTGGGCCACACAAAGCTGCTTGGCAGGCCACATGTTGTGTAGACCTGCCATAGATGAAGAACTGTCTAATGAAACAAGGTCAGTTAACCTGAAAATCTATGTCTCAAACCAGGAGCAAATGGCAAATTTGTAATCAGTGGACTCTACTGTTTCAGTTACGTGAATCCGAGCAGCATTTCAGAGATGCTAAACTAAAGCTGTTAGGAATACAGTTAAAAACTTATACTGGAGAAAAGATTCCCAGTAATATCTGTAACTGTAAGATGCAATAACCAGTGAGGAAAGTTGGACCGATGTTTTGTGAAATCGGGGAGGGTTGTCATTAGTTGAGAAATCTGTCACTGAATTTAGTTCCATCAACAGACTACACATTTCTCTTATACAAATGTGCAGAGAAAATTCAAGCAATTGTGAATGCCCCAAAGCCACCAGGTACATCATAGCTATGATCCTTTTTAGGCATTGTTAATTATTATAACAGATTCCTAACAAATTTAGCCACTATATTCCTCTCCTTGACTACAAGTGGGGACAAAATAGTCAAAACAAGCTTTCATGAAAGCAAAGAAAATGCTGTTGGCACATTATAATCAACAATGATCAGAGAGGTTGGCTTGTGAGGCCACGGAACATGGCATCAGTGTGGTTCTGTTATACATTGTGAAAGATGGTGGTGAATGCCCAAGAGCATTTGCGTCACACAGCTGCAGCAAAAAAGTATGCAGAAATAGATAGGGAGTTGTTGAATTTGGTTTGGGGGAGTTAAACATTTCAACTAGCTCTTGTACAGAAAAGGCTTTACCCTCACTACTGAACATCAGCCACTATTGTCAATCTTCAAACCACAAAAAGAGATTGAAACAGCTGCTGAAATGTAACATTTGGCTTTGTTCCTTGGAAGGCACAGATACAAAATAGATTTCCAAAAGAGACATAATCAGGCAAATTCAGATGGATTGTTTCAATTACCTCTACAGAGTAAACAGTCTGAAAATTTCACATTGTATGGGGACTCCTTTGATGTATTTTCTTTCCCGTGATTGAGAGTCTTCCTGTCACTTTGGAGATGTTTCAGAGAGAAACTAGGAGAGACCCAACACTGTTTCAAGGTTGCACAGCAACCCAGAATGGCTCGAATACAGAGCAAAGAACTTAAATGTATAGAATTTTGTCAGCACCATAATGCAATTACACTTAACAGTGATTGTATTATCACTTAACAGTGATTGTATTATGTGGGGACTGAAAATCATCATCCTGTCCAAGATGAGAACTCGAGTGTTGGGGGAGCTATAAACCACAGCACCTAGATCTGTGCATGTAATAAAGCCTGTAGCTTGGCGGGCAGGGGTGCAGTGTATTGGGTTATTGTCATTCTGATTGATTAAGCATGCCTGTGACATTGCTATTGTTACTCAGTTAGCTTGTTCATATGTGTGGTGTTTCTTGCAGACTCAGTTCAAGCGATTTCTGTGAAGCAGGCAGCAGAAAAACTTTCTTCTCACTCTAGTATCTTTTGTTTGAGCAACAGAAAAAATACAACACTCAAATTGGTTATTTTCTTACATCTCCACTCTGTGCAGCATCTCTAGCTAGAAAGGCTTTTTAAAAAAAGCCAAGAAAGAGAAAAGAGGGGCACATGTTGCTCATTCATTGTACTCTGGGCAGCTTAGCCTTTTCCTGTCCCCAGTGAAAAGTCCTTCTGCAGGCCAGCCTTTGAAAAAGGATACAGCGTCAGCTCAACAGTTCACCTATTTTTCTTGAGAAGTAAGCTGGGATCATCCTATTCAGAAACCGTGACTATGAAATGAGGCAGCAAACAGACCGGTGGACTAAATAGGCCCTTGGTTCAATAAAGCATTGAGGCAATACTGGGGATCTTACCCTAAATTTTCTTTAGTAAATTGCAATTTTTCTTTTGAACTGTGAAGGAATGATTTCCTCTGTCCTTTAATATCCTGCACAAACATTTTATTGGCACGGTAGAGTCTCCTCCCCTTCCTGCCCAGATTAATTTCTCTCTCTACTTAGAAATACCTATCCTAGAACATAGGGAAAATAAGAAGGCTGCTCAGAATTTATTTGTTTAATGGCAGGGAATCTCCTGGTTTGAAAGGAGGCTGGCTGTTGGCACCACAAGGCCAGGCTGTAACACAGTATGAATCTGTCAACCACACAATGAGATAAATGCTCCTCAGGGAAAGGTTTTACAATAAAGCCTATTATCTTAATAGCCTTGTGGTTCAATACTGGGGGTATAGGCTCGTTGATATGGCTCCATTGCTCTTGAATGAGGGGTCTTTGGTCTGAGTCATTCAAACAGCAGATCTTCAGAGTGACTGAGGACTAGCAAAGTGTCAGAACTAGTTGCGACAGTAGCACCTCCAATTAGCAGATGAGGCGTTACACCTATTACATTACCTGTTACATAGTTGTGATCTGTATGTTTCCATGCTATTATTTTGTTCTAATACACATAGGAAATTGAGCCATGGTTTGATATATGTACCATCCTGTAGGTAAATATGAATTCTGTGCTATGCTATGCTATGCTATGCTATGCTATGCTATGCTATGCTATGCTATGCTACGCTATACTATATACTATACTACACTACATTTATACTGTGCTATGCTATGCTATGCTTTGCCAGCAAACTAACAAGCTAATATAGATGTGTGAAACAAATAAAATTAAATTAAAAACAACTGCTCTGGATTGATATCCATAACATGATTAAAGATGAAGCAATTCTGAAATGCAAAACACAAAAGAACATAATATGACTGCCTGCCGACACATTGAAAATAGCTGAGGAAAGGTGGAAAATCTGCCCCAGCTGAATGCTTAGTTCCAGAAAAGAGCAAGAGGAGACAAGGCGTTGCTTCTAATAAGCCATGCATTTCTTTGCTTTGCTCAATTAGATGCAACTCTTTGTCAAACCGCCAAAGAATTACAACCAAATAAGCAATGCATAGAAACAGAAGATAATAATTGAATGGGAAGGAGAAGAGACTTCTTTAAGAAAATTACAGGAATGAGTACAACATAAGCAAAGAAGGCAAACATTTCTTGGAGAAAGAAGATACAAAGAAGAAATGGCACAAATATATGGAAGAACTGAACAAAAAGGATCCCCTAACAGATGATACATGATCTGATCATTGAACTAGAACCAGATATTCTGGAAAGTAAAGTTAAATGGGACCTTGAAAATATTGCTAAGAACAAAGCTTCAGGAGGTGATGAAATGCAAGCAGAACTATTTAAACTCTTCCAGAATGATGCAATTAAAGTGCTACCTGCTGTTTGTAAGCAGGAATGAAAAACATAGCAGCTGCTAGCAATGGACTGGAAAAGGTAAATCTATATTCCAGAATGACAAAAAGGGCAATGCTAAATTCACTCAGCTACTGAATCACTGGACTTATCTCTCATGCTAGGGAGTTAATGCTCAAGATTTTGCAATCCAATTTCAACAATATACAGCATGAGTACAAGCTGGATGCAGAAACACCTGAGAACATGTTGCTGACATCCAATGGATAATGAAAAAAGAGAAATGAATTCCAAAATGAATTGCTTTCTTCATACTAAGGCTTTTGACTGTGCAGGCCACAACAAATTGTAAATAGCCATTGAAAACATGGACATAAGGCCACCTTTATTGTATACTGAAGAATTTGTATGTTGACCAAGAAGCAGCAGTTAGAACAGAATGTGGAGCACCTAAATGGATGACAGTCGGGGAAGAAGTACATCAAAGTTTCATATTGTCACCTTACATATTTAATTTATATGTAGGTAAATTAGATAAACAAATTAAGTTATATCATGACTTATCCTGAAATAGAAGAAATAGAAATTGGAATTAAAATTGCTGGGAGAAACATCAGTAACAAACACTGTCTTCCTAGATCAAAAATTCACAGGGAGAGTGAAGGTAACTATGAAATAAAGAGATGCCTGCTATTTGGGAAAAAAGACTATTTGTTTATTTATCATATTTAACATTGTTGAGAGTACCTTGGACCACCAAAAGAGCTTTTGGTGTCCCCCTTGTCATGGTCAGATCATGCCCTGATCACAATGGGGTTCCTTAGAACCACTATCCACTGCAGGGAGGCTGGACCAATTTTTGTCCAGTATCTAACCTCCCTGTTTTGGGGAAGGTGATTGAGAAGGTGGTTGCACAATAGCTTCAGAGGACCCTGAACATTGATGACCATAAAATACAGTGAACAACAGTTTGGTTTCTGTAAAAATCAAAATCTCTTTGTAACCAGTAGACTTCCATGAAATCATCAGTACTTCTAATGCAGTATTTTCAAGTGCATTGCCTCCATAAGCACCACAATCATGGCTAAAGCATGCAACATAAGACCTTTTTTTCAAATAAAGAATTAAGGAACTTAGATCTTAGGCTGCTGTATTTCAGAGTGCAGAAAGGGCAATGCCATTGTTGTTATACAAAAGATGAGATAATGGCTTACAGCAACTCAGAGTAAAGGGACGGCAAAATCTTGGTATAATGTTCTAATGTCCCCCAACAAAAAGTGACTGCAGAGACTTCATAAGACTATTTGAATCCCCCAGCGTTAGACCAGATGTGTTGCTAAGCAGGGGAGAATTCAGAATGATAACAATCAACTTGTTAAAAAGATCAGTGGAGGGTAAACATGTGTTGATTTTGGGAGACTAAGCAAACCATCTGTTCAAGATAGCCTCAGTAAATCCTGCCTAACCTGGCAACTGGGTTAGATGAAATGCATTGAGCATTTTTAATAAAATATTTTTTATTTGTTATTTGGTTGGAACTTGAGGAATAAGGAGGGGAGCTTCATTTGCTGCATACTATGACTGGCTTCTGGACCCAGAAATATCTACATATATTTGAAAATTTTTTGAATAATTTCATTAAGATTTCAAAGGTATACTTATTAACTTTGATGGCTTTATCTGTTTATCTTCCATTCCGTTGCAGAAAAGTAAGGAGAGATCTTGCATGAGATCATCAGAGAAATCAGCAGACATTTGGTTCTACCTTTGCTAAACTGATTTTTATTAGCAGCCTTTCCACCCAGCTACAGAGAGAGGGAGGGAGGGAGGAGTTATCGGTCTCTTTCTTTTCCTGTCTTTCCATTCAGGATGGTCATTATAAGAGCTGCTTTGTAATTTTAAGAACAGATATATATTTGTTCCTTTTTTCCCACTTTCAGTGCAATGCCTTTTAGATTATGGATCTGTAGGATAGGGATTGTCTTGCTTTTAATCAGAATATAATACAGAATTCCAAGATGTTACATTTCATTCTTTCTGAAGAAGAAATTATGTCACATATATAAACACATGTTTGATGAGAATGTTCTTTTTCATGAGAATGGACTGGAGCTCTTTTCACCACCTTAGAGAAAGTTCACTTTCTGCACAGTCTATATATACCAGCATACCACCTAACAAAGGTCAAATTTATCAATAATGTATTTGAATTTCTGAAATTTATTGCCACTAAGTTGCCCAACTGTAATGGAATCATAATGCTGGAGGAGACATTGAAGGCTATTTGGTACAACTCTGCTTGACACAGGAAATCCAGAACTACAAGACCTGTGAATGATATCTGGACAGCTTTTGCTTGAAGATATTGAGTGACTGTCAGCCCATCCACCCCAGGGTAATTGGTTCCACTATCGAACCATTGTTGATATAAAGAAGATCACACCTGCTATACATGGAGTAGGAAAAAAACGTTGCTACACAATCGGGAAAACCATTCTTCCAAAAATGGAAAAGGTACACACACACTTTTGGGCAGGAGTTTACTTTATAGAATGTTTAAGAATTTGAGCTGAAATGCTGTTACAAAAAGCAATGTTGCTTACAAAATTGATATGAAAATATATTAGGTTAAAGATAGTTTATCTGCAATGGATTAGCAACTTCCCTAAAGGGTCATTGTGTAGGAAAAGGAAAAAGAGGAGTACCAGAGTAGGCAGCTATATTTTCATATGGAAGACTTGTTGCTAATGGGGCATAATATAATATACATAATGGTTATAAAATCAATAGATGGAACAGTCACTACAGGAGACAATTCTGAGAGGAACTTGGTTCTGGCCAGGCTGATGTGTAGTCAAGGGGAATTAATAGAGATAGTTCAAGTTATGACTGGCAGATTATTTTAATACCATGCTGGTTATTTATTTACGATGCTTTCATGAAGAAAGGGAGGCTGTAATGATTGGGAATGCATCATATCCAACTATTTTATAGTGGTGTAATAGCTCTGTACTGATTAAGGTTATTAAGGTTCTGCATGTGATTATTTATTTTCCATTAACAAGGATGTAGAAGTTCTACAGCATTCTTAGTAAGTGTACTTCTAGCACAATTTATAGTGTTACCTAATAAGAAATAAGAAAATTCTTATTTTATTATTCTTATTCCTTTAGGCAAGGATTACACTATCCCTATTACAATATTAGGAGCCAAGGTTAATCATGAAACCCATGAAATGTATATATCGGCTGGTCTACAGACACAGCCTAATATGTCAGTATTGAAGAAGCCAAAATTCCCCAAATAAACTATTAGCCTCACACTGCTGTAGTTTGTTCATTCTTTACTTGGGTGCATGGTAGAGTATACTTTAATATTTAAAAAACCCACAAAAACTAAAACTAAATGTCTGTCCACCTGTAGTCTGAAGTACTACAATCTATCTACTAATCAGAAGCTTCTTATTTTTTCATTCTTCTGGCTATTATACCTCTTTTTTCTGTTGAATACCAATTTCCCTTACCAGTACTGAATGTCTTCTCAAGAGCTGGTAAGTGCAGTGGCAAAGACCTCAGTGAACTCAGGCTTATGCTGTGAAATGAGTTGGTATCTGCAAGGTTGATGAGTTATCTAAAAGTACGCCAAAAAAGCCATAATAACCTTAAAAAGAACATAGAACAAAACAATCATAAAAGCTGCGTAAACTCATATTTAAAAAGCCATTTCATATTTTCAAAATGCCGCACAGAATAACCATTGAATTACTTAAGGAGTCCCAACCGTAATGCTCTCTAGTAAATGTGCTTTCTCTGTTCTGGCTGCTTCTGTTGGTCCCTTCTGCACTTACTTAATGGTAGCAAATAGCGATAGTTGGTCTAAACAGCACTTCAGCTGAGTTTAGCTGTCATTTTCATTTCAAGAAATGCTGCAGAGAAACATTATATAAGTTTATGAATCTCATATAATTGTATGATGAAACTGTCCTTTAAGCAAAGCCATGAAATGGCTTACTGGTCTCCGCTTACCAGCTGGATTCCATATTTCAAAAATGGAGAAATCTGTCACTGCTTGTTCTTCCCAGCAGTCCTTTTCTAATAGAACGTTATAATACCTTAGCTTCCAAAAGGTTCTACTCCACACGTCTATACCTATTATATCTAAGATTATAAATAAGTGCAGTTGGGTCCTGAGCATGTTTCAAACCTTTCTTTGAGACACTGAAAGAATGGAGAAGAGTAACACAGTTTCAGTATTTAAAAAGGGGAAGAGATTGCATCTGGGCGATTACAAACCAATTAAGATCTGTACTAAAACAGACTGTGAAGCTGAATGTTTATAAGCATTTAGAAAAGAATGCTACCATTACCAGGAGCCAGCATGATTTTCTCAAGAATAAGTTGTGTTAGTTCAACCTGATCTCTTTTTATGCAGGATGTCTTTGGTAGACTAAGGGAATGTTGTAGAGGTAGTGTATTCTGAGCTCAGTAACAAATTGAACAAGGTTTCTCATTATATCCTTGCAGACAGAATACATAAATATGGGACTGTAATCCTGTGGATTTGCAACTGGTTGAACAATCACACACAAAAAGTGCTTGTAAATGTTTGTGAATCATCCTGGAGAGTATATCTAGTAGAATCCCCCAGTGCTAATCATCTTTTAAATGAACGATTCTAAAGCATGGACATGAAGCCATATTTATCCAATCTGAAGATGACAGCAAGCTGAGGGAATGAATAGCAACAATACAAAATCACAGTTCAAAATGACCTCAGCAAGCTTAAATATTGGGTTAAATGTCACAGAATAATGTGCAACTGTGGCAAGTGTAAGGCCTTGCATCTGGAAAAGAAACATCAAAGGTAGAGGTACAGGATTAGGGAGACTTGGCTTGGTGACAGTACACATAGGAAAGTCAACATGAGCAAGCAGTAGGCTTTGCAGCTAAAAAAGGCTAATGCAACTTTAAGTTGTATTAACAGAAGCATTGTGTTCAAATCATGGGAGAAAATGGTACCATTGTACTCTGTGCTGGAAGATCACCCTGTGTCCATTTCAGGGCACCAACTTTGAAAGGGACATCGAGATGTTGTAGTAGGTTAAGAAGAGAGCTACTAGGATGAGAAGGAGTCTGGAAGCCAAGTCCTATGAGGAATAGTTAAAAGAGCTGGGTATGTTTACCTGCAAAAAAGAAGACTAAGGGAACACAGAGGTTTACAAATTTTTCAGAGGCTGGTACATGCAAGAGAGGGTAGATCTATTATCTACTGATAAAGCAAGACAAGAACCAATTTGTTGAATTAAAAGGGGATTCAGATTGAATATTAGGAAGATGACAATACTCCCCCATGCTGGAGGTTTTCAAATGGAGACAAATGGCCACCCTACCCAGAATGGTTTAATGGACTCATGTACCAAGTCGGAGTTTGAACTAGATGATTTATACATAGAATGTATTCCAGCTAATACATTCTATGATATCTTCTTATCATGCTTGTCTGATCAGGCATATTTAAGAACATGCGAGCTTGCGCAATGGCTTTATAACTCTGAGTTGGCCTGATAAGAACATTGACCCAATATGAAAGTCCATACTTTTCTTTTGGTGAAGGTATGACTTCTTTTTTGTTTGCATTTGAATAACAGTACAGTATATTTATTTATTACAACCATTTTTTATTCAACCGTATAAGTACACTCCCCCTCCTCCGAAATTGTAGTATCCAAAAGCATGAATAAAATCAACCTAAAAACAGCTCTCCTCCCGATGTACATATTCAACAGGTAAGTTTAACTATATAAAACAATAATTTCTTATTGTTTTTGTGGTGAGTAGACTTACCCTGTGAGTCACAATTTTCTAAGGCACCTTCTTTGCCCTTAAAATTCATTAAATTAAGAGAAAAAAAGGGAAAAAAGACTGTCTGAGAATCCTTTCATTGAGCTGTTTGGTGGTAGTGACCCTGGTGACACAGAGGATGGTCCACCATGAGCAGACTCTGAGTAAACTCCACCTCTCTTTCTCCTTCTCTTTGTGGATCCTTTCCACAATGTACCTGATGGCAATACCCCTTGGGAGATCTCCATCTTGAGTAGGTTCCGAGATGATTTTGCTTAGCTTCTTACCTCTTGTCTCTATTTCATTTAGAAAAGAGCTAGTTCATATGCATCGGAGATATAAGTTACATATTAAATACTGCCTAGGGTTAGCCAGTGGATTTACATCCAGTTATATCATTTACCATAAATAGATGTTATTATTATTCTTTTTAAAAACTGGAAGTGGAGTAAAAGTTGTAGACATCTTTTTACAAAGGAAGTGACTTGCCAAAATTTTGGATCCAGATTTCTGCAAAACAAAAAATCTCCAGGGTTTTCTCTTCTCTTCTCTTCACTTCTCTCTCTTTCTCACCAAATGTTAATAGAACTAAGTGACAGAACTAGTCCTGCTGGAAGTAGGAGGATTTGGGGACTTTCAAATTTGCCCAAGGCTGTGAATGAAACAATTGCAGAGAGACAGATAAAGGATTAAATTATAATGTATTTTGTTTTTGTAGATCTTGGCATTAAATTCTCACTGAAGGGTCTTCTTTCCCCCAAGAGTTTTTGTTAAATATAAAAACTGTGAAATGAATTAATGATAGACAAAACTTCAAAATGAGGGCAAATTGGGGCTCCAGTATTACCAGAATCTACAGTCCTCTGAGACCATAGAACAGATTTTATTTCTACTTTCCTTGATTTATGGTCCATGCTTTTCAATGGACTTGATGGCTATCTCAGCAGGTTTTCTTTTCATACATTACTACATTCTTGTTTTCCCTCCAGATTTTTATTATTAAATCTTAGGACTGTTCTAAGCATTCCAAGGAATGCTTGGACTTGTAAGACAGGAGGAAAAGGCAGAGCCAGGTTCATCTGGAGTAGATCAGAGCTGTGTTTCTTTAGTTTTGTGAGAAGGCAGGGAGAAGTGAGGGCCTCAAACGAACCATGTTTGCTAGGGGAGAGCGCTGTGCACCATGGGGCAGCCTTGGGGGGACGGCAGGAGGGAGGATGGGCAGAAGGCACACTCGCACCAGAGTGGAGAGGGACGGCAGGAGGGAGGAAAGACTGCAGGCAAGAGGCACGTTCGCTCCAGAGTGAAGAGAAACGGCAGGGGGCGGCTGTCGGGTCAAGTGGGGATTGGAATGTGTATTGCGCTGATTGGATTAGGAAAGTGGAATGTCTGCGGTTTTGCGGTTAATTAGCAGCGCTTCGGGGCGGTAAAAAAGGTGAGATTGTGAGCCAAGCCCTCGTAGGAGGGGAGGACAGATAGGGGTATAAAAACCTGTCAGACCTTGCTTCGGGGTTCCTCCATTGCTGCGGGAGGGACCCACCTTTGCAAACGTGCCCAATAAAAACTTCTGTCTACTGGATAACCGAACCCGTGTCTGTCGTTTTCTGACAAAATTGGCGAGCCAGCCAGGAGTCCTCGACGTGGACCGGACTGTGGGGAACCGGTGAGTAATCGGCCGTAACACCCCGTTGAGGTGTCTCCCGTTTTCCCCGGAGTCGGGTCCAGGACGGGACTCCAATCGCCAGTCAGACAGAAGTAAAGAGGAAGTCGGCCGACGAGGAGACCTCCGGGAGGTCTGGTGAGTACAGCCTACCCATAATCTCGGGGAGATTAGCGTGGTTACGAGGCGTTGGACGCCGCAAGGGGACAGAAGAGTCCGGGACCTTCTGTAAGGTGGGAAACGTAGTCAGGAAGGATGGGTAAGGCGCAGAATAAGAGTGTAAGGCCAGGGGCCAATGGGAAAAACGCAGTAGGGGGAATCCCCACGGATTCTCCATTAGGACAATTGTTGCAACAATGGGAGACACCCTGGTTGTGTCCATTCACCAGGGGTCTGGAAAAACCGACCATGATAACTTTGTGCACTAAAGAATGGCCAAAATATCCACTAGTGGACCCCGAATTCCCCTACCATTGGGATACTCTTGGAATCCCCAGTAATTACTGGGTGACCCAACTAAAAAACTACATTGTGGAGCATAAAATGTTAACACAGGAACCCTATGTGGAAGTCTGGTTCCATGTTCATTGGGAGGGGCCTCGACCCAAGTTAGCCAAAATTTTTGTCCAAAAAGAACAGGAAGATGAGGAGGACCTCTGGCTGACTGGACCTCAATGGGGGCCGCCACCTCCTCCTCCTCCTCCTCTTCCTACCGCTCCCCCTCCGGCGCCCCCACCCTATCCCGGGCTGCGGAAAGAGCTGGACCAGCTGAACCAAGACATTCAGAACTTGCCCTTTATTCTAAGGTTGGCCAGTGCCTTCCCCGTCCGGGAAGTCCCAAACGGAACGAACGAACAGGGGGTGACCGTCACCAGTTACGTAACGGTTCCCAGTTGAGGGAATTAAAAAAAAAGACCCTCCCTCGTATGCAAGAGAACGCCCATACCGCCGCCGAACAATTGGAACTTTTTCTCGGCCCGGTGGAATACTCCTGGGGGAAACTGAATTACATTTTAGCCCACCTCTATACGCCAGAAGAGAGGGGCCAGATTTGGCGAGCTGCGCTCGGGGCTTGGGAGCAAAGGAATGCAAATGTCCCAAATGCCCCGGCCGCAGATACTAAATTCCCTCTGGCAGACCCAAATTGGGATCCCAATAATGCTGAACATCGGGAGAACATGAGAGGAGTTTCCCCCTGTACAACTAGGGGGGTCATGGTTCCCCAGCCGGGACCCACGGGGAACCCTTGGTAAACATCACGGTGGGTCCCACTGGCGAGGAACAGCAGTTCCTCGTGGACACTGGAGCCTCTCGAACATCGCTGTGCCAACCGATCCCAGGGATTGCGAAAATCCCGGGGCACGTCGGTATCGGTGATGGGGGTGGGAGGCTCTCCGGTCAAGGCAGACGTACTGGAGGGAGTGAGACTGGAGTGGAATGGGAAGGAGGTAACTGCAGATGTGTTACTGATCCCACAGGCGAGAGTGAACTTGCTGGGAAGGGATCTAATGGGTAGTCTAGTAGTGGAGCTGTGGAATGTGGAACAGGCAGAAAGGATGTGTTTGTTGCGAGAGGCGGACGTGGAGGTTGTGAACCCTGAGGTATGGGCAGGGGAGGGGGGGGCGGGTCGGTTTCGCATCGCCCCAATTAGCATCCCCTTGAAACCAGGGGTGACGGGTTTGCGGCAAGCCCAATACCCGCTGTCCCGGGATGGGAGGCGTGGGCTGAAGCAACAACTGAGATGGACGGTGCTGCCCCAGGGGTACACCGAGAGCCCCATCTTGTTTGGACAGGCATTGGAAGAGAAACTCCAGGGGTTCCGGGCCCCTGGGGGTTCTCGGGTGCTGCAGTATGTGGATGATTTGTTGGTGTCTGGAGAGAAGGAAGTAAAGGTGAGAGAAGATTCAGTGGCTTTATTGAACTGGTTGGCTGAAGAAGGATTGAAGGTGTCAAAAGGGAAGGTCCAATTTGTGGAAAGGGAGGTCAAGTATTTAGGACATGTACTCCGGAAGGGCGAGAAGTTGATTGATCCTTCTCGGATACAGGGGATAATGCAGTTGAAGCCCCCTCATACTAAAACGGAGGTGCGGCGGTTTCTGGGTCTAGTAGGATATTGCAGGCTATGGATAGATGAGTACATGAGCAAGGCTCAGTTTCTGTATGAGAAGTTGAAAGGATCATCTGACAGGGTAGAATGGACAGACAGGGACACAGAGAAGTGGGGGGAATTACGAAGGAGCCTGGTGACGGCCCCGGCTCTGGCTCTACCGAACTTGGCCCCCCTTTCACCTATACGTTACAGCCCATGGGGGAACTGCCATTGGAGTGCTGACTCAGAGACGGGCTGGGAAATATCAACCAGTGGCCTTCCTGAGCAAAGCCCTAGAACCAGTGGTGAGGGGATGGCCGACTTGTGTGCAGGCAGTGGCTGCCGCTGCTGTGCTAGTGACAGAAGGGAAAAAACTCACTTTTGGGAGCCCCGTGATTGTCCATTCAACCCATCAGATCTTAAGTGTGCTTAGTCAGCAGGCGGCTGCTTGGATGACAGAAGGAAGGATGTTGAAATATGAGACAGTTCTCCGGATAAGTCCTGATGTGGTGGTAGGAACAGACAGGAATTTGAATCCAGCGGAGTTTCTTGCGAGAGAGTGGAAAGAATGGGAGCCGGCAGAGCACGAGTGCTCCACCCTGTTGCAGCTGCAAACAAAGACCCGGGAGGACCTGCAGGAGGTCCCGCTGGAGGAGGGTGAGGTCTGGTTTGTGGATGGGTCTAGCCGAGTAGAGCAGGGACAAAGGAAGTCAGGGTATGCGATAGTGGTGGCGGAGGGAGAGACAATAGAGAAGGGGGCACTACCAGGGGATTGGTCGGCTCAGCTGTGTGAAGTGCACGCTTTGAAACGGGCACTAGAGTTGGGAAAGGGAGTGTCCCTCACCGTCTACACAGACTCGCGATATGCCTGGGGAGTAGTGCACACTTTCGGGAAAATTTGGCTGGAACGGGGTTTACTCACAGCTGCTGGAAAGGGAAGGTTGCAGGGAGGAAGCAGGTCATTGGGTTACAATTGAGGGGACCCCAGTAGTGAGCCGTGCTGACATGAGGGGGATGGTGGAGAAACTGCACGAAGGGTCTCACGGGGGGTGCAGGCTTTGGTAGACACTGTAAAGCTGTGGGAAGGGCCAACGGGGTGTTGAAGCAACATCTCACCAAACTGGGGCTGGAAACAGGGCTACCTTGGACAAAGACACTTCCGGCTGCCCTGCTTCGAATGCGGACAGCCCCTCGCAAGGATGTGGGGATCTCCCCATTCGAGCTGATGATGGGAAGACCTTTCCTGGCTCCAATGGGAGAGCCTATCCCCGAGCTAAAGGATGCCTTCCTGAGAAAGTATCTCTTGGTACTGTCACAATCTCTCTCGTCTCTAAGAAAACAGGGACTCCTCACTCAACGGCCCCCCTTGCTGAAAGACCAACACCCCCACAAGCCAGAGGATTGGGTCCTGATAAAGACGTGGAAGGATGAGAAGCTGAAGCCGTCTTGGGAGGGACCATACCAAGTTCTCCTGACAACTGAATCAGCGGTTCGGACCTGACAGGGGGGTTGGACCCACTACCATCGGGTTAAGCGAGCTCCCGACCCCCGACCATGGACTGCCCAACCGGGAGACGGACTCAAAGTAAAACTTAAAAGGAACTGAACTAAGGCAGGGGAGGAGATGACCAACATAAAGGCATAGAATTGGCACAGACAGCTTTGATCACTGGGGATGATCCCCCGTGGGGGGTATGTTCTATCATTTTGGGTCTTCTCCCACTCCAAGACCCTGGACTAATCAAAGGCAAATGGCTCTAAATCTCTTGGGGATAACCAATGCAACTCAATGTGTATATTTCAACAATACCCAGAACCGTACCCCCCATTGCCCTCAAAAGGTCCTGCTTTCACTTGTGGAGGGGTCTATAATATCCCTTACGCCTCAACCCCTCTATACCTACCTAAAGGTTTCTTTTTGTTATGTGGACATGAAGCTTACACCTATGTTCCAGCCTATAGTTCAGGGGGCCCTTGTGCCATAGGGCGCCTGACCTCTCTATATGCCCTGCCTCCAATGCAAGCGCACCCATCAAAAGAAAAAAGAAAAAGGGAGCTGCCATCTGATTGTGAGAGTGATGTGACACTCTTGTCTGAAACAGAAGCCATGGCTCTGGCCCTCTCCTTAGTAGGGGTTCCTGCACTAAGTGGAAGGGCTTACCTGGACCTAAGGAAGGTGGCCTGCCTCCTGGCTAAAAGTGTCAACCTTACATCCTCTCTCATTGCAGCCCTCACTGAAGAAGTCACTGAGATCAGGAGGGCGGTCATTCAAAATCGGATAGCTATAGACTATCTCCTATTAAGGGCAGGACAAGGCTGTGAATCTTTTCAAGGTCTTTGTTGCTTTAACCTAACCAACAATAAGAATTATGTTGAAGCAAAACTAGCCAAGTTGAAGACCTTAGCCTCTCGCATATCCGAGGATCCAGAGGGATGGAATTGGTCGTGGCTCACTAGTTGGTTACCTAACTTTGCTTGGTTAAAACAACTTTTTGTACTAGCCATTGGTTTCATTGCCTTACTGGTCCTAGTATGTTGCTTAATGCAATGTCTCCCTGCTTGTGGGAATTACCTGTCCCAGTGTGTGAAGCCCCGGGTCCGGGACGAGGGAGCAATCCTGTTAGCCAGGTTTGAGGCCCAACAGAGGCGTGAAAAGAAAAAGGGTGGATTGTGAGAAGGCAGGGAGAAGTGAGGGCCTCAAACGAACCATGTTTGCTAGGGGAGAGCGCTGTGCACCATGGGGCAGCCTTGGGGGGACGGCAGGAGGGAGGATGGGCAGAAGGCACACTCGCACCAGAGTGGAGAGGGACGGCAGGAGGGAGGAAAGACTGCAGGCAAGAGGCACGTTCGCTCCAGAGTGAAGAGAAACGGCAGGGGGCGGCTGTCGGGTCAAGTGGGGATTGGAATGTGTATTGCGCTGATTGGATTAGGAAAGTGGAATGTCTGCGGTTTTGCGGTTAATTAGCAGCGCTTCGGGGCGGTAAAAAGGTGAGATTGTGAGCCAAGCCCTCGTAGGAGGGGGAGGACAGATAGGGGGTATAAAAACCTGTCAGACCTTGCTTCGGGGTTCCTCCATTGCTGCGGGAGGGACCCACCTTTGCAAACGTGCCCAATAAAAACTTCTGTCTACTGGATAACCGAACCCGTGTCTGTCGTTTTCTGACAAAATTGGCGAGCCAGCCAGGAGTCCTCGACGTGGACCGGACTGTGGGGAACCGGTGAGTAATCGGCCGTAACACCCCGTTGAGGTGTCTCCCGTTTTCCCCGGAGTCGGGTCCAGGACGGGACTCCAATCGCCAGTCAGACAGAAGTAAAGAGGAAGTCGGCCGACGAGGAGACCTCCGGGAGGTCTGGTGAGTACAGCCTACCCATAATCTCGGGGAGATTAGCGTGGTTACGAGGCGTTGGACGCCGCAAGGGGACAGAAGAGTCCGGGACCTTCTGTAAGGTGGGAAACGTAGTCAGGAAGGATGGGTAAGGCGCAGAATAAGAGTGTAAGGCCAGGGGCCAATGGGAAAAACGCAGTAGGGGGAATCCCCACGGATTCTCCATTAGGACAATTGTTGCAACAATGGGAGACACCCTGGTTGTGTCCATTCACCAGGGGTCTGGAAAAACCGACCATGATAACTTTGTGCACTAAAGAATGGCCAAAATATCCACTAGTGGACCCCGAATTCCCCTACCATTGGGATACTCTTGGAATCCCCAGTAATTACTGGGTGACCCAACTAAAAAACTACATTGTGGAGCATAAAATGTTAACACAGGAACCCTATGTGGAAGTCTGGTTCCATGTTCATTGGGAGGGGCCTCGACCCAAGTTAGCCAAAATTTTTGTCCAAAAAGAACAGGAAGATGAGGAGGACCTCTGGCTGACTGGACCTCAATGGGGGCCGCCACCTCCTCCTCCTCCTCCTCTTCCTACCGCTCCCCCTCCGGCGCCCCCACCCTATCCCGGGCTGCGGAAAGAGCTGGACCAGCTGAACCAAGACATTCAGAACTTGCCCTTTATTCTAAGGTTGGCCAGTGCCTTCCCCGTCCGGGAAGTCCCAAACGGAACGAACGAACAGGGGGTGACCGTCACCAGTTACGTAACGGTTCCCAGTTGAGGGAATTAAAAAAAAGACCCTCCCTCGTATGCAAGAGAACGCCCATACCGCCGCCGAACAATTGGAACTTTTTCTCGGCCCGGTGGAATACTCCTGGGGGAAACTGAATTACATTTTAGCCCACCTCTATACGCCAGAAGAGAGGGGCCAGATTTGGCGAGCTGCGCTCGTGGCTTGGGAGCAAAGGAATGCAAATGTCCCAAATGCCCCGGCCGCAGATACTAAATTCCCTCTGGCAGACCCAAATTGGGATCCCAATAATGCTGAACATCGGGAGAACATGAGAGGAGTTTCCCCCTGTACAACTAGGGGGGTCATGGTTCCCCAGCCGGGACCCACGGGGAACCCTTGGTAAACATCACGGTGGGTCCCACTGGCGAGGAACAGCAGTTCCTCGTGGACACTGGAGCCTCTCGAACATCGCTGTGCCAACCGATCCCAGGGATTGCGAAAATCCCGGGGCACGTCGGTATCGGTGATGGGGGTGGGAGGCTCTCCGGTCAAGGCAGACGTACTGGAGGGAGTGAGACTGGAGTGGAATGGGAAGGAGGTAACTGCAGATGTGTTACTGATCCCACAGGCGAGAGTGAACTTGCTGGGAAGGGATCTAATGGGTAGTCTAGTAGTGGAGCTGTGGAATGTGGAACAGGCAGAAAGGATGTGTTTGTTGCGAGAGGCGGACGTGGAGGTTGTGAACCCTGAGGTATGGGCAGGGGAGGGGGGGGCGGGTCGGTTTCGCATCGCCCCAATTAGCATCCCCTTGAAACCAGGGGTGACGGGTTTGCGGCAAGCCCAATACCCGCTGTCCCGGGATGGGAGGCGTGGGCTGAAGCAACAACTGAGATGGACGGTGCTGCCCCAGGGGTACACCGAGAGCCCCCTCTTGTTTGGACAGGCATTGGAAGAGAAACTCCAGGGGTTCCGGGCCCCTGGGGGTTCTCGGGTGCTGCAGTATGTGGATGATTTGTTGGTGTCTGGAGAGAAGGAAGTAAAGGTGAGAGAAGATTCAGTGGCTTTATTGAACTGGTTGGCTGAAGAAGGATTGAAGGTGTCAAAAGGGAAGGTCCAATTTGTGGAAAGGGAGGTCAAGTATTTAGGACATGTACTCCGGAAGGGCGAGAAGTTGATTGATCCTTCTCGGATACAGGGGATAATGCAGTTGAAGCCCCTCATACTAAAACGGAGGTGCGGCGGTTTCTGGGTCTAGTAGGATATTGCAGGCTATGGATAGATGAGTACATGAGCAAGGCTCAGTTTCTGTATGAGAAGTTGAAAGGATCATCTGACAGGGTAGAATGGACAGACAGGGACACAGAGAAGTGGGAGGAATTACGAAGGAGCCTGGTGACGGCCCCGGCTCTGGCTCTACCGAACTTGGCCCCCCTTTCACCTATACGTTACAGCCCATGGGGGAACTGCCATTGGAGTGCTGACTCAGAGACGGGCTGGGAAATATCAACCAGTGGCCTTCCTGAGCAAAGCCCTAGAACCAGTGGTGAGGGGATGGCCGACTTGTGTGCAGGCAGTGGCTGCCGCTGCTGTGCTAGTGACAGAAGGGAAAAAACTCACTTTTGGGAGCCCCGTGATTGTCCATTCAACCCATCAGATCTTAAGTGTGCTTAGTCAGCAGGCGGCTGCTTGGATGACAGAAGGAAGGATGTTGAAATATGAGACAGTTCTCCGGATAAGTCCTGATGTGGTGGTAGGAACAGACAGGAATTTGAATCCAGCGGAGTTTCTTGCGAGAGAGTGGAAAGAATGGGAGCCGGCAGAGCACGAGTGCTCCACCCTGTTGCAGCTGCAAACAAAGACCCGGGAGGACCTGCAGGAGGTCCCGCTGGAGGAGGGTGAGGTCTGGTTTGTGGATGGGTCTAGCCGAGTAGAGCAGGGACAAAGGAAGTCAGGGTATGCGATAGTGGTGGCGGAGGGAGAGACAATAGAGAAGGGGGCACTACCAGGGGATTGGTCGGCTCAGCTGTGTGAAGTGCACGCTTTGAAACGGGCACTAGAGTTGGGAAAGGGAGTGTCCCTCACCGTCTACACAGACTCGCGATATGCCTGGGGAGTAGTGCACACTTTCGGGAAAATTTGGCTGGAACGGGGTTTACTCACAGCTGCTGGAAAGGGAAGGTTGCAGGGAGGAAGCAGGTCATTGGGTTACAATTGAGGGGACCCCAGTAGTGAGCCGTGCTGACATGAGGGGGATGGTGGAGAAACTGCACGAAGGGTCTCACGGGGGGTGCAGGCTTTGGTAGACACTGTAAAGCTGTGGGAAGGGCCAACGGGGTGTTGAAGCAACATCTCACCAAACTGGGGCTGGAAACAGGGCTACCTTGGACAAAGACACTTCCGGCTGCCCTGCTTCGAATGCGGACAGCCCCTCGCAAGGATGTGGGGGTCTCCCCATTCGAGCTGATGATGGGAAGACCTTTCCTGGCTCCAATGGGAGAGCCTATCCCCGAGCTAAAGGATGCCTTCCTGAGAAAGTATCTCTTGGTACTGTCACAATCTCTCTCGTCTCTAAGAAAACAGGGACTCCTCACTCAACGGCCCCCCTTGCTGAAAGACCAACACCCCCACAAGCCAGAGGATTGGGTCCTGATAAAGACGTGGAAGGATGAGAAGCTGAAGCCGTCTTGGGAGGGACCATACCAAGTTCTCCTGACAACTGAATCAGCGGTTCGGACCTGACAGGGGGGTTGGACCCACTACCATCGGGTTAAGCGAGCTCCCGACCCCCGACCATGGACTGCCCAACCGGGAGACGGACTCAAAGTAAAACTTAAAAGGAACTGAACTAAGGCAGGGGAGGAGATGACCAACATAAAGGCATAGAATTGGCACAGACAGCTTTGATCACTGGGGATGATCCCCCGTGGGGGGGATGTTCTATCATTTTGGGTCTTCTCCCACTCCAAGACCCTGGACTAATCAAAGGCAAATGGCTCTAAATCTCTTGGGGATAACCAATGCAACTCAATGTGTATATTTCAACAATACCCAGAACCGTACCCCCCCATTGCCCTCAAAAGGTCCTGCTTTCACTTGTGGAGGGGTCTATAATATCCCTTACGCCTCAACCCCTCTATACCTACCTAAAGGTTTCTTTTTGTTATGTGGACATGAAGCTTACACCTATGTTCCAGCCTATAGTTCAGGGGGCCCTTGTGCCATAGGGCGCCTGACCTCTCTATATGCCCTGCCTCCAATGCAAGCGCACCCATCAAAAGAAAAAAGAAAAAGGGAGCTGCCATCTGATTGTGAGAGTGATGTGACACTCTTGTCTGAAACAGAAGCCATGGCTCTGGCCCTCTCCTTAGTAGGGGTTCCTGCACTAAGTGGAAGGGCTTACCTGGACCTAAGGAAGGTGGCCTGCCTCCTGGCTAAAAGTGTCAACCTTACATCCTCTCTCATTGCAGCCCTCACTGAAGAAGTCACTGAGATCAGGAGGGCGGTCATTCAAAATCGGATAGCTATAGACTATCTCCTATTAAGGGCAGGACAAGGCTGTGAATCTTTTCAAGGTCTTTGTTGCTTTAACCTAACCAACAATAAGAATTATGTTGAAGCAAAACTAGCCAAGTTGAAGACCTTAGCCTCTCGCATATCCGAGGATCCAGAGGGATGGAATTGGTCGTGGCTCACTAGTTGGTTACCTAACTTTGCTTGGTTAAAACAACTTTTTGTACTAGCCATTGGTTTCATTGCCTTACTGGTCCTAGTATGTTGCTTAATGCAATGTCTCCCTGCTTGTGGGAATTACCTGTCCCAGTGTGTGAAGCCCCGGGTCCGGGACGAGGGAGCAATCCTGTTAGCCAGGTTTGAGGCCCAACAGAGGCGTGAAAAGAAAAAGGGGGATTGTGAGAAGGCAGGGAGAAGTGAGGGCCTCAAACGAACCATGTTTGCTAGGGGAGAGCGCTGTGCACCATGGGGCAGCCTTGGGGGGACGGCAGGAGGGAGGATGGGCAGAAGGCACACTCGCACCAGAGTGGAGAGGGACGGCAGGAGGGAGGAAAGACTGCAGGCAAGAGGCACGTTCGCTCCAGAGTGAAGAGAAACGGCAGGGGGCGGCTGTCGGGTCAAGTGGGGATTGGAATGTGTATTGCGCCGATTGGATTCGGAAAGTGGAATGTCTGCGGTTTTGCGGTTAATTAGCAGCGCTTCGGGGCGGTAAAAAAGGTGAGATTGTGAGCCAAGCCCTTGTAGGAGGGGGAGGACAGATAGGGGGTATAAAAACCTGTCAGACCTTGCTTCGGGGTTCCTCCATTGCTGCGGGAGGGACCCACCTTTGCAAACGTGCCCAATAAAAACTTCTGTCTACTGGATAACCGAACCCGTGTCTGTCGTTTTCTGACAGTTTTCAAGGAGTTGCTTTATTTCAGCACTCCAGTGCTAGAATAGTAGGGAAGCCATGTCAAATGGGAAAATAAAATTGAGTGATGCCTCTAAAAGAGAGATATCATGAGAATCTACTATTTGGGGTTAATGAAAGACCCAGGCAGCTGAAGCCAATGATGCAGCCCTGCTAGAGGTCTGTCAGCTTTGATAACAAAGGCAACCATCAATTCCTGTAAAAATGGCAACAGGGTGAACTGGAACTTCTGAAGCACCACTTAAGGTTGAAATGAGATTTTCTTCAAAATGCATTTGTCTTTGTATTCCTGCTCACTTGAGAAGTACAGCTGAATCAGAAAGAAAGGGCAGTAGGAAAAAATTTGGGGAGGCTTGTTATTAATATTCATTACCCTAAGTTCAGAGCAAAGCATTTACATGCTAATAGATTTTAAGAAAACAACAAACCACTTCAGCCAAAATGCCTGAAAGAGAGCGGGAGGCAAAATCAGTTCATCAGAACATGTGCAACACCCATCCACTATAATTTTTTAAAGAGATTTGAAAAGCCACTCTACCAGATAGCCGGTATCTTTTCTATGTCTCCAAGAGAAGAAAGTTAAAATGCCAGAGATCGGTTATTTACAAAAGGTTATGAACAATAAAAACAAAACAAAACACAGACAATGTAATAATAGGAGGGGACTTCAATATTGTCACATGAAAATCTCAGACTGGAATGCATAAGAGATTTCAAAATTTAATGCATAGTCATGGATTCATAGATGCATGGACAATTATGAATCCTGTAATAAAAGCACATACATTTTATTCAGGTAGATATAAATCCCACTCTAGGATAGACTATATATGGATATCTAAAACTTTCCAATTTTTTTGCAACAAGTTGAAATTGCACCAATACATAGAGCACACTCCAGCGATTATTATGCTCAAATTAGAAAAGATTATTCCATTTACTTATAATTGACAGTTTAATCCTATAATGCTACAATGCGGCAGCAAAGCAACAACTAACTCAAACTTTGAGAAATTTTTTTCAAGAAAACAATGTAAGTGAAACATCAGTAAGAATGAGGTGGGATGCTATGAAGGCAGTATTAAGAGAATAGTGTATTAATCAGATGAGCACAATTAAAAAAACATCACAAAAGGCAAGCAAGTTTTATTCAGAAATTAACAATTTATTAGCAAAATATAACAGAACTGGATCAGCTAGTATATACAACAGATAGTAAATAAAAGGAGAGAGTTAGATGATTTGGTGACAGACAAAATCTCCTGTCAAATTATTTTTGCCAAGCAAAGATACTATGAACATGATAATAAAAATTCTAGAATACTGGCAAATAAATTGAAAAAAGCTAAGAAAAAAATGTATTAGTGAAATTAAAAACAGCAATGGCCAAATAGTTACTAAAACCAAAGATATAAGTAAAGAATTCAAACTTTTTTTTAACAATTATATTCCTCAAATAATCAATCACCAATAAAAATTAATAGTTTTTTAATTCTATTCAAAGTGGAAACTCTCCTGGCCTGGATGGATTGCCAGGAGAATTTGATAAAGAATTTAAAGAGATCATAATACCTGAATTTCTATTTTTATGCAATACTTAGCACCAAGGGAATCCCTTACCAGAATCTTGGAAACCATCTAAGATCATTTTGATTCTTAAAGTGGGAAAAGTCCCCAGGAATTGGCATCTTATAGGTCCATCTCACTTCTCAATGTGGACTGTAAACTATGCACTAAATTGTTAGCTAACCAATTAAACGTGACTATAAGGAAAATTATTCATATAGATCAATCTGGTTTTATTCCAAATCAAAATACATCTACCCCTGTCAGGAAATTATTAAATATTATACAAATTAGTAAAATTAATCAATCTTTGCTAGCCATATGGCCTTTAGATATATTCAAAGCCTTTGATTCTCTGGAACTACCATTTTTAAAACAAATATTAAATAAATTTATTGGAGTTTTTAACAAACAGTGAAAGCAAGAAAGAAATAGGAATGCCAAAGCTTTTATTCTGTTGGCAGATACAGTATTAGCTTCTTTCATTAAAAACAAAACCAAAAACCGGCCTAACAAACTAACAATGGATTTGTGTAATATTTTCACAAGATTTATAAGACAGTTGGTTTAAGGCATAAGATTAAACTGAATTTCCTTTGCAAGACTTTAGGTGCTCCATTATTTGTGGGTACGTGCGTGTATGTGTGTGTGCGTATTAGTATTTATCTTTGTTACAAAATAAAGACTACAATTGCTAAAGTTTGCAAAATGTGTGCAAACTCAGCTCCATTCTACAGCCAATTCAGAACCAAACAATGATTGATGATGAGCAACATAAAGTGGAAAAGGCTGGTTAAAAGCCACCATAAAGCTGAACCTTGATATTAGAAAAAAACCAGCGGAAATGAGAAAATAGTATATTTATGTCCTGTCAGTTGAAATGCTTTAGATGGCCCCTAATACCGCATGCTATCTTGACAGATCCAGATCCATCAGAATTCATGATGGACACAAACACAGGATAACACAATCCTATTAGAATATAAAAGCAGCCAAAAAGAGATTAAAAAGAGGGCATGGAAAAACTGCATAATGTCAGCAACGTGATTCAGTGTTTGGAGTGAGTGTCTAATGATGGCACTTTAAGAAACAAATTGAGTATAAATGGATATAAACCCTCCATGAATATCAAAAACCAGCCTTAAAAAGGAATGTTTAGCAGTGCAGTTGGAAAATATTTTGAAATTAGGCTGATGTAAATTTCCAGAAGAAACAATGTGTTAGAATTATTGCACAATCACTAATGGCTTATCCTGAAAAATGTGAGGACCTGCAGCTCTGAAATAGAGCATGTGCTGTGTTGCAGAAGGTCAACCCCAGAATCTTCTCTTTAAGGATGTTGGGCAGCAGAGCTGAGAGATTTCTCTGCCAGGGTTGTCAGAAAGCTATGATGGACCTGGGTTTGGGAAGCAACTGACTCCAGGGCTCAGCCATTTGCCTCTCCAGGTATTCCTATCACTTAAGAAAACAAAAACCAACGAAATATTTTATTTCAGGATGACTATGTTAGTCTCATAGTGAAATTCTGCCTTCTAACATCCATTTTCATTTCTTTGCCATGTTCCTGAGCCCCACATAGATCCGGAAACATTCTTAGGAAATGAAAAGAATGGATAGAGCAATGCAAATCCTTTATAAAGGGTGCCTTGCGGCACCCAGGGACAGCTGCTTCAGAAAGGAAGAAGAGGTAAAAGGCGAGGCAAGATAAGGCAAGACCCTTCAGGAGCAGGGATTGGGAGAACTAATGATGCAGGGCCCAAGAGAGGGAGCGGGAATCTAACAGGAGAAAAGGATTGGAGGAAACCAAGAGAGTGGGAAGCTGTTGAAGACAGGGGCAAACGAAGAGAGAAACTGTGGGCACAAGATGAGAGAAAATCAGCACTCTTACAACACACATCAAAAGTAGGGGCTGATGGAAAGTTAGCTGAGAGAGAGGGAGGGAGCACATTTCATCTTACGATACTATAGCTACATTTTGAATTGGAGTAGATAGCCAGGGCTGAATGATATGCCTTTTCTGAATGTGTAGATGATTGGTAAGAGTTAAGCCGACCTTGTGGACAGAGTACTGCAAATGGATCATATGGAACCCAGTTCAATTAACTCAGTGAATTGTGGCTTGCAAATCATTACTTCCAGTTCTGTATCTGTAAATTGTAAAATATAATGGCCTTCTTCCCAGGCTGGCTGTGGAAGAAAACATCATAAAGACTTACAAAGCACTTAACCAAATTTTCAAGCCATTACCATTAAATAAATAACAGCTAATAGTAGCAGCTTTACTAGTGTAAGAGAGTGTTCCATCTCAGCCAATGTTAGAGTTTCTGACAGTTACCAATACCATAAAAATTGTCTGAAATAGACTGCTAATATCTTCAGTGTGAGAATTATTTGCAGTGACACAGTTCAGAATTCAGTTACATGAGTTTGACCTCTTCAATTATTTATTTCAATTAGAAATCAGTTTGTTCAATATTGCTAGAGTTTAATGCTACCAATTTCAGAGTTTTGATTTATATCATAGCAGAGAGAATTTCAGTTCTAGGTTGTCCAGTATCCTGCCCTTACAATTTTCTCCGTAGCAGAACTCAGGCACAGTACTTTCTAATACCATCCCTAATTGATAACTTGAAAATAGCAGTATCTTACATTTATCTTTACCAAGTGCAATAATAGCTCCTGAAAGAAAAATAGAAAGAATCTTTTATTTATGCCTTCTGCCTTTACTCAATAATTTAGCCTAGATATTATGTTAAGCCATAGCTTGTTAACTAAATAATAGTGTCCCATTTCATTGGAACTGATCTGATTGAAGTCCAATTCTCTAAAAAGTTGGTTTAGAGTATGTTCTGGGAACTGTTGGGTCTAAACTGTTGCAACAAATAGTGAAAAACTGGAGTAGGATAGAGGAGGTGGCACTCTAGGATATTTTAACACTATAATTGAAGTCAAATGTGACATAGCTTGAAGTTTTGGTCCAAATTTCCCTTTGCACTCCCCAGAATGAATCAACAGCTTCTGCCACCTCAGTAATGGACTTTTTTTCCTTGACTCTTGTTGTATTGTTCAGACCGGTACAAGGGTTGAGATGTATTGACCTTAAAAGTTTTTAAAAAGTTAAATACCTATTCACTTAAGCTATATCCCTATAGTTCATAACTGGAACGTGTCATGACATGAAATAGAGATAATGGATTTCAGTTTACCAAAAGAGAAAATCCTTCTTTCCTGTTTCAGGTACTGCTCTCAAACATTCCTTTTAATTGACATTTCTCTCCTCCAACTTTCCATGGTGAAGCATCTTCCTCTCTTATAGTAATGCTTAATATATGTCAAGGAGACAGTGCATTAAACTATGGAGCACTTGCGCTCCTTCTGGGTGTTAAATTATAACCTAAAGAAATTTGAGGGTCTCTTTTCTGAGACTAAGGGAAAGCTGGATTATGAATTTAATTCTGCTAGTAAAAATGCAAAAGAATGCTGGTTTCAGTGCAGAATTCACATTGTTGTTTCCCTTCTGCTTTTTTAAGAAACTGTGTTCTTCCAAATTTTCTTTGAGATAACATGAACAGGCCCGATTTCTTTAGGTACTTTCCAAAGCAATTATTGTTTGACAGGAAGCCACATAATAGTGTTAATTGCTATTTGCTCAGGGAATATGCTATGCTGCAGACCAAGAAAAATAAAGGTGATTAATCCATGAAAAGAATTAGAGTGCCAATCACTCACTTTTGCTAAGAATAAAAGAAAATTCCTACAGAAAAGCACAGGGTTTAAATACTTATGGAGTTCACTCGGAATTATGCAAATGCTACTGAGTATAGGCGGTATAGTACATTCTAACTTGTTCATATTTCAGTTCATGTTCTGTTCAAGATTAAGTTGCATATCAATGAAGGATAGATGTTTTTGTCTTCATCCCCATTCAATAACCTACAACATTCTTTTTCAGGAGCAATATGGGACAGCTTGAATCAGTGTTAACATTAAATCAGAGTGTAACTGTGTGTAACCAACCCTTGTAAAAGGAACATATCAGCTACATTCCAGAATCTTGTGGATCTCCTAAAATCAGAGACTGCAATGGCTGCCATTCATACAATTCATTCATGTATTTGATTTATAACTTGCCTTTGGTACAGGAGTTCAAGGCGGCATACATAGCTTTTCCTCCTATTTTTCTTCAAAATATTGTCCCCTATTTTTTTGGGGGGGGGGAACTGCTACTTTCTGAATGGTGATCAAGATGGCAGAAAATTCCTAGTATAACTGTTTTGTAGTATTTGTAGTATTGATTTAATTCAATTTTCTGTTTTATTTAGTATGTTAGTATTTTTATACATGTAGTAATTTGTAGTATTGTTTTTATTTGTGTCTGTTATTTTTTCTCCATTTTACATGCTTTCCATCTTTTATATTTTTATTTCAATGACTATAGACATGACAACCCTATTGCCACAGAGCAACTATTACCAAATACCTCTGAATTCTGCTTTTTATGTTTTATTTTGTTGTGCCTTCAAGTCACTGTTGACTCTTGGCAACTGTCTGGACAAGTCCCTGCAGTTTTCTTGGCAAGATTTTGGAAGTGGTTTGTCATTGTCTCCTTCTTAGGGCTGAGAAAGAGTGACTGGCCCAAGGTCACCCAGCTGGCTTCGTGCCTAAGGCGGGACTAGAACTCACAATTTCCTGGTTTCTAGCTAGTGCTTTAACCGCTACACCAAACTGGCTCTCATATTCTGCTATATTTGATATATAATGGTTTGATGAGGGGAAATTAAGTTTAGTTCAGTTTGAAAAAAGCAAGTGAAAATTCTGTCTTCTAGAAGCCAAGTCTGGAATTTAAGACCATATATTAGCAGTAAGGTCATTTCTCCTCTCTGGCTTGCCTGTTACTCCAGATTTAACTTTTTCAACTATTCTCCCCTTCCTTAGGTATAATTAAAACTGTAATTATGTTTTAGTTACCAGTTCTAGCAGGGTTACCCAACTGCCTGCTTAGAGTAGAATAAGGTTAGTCAGACTAATACCCAAGCCACTGGAGATGGGGTTTTTGTTATTGTTTTTGTTTCTGTGATTAAACTCAAGATTCAGCTTATAAATAATCAGAAAGCCCAGCAGTCTGGATTCTCTGATCCAACATCACAGAACAGCTAAAGGAGTCCCTTCCCGTTCTATGAGTACCTTCACCAACCACTGCCACACTCAAGGTTATTCAGGGTAAGACAAATATCACTCCATTGCTGATTTCCTCCTGGGAAATCCATCAGCTTTCTGGGCTCTGCCTCTCTCTACTCATCTGACTTTTTTGTAGGGAAGTCAACCAGATTTCTTTTTTCTAGCTTTTAACCCCAGCATTGGCTTAAATGCATGTACTTTACAAGTCTGTATTATTAATCTGGATGAATGAACTTCAGCCTCAAAAATCCCAGTGGTTAGATCAACCTTTTAAATGCAACCATTATTTATATGATCCCTTGGATGGCTACCTCAGTGATTTACAACAAAGCAATCCTTAAGGTGCTCTTGATTTCCAAATATCTTGAAGGACTAAAGTGAAAGGTCGGGAGATCACTTAGTGTTCAAGGTTAAAGATCCTTCCAAGTGTAAGACTGCATATCCAACAAAGCATACTGAAGCGTACGTAGCATGCTTGGTAGCAGAACCCAGAATGAGATTTTTAAAAAGCAATATATAACCATGGGGGTTTCCTTTGGACATCCCCGTCCTAAAGGTGATTGGATCAGATGAAAAGCAAATGGCTTGCTTCTCCAGGCATAAGAACAAAGATTGGATTCAAGATGAAAAGCCTGGTGAACCAAAAGGGTACAGATGGAAGATAAAAGATATACTTAAGTAATCATACTTTAATGTGTTATTGCTAGTATGCTACCTTTTTCATCAGGGGGAAATGGACCATATAAGAACGCCGTTCTCCTTCCTAAGTCTCATATTTATTTAAAAGACTTCCTAGTTGTGAAAGCCCAGCTATTTTTGATGACAGGTGAGCAGAATAAAAAATAATAATAAAAAAAAAAACCAGGAGAGTTAAGCCTAATCACTTCAACAAAATAGAAAAATGTCTTCCAGGATTTGCGAGAGAAGTGATTTATGATGCCCGTTTAAAAATATAAATTGGTATGGGGCATCATCTAGTCAGATACAAGCAGCAGTAAGTCTCTATTGATTTCAGTGAGAAAGTTAAGTACCTGGGTTAAGTCTTGCCTATTAAAATTAACAGGATTTAGGAGACCTTAAAGATAATGTTTTCCTACACTTGGAAATATAAATGCTAGGGATAATGTGAGTTTTTGAATAGCGTATTTAAAGAAGAAGAAATCTTGATTCTGCAAACCATTATTGCAGGATCATCCTTTTTCCTGAAATCCTGATAATGAATCTGAGGTAGGAAAAAAAATTGGGGTGGGAGGGAGAGTGTGTAGAGTAGAGATGCTGTTTTTCAAGCCTGAAGGGTGTCTTTTACCACTAGGAACTATTGGGGTGAGACTTCTGGTCCCAAAACTCCTAGCACTAATCTGATAGAGGGCTTCTCCTCGAGCCGAAATAATTCCCAATTATCCCCAAGGGCCACATATGTCTGAATAAAGATAAATGGCATACCAGAAAGTAGAAAGGAAGCATGCTGAAAAAATGGTTGTTGAGGGATAGACTAAGCAACTGTTCTTGCAGCTGTTCTCCAGTAAACACCATGCCTCTCTTATCTCTTAGAAGAAACCATAGTCGTAAAAATGTTATGTGCGTTCACATGGTTTGTTGCAAGAGCATACCATAACTCAAGGCCTACACCTGCATAACCCACAGATACAAAGATTTATGAAGAAAGAACACAGGAACAACTCTTAATCCCAGGCATGAGAACGTAATGATTACATTAATATACTAATGACAAAATTGATTAGTGACAATATTAGCTGCTAATCTAGTGCCATCGGTTGCTGATGTTATTCATATACAGAGGACAGAAAGTAGGACTATCTGCAAAAGTAGAAAACGTGTATGATCACAATTTATTACTGGTGGAGGCTGGTGGGAATTGCACTTCTACAATATTTGGAGGGCCTACCCTCTCTCACACTCTTGTATAGAGATACAATTATCAGTGACAACTGTAGCTAAAGTCCCTGCCTCCATGTGTTTTTTAGATTCTGCCATGGGTTCATTAGGAGGGGGAAAACCTTATAAGACAGTTGGCTTTCTGCTTCATCCCCACTTCTTTGAAACAGAGTTAAAGATTCCTTCTACTTAGCTTAGTGAAGCATCATTCTATGGACTTAGTGAAGCCTCATGGCCCAACCTAGATAGTTTATTTGATTCCACTGAGATACACTGTGAATTCTTAGCATATTTGTTTGAAAGCAAGTCCCACTGGGTAATAGGGCTTCCTCCCCTCCCAAAAACTATACAGAACAGGGCAGACTAAGCATGAATTCCTTTCCTCCCCAAAGGAGGAAATGCAATTCAGGGGAAATGAGCAAGAGAAATTATTAAGACATTTTACTTAAATGTATTAGAACATTCCCATCCCGCTTTTAGAACAATCACTCCCACCATTGCCTGACCAAAACTGGCTAATGGTAAAATGGTTGTAAGTCACATAGGGTTTTCTATCCATTTGTTTGTTCTGACTAATTCTTGAAACGTGCTATATTACAGATACAGGTAGTCATCACTTAACAATGGTAATTGGGACACATATAACAACAACTGCAACAACAACAACAATAGAAGAAAGAGACAGAGGGGCTAATTCTGGCTGCATAAGACCAAACCTTAAGAACAAATGCATATAAAGCTAGAATTGAGAAGACAGCAACAGACACCAAATGCCGCCTCTGCAAAGGAGCTGAAGAAACAGTGGACCACCTAGTTAGCTGCTGCAAGAAGATCACACAGACTGACTACCAACAATGGCATGACAAAAGAATGGTGAATTGGAATATCTGCAAGAAATGCCATTTGCCTGCGAGGAAGAACTGGTGGGACCACAAAACAGACAAAATAATAGAAAATGAAGAAGCTAAGGTGCTCTGGGACTTTAGAATTCGAACAGACAAGCACCTGCCACACAACACCCCAGATTTAACATGTTGATAAGAAAGACAAAAAGTCTGGATAGTGGACGTTGTAATACCTGGAGACAGCAGAATAGAAGAGAAAGAACTGGAGGAAATCACAAAATACAAAGACCTGCAAATAGAAGTAGAACGACTATGGCAAAAGAAAGCAAAGATAGTACCCATAGTAATAGGCGCCTTGGGTGCAATCCCAAAACATCTGGAGCACCACCTGGACACCATTGGCATTGACAAAATCACCATCAGTCAATTGCGAAAGGCAGTTTTACTTGGAACAGCTTACATCCTGCAATGATACCTTTAACACCATTAAACAACAACATCTGCCTATTTCAGTTCCTTTGGAAGGACTCGATAAGTGGATAAAAATGCCAAATCCAGTCTAAACAACTGGCTGACTATATGACCAACAATAATAATATGGTGAGAATGACAGACCAGACAAAGAAGTAGTGAAGGATTTTTATCTTCCTAAAGGCCTGAGTGAAGAGCCAGGTTTTCAAGGCCTTTCTAAACTATAGCAGGGTGAGGGCCATCCAGAATTCTGGGGGGACCCTCGTTCCTGGGCAGGCAGTGTACAGAGAAGGTGTGCTTCTGGGGTTCTGATATATGTCATTGTTTAATCAAATGTTTAAGCTTCTAGGTGATCTTCAAGGGCAGCCCATGTAGAGTGCATTTCACTTGTCAAGCTATGAGATGACTAGGACATGAGTGACTGCCTGAAGGACTACCCAATCTAGGCTAGTGCATGCTTCAGATATATTTCAGAAGAGGTCATCACAACACATAGAAGTGTAAGTGTAAGCATGGCTAATGTCTAATGTAGGCATTTTTTAAAGGCAAGTGAAGCAGATGTGTACTTTTTCAGGCTCTCATGGAAACCTGGGGGAGGGGGGGGGGGAAGATGAAGCTGCTCTAAAGAGGTGCTGTCCTCAGAGCCCCATGGATTCTGAAGACCTCTTCCAATTTAGGTTGATGCATGTGCAGCCCTAACCATTGCCATGCTCTCCTTTGGTGTTTCAGGGCTATGAAACAGATCCTACATGTAGCTGGAAAATCTTTTCCTCTCCATTTCAATAGAAACATTACCGAAACTATCTGTCATAATAAATAGAAATAAACCATAAATTGTGGTTTATTCAACCAACCACAGGTAAGCAAATTATCACCTGTCAACTTTTATGAACCCAACTTGATGGTATTCCTGTGATATTAGATCTGAGGGGATCATATCATGCAACTTCTTACAAAGACCAAACAGAGCTTTCCCCCTTTCTCTTTCCAGTGCTCCTCCTTTCAGCATGATATGACAAAAGAACCTTCCATTCAAGAAATCCCTCTCAGGGATGTTTCTGTTTCTTTTATTCTTATCCCAGACTGAATTAGCACACTGTATGCCTACCTGATGGAGAGGATACAGGAAATTCCCCTTTGCTGAACCATGCTGCCCCTGTGATGCAGGTGCACTAGAAACTACACCCCAAGTTTTGTTATCCTGGGACATCCATGCGCAGGTGATCTCACCTCTCCTCTCTGAATTCCCAGGGCCTTCTGATTTATTCTACTTATATTACTCATTAGATAATGATGATCATTCTGAGTTCTTAAGTATTGCCAGGTTTTGCTATACTGTGTGTAAATTCTGCCTGCTATGAATTGTAGCTGCTAATAGTTATGCAGTGTTTTACTATGGTGGTTGATGGTCTTTTCTTCCCTTTGGGCTATGACAGCAATGAAGTCTTCTCTCTCTCTATTTGGAGGAAAGGCCTCCCATTCACAGGCATAGAGATGATCAGATTACACTTGTGCTAACTAGTTGGATCCATTGTAGCAGTCCCTTTTCACAAATAGTATCTCACAGGGACACTTGAATGGTTATTCAGACAGGTTTGGAAGGGGGCATTATGGAGAAGGCTGAATTCGTTCTTCCTTTAGTAAAAATAAATGCTTGCTATTATGGAGAAGAGACTATTTATTTCCTTTTCTTTCTTTAGAATCATGTTTGGTAATGGGCTATAAATTATATGCAACCCCAGAAGAGATGGCAAGGTATTAGTATTTCTAGCTGTGATCCATCATTGTCATATGGAAGGGATTTGTTAAAAAAATCCTGCAATGACACTGACAGTTACAAAAGCTTCTCATCTTTTATTTCCTTTTATTTCCATTATTTCTCATACATGTTACCAATAAGTAGCCTATCCAGTTTTTGTCCAAGCCTGCCAAATTCAATTTTCCAAATACGCCCCTTCCTCTCTAAATTTCAAATAATACATATTTTTGAAAATACTCATGTTGCCGCTATGACCACCACAGCTGCACAAGGAAACTAGTGATCACATATTTCAAAATTGCACTCTACATGCTCCATAGAGTTCACGCTTATGCCAATATCACAAGTAATCATTAGGGGAACTGGGAAAGAAAGAAACAAAAATAAATGTTTGAAGGTAATATTGACACTGTAGATTTCTGGGCCTGAACTGTAAAGTCAAAATAATCACTTTCCACATTGGGCCAAAACGAATTTTAAAAATTAAACCCCAAATATTGATGTCTATAGACCTCATTACTGGTGCCTATTTGCATCTGATTTTTTTTCTGCATCAGTTGGGATAAACTTGGGGAAAACTATTTTATTTTCAAGCATGGGTGTCCATGGGGTGGTGGAGAAGGGGGCAAATGATGTAATATGCATGCCAGTGTCATCTTGGAAATACCATGACCTATGTTCTTGTCTCATACAACAGGGTGCAAGTACATAATCACATTTACAAGGTAACATTGCTGGGAGTATGTTGTCATTCTCTCAGCATCATTAGCGGTTTGCTAATGATGACAAACTGCTCCCAAAATTGGATATAGCATCTTCTTCAGTCATATGCAACGGTGTTTTTCTGATGGTTGCTATCTAAACTCATGAAATAGTCTACCAACATCTGTGTGTTTCTGGGTTAGGAAATGAATGTATCTGAACTCTCTCCCTACTTATCCTTATGCTGTATTGGATCCAGCACATGAAATTTCATCATAAGCAATATATTTATTAGTGTTTGGGAAATGTTATGCAGTGCTTTTTTAAAAAATAGCTGAACACAGCAAGCTTTGTTAGCTGACAACTGATAAATTGCCCAGGGAAATAATATCTGCAGTGAATATATTAAAAAAATAAAGGGAGAAAAATGCTGTAATGATTGGATGTCAAAAATTGGCTCTTTGCAATTGGATCAATTTATTAGTCCACAAAGGTAGAAATCATTGTAAATCAAATGCAAACAATGGCATGATAAATTAATCAATAAAGTTCCAGATAAATCATACATTTCCTTCCTTTAATGTCAAAACAAAACAGAACTGCTTCCATTTATTCAGCTTTTCAACATATAGCACTGCATATTACTGGTTAAGCAATTAATGAAGGAATGGTTGAACTTTCTGAAAGCTTAGAATAGACATTTAAATTCCTGTGAGAAATACACTATTTTCCATAAGGGGTTTGAATAATAATCCCATATTACAACTGGGTTTAACAATTATACAGATTTATCCAACTTTTACAACAAATGCTGAAACCAAGAGAAATATTTAATCATGCAAGGGAGATGGGTGGTTATATAAATTCAATAAATACAAATTTAATAAAATGCATGTAAACAAAGACAGGCAGGACATGTTATATTTTCAACTATATCTGAAAAAAAATTCATGTTGGATTATAGGTGTACAAAATGCACTAGCCAAAGTTGAGTATTACTTACCTATGGAATTGTGATGTATGTAAAAAAAAAAAGCAAGACTAAGAAGAATTTGATTTAGGACAAATTCACAGATAGCAGGGAGACAAACTGAACATGAACAAAAAAACCTGAACAAATCATATCCCCCGTGAACTAGAACAGAACTGGAACCATTATTAAAAAGACTCTGGGTGCAAGCAAAAAACTTCACCATACCAGTCAGCTGTGGGTCTTGTCATCCTTTCTGAGAAAGGAGAGAGCACAATTCTGTGTCATATTCAGGCAGTCACGTCATGGCCCATTCTGGTTGATGATGACATCCTATGCCACAATACATTCTCCATACATTGGGTAATATGGCAAAGGTTCCACACTGTACAATCTATATTATGTTGCAGTAAAAAGTCTTAGCAGATGGAAGAACTTAACTAACCTCAGAAGCCTGGTTAATACTTGAATGGGAGGCTTTCAACCCTTAGGACTGTAGGCTATACTAGGAAGTTGAAAAACCGTTCTGGAAGATGGCACTGGTGAACCACATCTGAATCACTGCTAGGAAAACTACCTGTGCATGTTCCTGGCTGCATCCATGCTGAGCTTGACATGAAGGAGACTGTCTTTTACTATAAAAAAAAGTGAAAAATGGTATTGAAAAACTCACAGTACTCCTATACTAATCAAACCTAGTCATATGTTTAGATATATTCAAAATCAAATATATAAATTGATATCTATGTCCACATTTTTAAATAATCCTCCAATCAAGGCTTCTGGTGGAAAAATGCTTATTCAAATATAGAAAGAAAGGTAAATCCTTTAGTCTTTTGTATAATTCACAGAGAAGTGGTATGCTACCAACCTTGCAGCATCAATTTTTGGTAACTGGAGAAGCATGCAATATCCATTTCTATTATTCCTCTGTTAGTTTTCTAACCTCTGAGATATAATTCAAAGAACATATAGTAGCATATGCAGTCTTCTAGGAAAAAGCTGTATGCCACATAAGTTCTATTCAAAAGGAAGTCACTGTGAAAATATATGTAGAGAAATACCATGTATGGAATCTCATGGCACCCATGAGAAAACATTTATTTTTAAAATACTGACTTTATTCCAAATACCCAGCTTAAGTGAGGCCCATCTCTCCAAAGTGATTGCTATTTCTAATAGAAATATATGAAAATTTGGTTGGATCACTGAACATTTATTTTTTAGAGATTAGAGCTGTGCAAAGGGGGCATGATACTTCTCACAGAGGTGTGGGGGTGATGTGACATGCAACACTTTTTCCAGTGCTTCCCTTAATTGCAATTGGCTTCTGCACAACTGTAGATGCCCCTCTGTGCTTCTCTGCAGTTTATAAGTGGGGGCCATATAACTTCACAAAGCTACTTTCAAGGGATGCTTCACACAAACAGTAATCCTGTCATGGGGTGAGTAAGCATGGCTATACCTCATTTTGTCCATGGGTTACCTCTACTTTGTTACTTGCACTGGTTGCCTTTGAGGTAGAGTTCAATTTAAGACCTGCTCCAGGTTCCGTCAGCAAAGCAAAGACTCCTTGCGGGATCTGGAGTTGGGCCTTTGCTGTGGTCACCCTGCCCAATGGATGAGCCGTCTCCTTGAAATCCGCAGAGCTCTGAACTTGCTAGACTTTAGGAAAAGCCTGAATTTCCACAAGGCCCTGAGACGAGGTGATTTGTAATCCCCCTTGGCCAACATTATATGATATTGTTTGTTCCGCAATGTAGTCCGATTGCTGCCATAAATGTTTTTCTTCTTTTTAAATTGTTTATTATGCTGCATGCTGCCTAGCATTGCTTTGGCAATGGAGGTGGCTAATAAATTGATTAAATAAATAAAGAGCAGCTGGCAGGGTAGCAGATTAAAACATGTTCTGATTAAAATAAAATAAAAGTTTGGGAGCAAAATATCTGTATATGCTCTACACCATTCAATAGAAAACAGTCAGGATCTGCTGTTTTACCATTCTTTATACTGTCAATAATATACTTAATTTCCTCATTTTGGGTAGACTTAGAAAGTAGCTCATTTTCTTGTCACAGTAAATTCAGCAGAGAGAGAGATGAAAGAAAGAGAGAGAGAGAAACCCTTTTCTTTTTTGCAAAGCTTTAAATAAAATTCTTGATATCTTAAATTTCTGTCTTTGGGTATCACATATGTAAGTATCATCCTGAATCACTGGAATAAAAGTCTGAGACTACTGTTGTTTTAGTAGGCATGCCAAAAATGTTAGCCATTGACTTTCCACTTGCTGTAAACAGATTTCAGATTGTTTTTGATCAGCATTTGAAAATGCTTATACAACGGCATCAACTTGATTTTTAAGTGAACTGACTTGCTCAATAACCTATTGACATATGGAGTATGTCATTAAGAAAGTCTGTCACTAGAAAAATATGTTATTAGGAAAACAAGAAAAAAAAAGGAAAAAGTTAGAGGAAGGCCATAATAATAATAATTAATAGTTGTGAGCAAACATAGCATTCCATTCTTTAGCTTAGTTTCACCGATTAAACATCTAGTAACAAAGGGACATCCATATTTGGCATTTATATTTCTATCAGACATGCTTCATGTAATTCTTACAAAACTGAAAGGCAGTGTTATGTCCCTATCACCGATAGAAGACTAAGACTTGGAGAGAAAGACTTTGGTGCAGGAATGAATGCATGCAGTCCCTGTTGAAGTTTGGTGGTACATTTCTTCAGGGAGAGTATGGAAAGAAGAACAAAATAAATGTGAGCCTTCTGATAGACCTTAGACACTTAATTTGGTTTTGTTTGTTTTTTAATGAGCACCCTCCAAAATAGTCCAGAAAATTGGCTTTGCCCAATCTTTTATTATTTCCATGCAAAATGAATCTTTCTTTTTTGAAAATGTAGCCCACAAACCCTGCCCATTATTACTTTAGGGTAAGGTCACTGAATGAGTTTATGGGAAGAATCAAAAATTGACTAAGGGAACCCTTATTCTTTTTAGCTACCATAACTCTCTACAAAGTCATTTTCTTTAACTTGGACTACAGTCTGGGAGAAAAAAAAAAAAAGGAAAGAACCCAAAAAGCTACTACCTTTCCAACAAAAACAACAATCACTGACTTATACCAGGATCAATTGGAATAATTGCGTGATTTCCCAAGTGTAAATCATCCATGCCTCATTAATTTCCACGTCAGTCAGAGGACATTAACTGCCCTAATCACATTAGCGATTCACCAATACATTGTAAGAAAAGCACTGCCTGTTATGGCCTGAAGCTATTCCATTTTACTGGACAGCTTAGTTATTACTGGGCTGCCCAGGCAATTAAGATTTCTTTTTATTAACTACTTTTTAACATTACGTTCAACAGCCCCTTTGCACAATTTAATGTCCTGCTTAACAAGCATGATAAAATTCTCATTAGCCTCTATTATAGGTTTTTGTGGAATCGGCTTGCTTTGCTAGCGCACCAGTGTAATCTAATTAACCTTACTGGTGATATTGTTTCTCTCTCCCACTTGTTCAATCCCCTCCTCACAGCCCCTAATTTCCTTGATGTTGATTAGGCCTCGTGTGGAAAGCAAATCCAAGGAACACAATTAATGTCATTTATCCTAGAAAATACCCAAACATTAATGAGACCTCAACAAGGTTACTGGGAAAAGGAGGTCTTGCAGAGGTCAAGCATTATAGCCAATTTCCAGCAAAGCATGAGATGAGTTTATAATAATAGAATGATACATGCAATTTTATATGGACATTTCACCAGCCCAAGGTGAACAAGGGCATCCACTAACAAAGGGCACCCTAAAAAAAAAGCAAGGAAAGATCATTTGGAAAAGATTTCACATTAAACTGAAGAGCAACTGTGTAGTTTTGAAACTGAAAATACCCAACGGCCATCCTCGAAAGGAAAGTCTCCTCTGAGATGAACCTGACTCCTGATGACTTCATGAATACATCTATGTAGTTTCCTTGCAGTGTTACAGAAGAGGTTCTTCATCACTTTCTTCTGGGATTTTTTTTTTTTTTTGAACTTCCAAGTTTAGCTTACAGCCCCAGAATTCCCTAGTGATCTTGCATCTAAGTACTGCCAGGCCTCACCCAGTTTAGTTTTCAAGACCACAGTTAGCATTTATATTTTTTTTCTTACAGGATAAATGATCAGTAGGAGCACTCTGGCTCACAGAAGAAGGGGAGTGGAAGAGGCACTTCAGCTACTTTGAATCACTCATCCAGCTAAACAATATTGTGACTTGTTTTGGTTTTTTGTTTAACATGGTTTGGACTTAACAAGCCATGATTAAAAAAGTAAAGTATGAGTTAATGTAATGTACAAATCCACCTGTGCTTTAAAGGATGGTTAGAATTAACCAGGGTTCAGTGTGAACACAGTCTCTTTTCGGACATGATCCTGAAAAAAATATCAGCTCTGTGAAGCTGATACTTTGCACTGCAAACTAAATTTCTATCTGGGTCAGTGGTAGAGTTTTACTGAGTATAAGGAATGTCAGTTGATTATATGTAATGTTTTTACTGGTGGACAGAAGACAAGGTGGCTTGATAACATCACTGATGACACACTGCTATTGGGGTAGTGGGCTCAGCATATGCTCCCCCCTTCATTTTGTTCTTTTGAGGTTACTGTCCAAAACAAGGATGTTACGCTTTTGCCAAACCATGTACATAGATTTTCCAGCCAGCATAGGCATCAGTTTTTAGCATTTAGTTTCCCCTGAATTCCTTGCATACTTAATTGAAAGAGTTGATATTTTTTTTATCATTTTTTATCATGCATCCTTAGTATTCCAATGTTCTTTTCTTGAGGGTATTCACCCTTCCCCTACCTTTGCCCATTGGTTGCAGAATTGTCTCATTTTGTTTCATGTTCAACCCATACTATTTTAAATAATTTTCTGTAAATCCAGAAGGTTTCTATTCTCATGTTTGTCAGATGAGTCATTGGTCATGCTTCTGCTTCATATAAAAGAACTTGGAAGACAGCACGGTGTACAGTCTGTCAATGAATTTCCAATCTTACATTTCAAGAGCAAGGAAATTTATTTAGTTTTGAAAAGCTACTCACACCTGATCAATCTTTCTGCTTATTTCCATGCTATGATTCATCTAGAATTTAATATACACCCCAGGTATTTATATTGCAGCATTCCCTCACAACTGGTATAATATGTGGGTCAGGGATGGTATTTTTAAAAAATGTGAAAATGTGTATGTCACTGATGCAAGAAAACAAAGTAAAAGAATACAAATAATACAGATGGAGTTACCCAAGAAATACAAAATATCAAAAGAATAATTTCATTCTAAGATCAAGACCTATATGCAGTCATCATAAAACACTAAAAGAAAATAAAAGCCAGATTAAAAAGATCTCTCTTAACAACTTTTCTGGAGACACATGGTAACTTCAGCATGAGTGCATGTAACTATATGCACTTAAAAAAAAAGAAAAGAAAAGAAATTGAAACTGCTTTCAAAAGGCAAAATCCTCAACAGGTTAAAAATATTAAATCAAAAAGAAACAACCACAAACTGCTGGAGCTGAAAATAATATTGTTTATTTTCAGACCACTTTTCCTGGAGCAGGTCTTCACCAGATAGTTTGCAATCACAATTTAAAAACCAAATAAAAATTAAGAACTTTTTTTCTAAAATAAATATTTTAAAGGTCATTCTCTCAGACAGTATACTGTAATCAAAGCAAGTGTTTCTAGAAACCAAATTGCAATAGAGATGCACAAAGATGAAGTCACAAGCTTCAAGTAAAGGATTGTGCCACATCCCTCTTGACAAGAGAATGACAGAAATAGCAAAAGGTCAGAACCCTAACCTCCATATGCCAATCATATGCCATAGGTATGCCACAAATGCTACAATTTCCTACATTAGTTACAGTTATTGTTGCTAGACAAGCCATTTGTAAACTTGCCAGTTCTCCATTTTAAGCAGAAGAATCAGGAAAAAGGATGTGTGAAGATTTTGGAGTCCAGATGTGTCCTGGTGGAAGACATCTGCCTTCAGATAAACACCCTCCAATCAACGGAGACTTCAAGAATAGCTCCCTTAGCCATTGGATGACCAGCTAGCTGCAGAAGATGGAAGCTTTGCCACTTAAAATTCCTTCCCTTTCCCAAACAAAGGTGTTCATGGACCAGCCATGAAGGTATCACCCCCAGTTTCAGCTCTCTTTGTCTGACACCTGTCTTGTCCATTGTAATCAACCTTTGCCCATTTTAATCAATACCCCACCATCTCCCTTTTTGTGTGCACCAGTACCAAATCCTTTTATCATTAGGAAATAAGCAGCCACTTTTTATAGAAAAGAATAATTAGGTAAGTTGGTGTGTGTATGTGTGTGTGTGTGTGTGTGTGTGTGTGTGCAGGAATCTAAAATCTGTAGCAGGTTGTAATGCACCTTCAAAGGAAGAAGGGGAAGGGCAATTCAGCAGGCAGGTAGGATACAGATGACAGTTAGAAAGACAGCTACGGGCGATGGATTACAGCTCAGCTTGAATAACTTAGCAACTGCAGCTGAAATAGAGGGGAGTGAGCCAAGGCAATGGGGTAATGCCAACTTAGAGTGAGAGGAAAGGGAGAAATGGAGATGGGAGGGCAATGCTAGTATCTGCTAGAAAGGAAATTGACAAGGAAGAAAAGAAGTTGGGAAAAGAGGTCTCATGCTGACTGATTTGTGGAAGCCCAAGTGTTGTTTGGTAGCTGAAGGGCTCAGGCAAAGTTGAAAGCTGATTGGCCTTCCAGATTTCCAAGAAGTCTGGCCTTAGGGCTGTTGGAGTCCAGGAGGAGAAGAAGGCTATAAACTCTCCTCATCCAGCCTTCTTGTTCCCCATGAATATATCAGCTGGTAAAACTCCAACTTTCCCTTTCAGTGTTGGTCAAATACCCCACAGGACTATCAATCAGCACCTAGAAGACAGTATGTCAATAAAGGCCAGCTGTGTAATGCACACAAAGCTGAAAGGTCCCCTTTATAAAGGACATGGAAAAGAAAATGAAGTAGGTGCTTCTTTGCTTTCCTCATCAAGATACGGGGATACCCTTAGTAGAATGAACAAAAAAGTCACAGAAAAAGTCAGCTACTTTCTGTCATTTTGAAGCTATTAAGAATGTTGCTCTACAATTAAATTTATATTTTGTAAAACTGCCCTTATTGTACAAAGGCAAATGAGAAGAACAGGTGTTTATAACCTTCTGTAGTAATGATAGTGTCCTCTTTTGACGTGATTGGACTTTTGGCTGGAAAAATGCTTCATATCGTAAAAATCGACCCACAGTTATAGGGAAATCACTTAATATTCTTTTCTTGGGACCCATAAAATACTTTGTACTGTGAGCTTTTACATAATATATAACCCAGGGACAGTTATTATGTCTGTGGGTACCAGGATGTATGTCTGGAGATGCAGCCTGCAGTTAGGTATGCAATCCTCATTCACAAAAATTGCAGAGCATCAGCCTTGAGCATTACCTATAATGCTCTGGGCCAGTGTTTCTCAACCTTGGCAACTTTGTGTGGTTTTAACTGTTCAACACTTGCTGGCTGTGGAATTCTGGGAGTTGAAGTCTACACATCTTAAAGTTGCCAAGGTTGAGGAACACTGGTCTAGACAATCTTAAAAATCAAAACAGGTAGTTATTGCAGCCCGGTGTTTTGTCTGAAAATGGGTTTGACTTAATTTTGCCTTCTGTTAACTGACTGTTTTGTAACTGACCTCAGCCTACTATAGCGGCCATTTTATGAATAGCCAGTCCCCATTCAGGAGTGCTGAAGGAGTCTCTGCGTTCACTTTCTAAACTGTATTAAGATTCCCTTCAGAGGATGACACTGCAGATCAGTGTTTCTCAACCCTGGCAACTTTAAGACGTGTGGACTTCAACTCCCAGAATTCCCCAGCCAGCCATGCTGTGATGCTCCCCATGTGGAATGCTGTCCCAAATGAGTTCATTGGTTATAGAAACCCTCTTATGTGTCAGACAAAATATGTTTTTTAAAAATGACATTTTGTGCTTTTATTTTTTAAAAATGTATTCAAGCAGTGAAACAATTAAAGTAACACATGGAACAAGTTTGTGATTCTTTTCAAGACTGTATATTTTAATCTTTGGGGCTTGTGTTTTACTTGCTTTCATTTTATATTATTACTGCCCTAAAACTGAATGTGATAAAATGTGCTTCATAAATGTTTTGAAAGAAAGAAAGAAAGAAAGAAAGAAAGAAAGAAAGAAAGAAAGAAAGAAAGAAAGAAAGGGAGGGAGGGAGGGAGGGAGGGAGGGATGTTCTTGGTCATCATGAATCATTTGTGCCAGGACACATGGAGTTGTACATAATAATTTGACTGATACTCAGTGTCAGTCTCTCATGTCTCCTTTTCTTTCCCTTCATACTTATTTTTTGTTACTAATTACATCACCTCACATTAAGCCTTCCACAGATCAAGAAGATTATTTTGACTTCTATGGAGTTAAGCCATTGGTGGGATTACTTTTAAATTACGACTTTCACTGTCGGCAGGAAATGAGATGTTTCATCCTTTTTTTGATAAGCATGAAAAGGTTCCAGAATTAAACAAGAGAAGAGCGCAATGTTGCCACTGAATCTGACTGTAACTTTCTGAATAATAACAGCAGTAACTGCTGCTTTGACAACTGGTGAGAAAAATAGTTGCGTGATACCATTTCATAGGTTAAAGATGGGAAATATGCTATTAGGCTGCATCAGCAGAAGTATAGTTTTGAAATCACGGGAAGTCAAACTCCACCTCAAGTCCTGTGTCCTCTTCTGGACACCACGCTTTCAGAAATCTTTAGACAATTTGGAACAGGTACAAAGAATCCAGATAATCAGGAGATTTGGAACTAAGTTATACAGCATGGGAAGAGACAGAAAGGCCTGGATATATTTAGCCTTTGGAAAACTGGACTGAGGGAGGATATTTTAGCACTTTTCAGGAACATGAAGGGATCCAGACCTGTTCTCGATCATCCCTGACACAGCATAATGGACTTAAGTTACAGGAAGGCAGAGTCCAAATGAATGCAAGAAAATCTTTCCTAATCAATTCAATAAAGAGTGGAACAAATTTTTAAGAGTTGGAAGTGGTGAGCCTTCCTTGCTTCAGTTAGTGCAAACAGAGGCTGGAAAGGTGGGGAGATCCAGGTTCAAGTCCACCACCAGCAGTGGAAAGTCCCTTTCTCTTGACCCAACCTACCTCACAGGTTGTTGCTGTGGAGAAAAATGGGAAGAGGGAACCCTTAATGTATTGTTTTTTGCTCCTGGCTAAAACATGGCATATAAATCTATAAATAAATAAATATAAATCTAATAGATAACATTGCATTTTACAAAAGCAATCTTACCAATGGCTTATGGAAGGTATGTAAACTGTCATCAATTAATTAATTATAATTAATAGCTGTAATTAATGCAGTTATTAATAACTGTAATTAATCTTTGCAGTCTCATCAGCAGGAGACTGCAATTATTAATTTAATTTGAACACTGCTTTTGAAAATGGCAGAATTAATTTCAGTGGAATGCACTGGGAGAAAATCCAAATCTTTTTTCCAGTCTGTTTCATGGCACTGAGTAATACTTTGGCAGAGTATAATTAAAAGAAAGAAAAGATTATGACAATTTGATGTGAGGAAAAATATCCTCCTCCTGAGTTTATTGAGGAAACAGCCACATAGGAAGATGATTAAGTCTTACAAACTACGTTCATTGGATTGACAGAAAGGGTGAGGGGAAATCCAGCCTATTTGAACAATTTACTGTCAGTTTCTAATTTCTTATAATCCTCTGTTTTTTTTCCCCTTACCCTCCATTATTATTCTTAGCCACCATCATTTCCTTTTTTAAAATAACAGGCTTGATTAAAACAAGGAGGAGTGCATTGGAATAATTCTGGACATATGAAATGTGATGGAGCATTTTAACTGCAGTACTTCAAAAAGTTCTAATAATATAATAATAATAATAAGTTTTATAATAATAATGTTTTATTAAAAGTCTGTAGTATAATAAATACATCATATCAACTGTATCAAACTTCCTGTCCTTGCACTTTTTCTTACATTATTTTATTTTATTTTAATTAAAAAACCGATGGGAAGCTGATAGTTGCAAATTTGCTAGTATCATCTTTACTTCTAATAATGCTTCTGGGTTCTGTATTAGCCTCACACTTAGAAAATAACACTACTGGGTGGCTGCAGCCCAGAGCTTTGTTTGGAAATGTACCCCCCTGCTTTGAAAAAAGACAAAGAACAGGATGTGATAAAATAATCTGAGGGACTAAAGCAGACTTCTAAATGTGTCACTAATCCAAAAAGGTTGTCTAGCCCCCAAACAAGGGGATAGCACAGAGATTCTTTACCTGGGGTCCACAGACCCCTTGGAAATTCATAGATAGATTTCAGGGGGTACATGAATTTGGATGGGGAAAAAAATCCAACTTTATTTTCACTAGCTTCTAGCTGAAATTTAGCTTTTCATTCAGTTATGCATTTGGCAATGAAGTAAGTTATGGCCTCTAGTCTCCAAGAATTACATTTCACTATCTAAAATTATTATACCCTAAAAAGATTAATGGATTAATAAAGAAGCATATCACAGTGTTACATATGTTGTTTTTTCATATTTTGATAACTGTATTTGAGTATAATTGGTTTCCTTTGTAATGCAGTCTATATCCATCCATTTAAATACAGTAATACCTTGGTTCACGAACGCTTCTGTTCACGAACAATTTGGTTCGTGAACAGCAGCGTTCGCAAAATTTTGCTTCCATTCGCGAACTCCACATCGGATGATGAACACGACCCGCGGCCATCTTCCCTGTTCTGACACGTGGTCGTGGCTTCCTCTAGGTGAGATCGCGGTCACAGACAGACACTTGCTGTGAAGCTTTTTGGTGTCGCCTCAAACAAGATTAGTGTTCTCTCTCTTCATACTGTACTGTACTGTACTTTGTTTCATATTTTTGTGGTTAAAAAAAAATACATATGGTTCAGAACAGATTAACCTTATTTACATTGAACCTTATGGGGAAATTTGATTCGGTTCACGACCAATTCGGCTTGCGACCAGAATTGTGGAATGAATTAAGTTCGTGAACCGAGGTACCACTGTAATTACAATCTCTAATGTAGACAAAACTTTACTTTCAAAGTTTATGTAAATTGAAAGTAAGGAGAAATGGATTAGGGTTGTGTGTATTTTTTTTATTTTAATAACACTTTTATAAATGGGAGCTGCTGAGATCCAATGCGGAGTAGTGGTAATGTGTTGGAATTGAACTGGGGAAAGTCAGTCAGGCTACCTTACGTGGTTTTTCTTATGAAGGGAGATCCTTATGCATGCTATCTTGAACTTTCAGAAAAAAATGATATATACATGTATTAAGCAACCAACCAAACATTGCTGCAATGACTAATAGAGACAGTGAGAAATTATAATTAGATCACTTATTAAACAACCCAATGAGCAGCCATTGTGGAAGAGCCAGCAGTTATGACTCAGATATTAATAGTGAACCATAAGCTAGTTGACCCTGTCATCCTGAAGCAGTTACTAATGTGGAGCAAAGCGTGCATGAACAAAAATGCCATGACAGGACTGGGAGACCTCCATAGGGAAAAGCCCAAAGCACATGTTTGGCTTTCGAAAGGTTGCAGGTCCCTTCTGAAGCCATGGAGAACAATAGCCAAACAATACACTGAATCTTGTGGGGTCCTAGGCGCTCTCTGAACTTGGTTGTTTGCATGCAGACATTTCATTAACCGACTAGGTAACATCATCATCATGCTAATGAAACATCTGCAAGCAAACAACCAAGCTCAGAAAGCACCAAGGACTCCATCGTTCAACCCTGAGCTACAGATATCCTCTTCTATTGGAAACACTGAATTTTGTTGCAAGGCAGTTGAACAAGATGCTTTGAGTCCCATTTCTTTCATGGAACATGCCCCCCCCCCCGCTTTCTCTTGGCTGAGTTGGGTTTGCAACCCCACTTTTCTGAGATGAGGATCATGGGAGCAAAGGTACATGTTGGGGAGGCTCAGCAGATGGCAAGGAAGAAGGCGCAGCCTATTCTCCACCTGCCATTCCACTCCTTCCTGCTTGCCTCAATATTGCATTTCATCCCCCAGGTTTGTTTGTTTGCAGGATTTAAAGGTTGCTCCAATCAGCCAACTCTGAGTGGCATACAACTCCTAAATATGTCATAGGGATGAAAGCAATACAAATAAATAGGATAAATAAATAAATATAAAAACAAATCGAACATTATAATAATATGAAACCAGGAGAAATAATCAGAAGAATAAAACTAATTCATCTCAGAAGGGATAGTTATAGAACACCAACCACCAGGGCATTTCACTAATTTCCTGAAGGCCAGGAGGGAGGGGAGTTGCTCAAATGTTGGGGGGGGGATATTATTACATGGGAGGGAGCAGCAACTGGAAAGACATGCTTTTGTAGCCACTGATGGCAGTGGACACATTAAAAACCTGCCCTACTAGATCTTACTGGGTTGGTAGATGTTATTGGGAGAAAGCGGTTCTGTAGATACCCACCTGAACAAGGTAGGGCTTTAGAGGTGACAACTAGCACCCTGAATTGTGCCTGGAAGTCAAATGGCAATTCATGTTCACCTTGAGATCTTGGTTATTAAAATGTACATGAGAGAAGAAAACTACTGAATGGGAGGCATTTATAAAGGAGATTTGGGAAGGGAAGGGTTAAAAGTCTCCTAACTCAAAGTTTAGGATCTCTTTGTTTCCTTTTTAACATCTAGCTTGGCCATTCTCCATGAGGTTCAGTGAGTAACATTGATTCAATCTCCCTACAAATTTGCTTTAAAACTAAAATGAGATGATCCCATGGTTACAGTTGTGACAACAGACAACTCATCAATGGAACAGATAACAAAAGAGGAAAGTCATATTTTTTTAGTTTCTCCCCACCCCAGAATATAGGAGCCAGTTCAAGTCTACCTCATTAGGTAGGTTTGGTCAGAAGACAACCAATTCTGACTACCTCATTAGGGAAAGATTGTAGCTTAGTGGCAGAGTACTTACTTTATACAGAGAAGGACCCTGGGTCAGTGGCTTGCCTGTTAAAAGGATCCAGAGAGCAGCAGATGTGACAAAGCCTCTGAGTGAGGTCCCTGGGGGTTGATTCAAGTCAGTATAAGCAGTAGCCTGCTCTAGTAGAAAGCAATTTCCATGTTGTTATTGTGAATGCTTTAAAGTTTGGAGAATAATCCTTGCTGCTGCCTGTGCTGCTTTGCCAATGTACACCTTGTGACAAATGTCTCACAGGTACAGTTAGATAAGGCGACAATTGTTCAAGTGTCTTGGCAAAGATCGATAATCCATTGTCTGAAGGGGCTTGCAGGGCAGAATGACATCCTTTGCTCAACACTAGGGAATGTCAACTTGGGAAGAAGCCAGCAGAAGATTTGCAGTGTTGCATTTTTCCATATTTCGGAATGTTTGTGTGCGGGGGGGTGGGGGGGTTAGAAATGAAATTCTCCAGCTGTATCTCTTGATGATGCCTTCCCTCTGGGACTTCTCATTTATTCTGTGCTGACTGAGTTGAAAACATACATCATCTATGCTATGGAAAGCAGGAACAAGGGGACTGCATCTGCTGTCTGCATCCCAGCAGCTCCTCACACAATCAGCACCTGCTATGTGACGTTGATGTATTGAGACTCAGAGACTGATGTTAACAGAATTCGTGTGAAATAAAACGAAGTGTTTTACCACCTCTCAGGGCCATCTGGAAAACCTCTTGATGCATTTTCCAGTCTCATCATGACCAGTTAAGTTATGCATCACTGCCGAACACTAAACATGGAAGAAGAACAGTAGGGAGGAATTAAATATGACACAGTGGACCCTTATGCATGTCTACTCAGAAGTAAATGCCACTGAATTCAGTGGAGCTTTAAAAATATAATTACATCTCTATTTTTGTTATTGTTAAAGTTCATCTTCAAAGGGCACTTCTTTTTTTGCAAACTTTTGAAATAAAATTGCATTCAGGTTCCCCACCAATGCTGTCATGAATCTTGAGAACTTGCAACCACTGAGATAATGTATTATGGCAATAGGATGCTTAGAACAATTACATTATATTAAATAATGCTTACTTTCCTCTGCAGGTGGTGGCATCTAGTCAGTCTTGGCTATGCTTGGAAGGTAAGCAGGATCAGGCCTGGTTAGAAGGATAAATGCGAGAATTCCAGGGCTGTTGGACAGCCTGGAAATTTGGAAAAACTTTCCAGAAGAAGGTAGTGGGAAACTACTTCTATGATACTATCAAGAAATGGATGCAGTCATCAGAGGCGGAACTCAATTTGAGGGTGTTTTTCCTTTCAATGCTCCTTTATTGAATCCACCATGGAATTCTTGGTGGTTCATGCAGGTTCCCAGGTAGTTCCTCCTGCAGGCAATTGCTAGATTCAAACCAGCTATAAAAATCCAGATCTTTGGCTACCTGAAATGGAGTCCACATTTTACTCCCGCTTCATAGATAAAAAACATCTTGATGTACCAGTTCCTATTTTGCAGGAGGTTGCTTGCAGAATACAGATTCAGCTAGCCCTATCAATAAGGGTATTCTATGTGGCTTCAAATGACATTCTGGGATTTTAAGCAAGTTCCCAACTGGTGTGGATTTATACCTGTGGAACATTCCCAGGCAAGTAGCTCAAAGTGGTACTTAAGTCTTGCTAATGGAAAACGCAAATGGATGGTCTGTACTTTCCTTGATATCCTGACATGTACTTTGTTAGCTTCTGTCAAATTTTGGTTTGACTGTGGAAGGATGATTTCTCTGTGACTTCCCTTGGCAAGCTGTTTATAGCCTCAGCAATGCCACAGAGAAAGTTCTCTTCCATGTCTGACTTTAATGTTTTGGGTAGCTGAGAAGAGAGTCCTCTCTGAATTTTAAAGACTGAACAGGCTAAAATGGGGGAGGTAATCCCTTGAAATACTTGGCCCAAGCAGTTTAGGACTTGTACTCATGAGTACTTTGTACTGGGTACCGAAATGAACTGGAATCCAACTGATTAAGAGACCATGCTCATAAAACTGGAAAACATGAGGCTTTCCAGATAGTGCCGAGAGTTCATCTCTAACCTAGCAAGGTTGGTTGGGGTACTAGGAATTATAGTTAACCAACAGAAAGATCACAGATTCCTCACTCCTGCTATAGAAGAGCATCAGAAGCATGTAAAACAAAACAAGACAAAGTTTACTTCATTTGGTTGACACAATCTCTCATAAAGATCTGTTTGTGAAAATAACTGCTTTCAAATGAATCTGAAATCCATGGATACAGAAAGCAGAGGTGGCAGCTGATAAGTTCATATCTGAGCAGCAATTGGATGGTTAACTAGTGACCTTTGAAAGTTTTCTTATCTGTTGTAGGAATTCAGTAATACTTTGTTTTCTTACTTCAAGGCAGGTGCAAAGAGAGAAATAATTGCAGATTGAGACAAACTGCAGGTTGATAGAAACACACCAGATTCTCTAAGCCCTGATTAGCTTCTCTCAGCTACATTTCTGAAGGGGAGATGGTTTGTGATTGGGAGGAAGGCGGCATGAAACTTAGAGCCCCATGCTTTCCAAACAGCTGCTTTTATGCAGCATTATTATCCAAGTGCTGGATGGCTCTCCAGAGTGAAGGGAGGGCAAAGCTGTCAGTCAACACAAGAGATTCCCTTGGGTGAGCAAATAAGGGGGTAATTTTCTAGTCACTGCTGTCCTAATTGCATGACAGGCGCAGAGCCTTTGTTGGCCATTCTTTAGGAATGGAGATGGGCTGGGTTGAGAGATGCACTATAAGAGTTCTACAACTTTAAAATGTAAAGAAAGATTTCATTGCATAACTGTTGTTTAAAAAGCCAATGGTAAAAGCCAGTTAAGGTCTGGTTTGGATGTTTGTCTCTTTAAGAAAATAACTTTGTAAGTATTTCTCACCAAAAGAAAATTATGATTGCTACTCTGTAGCACTGTGAACCATTTCCATCCATAGAGGAAGAATGGTTTACAGATAGCATTTTATTTAGGAGATCAAATCTCAAATTACATGGAGAGACTCTTCTGATTTGTCTGCAACATATCTTTTTTGTAAGTGTTAAGACTAATTCTCTCTCTTGAAATGATTTCATTATGTATAGATGCAACTAGTCCAGTTTCTATGGTCTTTCCTCACTTGCAGCAAAGCAGAACACCCTGGCTATATCTCTTCTGCTATAATATTGCCTTCATCTCATCCCCAGCCTGTGAGTCAGATAGGTTTAAGTCAGCCCCAGTTGTATTAGTGTTAAAAGAGTATTTTCCCATTTATTAAGACACAATCCAAAACCAGCTCAAAGTTGTGTAAAATCTGCTAGGCTTTCTCACTCATTACCTTGTTGGGAAGTCAGGAGAAAATGGATTTTAAAGAGGACAGCAAAGAAATGTTAAGCCAGTTTGGGGTAGATATAGAACACTTCACCTCCAGAGGATCCTGGAAAAAATGGATTATCTGGATCTATTTCAGTTGAATTTCAGGCCGGGATTCAGTATAAAGACAGCACTGGGCATGCTTATTGATGACCTGTGGCAGACCCAGGATAGGGATGGTGTGTCCATCCTGGTGGTCCTTGATCTCTCAGTGGCTCTCTCTTTCTCTCTCTCTCTCTGAAAGGAAAACTAAAAAAAGAAACCTACATTCACATACATACATATATCAATCAGTGTTGATGAGGGTGGGTGGGGCAGGGAGAGATCAGCTATGGGGTGCTGCAGGAATCCACTCTGTCTCTCCTCTTGTTTAACCTCTCCATGAAACTGCAGGGTGAGGTCATCCATTGGTTTGGTGTCAGATATCATCAATACAATGATGATCCCCAATGGAGCAAGTGATGTCCAGGTCCTGTTCCCAATATCTGGAGGCTGTGCAGGTCTTGATGGGGAGGAACAGAATCAAGTTCAATCCTGAAAAGATTGAGTGACTTTGTTTTTGTTTTTTTGGGGGGGGGGGCTCCTGATTCTGGGGATATTCCATCTTCAGGCTTCAATGAGTTTGTACCTCCCCATGCAAGACCTATGGGCAATCTGGGGGTCATCTTAGACACACACCTTCTGATCATAGAAGTGTGAGCAGTAATGGACATGTCACAGTATCTGCACGTATCCCTGCTGCTTCATGAGCTATACTGGTTACCAGTTGGCTTCAGGATATAATTCAAGATGCTGGTTATTACCTATACAGCCATTCATGGAATAGGGCCTTGTTGCTTGATTCCACATGTTTCTGCCCAACCTGTGAGGTCAGGCAGTGTGGACAAACTTTGGGTCCTAAGGATCAAGCAGTGTTATCTCATGGGATCCAGGAGGTGGTGCTTTCTTGGTGGCAGTGCTTGCTCTCTGGAATGACATTCCTCCAGAGATCTATATTGCTCCCAACCTAACAACTTTCTGAAAACTATTAAAAACTTGGTTGTTCTCCCAGGTCTTGGATAGGGTAGTTGTGGAGTATCTATGGTTTTGTATTTTTGGTATTAAGTTAGTCTTCTGGTTGACCATGCTTTTGGACATATGTTGCTTTTCTTTTCAATTGTGAGGAGCCCACAATTGTTAAGGACCTGGGTAGCATTGACATTCTGGGGAAACTATTAGTAGGTAGATAAATTGTTTTGGGGACAGATCCACTTCAGGGATTACTGGTAAACCATCTCTGCTCTTGATCATCCAGACTATTTTTTTCCTCTCTGTATTCCCATATTATGGGGTGCTCCAAAAATGACTCAATCAGGCTTTAGGACTGTAGATGGCAGAATTACAGTTTCTTTATTCTCTCTTTCCCTGTCATTTGATCAACACTTTGCATGGATAGTTGGACTTTTTTTAAAAGTGAAGTAAGGGGGAAAGAGGGAGGAAATTGGAAGGTGGTGTGTTGCCTCCACTGTATTCTTTCATTTCCTGAATGCCCAGATTTGACTATATCAGTTTATAGATTAAAGAAAGACTTTCTGTGTTGAGCTCAATTGTTTGCTGCTTGTTTCCTTTCTTGCCAATGCTTCAAGTAGCTGATTCAGTTTAATTATAGCACAATTGGATGGCACAAAAGGAAGTTCATTGTTTATGCTTCTTTAAGGACAAAGAATTAAATATACCCTTCCCATTTACCATCTATTCCAAGGCATGGCCCCCAGTGTTTCAGGAACTTTAATTGGCCTGTTAAAATCGGTCATGCTGCAAATCATTTGAGCTGTCCCCAGAAGTGCTTTCTTCTTCTTTTTTGCATAGTATTTTTATTGAAGTTTTTACATATATAAAAGCTAATATAAAACTAAAAAGATGTACAAACCAAAAAGAAAAAGAGAAATATTAAGAGAGAGATAAGGAAGAAAGAGAAAGAAGACATATGAAAAGTGACTTCCCCCCTCCCAACAAATATAAGAATTTACCATAACAACTTCTCCTCTAATATTACAGAAAAAAAACCTTTTCTTCCCATTTCTCATTCCTTTTTTTTTTTTTTTGTCTGTGCTCAGTCATTGCTGACCCTGCAGTGACTGCTTGGACGAGTCCTTGCAGTTTTCAAGGCAATTGTTTTTCGGAAGTGGTTTGCCAGAGCCTCCTTCCTAGGGCAGAGCCCAGCTGGCGAGCGCAGGAGGCGGGGTTTCCGTTGCTTCGCGCCCTTTTCGGGCGCGCGCGGTTTTTCGTGCTTACCGGCAACTGCTCCCGACTCCTTTTTTTGCAAGGCGCCGCCAGCATTTTTCCTCCCACCGGAGTGAGAGTCCCCATTTATCTACTCATGTAAGTTTTCGAACTGTTGGGTTGACAGGAACTGGGGAGGAAACAGGAGCTCACCCTGTTTAACGCGAAGGCTGGACTCGAACCGCTGAAGCGTCGACCATTTCTGGCCAGCAACTTTCAGCGTCATTAAGCCGCTGCGCCACCGCGTCCCCCTTCTCATTCCTAAATGTAGCCAAATTATAAAAAATATTCATCAATCTTATTCAGCAAAAGCATTAAGAGTACCAGTAATAATGAACTATATATTTTAAACTTGGACAAATAATCTATTTTGCATTTTAATTTATAACCTTTTCTAATAAGTAAAACATTAAAGATCTATCTTCATAGGCATAAGGAATACCATTCATAGCAACATGTATATTTTAAATTAAATCAAATAAATTCCTTTTGCGTCTGTAAATCAATGTCTTACAATCCTGGTCAGAAAAAAAAAAAAAGATCTCAAAAGTGATTTATTCTTCATTGTCCATAATTTAACACGTCTCCCTTTCTCCATGTTTCTTTCCCCATGCACTGTATTAAATTTGGCTATCACTGAAGCATTAGAGGAAAACCAAACTGTACAGAAGGTTGTGTGTGTGTGTGTGTGTGTGTGTGTGAATCATTTAGGACTAAAGAGGTCTTATAGAGGGCTTGTTGAAAGCTGTGTCTAATGTTAGCATTATTTCCTTGGGGAAGCTCTGGTTACATACAACTTAGCTGTCGGGATGCAATTTTCAAATGAACAGTTTTTATTTCCCCCATAGTCATTCTTGGGTGTCCCTCAGATAGCTGGATGGTTTAACTGGCTTCCCTGCCTGTTGCAGAGGGTTGGGCTAATCGATCCTTGCAGAACTTTCCAACTCTAAAGTTCTGTGATTCTCAGAAGGTGCACAACACTCACAGTCCTGGGATAGGTCAATGGCCATAGGCTTGGCAGATAATATCACAGAGATTACAGCTTTACCTGTCTCAGGTAAAGGCATCTAGAACAGGAAAGGCTGGTATTTGGGGCCCTTTTACCCCACTGCTTGCCAAGCCTCATTATTTTTGCCTCATCCCTTTATCTGCTATATGACAAAATTGGAGCCCTTCTTGATTCAGTGCATGAAAATTGGCAAGCCACACAATGAAGGAACAGGATGGATACAGATGGTCCCATTTGTCTGTGAGCCCTAGAAAGGAAATACCTATTAGAGCTTGTATGGCCAACAGCTTCTGCTCTCAGCTTAGCATTCCAGAGATACGACAATGAATAGCCTTCTTATTATTAGCAACCACACATGGAAATATAACCCTCTGGGAGTACAGCAAAGCAGCTTGTCCAGTCATGCGTTCACTCTGGCAACCTAGTATTTTATTTACCTATTTTATCAACATATGTACTGTTAAAGGCAGAGATTCTCTCAACTCACGCTCAGCTCCTGCTGATCACAGGATCATGTGGTTTTCCTGGCAATGAGAAGAGGTCTGCCATTGTCTTTTCCTGGAATGACTTTTTCCCCAACTTCCCCATGTAGGCCAGAGTCCTGGAATTTCATGGTGGTCTCCCATGCAAGTACTATCCAGGGATGACTCTACTTAGTTTTCTCAAGGTCAGCCAAGGTGACTAGAGGCTCTCACCTCCTGTTTACCTTGTTTAAAAGAAGCATCCAAGACAAGTTCACCAAGGTCGGGATGGAACAAATGAGATCTGTGTTGAATTAGATCAAACCAGGACTCTGGCTGTATTTGTCTTAGTAAAGGGAAATGAATGATGTCTGGTGGACACTTGGCAGTTTTACCCATGTGCCACTTCTTCCCCCACGTGTGGTTTGTGTTCTGCCAGTGCACATAGCTGTGGCCAAAATCTCAAACTCTCCTTCATGAACAAGGTCACTCCCCCATTTTTTTTTTTTAGTATTAAGTTTGAATGAATGGGTATCCTTGCATCCATTTATAATGTGGATGTTGCCTATTAATTATTTTTTTACATTTACTTTTAATATCCATGTCATCCCCCTACAACCTAACTCCACTTCCTTTCTCAGCCTGCTCCAATATTTCTTGCCATCAGTATTCCAGTTGCTGAAGCTGACTTGGACACACCACTGGACTTATTTATAAATAAATATAAAGACAAGAGGGAAGAGAAATAGTTCACACCAAAATAATTCCCTGTACTTTTATGCCAGTGTATCCTGGGAAATCATCCTTGCTTATACCACAGCTGCACACCAATTTCTACAATTCCTTTTGTTTGTCAGGAAACCCACAGCTGGCTTGGTTTGTTACTATGACTCTCTCACTCTTCCATTGGCTTTTCTTGATTGACATCTGCTAATCTGGAGGAATAGGTTCAAAGTTAGGGTTGCAAATGTGACAACCTGTATCTTCTATAGCTCTTTAGAGAGCCTGGCGCACTGACCCATGTTAAGAAGCCTAATATTCTAGATAAAATAAAATTGCCAGGATATTTTTTATTGACCTTTTGATTGTTTAAAATCAGAATCTGTAAAGGGGCTTGTTAAATTATGGCTAGGATAAGGATATTTGATGAAATAAGGAATGGAATAAGTTCAGGAATTTTTTTTGCTTTCTGCAAGCTATGCTGGTAAACAGGCGTTGTTTGTCATAGACTGGCATTCTGAGAATGTCCAGACTCTTCCATTCCAAGGTGTCTGCATGATGGATGAGTCTAAAGGAGGTTTAGTTTTCAATTATATAGTCAGAAGGGGCTAGGAAGACTTCAGATTCATAACCTGAACCAAGGCTGGATCCTTGATCCCTTAGTCTGTGCAGTTTAGTCTTCACAGAACACAGCACAATAGGCCATTAAAAAAGGAACTAGAGAAGTGCCATGAGATCTGTTCCAGATGATCTTGCTAAAAATAGAAAGAATAGCAAGCATGACCAATTGTGAGGGATGCTGAGAAGAGTTCCTCATCCTTTTTCTATAAACTATGGGTCTGTTCTAGCCCAAGTATGATGTAATAGCCTCTCATGAATCCTCTTAAAAGAAAATTATATTATCTGCACAGTCCTATTCAATCAGGCATGAGGCATTGAAAGCAAATCCAACCAACAAAGCATGGGTGAAAATCCTGGCAGAGGATTAACGTAGGACAGGAGGAACTAAATGTAAGGATACATGGCTAAGGAGACCAATATTGCAGAAGACAGAGTCCAGAAAACAAGAGCTTAAGTCTAAAGAACATCATAAATATCACAAAGAGGAACCACCCATGAAGTACAGTGGTATCTTGGGATACGAATGCCTCTACTAACGAACATTTCGGGTTACGACCAGCTTCGGCAGGAAAAATTTACCTCGGGTTACAACCAACTCGGGATACGTCCAGAGTCACGGAACGGATTAAGTTCGTATCCGAGGTACCACTGTATGACTTTAGCTGAAATGATATTTTCTTTTAAGATACAAGTGTATCTTGGAGGCTTTGGAGCTACATGTGGTCCCTCAAAAATGGTTACCCAGTTGTGACAGAAGAAGACTAAACACATATAAATTGTATTCACTGGTATTTAAATTTAAAATGTAGATAAAATGAAATAAAATTTAGGTTTTGTTGGACCCCATGTATTACTCTAGGAGTGCAGCCCCAGGCATGCCACTCAAAGGTCTTCAGCCCCTATAAAATATTGAACAATAGAATATTCTCTATGGGGATCCTTCAAAGTAGGTGAATATATGAGAGCATCTGGGAAGCTGGCAATTGTGTAAGAAAAAGGTCATCAATATTCAGTCTAGGAAGGTGCTCATCTGTTTTTTCTATCATCCAATTTAATGCTGCTAAAAACTTAGCTACAATTCTATTTTTTTTTTTTTATTTAAACATCTGTTTGGTAGTTTCTCTTAGGCTGTAATCAGCTGTTCATTCAGCTTCCTCCTTCTTTGCAATGAAGATTCTTATCTAGCTGCACTATCTAGACTAGCCTAACACACGAGTTCAGCTGAGTAAAGTCAGGAGACCTGTTATTTATTGCTGAGTCCTGGTTGGGGGAATCTGGCAGAAGAGGATCTTCCTTTTCTTCCAGTTCCTAAAAAACACAGGAGGCAAAGCAGGGCCTTTTCGGTTGTAATACATAAGTAGGTAGCTCCCAAAACTCATTTCTGGCCTCCATTGCTGCACAGAATGGGCAGGCCAAAACTCCTGGACTTCTTTGTTTTTTAGTGGATTAGGTAGCTAAGATCGAAATGGATTCCTTAATCCTTGGAGGCCCCCTAAAAGTCCAACTGTATTAGCCCCATCTACTGCAGTGGCTGCTACTGCCACAATCAGGGGATCTGTAGACGGGGCCAAGAAGGTCAAGATGGCAGCTGCAACTGTGCAGTTGCAGCCCTGCCCCTTTTTTTTAATATGCACCGCACATGTTAAAAAGGGACAGGATTTTGATCTTATGGTTGTGGCCATTATCTTGACTTTTCTTTGACCTTTCTTGCAGACGCTTCTGGCTGCTTCAATGGCCCCTCCCCTCCCAGCCCACAGATGTGCAATGCAGCCCTCAGACAGAAAAAAATCCTTTTTGCAATCTCTTAACTCTACCGCATCAGTTAACCCTGCCATCCTCTCTCTCTATATATGTATATTTGTGCCTTCAAGTCAGTGTTGACTCCTGACGACTGCCTGGACAAGTCCCTGAAATTTTCTTGAGTGGTTTGTCATTGCCTGCTTCCTAGGGCTGGGAGAGAGTGACTGGCCCAAAGTCACCCAGCTGTCTCCGTGCCTAAGGCAGGACTAGAATTCACTGTCTCCCAGTTTCTAGCTTGGTGCCTTAACCACTACAGCAAACTAGCTCTCATCTCTCTGTATGTAGCCAAATAACCATTTTTATTTCTTCTATAATTTTTCTCTGTGTTGTTATTTATTATTATTTAGTATGCCTTCCTTTTCTTCCACCCCATTTTATGTTCCCAGTCATCCTATAAATTAGCGATTAGTCCAAGGTCACACTTCATGCTTCGTGACTGAGAGGGGATTTGAACAAGAATGGCTCTTATCGTAATCCAGCATTGCTACCTGCTGCGTTGCACTGGCTCTTGAAATACAGCTAGCTGCTTTGGGAGTTTATAACTGAGAAGCAGGAGAAATAAATACAAAACAAGCAAACACACCCTCTCCCCCCCAAAAAACCTGGAATAAAATTAAGAAGTAAATGAGTACTACCTTGACAATGAATGTCTGATGAACATAAAGTGTTCAAAAGGGTTTTCTTTCAAAGATACACTAAACTCTTAATTAGGCGGGTATGTCTTGATATTTAGCTAGCTTTAACTATGACACTGAAAGAGACTTTAAGATTTTATCCAGCTGGGAAATCTATATCCTGTATTATTGTTGTGTTAATAACACAGAGAACTTTATCAAAAGTGAATTGATTTTTTGAAGCTAAATAAACTATTGGACTTAGCCAAAAAGCAGCTCCAATCAATGAAGGAATGGCCCTTTCAATCCAGTTTTGCTGCTGTTGTTGAAAATAAAAATGCTCATGAAGCAAATTGTAGTTCCTTACTGCATGTGCTTGAAACCATTCAGTTCCAAGCAAATGACTGTTTGATGTTAGCAATAGAATTAGGTGACTGTAAGAGTGTGTCAGAAGGCTCCCTGTTTTGAAGGCCAGGTAGATATTCCAATGGTACTATACTTAAACTTAGCCAATAGGGTGAGAAGTGATAATATAATGGGGTCCTCAAGGGTAGCTGTGGCATAGACTAAAACAATCCCAGGAAAGAGAGCAAGAAAAGAAAAAGTCCACAGTCTCATACCTAATTACTTAAAACCATAAAGTAGAGATGCCTAAGTTAAGCTCAACTTCTGGTGACACATTCATGTTTTCTTAGCAACAATATGGAGTGGTTTGATGCATCTTCTTCCAATATTTTCTTCTTCCTAGCCTACAGTCTTAGCATTCCATGAAGATCACTCTTCCAAGTACTAACTAGGCCTGACCCTTACTTAGCTCCCAAGCCTAGATAAAGTTAGCCAAATGTTACTACCTGCTAAGATATTTAAGCCACAGCAAGGGAGAAAGTTGGAAAGACTGTGATGTCAACAGAAGACAGTTTTTGCTGCATTTGTAGTTGAAGTACTACTCCTTTCTCACAACTGAAATTCACTGAATATATAGGAGAGTCATGGGGTGCTATTGGTTAAGTATGATTGTGTCATGGGATAATCTTGATCAAATAATAGATGCCATTGAGTTTGAAAGTAGAGAGAGGGTGTTATGTAGTCTGTGAACTTAAGATACCCTATGGTGTTTTGAAGCTGCATAAATAGAAGAATGGAAAAAAACCAAACCAGATCTAGATACAGTAGGCCCATCTTTTCAATGCTACCTGTAATGGCAATTGGAAGAATGCAGTTCTAATCATTAATCTGATCAGAGGTAAGATGTGGCAGGACTATTCAGAAATTAATTTCCTTTATGTGATTCAATTTCTAAATTACACAGGAAGCAATTACACAGGATCTAAATTACACAGGAACAAATTCCTTGTTAACTGTTGTTAACTGTTAATTCCTTGTTAACTGTTGTGGAAGGCAAATTGGAAGATGACAATTTGCTTTGTTGTACAAAAATGTTATATTTTCAAAGTAAAAATAATCAAGAATACATTTATGACTATGCACATGTCAGCTTGTTTTGATGAAATAGTGAGCAAATGTCAGTTTGTAATAGTTTCATCCATAATGAAACTTTTCCTTTCTTATTTTTCTCATTTTTTTTTCAGTTAGCTCTAAAAAGTAAATTTCATCCTGTCATTTCAGCTTCTTTAGGGCATCTGGTAAACAATTCTGCATTTATTTCTTCTTAATTATAAGCCCAGCCATTCACATGGCTCTGGTTGTAGAAAAACACTGCAAGAAAGTATTAAAAGAAAAGAATATTATTTAAAATGATTCTGTGCTGATATTTTTCAGGAAGCTCTAAAATGAATGAATGAATGAATGAATGAATGAATGAATGAATGAATGAATGATTAAATTCATCATATAAGTTATAGGGATAAGTCTTCCCTACAAACTGAACCTGGAAAATCTCATCAGAACAAGGGGTCCACATATAGTTGTGTGAAAAAGCAAGTACACCCTCTTTGAGTTCTATGGTTTTATGTATCAGGACATAATAAAAATCATCTGGTCCTTAGCAGTTCTCAAAAGTAGGTAAATACAACCTCAGATGAACAACAGCACATGACATACTGTATTACACCATGTCATCATTAATGTTACAAAAAGAAAGCCACAATGGAGAAGCCATGTGTGAAAAAATAAGTATACCCTTACTGCTTCCATAGGTATGAAGAGGCTAAGTAGCAGCCAGGTCCTGCTAATCAAATGCCCGTGATCGATTGATCATCAGCAAGTGTAACGACCTCTATAAAAGCTGAAATTTTAGGAGTTTGCTGGTCTCGAGCATTGAGATGTGTGTTAACACAATGCCAAAGAGTAAAGGCATCAGCAATGATCTTAGAGAAGCAATTGTTGCTGCCCATCAATATGGGAAGGGTTATAAGGCTATTTCCAAACAATTTAAAGTCCATCATTCTACAGTGAGGAAGATTATTCACAAGTGGAAAACATTCAAGAGAGTTGCCAATCTTCCCAGGAGTGGATGTCCCAGCAAATTCACCCCAAGGTCAGACTGTGCAATGCTCAGAGAAATTGCAAAAAATCCAAGAGTTACATCTCAGGCTCTACAGGCCTCAGTTAGCATGTTAAATGTTAAAGTTCATGACAGTACAATTAGAAGAAGACTGAACAAGTGTGGTTTGTTTGGAAGGGTTGCCAGGAGAAAGCCTCTTCTCTCTAAAGAGAACACAGCAGCACGGCTTAGGTTTGCAAAATTGCATCTGAACAAATCACAAGACTTCTGGAACACTGTCCTTTGGAGAGATGAGACCAAAGTGGAGATGTCTGGCCATAATGCACAGTGCCATGTTTGGTGAAAACCAACATAGCATATCAGCACAAACATCTCATACCAACCGTCAAGCAGGGTGGTGGAGGGGTGATGATTTGGGCTTGTTTTGCAGCCACAGGACCTGGGCACCTTGCAGTCATTGAGTCGACCATGAACTCCTCTGTATACCAAAGTATTCTAGGGTCAAATGTGAGGCCATCTGTCCAATAGCTAAAGCTTGGCTGACATTGGGTCATGCAACAGGACAATGATCCCAAGCACACCAGCAAATCTACAACAGAATGGCTGAAAAAGAACAGAATCAAGGTGTTGCAATGGCCCAGTCAAAGTCCAGACCTCAACCTGATTGAAATGCTGTGGCAGGACCTCAAGAGAGCTGTGCATAAACAAATGCCTGCAAACCTCAATGAACTGAAGCAATGTTGTAAAGAAGAGTGGGCCAAAATTCCTCCACAATGATGTGAGAGACTGATAAAGTCATACAGAAAACAATTACTTCACATTATTGCTGCTAAAGGTGGTTCTACAAGCTACTGAATCATAAGGTGTATTTAGTTTTTCACACGTGGCTTCTCCATTTTGGCTTTCTTTTTGTAAAATAAATGACGACATGGTGTAATATGTCATGTGTTGTTATTCATCTGAGGTTGTATTTACCTACTTTTGAGAACTGCTAAGGACCAGATGATTTTTATTATGTCCTGATACGTAAAACCATAGAACTCAAAGAGAAAAAGAAACTCAAAAGACTTTCTTTTTCACATGACTGTACAGTGAGGTTGTTGGTCTCGAGGAGGCTTTTGTATCACTTCTTCTATAATACACATCAAGGTCTCCTCTTGCTGTTGTGTCTTGTGTGGATATGTTTTGTTTGATGCTTCAGACATAATTTCATGAGAATTGTAACTGTTCACATGGTGAGTTCAGTGCTATTTGCAGATTCACCGGCTAGTTGGCAGCATCTAAATGACCCTGGCTTATCTCAAAAAATGAAATAAGATGAATTTGACTAATACTTGGATGGGAGACTAGTAGGAAACCCCAGAGCTGTAGACTAGACTGGAAAGTAGAAAGAAGACAACCATGGCAAAACACTCGCATACTATTGCTAAGCAAACAGCATGAATGTGTGCATTCAGCTGGTGATGACTGTGACTAGAAGGAGACATTACTAATAAGCCTTATGAGGTCATAGGCAAACCACTTCATTTCATTTGTAATTTCTTCCCTTTCATTTGACACTATTTGCTTATATGCTCTTATAAGACCTTGCAATCTTCTTCATTTGATAGGAATAGACATCGCTGACCTACAATTAGTCGTGCCTTTATAAACAGTAGAGATGGTTACATTTTGAACTTCTAAGAAATTCATTAATTCACACATCTGTTAAGTTATTGATTTTTTCCCTCAGTCTGAAGGCAACAAATCAACAAATATCCTGGATGTAAAAAAGGTTTTGCCGGGAAAGTAGTACCTGGGCAACCTAAGGATGTGAAGCTTTATTGAGATAATGGTCATTGTGATAAAAACTTCAATATGTACTCATCAGTTAAATAAACAGCATCGTGTACCCAACGTGACCATACTCTGGGATATGCGCATGCAGCATCATTTGCTACAAGAGGCCTTGTTCCAATATAGTGATCGAAGGACAGATCTTTATAGGGGAAAATTAGTTTTCATGGTGAGTGAAAATGTTACCGATAATCCTTGAGCTAATGCTAAGCCAACAATATAATCTTGACGTTATTTTGGCATTCCTCACCCTTTTGCTTTATCATAATCATCATGTGTCCTACCACTTGGACATTTCAATCCCTCCCCCCCCCCCAGTTTTCTACAGTCTTTTCTATGTTAGGGACCCCTGGGTTGCATTAATAAGAACAATTTATCTCATTGGGTTCCAGTGTTTACCTATAAGGTTATAATGGATGTTATCCCTTATTTCTACACCCCTACCACTCAGGGGCACTGCAAGCAGGGGATGGGGTGGAAAGGAAAGCCGTATTGGTACATCCATGTATTCAGTTAATGGTTCAGCTGTAAGAGGAAATGGTAGACTTAAAAGCTTAAAAGGGGGCTTGAACAAAAATGTTGCTAGCAACTGCTTTAGATATCAACCTTAGTTATTATGAAAAGGGTTAGATTTAATGAACAAATTCAAACCCTTCAAGCAAAAAAGTGTGGCTCTGAATCAATCTTTTACTTTTCACATGGTTTTTCACATACAGCCTGTGTTCCCACTTCTGTTGTTTTGGATCTGGCGTGAGGGTCAATATATCCCATTTATCTTCCCTCCCTCCAGGATACAGTTTCATTCTGTGCTCTATGTATTAGTGATTGATTCAGTAATACATATATATTTTAGATTTTTTATCCCTCCTTTATTATTTTTATAAATAACTCAAGGCAGTGGACATACTACTCCTTCCTCTTCCTATTTTCCCCACAACAACCCTGTGAGGTGAGTTGGGCTGAAAGAGAGTGACTGGCCCAAAGTCACCCAGCCAGCTTTCATGCCTAAGGCAGGACTGGAACTCACAGTCTTCTGCTTTCTAGACTGGTGCCTTAACCACTAGACCAAATTTTGTTGAGAATCTGACAATTAAATGCTTCGAGATAAATATGGGTAATTTAAAATATCTCTGCCTGTTTGCACTAGCAGAGGTAAAAGAATAAGTTGAAACTACCATAAATTCTTTTCTGGAAGTTGATATAACCTGCTGAATCAAGAATTGCTAGGTTTGACCTTTTGTTACACACATTATAAACACATCTCCAATGCTCAGAGTAATCTGCTGAGATTCACACAGCAGGGAGCCGTCTGAGGCCAGATGGTGCACATCTGACCAGTCAAAGTTGACTGGTGGGTGGATTGGATCATCCAGACATCATTGTGTGATCAGCCTGAACTTAATGGGTATCTCAGGTGTCTTGGCAGTTTGGGGCTGGCTCTTTAAACCCTTTGCTCTTAGAACTGTTTTGCTTCTTTGTTGGGGAAGAAAGGAGAGGAAACACATGGATTTCTAAGGATGTGGGAACTTGCCAGTCTCTTGATTGAAAGAGATGATCTGCAAAGATATGTATGAATGGGCAGGAATTGCAGCTTAAAGTCTGAATGGTTGGAATGCAACAGGAATTTGGACACAATTTACAGAGCTGACCCTACCGTTAGGCAGAGTGGCAGAAGATGCTACTGTCTCTGTTCTTTCTGAAAACCCTGGCTGTTTACACACACTCTTCTTAAAGGGGACTTGTGGCTCTTCACATGCCAATAGACTACAACTTCTACCATGTCTGAGCATTAGCCAAACTAACTGGAGATGAGGTGAGCTGTCACTGAACCGTATCTGGATAGTCACGGGTTTCCCAGCTCTGTTTTTAATCAATTCAATATTTTATTATGTTTTTATTTATGTATTTCTGAGATTTTTTTGCCTAATATTAACATCTCTCAGAATGACTTTTACAATAAAAACACAAATAAAATCTATATAAATCAAAATCAACAAAATAAAACAATAATTTAAGAACAGTGATTAAAAGCAGCAGAGAGTAGAACAGACATTTTCTATCATAAAGATAATATTTCTAAAATACCCCATATTGGAGGAGAAATAAAACATAATTAGAGTGAGAGAATTTTAAAAATAGTGTTGCATATTCCCCAAAAGATATGAGAATAGATGCTAAGGTCACCATTTTGGGAGAGAATTTGTTACAATTCTAAGCAACAGTTTATGTGAACTATGAATTGCTGTATTAACCAGCAAGAGTAGAGTCAGATTTGAAGATGAACCAAGTAATTATTTCTCACTGGCCATTTGACCAGCAAGAGTCCAGATGACTCTATTTCTTTTATCATTAGCCTGAAACAAAAACAAGCAAGGATTAAGCCATAATTCTAGATTCCGACATGGAAATAAAACAGTGTTAAAACAAGACAAAAAAACCCAACAACAGCTAGTAACAAACTAATTTTCAAATGGTTTATTTCTTGGGTGGAATTCAAACATCACCCTAAGCAGAGTCTAACAAACTACACACATCTGTGTCAGCCCTTCAAGGTAGACCAGACTAGGAAGCCAATGCCCTGTAAGTCTGCCCTCTACAATGTGAACCAGGCTATGGTGTGAATGCAAGATTAAGATTAAATGTGTGTCAGGAGCTAACCCTTGCACATCAGCATTATGTGTTTAACAAGGCAAAATCCCATGTTAATAGCACATGGCTATAGACAGTTTGTTAACAAAGTTAATATTTGCCTTACTTTGTATAAAAAAACAAACAAGCTTCAGGGAGGACGGGAATAGCAGCAAAATGAAAATGTGAAAATAGTTGCTGAGTAATTTGATGGAAAGCAGAGGATGTTTTTCAAGATACATTGAAAAAGATTTATAATCAAAGAAAAACATTGCCATCTAATGAGTTGATTTGGTGAAATGCCAAGTGGAATACCTTTTGTATTGTAAGAGAGAATTCTGCTTCATCTCAGAGTTCACTGACCAGTGCTTGCAGGAAAAACCCCCCTGCAAAGTCTGTTAGAGGTGAAAAGGTACCTCTGTCACATGGAGATGAAGTTAATATTGACCTAAGTAAGATGCTGTTTTCAAGACAAAGGCAGCAGATGTTATCTGCATTTCATCCTACAAATATGCCATCTTTACTCCCAGAGATAGCCATAGCATGGCATTTATCTGTATGCATTTAGCCAGCACATCTCGTGTACCTTGATTACACATTGCAGATGGACATATTTTTAAATGCTCATTGCTAACAATTTACCTGCTGAATGAAAGAGATTCTAGTATTGAGGGTTAACTACCTTTTGGAAATTTAACAGCACTTGCACCCTGTCAAGCTGAACACAACCCATCAGCTATATATAACTGCTTCCACTGGGCTTAATAAATGCATTTTGCTTTGTGTCAGGTTTGCCAAAATAATAATAATAAAAAAAAACCTGTCAAACAACCAGCAGGCCACAATTCAGGGCTGTTGATCTATGTTTGATTAACTTTAAAACTATCATGCCCTGTTAGGCTTATTTGTTTCTCCCTACTTTACTCCTTTGTATTTGCATGTTATCTGCTGATCTGCTGAATAGAGATGTATGCAGACAAAAAGTTACCTATTCTTTCCTTCAGCCTCTTTTAGGTTTTTTTTTTCCTCTTGAGAATCAGAAAAAAAAAGTAACAATCAAAGGTGCCTGGTAGAAGTCATAATGATATCACATGCGTCATGATGCTATTGAATAAATGTGTGTGATGATGATGATGTGTGTGTGATGTTTCTTGCTCTTGCCCCACCCGAATGTCCTTAGTAATCAACACATAGGCTTGGATTTGCATTCCTCATGATATAAGTGCCTGCAATCATACTTAAAACAAGGAGGCAAGTCAGAAATTGGGTAGATGATTGATTGATTATGTGCCATCAAGTCATTGTTGGCCCTTAACAACCATATAGACCAGATCTTCGTGAAGATCTGTTCCTAACTTGGTCTTTCAGGCCTTCCAATGGAGCACCCATTGCCACTGTAACTGAGTCTGTCCATCTCGCTGCTGGTCGTCCTCTTCTCTCTCCTTCTGCTTTTCCCAGCATTAGAGCCTTCTCTAGAGAGCTAAGCCTTTGCATTATATGTCCCAAGTAGGATAATTTGAGCCTGGTCATTTGTGCCTCAAGTAAGAACTCTGGGTTGATTCGTTCAATGATCCATTTGTTTTCTTAGCTGTCCATAGTATTCTTAAGATTTTCTCCAACACCAAAGTTCAAAAGTGTAAATACTCTTCCTCTCTTGCTTCTTCAAAGTCCAACTTTCACTTCCATACAGTATCACAGGGAATACCATAGCTTGCACAGTTCTGATCTTTGTAGGCATAGACACATGGGTAGACTATGCCACAGATTTATTAACTTACAATAAACTTTGCAAAGGAATTTCCTGGGTGGTTTAATGGTATTATTCAGTCAAGGTCAGTTGATCTGCCCCTGGAGTTATTACCCTCTTTGTTCCCATCCCTCCGACTAGACCTTCAGATATTGGAGCTTGCCCATAAATTCTGATCTTTTCAGGTACTGTTACATGAAAAGCAGTGTGGTGTCTGGGAATGTGGGCAGGGATTTTTCTATGGCAGCATCTTAACTGTTTAATACTCTTTAATAATGTTGGTTCAAGGCTTTGCAGATTTTCAAGTAAATGGATTAAACAAAAAGAGTTTTGAAAAAAAAACCTTTTTAATGTTTTTGGTATGAGATTGATGATTCTAACTTCTCTTGGACTTATTGTTTTTAATAGTTTTAATGCCCATTTTCCTATGTCTATAAATATGTGTGTATAAATACAGAAAAGAAAATTATCTAAGAAATATCTTATCGTGATTATGTTTTCTGATTTCACATTTTCCTTTGTATATTACATCTACCAGTCTCATCAGGTCCAGCAGGAGGTGCATATTGCAAGTCCCATTGGCCAAGAAGCTTAATTTGGCTGGACCCAAGAGGACAGCCTTTTCTATTTTGGCACCCACCTTTGGAACATCATTCCCCCTGAAGTGAGATTGGCCCCAACCCTACTGGCCTTTTGGAATGCCCTTAAAATATAGTTTTGTCACTGGACCTGGGGATCCCATGGAAGTGCGAAGCCTGCTGAATGGTTGTATCATGTGTAAGCTCAGAATGCACTCCCCTGTGTATTTTGTTATTATAGTTTTTAACTGTTTTAATTGTATTTCAGTGTTTTTCTTTCCCATTGTTTTGATTGTTTGGGTTTTTTTTGGGGGGGGGGGGTTATTTTAAATGTGTGTGCTGCCCAGAGTCACGAGTGTGAGATGGGTGAATATATAAATTAAATAAATAAATAAACAAATAATGCTGCTGCTGCTCCTCCTCCTCACTTTTCTGTTTCTTTGGATTGTAATAAAATAGTTAACCACAATAAATTTATCATCTCGTAGAAAGGGGTGCCCCAAAGGAACAGTGATTACTTCCACAGTTATTCAACACACAGAAATCTGTTTCCCATCTCTGCAACAAGCTTTCTTTCTTTCTTAATTCTAGCATGCCACAGAATGCAGCATGGAATGGTGAAACAGCCGCTCTGGGGCGGAGAAAGGAGTTTTGTGTAGCTGTGAAATGAGTAGGACATCTCAGCAGAAAACACAGCAGATGAATGAGTAAAAGCAGACTGCAGTAAAAGAGGTTGCAGCTTGGTTTCAATGAAACATCATCTCAGTATCGTTACGTTTCTCATTCCAGTCCCTTTAACTCAGACTTATCCAATCCAGAGCCCACAGAGAGCCAGGCCAACTGTGGATCAAGGCAGTTGTTAAACACATGCTGAGTTGTAATGAGACATATTTAACTTTTGTAATTAAATCATTCAATGTAATGATAATGAAGCCAACACTATAAACTAGGTTTAGTTATATTTCCTTTTCTTTTGTTATCTCATGCCTTCAATTTCTTGGGCTTACTGTTACTAACTCCCTTTCTGCACTTTGGATAATACTGCTTACCCCAAAAGGGAATGGTGTGATGGGGATGGATGGATAATTAAATCAGTCTTTTCGGTGAGCACATAAAAAGTGTTTGTAAATTATCTTTTTTTCTCCACACCTCTAATTTTACCTTCCCCATTAGTACCTTTTACCTCAGCTTTTAACTTTCATGAAAGCAGAGAACTCTGAGAGTAAATAAAAGAGGGAGACAAATTTTGTAGTTGTTAAAAAAAAAAAAGAAGAAGAAGAAGAAGAAGACTGAGACAGAAGGGCTGGGATGGGATTCTGCTTTGGGTGATGGAAATAAGGATATGAACAAATTACATTGTTCCTTTGGTTCCTTTTATTGCATGTTGTGGCCATTCTGTCAGCATTTCATTGCTATTGCCTCATATGTGATGAGGGACATATCAATCTGGCTCTTTCAGAATTCAGAAAAACTAAGGTCTACAATCAGTTTTAAGCCAAACACAGATTTAGTAATGGCAGATGCTCTATCTAGAGCATACCTCACAGATCAAATGGCAAGTATCAAAGAGGAATTGATTCTGAAATTCTTGTGAATGGCATCAAATTGAGCCATCACCTATGGCAAGAAATCTCAGAGGCCACTGAAGTGGATGAAGTACCTAAGAAGGTTCATGAGATAATCTGAGGACATGCACAGGATCATTCAGTATCTAGACATTTTTAGTGTTTCTTCTCTGAGTGTTCAGAACATAAGGGCATGCACCTCTGAGATCAATCCAGTATCATAATTGTAAGTCTCCACAGTTCAACCCTGAGCTACACATATTCGCCTCCATTGCTATATAAGTTCTGTCAGACATATCACCCCAACTTACCAGTGGAACTTTTCCAGGATGTGGATTTTTCTTTGGTCCCATGGGAAAATATAGTTTTGATTTGCTGCACTGTATGATATAGGGTATATTTTGACAATGGATTATTTTTCAAATTATCCAGAAGTAGCTAAACTAGAGGACTTGCTAGCATAAATAGCTATCCAGCACATCAAAACTGTATTCACTAGATGTGGCATACCATGTTTTATGATAGCAAATAATGGTATTAACTTTAAAACAATTGCCACAGCATATAGGTGTGATGTGTGACTACAAGTCTTATTTATTTCATTTATTTAAATGATTTGTATGGCTGCCCATCTTAGAATACAACCAACAGACTTGCAGAAGCTGGTGTAAGGATTTTCAGTTCCCTTAAGAAAGACTAGACATGCTGAAGAAGATCCATGAACATTGCCTTTGCAATTTGGGAACTCCCAAACCAAGTCCATGGGAACCCTATAAAGATTCTGGGGTATTGAGCAAGAGATTCAAAGAAAGACACATATGGAATTCTTACCACAGTGACCAAACTGTGTCTCTTCAACCTTTCTTATGAGATGAAAGTGTCAGAGTCAAAGGACCACAATACTGGTGACCTCAAGCCAGAGTGATTATCACAAAGCTCAGAACAATCCTACTGAGTCCAATCACAATCAGAACAGATTCTTCAAAATAATTAAAGGTACCTTCTTCCAGTTCCATCCAAAAATAAAGACACAGAATAGTCTAAAGCATTATCAGCAGAAAGCTTAGAATCACCTGTACCAACTGAGGGTGAGAAAAAATGTTCTCTACTATACACTACAACATAGAAATATGCTACTATATAAGAAGCCAAACAGACTAATTGAACAGTGTTGAATGTTATGTTAACTAATTGTTCTATTTAGAAAGGAGGGGATGTGAGGTAGTTGGTAAATTGTTGGTTTTAGTGAGGTCAAAACAGTTTCATTAATGCACAAAAAATTATTGGATGAGAAATACTGACATGTTTACTGAAAAAATGTTTAACATAATTAAAAAACTATTCATACAATTAATGCTTTGGATATTTTAAGAGATGTATAGGAAAAACTAGGGAGGGAGGGGATTGTCTCCTGTTAGCATTCAAATAAATGTGTCTTTAATCATCCTGGAATAGTTTACTGCTATATGGAATAATGCTCATTACATCTAATTGAAGACAGTGAACTTAAAACCTGAAGCCAAGATTAGTAACTGAGATTTGTTAGAGCTCATCTTAAACTACATTGAAATACACCTTTTTACATGCATTTTCACTTTTAATGTCTTTGGCAAATGGTAGATAATATTTCCAGACCAGTGCAAAACCATTAAGGGCTAATTACTCTACAAATAATTTTTTTTTAAAAAAAATACAGGTGGATTCTAATATACCATTCCCCCTCCCTCAACTGACTGCTAAGTTTCAGACAGTTCTCTATTCTTGCCATAAATTGTGTGTGTATACACATGTATATGAATCTGAAATGTACAAAATTGGGTGGGACTGCTAATACCTAGAAGATAGAAATAAGCATTAAAACAATTGTGATATGTATAAGAACTGGGATGAAGATAACAGAATGATATTTAAACGTGACAAATATAATGTTCTTCATCTAGGAAACAGATCTTTGTGTGGTTTTGTACACACCTTGTCATAAACAACATGCTCATGGGATTTCTTTATCATTGGTTTAATGTCACTTATAATTTGACAGTTTACTTCAATATCTTTGTCTCTCTGTATGTGCAATGTTTGTTGTAAGAGGCCAGGCAAATAAGAATTTGGGAACATTTTTTTCTGCTTTTTGTTTGTATGTGTGTTCCAAGAATTGTTGATCTCTTTTTCTTTTTAATATAGCTACCTGGGAAATAAATGAGAATTTCCATCTTGAATGTGTACAGTGTTTTAAATAGTTCTACGTTGTTTCCAGATTGAATATGGATTTTCAAGACCAACTTCATTACATTATTTTGGTATGTTCTTCAGCCCCAAGTGATACCCACCTAGTCTTGTTTCCATACCCCTGATGGGGCTGGCAAAGAAAGATTTTCTGGGGGGGGGGGGGGAGGAAATCCAGCATGCTTCCAAAATCAAACAGCACACCAGGGCAGATTTGGGAAGGGGACACATGGGAATACAGGGAGGAGTGAGTGATCACTGATAATATGTCCTCACTTTTTCCACTGAAAAATGTCTTTCATTGTCAGAGGGACTTTGGTCAAGACCACCCTAACTTCTGTTTTTGTCCCATGACTCTGACTTCCTGTCACAGCTTTTCATTCCATGTTCTTGGCTCCCCCTGCAGGCCAGTTATGTCAATTCCTAGTCATGATGTTGGTTCACTGTTAAGCAGGAACAGGATTTCCCCCAGCTACTGTATTTCCTGCTTCCATATGTTTATCCAAGCTGCTTCTCATGATGATCGCAAACTGGTCTGGTTTCAACCCATTAATCAGCTATCATGAACAAAAATCATGGTAACATGCAAACTAACCTCTGTGACATAATCCTACTTTGTCATGTACTTGTAAACTGAAAGTTCAGATTTGTAGCAGCTGATTCACAAGATGTATATTTGTGTTCTGTAGACAAAAGTGGATAAGACCTTCTGGAATAAAATTCAAATGAAAAGGGTCAGGAGCTGATCCTTTTGGGATAATTCTAAGAAAAATAGCCCTTATTTGTTATAATAAGATAAAATGTCAATTTCTACTCTATACTTTTCTCTTTATGCTATGCATGCAAGGATTATTCATCTTCTGTAGTTAAAATGAAAACTGATTGATTATGTGCCATCGAGGTGGTGTCAACTCTTAGTGAACACACAGATTTTCTCTATGATGATCTGTAAAATGACAATGGTAAAGTCTAAACTGAATATATTCCTACTACAATGAGCAATCAGTATAATGAGCAATCATAACTCACTCATAACCATTCATAAACTCTGTCCTTGGTAAATAATTTAAGGCAATACTTAAATGCCTTCTTTGGATCAGGAAGACAGAAGTCTGTTGTCTTACATAGTGAAGGTCTGATATTCTATGTATTTGAACTAATCTCTGTAAGTTTAATGTGTGTACCCTGAAGCTTCAACTGTGTGTATATCAGGATGCTGAGAGTCCATGGTTTTTTAAAGAAAGAAGCAAAGTAATTCTCCTGGGAAGTCTGTATTTCTGAGAACTTGCATCCACAGGACACACAGCCAAGCACTGTCACCTGAAGGCATCATATACCTAAGAGACTGGATTCCTAAACATAATTGCCTGCTTTATGGGGTTGAGTAGTAACCATCCTCTTAGGCTTTCTAGAATGTGTCTGTGTAGGTTTACCTGTTAGGTTGTTGGGTTTGTCAGCTTACCATCCCAAGTTAATATGTGGGCTCAAATTCCTTGGTTGTGGCTCCTGGAATACTCTCTGACCATACCTGAAAAAAATCAGTGGCACAATTTTCCACCTTTCTGAGGTGGACAGACAGACCGACAAACCGACAGACAGACAGGCAGGCAGGCAGGCAGGCAGGCAGGCAGGCAGGCAGGCAGGCAGATAGATAGATAGATAGGTATCAGCCTTTAAACTTACTACCGCTTAAGAAACAAAGAAAACCTCTAAACTCTCCCCCAAAAAACTGGGGGGGGGGGAACAGCCTGGTTCTGTTCAGATGGGTAATGGGACCTTGCGCATTTTGTATCACTACACCACCCACTGTAGTTCTCTGTCTCTGCCCTGCCCCCAAAACATTAAGTATGGCTTTCAAAAGATTGCCTATCCTTGCTTTCCCATGATGGGAAAGAAAATTGCCTCTCGGCCTTCCCTAGGGTACCCATTTTTATTGTGACAGGGCTATTTTCTGTAATAGCATTATGGAGCATATGTTCTTTTACAAGGGCAAACTACATCTCATATGTTGAAATTTCCACTGATTTTTTAAAAATAAAACAAGTCTACAGTCTTAAGTAATGAGAGGGTAGATAGGGAGCTAAGGTGCTTTGCCCTTTCCCTGATGGCTGTTTTCTATCTGAACTTTAGCAAATTTATTTATTTAGCAAATTTGTATAGCCACCCATTTCACAAAAAGTTACTCTGGGTGGCTTACAAACAAAATAAGAATTAAAACCATATCACAATATAAAAAAATCAGACATAAATAACAATAAAAATAAAAAATAAAAATATAAAGGAATAAAACATAAAAGAACCCCAAGATAGCGGGAAGACAACCATAATTTAACTTCGTTCATCCACTTTGCAGGCTCACCATAGAATCCCCAGAGCTGATAGAAGAACCGTGTTTTCAAGGCTTTCTGGAAAGCTAAGAGAGATGGGGCTAACCTCACCTCAGGGGGAATGATGTTCCAGAGGGCAGGGGCTACAGCTGAAAAAACATGTCTCCTGGGTCCCTCCAGAAGGAACTCCTTCACCGAGGGGACCCACAGCATATCTCTTCTGCTGAACATGATGGGACAGGTAGATGTAACCAGGAAGAGATGATTCCTTAAATAACCTGGTTCCATGCCATGTAGGGCTTTAAAGGTCAAAACCAGCACCTTGAATTGCACCTGGAAGCAAACTGGCAACCAATGCAGCTCGCGGAACAGAGGTGTAATGTGCTGTCCTAAAGGCAGACATAACTGTCCATGCACCCACATTCTGCACCAGCTGAAGCTTCCAGATGCTCTTCAGGGGTAGCCCCATGTAGAGCGCATTACAGTAATCCATTCTGGAGGTGACCAGGGGATGAGTAACAGTGAATAGAACTTGCTAGCAACTCTCCAGATAATACTACTACTTGTGCTTGGAAGAGGGAAGAAAAGCAGATTGGATGGAATATGCTTTTGAGCTGATGACAGTTTGAACCTAAAATTGCATAGATTCTTATCTTTCTACTTCTCTTTCTGTGGTACCTTCTCATTTTCTAAAAAAAGTTTAAGAGACAGTTATACAGCACTGAAGGTAACATGCAGCTTGGATCTTCTTGGTTTAGCCCTTAGCAATGAAACCTGATGAGGAGAAAGTGAGTGTAAAGTAGAGTTTTAATCCAGCACTCTTTTCCTGTGTGTGTGTATGTGCATGTGCATGCATAGGGGACACGGGAAGGGAAAATAAAGCATGCATAATCTCACACAAGGCCATCAGACATGACTTCCATGAGAGGATTTCTTTTTGCTACAGCACAACTTTGCAACATTGGGGGATCTAACAGCTGGACAAATGGGGTCTTTCAAGTACTGTAGGGTGGGCCACCTTTGGATGCTTATGGGCTACACTTGCCATTTGAGGGGCAGGGGCCATAGTGGATAGGGTGATGATACGAAGTGGCTGGGACAGGATTCTCTGTGTGTTTCCTTGGGCTTGGGGGAAGAGGTGAGAGGTTTCCTATGTTTTTACAATTCTGTCAAGCCTGTTGTAGGGCCTGTGCTAGAGTTTTTGCTCTCAGAATAGCAGGAAAGCATGCCACAAATTTTACCCACAGGTGCCTCTAAAGAAACCTGGGAAATGCATATGGATTGGGCTCTCGGGTTGCCCATTCTGGCTTTTGAAGATGCCTGAAGAACTGCATGAGCTTGAATTGTGAAAGGCACCAGAACTTCCAGCATCCTCTCCTTGCAAGGATATAAAAAACGCCCCTTAAGGGTGCCTATTGCCCAGGGAGCCAGGGAAAGTTATCTTCTCTATGGCTGATGCTTGATGAAAGCAAGAAGTGCTGCTTTCCAGTCCCAGCCACTTGACTGCAAGGATCCCACCAGACCTGCTATAGCTGGAAACATCTGTAAAAGTGGCAGCATTGAAGCCCATAAACAGCTTCACTTTCCAAGAACGCTCCAGGGACAACCCCGTAGCCTTGCATTTGAAAGTAAAACACCATTTCATTTAATGTTTAGTCACAGCTTTAGAAGAATGTGTGAACTGACGCCATGGAATATATTTGGAAATCTTCTCCTCCTGGCCGAGTCTTCTTTGATGGAAAATGATGGAGCCCAGCGATTGCATTTAAAATGAGAACTAACATTTCTATGCATCCAGATACTTTGTTAGCACTTGCTGACACAATTGCACATCAACAAGCCCTGCACGCCTGATTCTACGATGAAGTCCCCGTGTTTTCTTTTATTAGTTCAGTTGGAAATCTTTGAACTTGAAAGAAACCCTTCCCTCTTGGGTAACATCAATGCATTTAAATTAGCCTGAGATGGGGAATGAAAATGGAACCTTTTGCTCTCCTATTCTCTTTGGTATTTTTAGCATTTAATTTGTTAGCATGTGTTGCTGCTGCGTATGGGGGTAGAAAAGGCCTCGTTGTCATGGCAACACAAGCCTCCCATTTATTTAGAAGGAAAGCAGAAGCGTGAGGCTCTTTGCAACTGCTGCCAAGCTTTTTAACCTGTAGATAAAGCAGGGGCTGGCCTGCTGAAACTGTGGTAGCCTGTGTGGCATTAGCTCTGGTCAGACATTGTGCGCAGACACAGTGTTCAAATCTGAGTAAATGGCAGTGTGAGGACATGTGTCTTGGTCCACTTTCCAGGATCCCCACGCATCTGCTCAGCCTCAAGCTCTCCATGTTAAACAAGAGGCCCAAAGGCATACAGTTTTAAAAAGTAACCGGCGATCGTAAGAAGGTATCTCTTTGGTTTGGGTGATCAAATTTGTTTGTTTCCTGAGCAATGGTTATGTCAACCTTGGAAATAGGTTGGTATTATCGTTCCAGGTTAACTAGTGGCAAGTTGTTGGGGTGAGGGTCCAAAAAATCAAGATAGTGATCAAAGACTTATCCCCTCCGTTTCTTTACGTGGATCAGAACACTCATAAAATAGCCATGGCTCCTATCTGGACTTTTTTAACCCCCACCGCCTGCAGATGCTCCAGGAGTTGGTTCTGAAATATGGATTTTCTAACATTGTTGAGAAGCATGTTGGTAACATGAAATAAATATAGATTTTTAAAACATTACGATTGCTGAAGATCTAGATTTTCACTATTTATAGTTCATGAAACTGCAACTATTCTACAAACGCCTTCTTGGCCAATTATTGTCCAGTCTTTAGCATAAATACAAGCACTTCCTTCTCATTTTCTTGTCCCCTGCCACTAACATTAAATTAGAGCTACCGTTCCTAGGCGGTAAAAATCCAGATAGCCACAAGACAGAAAGTTAGTTTTTTGCAGACTGGATGTGTTAGATCCAATTAAATAAAAATGAATGCTTTTACTGAGTTAGGCTTTAGGATGCAGGCAGAGGAAAAAATAAAAATAAATTAATTTGCTCACTCATCTCCATAGAGACCTCCAGAGGATGAGGATGAGCATTCAAAGTCTTGAAAGAGAAACTTCTGAGCCTGATTGTTCTGAAGGTTGATTATGGCTTAGGGTTTCTGCGGGCCAGACCAGAATTGGCAGACAAGCCCAATGCACTACTCAATCCCAGGTCCATGGCTTGAGATGTGGTGGTAGACTGAGAAACAATTTTTTGTGATTAAAGTTTACTTGGGAATAGGATACTATTAGTAAGAATGGATTTCTTTTCCAAAATGGCCTGAGGATTGGGTTTTTTTATCCTGTAGTACATTGCACCCAGTCCTGGAGCTGAGTTTTTCTGCCAGTGTGTGGCTAACTCTAGACTTGTGAAATGGGTTTTTTAAAAACACAGTTGTACTGGCTCTAAACAGTGTTTTTGGACTAGTTCCTGGGTGATATTTTATCCTCCAACTTAGCTCTATTCATATTCCTGATTTGCTCTTGGACACTATTCTTCAGTGTGCCTGTGAGTTCTTTGATGATATGCATTCCTAATCTGTTTACCAACTTGATGATTCACTTGTTTGCTCCTGAGACAAAATCTGGATCTCTAAGCAGAGCAGATACACTGCTGCTCATTTGGCTGTTCATTTCTCTTCTGGGCCTAGAGAAAAATCCCAGGAAACAATTCTAATTTTAACAGATTAATTTATAAAATCCCTCAAGACTAGGGTTTGCACACACACAAAAGGCATGATTCTGAAGGCCTTTCCTTACTTGTACCTAACCACAGCAGAAACATGACCTGGCAGCTTCTCTTTTCTTCGGTGGCCCTGCGATGTTGCCTTAATCTTGTCTCTAATCCATGAGTGATGCAACCTTAACTCATCCTTAGCTGTACTGGCATTTAAGTAGCAGGAATATTTCTTCCTTTATTCGGATTTCTTCAAAATGCGTTAGGAAGAAAGTCAGATAACTGTAATGCCTTGAAATAGAGGCAATAGAGGTGACTTAGGGATCAGCAATAGTTTTCTCTAGTCTCAAGGTGGGGTGATAGCAGTTTAGCTCAGGTCTGGGGAAAAGCCCTGAATGAGGAAAGTATGCATTTCTCATACCCCATCTTTCCCTTCATCAACTAGGGCTATCATATTTAAACTGCAAGAATCTGGATGACCAGTGGATAAAAACAAAGGGTCTCTTTTCTGTATCTTTTCACTGACATGGCTGGTAGTTTCAATTTTTGCAGTCCAGATATGATAGCGCTACCATTCACCCTCTCAGATTTTCTCTTATCAGTGGCCTGTTTCTTCATTTTTTTTTATTCTTTATGTTACCCCTTCCATTTTGCTGATTTCCTTTTGTTTATTTTCTCTGTCTCTGAAGATCTTGCTAATCTTTCTCTGTGTTTTTTCTGGATCCTTCTGTAGATATTTCAAGGGATGATATAATACTTTACTTGAATGAATGGCAACTGGGAGGCTTGACAAAAATGCATGTGTCTGCTTAAATAGAAACATTTATCACAAAACATTATACTTTATAAATGAAATGTGACATTTTGTGTCCACAATGCTTTGAGTATATAGAAGATAAGGAAAACAGGATTTCCAGACCTTTAGTCCCTCAGCTTTCTTCTTGACAACCAGGCACTAAGAACTTTATAAGGAGTCAGAGCCGGTCAGATAGAATTAATCACCTTCTTCTTCCAGGTAATCTGATATTTCAAATTCAGGGAAAGTGTAAAATTCAGCATTTAACTTTTAGAGTCTGGGTTCTAGGGCAAGGCCTGAAACTATGTGTTTTAATTTGACATGCATGCACACACACACACACAGATGTTTTGAAAATGCCAGAAAAGAGTCTAAAAGATAAATTTCTACATCAAATAAAGCAACTGTGGGCATTTGATCTCTGAATCTCTTTTGTACCTACCCTCTACTACATTGTTGAATATCAGTGATAAATCACTGAGAAACAGAGGCATGATTTCCCACTGTTTCTCAGAGAAAAATAACAAAAGTGTGCAAGCTTTCATTTAGGCTGAATGCAAATCCATTTTGATTTAGGTATAGGTTGTATAAGACTGCTTCAAATTCATTCTTGTCATGTATTCAGAAGAAAGGAACTTTACATAATAGGTTGCTCATAAACCTAGTCATGACTTACAGGAGACTCATTGAAATTTGTCAAAATTAGTTATGACTGATGTGAATCTTAGTAATATCAGTGGGACAACTCAGAGGGACTAAGTCTTGCTACAACCAATATGCATTTTAAAGACAAGAGTAATTTGGCACAAAAAGAATTGTTAATGAAACTTTACTGTAAGTTACAGTAACTTACACTGAATGAATGGACGTGAAACTTTTTTCTGTTATTTCAGGCACCTAATTTAATTATTTATCTGAAATGTACTCTTGTGACAAAAAAGAAACAGCTCGGCACTTCAGGTAGTCTGTTTCTGCCTGCTTTCTTAATGTTTCTTTCTTTCTTTCTTTCTTTCTTTCTTTCTTTCTTTCTTTCTTTCTTTCTTTCTTTCTTTCTTTCTTTCTTTCTATGTATTATTTTTCTCTGTGAAATGTTTTTCAGACTTTGCAGTAGGTTTAAGGAATACACATGCATTCACACATTTGCAAAACAAAAATCTAGGGCTGTGAATTTTTCTTTTCAGGTTTAGTACCAAAGGAGATTCATGAAACTTCAAACTTGGAATTCGCAGAATATCTGATCATTTCTGCTTGTCAATGTGATATTCAATAGGTTAAAACAGAATTCCTGAGCTTTATGAATGTTTTGTATGGGCCTCAGATAAGAAGTGATAAAACAAGCAAATGAACCAAAGGGGGAATTGGTTAGAATTCAGATTAAAAGTTAAATAGCTTGTTTGATAAATTATGTCTGACTTCCTGGAAGGAAAAGTTTGGTTCTTTCATAAATGATGACACACTGCTCAAGCTAAACTTTTCTGAAGGCACTTTGCCTACCTCATTACTAGCTAACGAACAGAAAGGCTCTTGCATGATGCGAATGTTAATGAGAAAATATGTGTGGTTCTTACTTCCCTATCCTGCACTCGTCAGTCAGGAAATAGGTATGATCAACAACTCTGTCTAATTAGTGTCAACGTTATTTTCCATGTTAAAAGGATAGCCCTGATGGAGGAAAGTGATCTTTCTGTGGGAGGCTGGGAAGGGACAGGTGCAGCATCTCAGCTTCCCACAGGGACCATGGCCTTGAATTAGCAGTAGAATGTTAATGGATTTTTCTGCCAGTGGAGAGGCAAGGCCTAAGGGCAGATCTGTTTCATGTGAACAAACTGAGGACAATCTAAATTATCAGTTTGGTTGTACAAAGCTCCCTCATGCATAACATAACTGGTTAGAACATGTTGGCTTAACGCTTACTTCAAGCACTCTTTTTTCCTGAACCTTTGGCCCCCACAAAATTCTCAAGATGTGTACCTACTTTTCTATTCCAAACCCATCTTAATAGCCATATTCTCTCTCACTTTTTTCCCTCCACTGATCTAAGCTTGAGTCACCAGTCTTCAGCTCCTTCTGAAAGTAATATACCTGTAGCCTGTAGAGGAATGAAAGAAAAAAGAGCCATACATAGAAATCTGTCTTTTTATTCTTTTGTTGCTATTGTTTGTGGCTGATGTTTTCACTTCCTTTCTCTCTGTGTGTGTGTGTGTGTGTGCACACACACATGTAGATGGATGGATTCATTTTTATTAATATTAAAAGGTAGGGCACTTCAATGAAACCTGCTTCAGTGTAAAACTGAATCAGCATACTGAAACCAGGAGCAAATTGGGTAGGAAAAATAATTAAAAGTCTTCAAAAGGGACATTTATCCTTTACCCTTTGTTGCTTCCATTATTCTTAATCAGTGAACAAATGCATTTCTTATATTTAGTACTGCAAACCAATTACTCACCAATTTCAGCAATTTTTTTAAAATTATGGTTTTTTTTCTATTAAGAACACAATATAGCTCAGAACAATGAAATCATGCAACTCTGAAATAGCATATTTCTTTCATTCTCGTGCACATTATTGGGATATAATCTTAAAAAAGAAGCCTGGAAAGATGGTCCAGTTGGTACCTCTTTTAGCTTTTTCCTCTCTTGAACTACAGCTTTCTCCTTTTCATTTACAGCAAACATGCAGAGCTATAGGAGTTAATTGTTTTGCTGCCTGCTTACTAGCCTGTTTCTTTTCTATCCTTTTCTTAAAAATAAAGTTTTAGGATGCTCTCAGAGCTAGCAGTATAGAGTGGGCATCCTCTTAGCAGGTGAGGATGCAGGTAAGTTTAACGTCATAATGGGAAGTAATGATGCAAAAGATTCACTCAGTGGCAGAGCCTGGATAATCTTGTCTGGGCTCAGAAACTAAGCAGGACTGGTACTTGGATAGGGGAGCATCTGGAAATTCCAGGAGTATAGATTAACAGCAAAACAAACAAACAGAAAAGAAAAGAATAGCAAACTACTTCTGTAATACTGTCGCTAAAATGCTCTTAAATATAAACCAATCCAGGTATTATAATGGCAGTGCACTGTCACTAGCATGCAGTAGAAATGGGCAGTGTATTAGTATACTGTAATGCTAATATATTACAGTATGTTTATAATGATATAATGCCGTAGTGTAGCTATCATATTGTTAATGTGTGCTACTCAGACAGTCCCTGGGTCATGCAACAGTTCTTTTCCAGGAACCCTTGCATAAGTTGATTTTTGTGCACACTCAATTGCATGCCATCCATATTAACCAATAACAACCACCATTCTTGCACTAAAGTTGGATTTAGTCTGATGTAATCTGGGCACTGTCCATATGAAGGTATGAATTGGCATGCATGAAAAAGAGAGTATGTGAGATCCATTCAAAGCAAGTCATAAAGGCAGCCGAGGACAGCATGGATGCAGTCATCAGGAGACAAGCTCAATTTGAAGGCAACTTTTCCTTTATATGCAGTCAAGTATCGAAGAAAAGAAATGCATGCCTTCAAGCAATTTCCAAAAATTCACCAAATTAAAGATGATGCACAGGGAAAAGGATGTTTCCTTATGCTGGAACATAGGGATCAGAGCAGAAGGGAAAGAAGTAAAACTAGGCATGGACATACTAGCTAACTTTCAGAAAACCCTCTGACTGAGCTATATAATTGGATTACACGTTGCACTAAGCTGTGGTTTGCTTAACGATGTTTTAAAAACCAGAATTGAAGAGCTTGCACAATTCATTGAGGAATAAAACTTGGTTCACAAAACACACAATATTAATTGTATTATGGCTTAGTGTGATACCTGAACCCAATCAGAAAGAAAGCTGTTTCATAAATGGGCCTTACAAAGAAATTTGGCCTGTCGGAGGGACTGCCTGTGCTTTTAAAGTACAGTCCAATTATGAAGCTGGTGAGATTACTAGGAATTCATCCTTGAAATCAGAAGAAATTGGAAGGGACTCATGCTCAGAATTGGATGGCATGATTCTCCGGGGTGAAGAAGCCTATATCCATCACGGCAAGGTAGAGCGTTGGCTTTCAGAATCAGCACTTATTATGGTATCTGCCAGAAGAAAGTACAATTGAAGACTTGTCAATTGCACAGTATTATAAAATGGAGCCTTGCAATTTTGACATATGCCCAAGCTAGTGACATTGTATACATGGATGCATGAATCCTGACATTTCTGAACAAATACTCCTTTAGAAACAGCTACGTTTCATTTCCTTGAACTTCAAGGGGAGGTCTGTATTCTTTTTGTAGCAAGTGACCCTGCCTCCTCAGCTCATTACGGCAATTGTTACAATAAAGCTTTGTTTCCCTTACATATAACTCAGAGGTCGAGCATCTCAATCATGGAATTTCATGTGTAGGTATTCTTCAATGCCCTCCCCATATTCAATGCCCTCCATAATCATAGTTGTTTGGAAAAATTGCACAAATGCAGAAGGTTTAGAATATAATAGCAGTCTGTCTAGTGCCATACTAACTAGGAAATTAGTTTTCTCTCTGTCTCCAAGTCAAGGAGTTTAAAAATAAAACCATTTCCATTTCTGGCCATAAATGTTTTCTTAGAGATTCAGAATGTTGTAATAAAGCAGACATGGGGGAAACAGCAATCTCAGTTAGGACTGCTGGGTAAGGGGAAGGTGAAAACCTAGGCTTGCTTTAATAGAATTGCCAATTTGAAGGGGGAAGAAGTCTGCCAGTGAGTGTGTGTTTATATGGTTGTGTAAAAAAATGTGCATGTGTGAAGGAGTATGTGTCCCAGTTCCACCCAGTTCCATTCTACTCACCACCAGTCCTCCCCACTCATGCCCCTATAGAGTTTCACAGGGATGAGAATTCAAGAACAAGTCATCCCAAGAGATTGGATTAATAAAAAATACCTAGAAATTACCCCATATTTTTAAAGCAACTGGCAGGAAGCATGTCAATCCAGTAAACATCATATGAGATTTTTAGTGTCCTACTGATCTTGTATTTGCAGTTCACACTGAGTACCTCCTCTTCATCAAACATTTAGCAGTCAAATCAATGTAAGATATAGCATGTTGTACTTTGTACCTTCAAAGTCATTGCTAGAGTGTAGAAATACTGTGGATGAACAAATGTGATTGGGGCATTCATTTTGATTGGACTCAGTTTGGAAATTTTGACAATGAGTGTTTCTGTCCTGCTCCTTCCCCACCTTTTAAAGTGATGGCACAGCTGAAAGCTATCTGGATTAAGTTCAGTTCTTTGACAGAGAATCTATATTCTCTTTTTTCCATACTAAATGTGAGAACTTAAGTGAAGGAAATTAAACCAAATATGAAACTTTGTTCAAGAGCAGAGAGGTGCCATCTGTGCAATGGGCAAGACAAATTCTGTAACACTTCATTCCTCTATCAATAACTGTCTCAAGTGATGAAAAACTCATGGGATGCCAGAACAAGCTGAAGAGCACAGGAACTGCAGGACTGGTGATTGGAGAGGTGAAATGCTGTCCTTGATCTCTCATTTTCTTCTTTAAACTTATGTTTGGAAGTTAGGGTAGGCAGAAAACAAAACATTTGGAGTGATAGCATATGTTTAACTTAGTGGTTTCTCCTTCTTTGACTAGCAGCTTTTTTTTTTCAACTTCAAAAGTAAATAGTTACTTTAGTCCCATTTGCAAATTTCCCAGAGGCATTTGGTGGTCACTGATGCTGCCTGAAAGGAAATTTGGTTTGATTCAGGCAGATCCTCCTTATGCAAAGACATGACTGAGTTCACCCATTGCACTAAGCTGTAAATTAGATTGGTTTTAGGTTAGCATTTTGTATGAACCCACCAACTGTGGTTTATAGACAATGGTTTGTTTAGCAAGACTAAGTAATGTGTATGGACTCACCCAACTGGCAAATCATATTTGAACAATCCATAGTTTAGCATGAGGTGTGACCCACACTAGTATGTTCTTACAGGCTGCTTAAAGATCTACTTTTCAGGCATGAGTTCTCCTAACACTTACTTAGGTGAGAGATGAGCATCATGAGGACTTCAAGGTAAATTTAAACTGCAGTTCTCATAATCTTTTACCAAGAGCTGACAAGGGATGTTGGAAATAGGAGGTCAAAAACATTAGGAGGGTCATATGTTATCCATTCTTGATTTAGGGGATCAGCTACATTATTCCAGTCAGAAACCAGTGTACCAGAACAAACTTTTACCTATGTGAGATATTTACAGAAGCAACCCCTGACCCAGTTATTGCTATAGTAAAGTTTACTTTTAGCTGCTTAACTGTTACCTCCCACTCTGTATTTTACTGCTAAAAATGGTTTTCTCTTCTCTTTTTTTATTTACACTAGGCAAACGAGTTTGTGAGCCAACTTCAATTCTGTGATTACTGAGATTTAGATAGGGACAAGAATATTTAATACCTGTCAACTGGATTGTCACTTTAAAATGACAAGAAAAGTGGGAGCCTGTTTCTCCTCCTTCATTTTTTTCTGTCAGCTCTGAAAGAGAGGGGAATTTCTCAGGTTTCAAGGTCAGGCTGACAACAGTGTTTACTGTAAGGATGTGTGTTAGCCAACTGTTGTGTATCTTGCATAGAAATAGGTGGAAGATCTAACAGGTCCTTTAACAAAAATGCTTTTTTAAAAAGACACATTTTTAAAAACAGCATTGCATCCAGAACTGGTATATGTGGGGAAGACAGCTGTTTAACCCCTTCTAGCTTTGCCATTTTTTTTTTTAGACTCAGTTTGTCCCAAAAGTTATTTTCCCATCTATCAGAAGGGAAACCAACAGAATTTTCAGTGCCTCAAGCTTCAGTGTGACTGATGAGGTAAAGAATGAGAGAAGAAAAACGTCTGTAAATACAGCAACTGAAAAAATAAAAATTAAAAAAATCAAATTATACAAAGCCTGATTCATAGGATCCATTGCAAAGTTGTTCTTAAAAACATAACATATGCTCTATCAGATCAAGAATTAATTGATACAAACTTATACAACATGTATCCCTTCAGATATTCCTAATCTGCAACTTCCACCATTCCTCACAGATGGCCATTCTGACTGGAATCAGAACTTTCCACCAATCAGTTTCACTGAATAAACCTGAATTTTAGTATTAGAAGATGGAGATAAACTTTATTTTGTCCACTTCCTTTACACCACATGTCATTTTATAACTGCTATCATATCCTCTTGAGATCATTGTAGGTTCATCATAATGTGAGTTGATATATAGTATACAGTTATATTCTAAACTACCAGTTCCCCTTTTCTCTATCCATGATAGAGAAATGATGCGAAACACCATGGAAGGGCTTGGTCCATATGCATTCAGATTCTTTGCCTGTTAAATTTCAATTTTGTTTTCTGAACCAAGCACATACTCTGCAAATCTATAATGTTTGTAAATGGAGGCACATGGAAATAGTTACCAGAAAATATATAAAAAGGTACACATACATGCCATTTATACAGATGCACCTCTGATAAGCAGTTTGAGAACTTTGTTGCATTGTGAAGGATGTCACTGTGGCAACTGAGCCAAAAAAAGGGGGAACAAGAATTTGAAATCCTTTTGGCAATTGCTTGGGTAAAATACCTTGCAGAGAAGAGGAGGAAGTGTTGCCTTCAATGATCAGCAGTTGCATCCTCAAATAGTGACATTTTGGTCATCATCAAACAGAGCCAGAATTGTGCTCTCTTAAGATAGTCAGAAGGTTTATAGGGATGCTGCTGAAATAGGCTAAGCAAGCCATTGGAATGGTCCTTCCCCCAGCACCCCCCCCTCCAAAAAACACAGGCTGGGATAACTGTGATGGGTTATGCCAGACTTAGATAGAGGACTTTTTCCTACTTTAATTTAACCATGGTGTACATATGTCCTTGCAACATCTTTTTTTCCCCTGGTGTGTCCCAAGGAGAATTTGCCTTCTACTTGTCCCTAGCCCATGAGTGAGACATGGGATTAAGTCATTCATGGTGATACAATGTCAAAGAAGGGTTCCTCCCCACTCCCCCTCCCCCTCCATTCTGACATTGACTCTGATTCACAGATGCCCATGATGATGTGAGAAAGGATAACAGAAAGCTCCAGGCCTCAACAGTGGAAATATCTGATGTAAAATGTGAGCAGTAAGAAAACTAGGAAGGGTGAATTTAAATATAAGGGGAATCTTATAGGCACAGGAATTCATTTATTCAACCAAAAGGGGCTGGTCCTGCAGAGAATGTTCCATCATGGTCAAAAATAACAGCAACTTATTAAAAAATAAATGCTTGCCTTCAGCTCACAAGATGCTTTTCATCTGGGGCTTCTATAAGTTTTCTTGAACTTCATTAGTAACAGAGGGTGTATCCATCATTTTACGATCAATATACTAGTAAATGTATGTCACAGCACCATCTGGTGACTCCTCTTAGAGAAACAGGTGATGGCAATATAAAGGGAAGCTTACACACAAAAATCCTCATAGGCATAGGAGAAAAAGAAAACATACGGGCATAAGGTAACAAAGTGAGGTTGCCTTTCAGAGCTGTAAACCATTGTTGCAAATGAATGGATGATTTCCAATCAGACGTATTTTAGATGTTGTTAGGGCCCATGATAGTGGCATTTCAAAAGATCAAAACCTTGTTCAGATTCTGAGTAGGGATGGGGAGCCATGTTTGTAGGAATGGCTCTGGACTCCAGCTTCTATCAGTTCTAGCTAGCATGGCCAATTATCAGCTAAGATGGGAGTTATAATTCAGAGATTTCTGGAAAGGCATGGTTTTCCTATTCCCGTTCTAAGAGTTGTTAAAATTGCTGCAGGGAATACTTTGAGCTCCAGGAGGAAACATGGGCAATAAATGTAGCCAGCAAACAAACTTTCACCTACTCAAGGAATTGTTTTTGTAGCACTGTAGGTTTTCAGCATCCGGTGTGGAATTCTAGGTAAAGGAAGGTTTAAAGCCTCCATACTTGTCCCAGTCAAGATAAGACCACCCAGTACTACCTTTTTTCTCAGCCCCCCAGCCCCAGAAAAAGGAGTACATAGTTTGGTCTTGGTTTTAGCTTATCTCATATCTTAGGTTATGGTGATTTATGCATGAGGCTGAGCTTAAGGACACTGGATGGATGCAAATGAAGAGCTTCCAGCACTTGGGATGAGAAAATATTTCAAAGCTGTTTAGTCTTGTCATCATGGATATTTTCTTAGCAATGGGCAGAAAATAATTCCCACCATTTTCCTACCGTTTTTCTGAGGACAGAGAAGTCTTTTCTCTCTTTGTGTCTTCTCCCCCCCCCTTTTTTTTTGGTGCTAGGAAGAAGACAGAAATGGTGGGAAAAGCAGGATTATATGCAAATGGAAGATGCCTCTGGAAGACAATGAACATGCTGTTAGAAAGGATGGACAGAGTAATCTAACTGGATGAGCTGGTAGGGCCATTTAAGGCATTGAATCCAACCCTTTGCCAAGGGCAGGAATCCAAATTAAAACATCCCCAACAGATGGCTATCCAACTGCTATCACCCCTCTGGATGCTTATTTTGAAGAGCCCCAGGTAGGGAAAACCTGTTTAGTTGGTATTGTGTAACCAATACAAGCCCTGTTTTATTCCTTTTTCCTGCAATTTTTAAAAAAATAAATTTAAATATAGGTTTCATGAGCCTCTATGATTCTTTGGACTTGCCTCTGTTTCTTGAACTTCATCCTGTTTTTCAACTACATTTTTTTCCTGCCTGTTCTGTTGTAAGTAAACTTAGATAACTCAACTCCTGTTTATCTCAATTTTAGTTTGGAGATGGGTTATTGGAAGCCTAAGATAAAGTGCCACGGTAATTAGAAAAGAAAATAGCCATCATAAACTGGCAAGCAATCAAGTGATTACTGTTGAACTAGAGAAGCACACTGCCTCCCCAACTCCCATTTGGGTAATTAATGGATATGAATAGTGTGATGAAAATGACATCTTTAGGACCCAATTGTTACCAGCAGTATTTGCTAAATAATAAATGAAAGCACTTAAGAGATTAAATAAAGGCAGCCCCCAATGCCCGTACTGTACTGCATTTCCCCAAGATAAAAGAAAGAAGTGATAGATGATGACTCATGGCCTTCAAACTGCAATTTTGATTAATTAGGATCCTCAGGGATTTCTCAGTGGGAAGATCAGTAATGATGGACAGAACTTTCCTGCAACAATGATCCATAGTGATTGGGTTTCCCCAGCAATATGCAAATGCTGGGTGTTTTCTGGGTTTAAAAATTCAGTTTATGTAAGGCAACCCCCCTGGTCTTTGTACTCCAGAATATGTTCCCAGACATCCTGGTTAATGGCCCTGCTGACTGAGTATTATGGGAGCTCTCATCAAACACATCTGTAGGATTAAAGCTGATTCAGGGCAAAGGTGAGACTCGATTCCTGCCGCTTGCACCATCAAATTCCCCTTTGCAGGGTATATCTACTATCTGTCCACTGCCAACTTGCAGGAATTTCCTAATTGGCAGCTTAATGTAGCAGGGATTCTTTGAATGTTGAGGATTTGAAATCATTTTCTTGATGATTCAAATGAGTCACATAGCTGTACCAAATGGAGAAAGAATTGAATGATGCTTTGTATGATTGCATGAGCCTGATTCCTGAACTGAACAAAGAAAGAAAATGTGCTTTGTACAAAAGAGGAAAAAGCAAACCATTCAGTGACACATGACAGCTTCCTCTCTGAATGTAAACAAGCACCACAGTTCTAAGGAAGAAAGTCTCTGATTTCAAGATGCTGGAGGTCCCTTGAAGTACAGCAGGGTACTTCTTTGCAACTGTGTCACTGCTGAGATAATGAGGGTGTAGAAGTCTGTGGTAGCTTTGTAACCAGGGAATAATAATGACAGTCAAACCAGTGATTTATGGATAATGAGTTTTGTCTTGTCACACATGCTTACCTGCCTTACATCAAATAGTCAACAGAGTGACTATGGATCAGAAATACAGAAATAGATCTTCCCTCTGTATTGTTTGCCACTTGCTGATGGAGTAAGACGTGCACTTTGATTCCAGTGTGGGCATCTGAGAAAGCAGCCGTGCATCAGGGGAGGTATGGAAAATGGACTTGGTAGGCACCAATAGCAAAGTATCCTGAGAATTTGGAAGATGGCAGTGCTGATATACACAATGGGAGAGATTGAAGGAGTCTTAGTGGGGCTGTGATACATTAGACTCAGAGAAAAATAAAATGGCCTGTATACTGCAAACATAAAAAAATACAACTGAAATACATGGAAGATTTTCTGAAGAACTCTAGACAGATTCAGAAGAAAATATCTGTACCCTTGCCCTTAAGTATATATTGTGTAATGTACTAGTAAGTTACTGGAAGGGGTTGTTAATGAAACACATGAGCCCATTCCCAGATTCTTCTTCTTCCTGCTGCCTTTTAGATAAATTACAGTTTCCCTGTACCTTTTAAAACCAGTAACTGAAAGGATGATTCCTAAAGGTAGCAGAGGCTACCTTTCTGATTCCCTTGTAATTAATTGTGGAGACATTGGTAGCATGGTGGACAAAAGTGACATAACTTGTTCTAATTATTTGTTCATTGCATATTGTTGTTTTTATATAAGCTGCATTGATCTACATGAGGAAATATTTTAAATGTGTAGGTAAGTGTTCTCTACCTCTACCTCTACCTCTGCCTCTACCTCTCTACCTCTCTACCTCTCTACCTATCTATCTATCTATCTATCTATCTATCTATCTATCTATCTATCTATCTATCTATCTATGTCAGGTTCAGCCCAAGAAACTCCACGGGATGGTTCTGAAATTGCTCAGTTACTTTATTAGCTTACACCTGCTAGACAGAATCTCGCCACACTAACTCTAACTCCCAAAGTCTGCAACTAAACGCTACGAATTTCTTAGGGTGGTGCCAGTCTCATCCTCTTGGCTTTCCCACGCTCAGCCTGCGGGCTGAGGAGATGCTTCTCCCCATGACCTTGAACCTCCTCATCCAAATCCTTCATCACATCCTATCCATCAGGATTTGAAAGGCTGAGTGATTCCACAATGACTCTGGGCAGTTTACATAGTGAGAGAGAGAGAACAAACAATAAGTAAAATAGCACTCCAATAGTTGTACCAGGCGTTGTCTTTTTTGGTACATCTGATGAGTGAATAGCCAAGTCTACCAAAATATATGTACTTGATCTTGATAAATTTGTATGCAAGACATCTGCCTTGTTTCTTGGTGGGCAAATTTGGGGTCTATCAGATATATAAGCATCTTGAATGGGAACATCATCAGGATCAAGGAGCAAGGGGGATAACCCACCAAAAACAAAAATGTAGGCTCTATTTTTTTTTTCTTCATCTGAAAGCTAAAGTAGAATTTAGCAAGGCCCTATGGCTGGGCTGTGAAAAGTCATCTTAAAGTTTTTTAGATCTTTCCACTTTCAGTTTGAGAAATGCTTCATCTAAAAGATTGCATGAGACACACAAGATGGATTTGAAAGTTCTACATCGTGATGTTTTCATAACGCCCTCAAGAAATGTACACATAATTCATTGACTGTTTCTCTTAGCACTTGTATCCGCTCCAGATAGCTTTTCCCCATTCAGCATAAGAAGTTTGAGCATCCAAGCTTTTTAATAAGAGAGGATGAAGTTTTAAAAATGGAATAATCATTCTTTGAAGCAGAATCTGAATCAGACATTCATACTAGTTGCACAGTCCTGATTATATCCTACTTTTTTACTGAGAGAGAAAGAGAAAAAGTAAGCTATACAGAAAGTGAAGTGTTTCAAATACTGCAAAAGAGAGATAAGAGATGTACAGTATCTACCAAAGATACGTTTACATCTGTCTAGTCTCTCTCTCTCTCTCTTACCCAGACACACACATACAAACGCGCTCCTATTTGGGTGCTGTAAAGAAAAAAACAATACAGATACATTAGAAGAAATATATTTCCAATTAATCTGTAATCATTAATTTGAAAACAGTGACCTGCTACATGTGTTACTTAATTACATTATGTAAAATGTATTATAATTCAGTTGGATAATTACACTGATCTGTTTAGCAAAAATGACAAAGAACACCTTAAAGACTCCTGGATTGCATGATTACATGAGCTTTTATGGACTAGAGGCTGCTCATCAAAGGCATGGCGTGTTATCTGCAGTTGGCAGCACTCACATACACAAGGGAGAAAAGGATTGTAATTAAATGGCGATGGAATATGTAAGTACTGACTGTGACAATTCATTTAGAACTTATTTCATGCACAGCAATGATAATAGTATTAATTAGTGATAATACAACCATCTTAGCATTGCTGAGTAGAAGAACACATGTACTGGGCAGGAATTACTGTCTGTGTTCAGGCTCAAATGCTAGAGTTTTCCTTTATTCCAACATAGCCATTTTGTGATTAATAACAAAGTGACCTGTTCAGCTGAAATGTTCTCCCATTTATGCTTTTGCACCTACTTGAACTATGTGTGAAGAGAAAAGCATTATTAGCAATGATAATATATGCCACATTATCAATTGACCACGGATGTCTTGTTGACATTATTCAACCATGTAACAGAGATAGTTAAGCATCGGCAGGGAAAGAGTTGGCATCTTGGTTTCTAGCAGGTTCTGACTTCTGGGTTTTGGATTACATTATTGGTGGTGATAGCTGTTTTAGGTTGGGAGAGTTGTCTGTAGGCAAGAAGACTCAAAACATGTCCAAATAAATTACCATTATCTAGGGGATATCATAGATTCTCTATTGTTTGCTGAAGTGATTATAGCTGCGTGGGAAATTTAGGTAACTATACATAATATACTATCACTTTCTGTTCCCATTTTCTGTATATTCTTTGATGGTACTTGTCTGGCCTTGTTTATATGATTTTCATGTCTTTGGATGGCTACTGTTATTTAAGAAATACTTTGTGTAACTATGTAAGTCACGAGTCTGTGTAGAACTTGTCTAAATGTCAAGGTAAACTTAGACTTTTAAACTGAACTCAAATAGCTGTTTTTCTTTGATGCTCTTGAGACCTGGAGGTACACCTGTTGTTTTCTGCTTCCATCCTCCATTTTTTAAAATCTATATAAAATGATAAAATATTAGCTGTTATGTTCATCTGGAGGGTGTTTTCAAAGATGGCCTAATTTCTTTGACTCTCATCTTTATTTCATCCTTGGTATAATTATACTATCAGTGTTGATTATACATAACACTAGTAACAGCTTGGATGTTATACAATAAAAACATGTCCCTTGATTTAATTGTCATAAAACAGTTTCACAGGCATGCAGAATGAAACAGAATGAAGCAGAATGAGACAATACAGTGCATTTCTCTTTAAGATAGAAAGAGTTAGAGAGACAAATTTCTGAGAGATGATGATGATGATGATGATTGCAGAGTGGTTTCTTTAATGATGCCATTTATTCCCATGTAACTCTCTTTCAAAGTAGTTTGAGCCACACAACAAAAAGATCACAGAACTGCAGAAAAAGAGATAACTACTTAATAACATAGACAAATAAGATACCGAACAGATGATTGCTTAGCTCAGACTCTGACAACAATAAATCATGGCTGAGAATGGAAGGTATTGAGTTTGTATGGTATTGTGGGCAAGGGAAATAACTATTCCTTGAGCAGTTTTGATAGCACAATTGCCTTCAGAATATTTTAATCCCATCAATCCAAACCTTCACTGCAGGCTTTGCGTTCATTCAAGTTCTATTTATGTGTCTGTGCGTACATGTGAGACCAAGACAGAGGGAGGAAGCGATCATCACAGTGCAATTGCCAATCCTTCCACTCTCTTGTAAGATACATGTATGTGATCTTTGATTTGTTATGGGCTCCCTGTTAAAATTCTCCTTCTTCACCTTTGCCCTTTAATATGGTCAATATTTAATAGAGCCTCTTAGACAAGAGATATCAAAGGTCAATGTAAAACTCAGGAAATAGGAAGCAGTCATATTGATCGTTCAGTCTTTAATGAAACAAGGCATACTTGTATATCACCTTGTGGATTGGATCTAGAGGTTTTTCAACTAAGCAAATGGGTTGTGCAGTTGAATGGGAAAATAAAGTGGACTATTCATTTGTTCCCAGTTAAAAAAAAATAGAAACCAGCATAAGAAAGAGGGGAAAGAAAAAACAATACAATTCAATGCTCCAGATCCTCTCTATCAAACAATGTCATCTTGTTGGATCAAGAAGTCATGCCTTCTCTGTGGCAGTGCCTGCCCTGTGGAACAGCATCCCCCCAGAGATCCCAATGGCCCTGACCCTGTTAGCCTCTCACAAAGCTCTGAATACCTGGCTGTTTCCCAGGCATTTGGGCCAGGAAGTTAGGTGACCTCTTCTGTTGATGTGGTTTTTATGACTGTGATTTACTGTTTACCTCAGGCCCCATGGGTCATTGCTTGTAGCTGTTGTTTTAATCTTTGTACGTCACTCAGAGTCACTGTTGTGAGATGGGCAGCCATATACATTATTTATATAAATAAAATACATTAATTACTCCTTTGCTTAATTTGTAAAGCAGCGATTGGAGCCTCCAGGCTGCAATTTGGGAACTCCTTTCTGGCTAAACTGATGACAACTGCACAACCATTTCGCTGTGAGCTTTTGTGCTGCAAAAGGCTGAGGGATGTGATGTCAATGTGTTTATTTGCAACATTGTTCTAGCTATTATTCTTAAAAAGCAGCACATTTACCAAGATGTGCACAGAATCACAGGCTATCAGGAAGGATTCTGTATCACATACAAATCATTGTAAGAGATCTGAAGGACATAAAAAGTGTGTTGTATGCTTTCTTGATGTGCATTTGTGACTTCCATCTTCTGATTTCCCCTCCCAACAAGTTTTATATTTATCTGCTTTTTCTTCTTCCTTTCTTCTTTGAGTAGCCTGCAGCAAATGAATTCCCAACCATACATTTACTTCAAGCATGTTCACAAAGATGGCTTCCATTTTCAATAAATCTCATCAGCCCTCCACTGGGTAGGAAGTCTGAATTATGTGTTTTGTTATGGAGAGTATAAAGCAGCAGAGAAAAGTGTTGTTCTCTCATCTGCTACGCTGAGATCAAATACTCTATTTTTCTGACTCACGAGCATGGATATCTAGTGCCATGGGAGCTTGGGCAGAAATGAATGAAGAAAAACAAGACAATTGTGCTATAGATTTCACATTCTCCTATTTTACTGACAACTGATAACCACCACCCTATCCTGCTCCTGCCTCTTCCATTCACAAGATTGCCTTATAAATCAGAACTGATGCGCATAGAGACAGACAGAGAAATTTTATATTATCAAGCAATATCATATGCACCATAACTGAATTTATTCAAATAGCCCAGGGGGCAACTGAAACAAGCTCAGCTTTGTGGAAGTGCTATTTTGGTGGTACTACTGACATGATCGTTGGGGGAAATCGATGATGAACCAGAAGGATTCTGAGTAGCTGCACACATACAGTGCATTCATATCGTTAGGAGAGACTATAAGGCCATCTTGATGAAAGATAATGCCTACCACTCCTCACTTGCTTACCAATCAGGAGTGGAATAAACTCAGTCTACCATAACCAGACAGGAGTCCTGCAGTCAGGTGTTAATAGCTCCCCAAATGAGTCTGGCACGCATTGTCCTCTCTGCTTTGTTCCATCTCTTTTTCTCTAGGTACCAGCTGTATTACTTATTGTACTGATCACCATAGGTTTCCACAGACAAATAGGAATGAAGCAAAATGACCTAGTTCAATTCTGAAAGGTTTTATCAGAGCAGACAAAGGCTCTATTACTTTTTCTTTGCAACTTTGGACTGGTTTGCCGACTGGATTCTTTCTCTCCATCTCCATTTCTAGCATGTAGAGTTATGGCTTTTTGTGCACAGATTCAAAGTGTCAGGCACTTGGGAATTTTTCATTTTAGCCAAGGGAACTGAATTATGCCTTTCTATAGCCCTCAGTGTTTTCCAGCCAGGTAGAAATCAGCCTCCTTCAAATCAGGGCTGGAGCATATTTGAGAGCCAACCATTCAAAAGTTATACAGAGCAACTACAGATTTTCTGAATGCTTTAAGTCAATGAGAAATTAAACAGAATGGAATGACATATGAATACACATAGCACCAACATGGACTGGCTTTCCACTGAATTGTGTATCTCCAAGAGCAAGGTTGTCTCCAGGATGATCATGGAGTTCATCATAAGGCCAAAATGGCCTATTTGGTGGCAGAGGACAATGTCCACTGTGCTGAGTGGTTTGAGTGAATTGTCATTTAATTCCTTCCTGTGTAAGAACAGAGCTATCTCAGGAATATAATGCAGACTCCAAAGGGTAGGTTTGTGCAAGCTGAGTTTGATTTGTCTCGATGAGGTATTGCCTCTTAGCATCCTCTGGCACACGTAAAAGGAAGAAGGAGCTCTTATGCAGGCTCTGCAGATGCAGGTATTGTAGAAAAGTTTCTTCTGGCTTTTGCAGGTCCCAGAGGAATATACAGAGGAGAGCAAAGCAAAGCAAAACAAATAAGTTCTGGGGGGGGGGGGGCAGGGAGGGGACATTGCTTTGCAAATCAGCTTCACTTAAATGTTCACTGAATCAAAAAATCCCCTTGAATATCTACACTGCCCTATTCAAGGGGGGGGTAAATTTGGGGGAAGGGACTAGGATAATAATTGGCAGCTAATGTCTGCCAGGGTCTTGCCTGACCCAGACTGAAAGTTAGATTCAGTGATGCTCTCCAAAATCAAACTTCCAAAATCAAGGACAGATAGCTTTCAGGGAAGATATATTGATCCCTAAAACCTATTTCTGTAAGCACATCAATGCAAAATGGTGGCCAAGAAAAAGAAAATCAATATACCGAACACAACATAATGAGGATGTGATGACACCTTGGTTTCTCCATCGTTTCCTCTCCTTGGCAGAAGGTCACAGAGAGGCATCCCACACCTCTTAATTCACTCCTATTTCTTTCTCTACCTTCTGCTTTTGTCTTATTCTATCTCCTTTTAGGAAAGAGCAAGCCTAAATGGGACTTAAGAAGAGAACTTTAAATCAAGAGAGGAAAAAAAAGAAAAGAAAAGAAGTAGGTGTCAGGTAAATGTCTTTTTAAAAAAGGTACCTCGGAGATAGCCTTTTTTTCTGCGTATCCAAAATAACTGAAAGAAAACATTTTGAGCTACAGGGTACATTGTTAAAAGCTATAGCTAATTTCTAGAATTTTGGTTTGTATGAGATAGACCAGTTTGCTATTTCGGATGACAACTGTGTTTCTATCACATATCCAGCAGGGGGCAGTACAGTGCTTGCAAAGAAATGTTTACCATCTGGTTGCAAGTTCTCTTCAAGGTTATGTTTTTGTTAATGCCACAAAGTAAAGCACAGAAACCCTCAAGTTATTTTTTATTTTTGTTTTTTTGCTGTAACTTTTATTTACAAGAAATAGCATCCTATTAAACTTCTTTCCTAGGTTTGGGTCAAACAGGCCTACATTATTTTTTTCTGGAGGCTAAATCACAGTAGAGTTGAGGGCATGCCATCTCACTCTTGAATATTAGCATGAACTTGTTGGTATGACAGACAGTTGTGGAAAAACCACTGTGAGTTATGGGACCCCAGAAGATACATCGGTGTATTAAGAGGGGGAAATAAAGTTATTGTTTCAACTGTGCTGTACAAGATGCAATTATCTTGGGAACAACCATCAAAAGTTTAGATAGTATTTATACCTTACAGGGATATTCTGTCCAAAATCTTTTTTTGATTGATCTTACACTCCCCAAGAATTATAAGATAGGCTAAGATAGCTGCACAGAGTTAATATCTGTATAGAAAAGCACTAACCTAGTTGTTCAGTCATATATGTATATGTGTGTCTGTGTACATGTATTTCCTTGAATACACATCTTAGATCCAAGATACTGTTTAATAGACTGTTGATGTCTGGCAATCTTTTGAGATATGGGCCTTTCTTTAAACTTTGGAAATGAATTTAATTTAAATTTAATTTAATTTAATTTAATTTAATTTAATCTAAGGGACGGCTTAACTGATCTGACACTTTCTGCAGATGCAAACCTGATATCTGCAGAAAGTGAGTTGCTGGTCTTTATAGTAGAATAAAACGTGCTAGGCCTTTTTTTATGCACAGAGAAAACCCAATACAACTTTTCTTAGTTTCACCCATTTTCTAAGTTGCACTGAATCTCCCCTGCCAATATTATTTCCAAGGCTTTAAAGGGAAAAAAAAATCCCTTAGTGCATTTCTTGGCATGACCTCCTGCCATCACTCTTCCATACACATTGAATGGTTAATGGTGGTGTAGTGCATGTTGAATCTTTTTATTCTATATTTTATGAAGGAAATGATTATAGGGATTTATCCTGAGAGATCATTAACTTAAAACATCTGTCCCATAGTATGGAAGTGCCTATGACTTGACAGGTACCAATGCCTTGTTTTGTGATCTGATGTTAATTATTTATTCTTATGATTGCATGGTCAGGCAGTGTAATCATGGCTCTAGCAGGCTCAGGATGGAGGTAGTGCATCTATCCTGGCCCTCCTTGATCTCTCAGTGGCCTTCAAAAGGTGCAGCTGGTGCTTCAACTGTGCCCATTTCTGGACTGGGAGGCTTTGCTGGCGATTCATACTGTACTTACACACATACTGTACTTACATACTTACAATTATTGTAAATTGCTCTACGTGGGGCTGCCATTGTAGATCATTCAGAAGCTGCAGTTGGTCTTGAATGCAGTGGCACAGGGAGATTTTAGTGTCTCTCACTACGCCCACGTAATACCACTGCTTTGTGAGGTGCCCTGGCTCCCAGTAGGCTTCTGGGTGCAATTCAAGGTGCTGCTTGTCCCCTACAAAGCCCTGAATGGCATAAACCAGGTTCTTTGTGTGACTGCCTTTCTCTGTTTCTGCTCAATCCACCAGATTTAGCACAGAGGGCATGCTCCGGGTCTCCTCTATTAAACAGTGTTTTCTTGTTGGGCCCAGGAATTGTGCCTTCTCTGTGGCAGTGCCTGCCTTGTGAGAGCATCCCCTCAGAGATCCAGAGCCCCCGACCCTATTGGCCTTTGGGCTAGGAGGTTAGGCTTGCCCTGCTGTTTATGTGGGTTTTATGACTGGAAAGTGTCATTTACTTGGGGCACCATGGTTTATTGTTTTTAATTATGGGTTTTAATCTTTGTATGCCGCCCGGAGTCACTATTGTGAGATGGGCAGCCATATAAAATAAGTAAGTAAATCAAGCAAGCAAGCAATCAAGGTAGATAGCTTTTTCTCTTTAACATTCTTGAGAAAACAGGGTTTAACGGCATGGTTAAAAAATGCCCATGTGAGAGGGCGGAGCTGGCGTCGCGGCGATACGGCGGGCGATCCTGGGCTCCCAGGATCGCAGCCGATATCTCCTTCCCCGGACGGTCCCGATGGACCTAAGCCGTCCCGTAGAGATGGCGATCGCAAAGGGCGCGTCCCGTGGATCTCAGGGATACCGCAAGTCCCAGATTGATCCCGGGAGAAGCTCTTGAAGCCGGCGGAGGAGAGCCAGCCAAAATGGCTGCGAAAGCCGGGACAGCTCCAAAGGAAGAAGGAAGAGAGGGGTGTCAACTGGGTGAGATGGACTTTTACTATCCAACTATTCTTAGAGAACACCTTAAGTAACTTAAAGAGATTTTTAAAAGTGAAGAAAAGTGGATTAAGCGGCGAGATTGAGCCTTATAAAAAAAGGGGGGGAATTTTTTTTTTCTTTTCAACTTTCCCTTTTTAGTGGAACTGGCAAGATGTTTTTCTCTTAAAAAAATATATTTTTAACTGGATTGGCTTTTTCTTTTTAATACTTAATAACTCTTTATCCTAAGCCTTTTTTTTGACTAAGATTTCTTTATTGTTATAAGAAATTTATACTTTTTGATTTTGAAATGGGGAAAGTGGAATTAAGAGAAAGTAAATGAAAGAAAGTTGCACTGCCATCTAGAGGCTCGACATAGTGCTTTTTTTCTTCTATTGTGACGCATGCTCAAGGACCCTGTGCTTTCTAAAAAGATAGTGGGATGTGCATGTTTATACAGGTGCCATCCCTAACTATAAACAAGAAAGTGGAGTTGAAAGCGATTTTGAAAATATCAAGATGGAAAGTTTGAGCTAGTCACAAGAGCCCTGATTAGTGGCAGTAGCTCTTCTTTCTGCTAGAAGCTCTGCTTTGCTCTCCATTCCCCCCTCAGTTGGATTTTTTTTAAAGAGACTTAGTCTTTTCCCTCCTCTTCTTTTTTTTTTTTTTCTTATTTTTGGCAAGAACAAAGATAAAGAATCCTTTGACTCAATGAAGGTTTATCAAGATAATAAACTATACGAGAAACACAATGCAGAAAAAGATCTTTAAACTATTGAGGATGACTATAAAAAACTGGAAGAAGAGCTGCAGAAATTCCCGCAAAAAAAAAAGAAAAAAAGAAATTAAAGCTAAAATGGACTTAATTAAACATAAAACAGGATCAATGGAAAAGGAAGAAATAGTACAAGAAATCAGAAACATTAAACAGAATTATTGTGAGGCCTATAAACTGAGAATTAAAAGGGTTAATTAACTGATAAATGAAGAGGGACAGACTTGTTCTTGGCACTGAGGGTGAGAAAAAGATTATACAAGATTATAATGGAAAATCGTACTAAGAGAATGCACAAAAAGAAGAAGTAAAACAATATTGAAAGAAACTACTTCAGATGTTTAAAGAAAAAATGAGGGGAATACAACAATGATGGAACTGACAGAAGCTTCAAAAAGCAGAATGTTTGAAAGGACATTTATTATTGCTTTCTTTTATTCAATAATATAGAAAAAGGAATAAACAGCTAGATATTTTGGGATATTGAATGAAAAGGGTGAACTCAAAATTATGCAAGCGCTGGAATAAAGTATAAATCCGAGATATATAGTTAAAAATTGTATTTGATTGTAAATGTTTCAAGAGATTAGACTAAAATTTATGCATGGTTGAATATAGTAACATATAGATTTTAAACTAGAGATATTTTTGTTGAAACATGTATTGAAGAATCTGGTTAGAACTGTAACCCGGTTAGAACTGTAACTGATATTGTAACTGATACTGGTTAGAACTGTAACTTTTAAGAATTGGAAAAATTAAAAAGTACTTATGCAGGAGGAAGTTATTGAAAATTATGGAATGTGCAGAGATGAGTTAAATCGAGATTTGAAATTAGAGTAAGAAGATAAGTAATTTTATATGACACTGAGAAAATATAGTAATGTAATGGATTAGGAAATTTTATAATAGAAATTTGATATTAATTATATATATACACATATAATCGATAGATGAAAATGTATTACTAATCCTATTGAAAGTTAAAATTTCTTGTAGTAAATGATTCTATAGATTAGCTATGAATGATTAATAATTGTTAATTGATAAGTATACAAGTATATTTTGAATAGATGATATGAGAATTTAAGATTATGAAAGGGGCACCAACGAGTTGGTAACTGGTTGACACACGGTATAAAATGGAAGATGCTTTTTTTATGCCTTTTTATGTTTTTGTTTGTTCATGTATGTTTTGTGTTTGTTGTAAAAATAAAAAAATATTAAAAAAAAAATGCCCATGTGGCCCATTGCACAGGACTATTTCAGGTGTTAATGGACAGAGGCACTTTTCAGGGAAGGCACTTTTCTATAGCAAGGCTGATTTTCATATCCATCCAATATGGGATTGCAAAAAGCAGTGCAGCTAAACTTCATAACAAGTTAATAATGATTAAATATGTACGGTGGTACCTCGGTTCACGGACTTAATTCGTTCCGCGACTCTGGTCACGAACCGAATTGGTCGTGAACCGAATCAAATTTTCCCATAAGGTTCAATGTAAATACGGTTAATCTGTTCTGACCGCTCCAAATTTGGTCGCCAACCGATTTTTGATCGCGTCCCGAATCAAATTTCCCCATAAGGTTCAATGTAAATATGGTTAATCCGCTCTGAACCATATGTTGTTTTTTTTTAAACCGCAAAAATATGACACAAAGTACAGTAAGAAGAGAGAGAAAGCTAACCTTGCTCGACGTGACTTCTGGTGTGGAGGACAGGAAGGCGGGTGGGGAGGCGGTTACTGCTTGGAGGGAGAATCCCCCTCCCTACAGGAAGCCACGACCACGTGTCACGGCAGGGAAAATGGCTGCGGATCCTGTTCATCACCCGATCCGGCGTTCGCGAACGGAGGCAAAATTTTGCGAACAGAGCTGTTTGTGAACTGAATTGTTCGTGAACAGAAGCGTTCATGAACCGAGGTACCACTGTAATACAGTATGGAAATTGCAATCACAATTGAGTGTAATGCTGAGGTGTTGCTGGTAAATTCCCTCCCCCCCTTTGCTCTCAATAATGCTTATAAAATTTGTTATTTGTATAGTGACTTGAGATCCTGATAGTGAATAGGAGAATGATCTTCCAGGGCAAGAAGAACTCAGACAGAGAGTGAGATTTCCTATTATGAAATGCACGTATTATAGTTCAGGTAAATATGCTTCAGTTACTGTTCTTTAATTGAAAGTTATAAGGAGTGAGGGTGGTTGTTAAAATACCCTAAGAAAGGAGGACATGACAAAGAAAGGAAGTCAGTGATGAGGAGACTAATGTTGATATTTAGGTCAGAGTCCCTGGATATTTCTGGGGGAAATTTTATCCCATAATCCAAACTTTAACAGGATTCATGATGCTTCACAGCATCACAGATATCTGAAGCCCTTTGAAGATTCTTGATCGTCCTGCAGTTTTGGGCTCAGTGTAGTAAAATTGTCCCCATCAGAGGCCTCTGACTTTAGCAAGTCTGCTGGTTGGCCTGAGCTGAAGAGAACGTTCTTCCATTATAGGACTGCTACCACACTGAATGCAGAACAAAAAAGGAGTTCAGGTATATGCCCTCGTTTATATGGTGGGGCCCCAGATGGAGCAACAGGGTTAAGTCTTCCACCTTTGTTGCTGCTGTTGCAAATAAGGATGGCTGCCTTGCCTTGAGGAATGTAGGGTTCGATGAGTGGGGTTTTTTTTAATAGCAAAGGACACAGAAGCCTGGGGAATGTGAAGCCAATATAAGGAGAGGGCCAGTGACACTTAACTTACAAGGGCCTGTGAATCCACACAGTAGTACTACCTCCATTTCATTGACTACATTTTATATATTTTGTTTCAGATTCCCCCCCCCCCCAGCAGTTAAATATCATAAAAGAAAGTTGAGTCTCACAATAATATGAAGTTTAGTTGAGAAAAAGGAGAGAGAGAGAGAGAGAATGAATTAGGGCACAGATAGTCCTTGGGTTAAGAATGTCTGGGTTACAGACAACCCATAGTTAAGAACGGATCCTTAACTATAGCAAAATTTGAGTTAAATACACAATGATTCGAGTTATATGCACAATGGTTCAAGTTAATTGCACAATACTACTCATACAGCATTATCCAGTACTATACAAGAACACAGTTCCAGCTTACAAACAAATTCGACTTAAGGACAGACCTTGGGAATGGAACTTCTTATACTGTGGACTACCTGTATTTCTCTGTTTCAAAATAATTTCCAATTAATTGTCCAGCTTTTTTCATTCACCTAATAGCCATTATATAATGGGCATCTTAGCAACTGTGATTTGATGGCATGTCATTTATTGCTATTTTGATTTACCCATCTATAGCATATGTGGCAAAACCCAGGAAATTAGGCTGCAATATACAAATTCTATGGCATAATCATTTCTAGGATTTCCATGGTTATTTCTACCAGTGCTAGCAGATTGTTTAAACCTCAGCTGATTCATTCTGGCAAGTGCGGTGCCATTTTCGTTGTCCCAATGCTATTTATTTCCTTTTGTTATTCCCAGTCACGTTGGTTTGTCAAATAAAGAAACTAATAATAATCATAAAGCTATGTAAGTGATAGAAAATGCTGGATAGACTCTTTTCTTATAAAGCCTACCCCAAAGACAGCATCCACAAAGACCCCAAGCAATCATCGACAAAAAGCTGAGGGAATTAAATGAGAGATTGAAGTTGCCATCAAATGAATATTTCTCAGTGGAGAATTCCACCGCAAGGGCGCCACTACAGCAAAGGCCTAGACTGGAGCCTCAAAAGAGGTTTACAAATGTCAGGCTACTTTATTTAGGAGCAGATGGAACCCTGACTGCAAAGTAGAGAGATGTGGAATCTTTGGCCCATGGGATCAGCTTGATGACAGAATCCTTGGGTTTCCCCAAATTATGGCTTAATTTTCCATCCTCCCCACAAAACATTCTGAAGGCCACAAACTTGCAACTGGCTTGTTTGAAAGTAAGATCATCCCAAGCTGTTTCTTACAATCTTTTAAAATCCTTGTTAGCTGTCAGAATTTTTGACTGCAGGCCTGCTCAAAAGTCTTCTGTTTGCTTTTGAAGCCAAATGTGCCAATGCACTGGAGACTCAGCTGTCTTGCTTTCACTGGCTGCATCTTCTATCTGCTGGGGTCATTGCTTTGCCCCCTCTCCATTCATCACTTCTAATCTCTTTCTGGCTTGACAGGCAAAAGGATGGGAAGTGAAATTAAAACCTGTAAGCACGAATGAATATCTTAGCAGCAAAGAAGCTGCCACATTGTTTTTGGCACAAAGATGGAGAAATGAGCACTTGCTCCCTTGTGTGCATCTCACAGATAGTCACTGACATCATGCTGATTCAAAATTTCTTTTTTAAAAAATCTGATTTTAGTTATGCAAAAGAAAGGCTCCATACAGTGGATTCTTATCAGATGTTTTATTCTTGAAAAGGTTGCTTTTGATTGTGTACTTAATTGCCATCTGATTATAACAAGTGTATAATTGTAGGAGAGCATCGGGGGTACTTTACAGAGCTATGCACATACTGCCTTAAGCTCCTGGAGAAAAGTCAGAATATAAATTTGACAAATACTTAAATAAAGTAATGAATGAAATTGCAGAGAAAACATTAATCCACTTTTGGCAAAAAGTTAAACAGTTAACGGAGCCACTTTTTTCTCTTCCATCAAAAGAATTCCCCCAAATGATCACACTGTACCTTCATATTTCCATTTTATACATTAAATAGATCCACTGTAATGATTATTTGGAAAGACACAGAAAACCCAATAACCTCATGCAAAATGATGGTCCTGTTGTATTAGTAACAATGGATTCAGTTCTGGCTGGCCAGTCTTCAAAAAGCCATTGGCATTATAGGCAAATATGCATAAAAGGTCCAATAAAATCACTAAGAAGCAACTCCAGTACTAAGCGAGGTTGTAACATAGGCATCTCTAGGGTACAGATTACTGTTGCCAATATGAGTTTATAAGCCCATGCATACTCAGGAGGTAACAGATCTGTTTCTCTACTTCCCTACCCCAAGTCACCAAATGGTTAAAGGGCAGGAGATTCAGGACCAATGGAAGGAAGTGCTATACATAGTAGGGCTACCAGATCAAGGCCCCCAAAGAAGACATACTGTATGTCCATATTAATTTGCATTCTTTTACTTTGATTTGCAGAACAGTGCAATTTGCACATTCATGTGGCCCCAACAATCTGGCTGAGTTTGTATTATTTAATTGCTTTAGTTGGGTGCAGCATTCTTTTAAACGCTCCTTTATTCCCTGTGAATAGCAAGTAATACAAACAAAGCACCAAGTGGAAGTTGAAGGATAAGTACCACGCTAGACAGAAACAAAGTGAACAGTAACATAAAACTCCATTTTTTGATCTGGATGATGTGGTAAAGCACTATACGAATGCCCCCCCCCCCATAAATTAAAAAGAAAATCGCTCACTCATTTTCTGTTTCTTCCTGCAATGCCCGTGTGTATTCCTGATAAAACCTTCTTCTTCTTCTTTTTTTTTTTTAGTGGAGGTGGATTGTTTGGCAAATATGCATGGAAGTCTTTGCATTACTGTTTATTTATTTGCATTTCATCCCCTACCCCACCTCATTTTTCTCCATCTTACCAGCTACCATATACTAACAAAGTCTTACAAGGTAATTACTTGAAGATGAGGTTCTTTAGATGAAAAGTAGAGCAAAGAGGATGGAAGAAAACAAGAAGTTAAGAGAAGAAAATCATTATCAATTTTGATGGTTTGCATCCCATTTAAGTTCCTAGAACATTAGGTTTTGAATTAGAATTAGCCTATGGTAAGACAAGACCAACATCTTCTGCATGTTCAGTTCTTTAGTCTAGCCACTTAATTAACCTTTCCTTGCTCTGGCAGTCCGTTTTCAAACACTGATGTTTGGCTTTAACATTAAAATAAACTACTTTGATTTGAAAAATAGCTTATATCTGAAAGCAGTTATATATCCGTATGTATTGGCCATTGTCCCACTCTTGCTTTCTGTGCTTCAGTTTCTGCTCTTGGTTTCAGTGGCTGGGTCTACATATCACACTAAGCCATAATGATGGACTTTGCATGACATGCTAGACAAGGCTAAATTGGGGTGGGAAGTTTGTGATTCAAGTTGTTGTGGGAATCCAGCCATTGTTGTTGCTTGTTGGGTAAAGCAAGTTTATTTGAGCGTAACAGCCAGAATTAAGAAAGAGAGCTTAACTCTACTATTCTGTCTCTAAAGTAAAGGTTGGACAATGATGCACTTTATCTGTAAAAGTAAGCAAATCTAACATTGGTTCAGGTCTCAGTTGTTACCAACACATGAATGCAAGCAGGAAGCAGAAGGCTGCCCATGCCCGGAGCTTGATTTTGCAGTTCCCTCCTCACTTCAAAATCCCAGACCAGTCAGAGTTTTCTGGGTGTCTGGTTGGCCTAACAAAATGGACAGGATTTGTTATATAATTTACTTTCAGCAAAAGCACAAAGAATCAGTCTCTCAGTGGTTATATGTAACATTACAGCCATATGGAACTTCCTGTTTTAGAAGCACAATGCTGTCAAACACCATTTGTTGAGGTATGATGGTGATATAAGGCTGTTGCTTTCTTTTCCTATTTATGTCAACCCCACTACTAACCTGATACAATTATATTTTTCATTCATAGTCATTTAGAATGTTTCATGCTGATGATTGATCCAGTTCAGTCTTTCCCAAACTGGCACCTCCCAAATATGGTGGGGCTTCAAATCCCAGAATTCCCAGCCAGCATAGACCAAACTATGAAGGATAGGAATTCTGGGAATAGCAATCTTAATACATCTGGAAGGCACCAGGTTTGTCCTAGATGGGACAAACTCCAAGATTTTTTGGAATCCTTCTACTGTTAACAGTTGTTGATAGCCACTGGCTTGCCTTGAATAATCTTTTATCTAGAATCTCATAGGAATCATAATTTTCCTGCTTTCCCATAAACCCCGCAATGATTTATTTCACTCCCTTTTAATCTCTCCTGCTCTTGATAGTGACTGACATATCTCAACATGGCCACTGAGCAGTTAACTAACATTTGGCTTATTCTTTTTTCTCCCATTACTTGGTCCAAGAGAAACATTTGATTTCATTATTTCTTTGGTAGCTGACAACTCCCACAGAGGAGATGGGGAGATGGTTTGGCAATTTTGACTTGGCATTAAGAACTGCAGAACTTACTTCTATCCTTTCCCACAGCATATCTTTTTCTTTCTCCTCTCCCTTCTTTATCATTCTATAATTCTTCTGGAAGTAGAGTTGAGCAGATAGGTCATTGATCATTGGCATTAATGGCTGTTTAAACAGGAGCACTTGTGACAAGAGAAATACATTTTTATAGCTCTTTCATTTTGGTGGATTCTCCATAACTTGAATATTCAAGGGCTGTTGGGGAAAATGTGGGAAGATTTCGGGATAGTACTATATGATAATGCAAACCTTTCCAATCTTCTAAGTAATATAAACATAAACATGAATTTCCCTGTATCTAACATATGTGAATATGTTATATAGTACAACTAATAATAATAAAATAATAATAAGGCTATACTAAATTCTCGTGATGCTGCAGTATTAATAATTTTGTTTGAAAGAAACCAAATCATATTGAATCTGAAGTCTTTCTTGAACATTAGGGATACGGTTAGTTAGGCACATTAAAAATCAGTATTATTGTGGCACAAGGCTATTTCAATAGTCATGAGGAATTTCAATGACTGGGAATGAACTGAGAAAACAGTTGTACATATAGCTGTAAGCAGTTATAATATGCATGGAAATTCTTGTCCCCAGAGTGATCACGTGTTCATGATCCTCAAGTGCCTCAAACAAACTCTAGAATATATGACAATAGATATTTGTGTAGAGCCCTGGTACATTCTGATGTGTTCATAACTTGATTTGTTAACACTTTATAAATGGCAAACTGATGTGTAAATTGATACTGTTGAAAATAATTGTGTTTATGGTGGCATGAGCTGAAACAGAAATGTCATACAAGCTTGAGAACAGAGATGCCAAAAAGGTTTTGTTGGATAAAAACCAGGATTTTTTTTGGTGAGCACGACAAGGCTTCAGTTAAATCTTGTGGTGTAAAAAAAAAATACCCAGGTTTCCATAGCCTACTACATGAACAACTCCAGCTCTTGATCTTTTTAAAGACTGAATTGCAACAACCCACCTTTTCCAACACGTTTTTAATGGTTAGTTGAATTCATTTTGATGTCTATGATATTGATTTTAACTCCATTTTTATTTAATTGTATTATTGTTATTCTTACATTATATAATTTGGTTTTTTATTGCTGTGAATATGGGATAGAAAATACATTCATACATATATACATATAAACATACATACCTAACTGCAAATAGATCTTCCCTACAATCTCTTTCTCCCACCAATATTACATCTCTTCTGAGGAACAATTTCTGTCTTCTACTAAGTCAGGAATACAGAAGGTGCAGTGTAGGGGCCACCATTAATCATCACAGCCCCCCCCCCCAATGGATGAGAGCCAAAAATGTTAGCTTTTATTTTGTATACCCATTTGATCCCTTAAAACCCATGGAATTCCATTCCTTACAGATCCTGATGCTGCCCAATTTCAGATTATGGATCTTGTTATGCTAGACAAAGGTTTATGTAGCCCTGGAGCTAATAAAAGTTGTGAATTCCTGCTCTGTATGATACCCTACCATTCCAAGATCTTCATATGTGCTAGGTGAGGGGTGGTGTTATCACCTGCACAAACCCTTTGATTCTCCTACCTTTTTATATCACCTAGTTTGCCTGCATCATGATCTCTGGGAGTCAGAAATGCACACCCATCAATTACTTTGATCAGGCATCTGCCATTTATTGTAATATACTAGATATGACCACCCTGCATGGGCTTCCTTCCTTCCTTTATTTGGGTATGATTGTTTACTATTTACTTGGAAAGTTGGATTTTTTTAGGTATAAAGAAGAAGAAAATATGATCTCATTGCCCAGATACATAACTTGGTGTTCTATTTTTTCTCTTTTGTCACTTGGAACAAAGTGCTACTTCAATTGGGGTAGCCCCTCATCCTTGTAACAAAACTGACATTATTTTTTAGATCTCTGACAACTTGTTGTTAACTGTTCTAGTTTAGGAATGTGACATTTAAAAGGACAAGGGAATGAAATTCAAGTATAGGAATGTGCCAGATTCTACTTGAGTGAAAATCTAGGACAGTTGATTTCCCCTGTTGTTGGGGATTTTTACTATTGATCCCCAGTGAATGGGGATTAAGGAACTGATATAGCTAGAAATCCTCTAGGCTGAGAGAAAGAAAGGGCTCTCACCCAAAATTCTGTAGTGTATCGGTGACAAACTAAGAAAAAAATCACTTGATGGCCACTTGAAAATACAATCAGAAGGTCCCAGATTCAACCCCAGGCATTTTCTGTTAATATAAATATTATGTTGTGTGATTAATTCTATATCATATACAGTGCGCCGTGTTATGACTGCTCAGTTGTGAGCAAAGTTTCAAAGTTATGAAAAAGGTGATTTCAGTGGCAGACTGGAAAACTTCCATGTCAATTTCCATTTTTTAAAACATAGCTTAATCAGTCTGATGTATTAGAAGACTTGGTCCTGAGGATATCCCATTACACAATATTACATGAAGCAAATAGCTTTATGGTGGAATGCAAAATGTGAGATTGAATACATACCACCACAAATGGTATGATCTCAGGTGGATGGCCATTCACCTAAATTCGTACAAGCTCATCTTTGTAGGTCACTAATGGAGTGTGAAAAAAGGACAATTGCTATGGTACTCATTCTGTAGATTGAGAATGAGTTATGGTACTCATTCTGTAGACTGAGTCAAACACTACACATCATATGTGACTGTGCCCTTTAGCTCTCTTTATAGAAAGCAGCATAGGAAACCATGATCTCAAGCAAATGCTTTAGGGAAAAGTGGGGAGAGATAAATGGTCTTTTTGTTTTTTGTTTTTCCTCCCCTATCTAAAAAACTTCCTGAACCTGAATCTTAGTGTGTTGTCTATCATGATACAAAATACGTGTCTAACCTGCTTGGTTCTTACTTTTTCAAAGTTTAAGATATGGAAGTGTTACTTTGTCATACGTCAGTAGCCACATTTCAATGGTTGGAGATGCAAAACATGTGCAGTATGAAGAATCTGAGCAGTCATAACATGGTGCACTGTATATGATATAGAATTAATCACACGACATAATATTTATATTAACAGAAAACTCCTGGGGTTGAATCTGGGACCTTCTGATTGGCAAGTATGCGTCCTAACAGTGACCTATAAACTTAACATTATGGAATTTAAAAAGCTGCCTCATATTAAGCCAGATCATTGATCTACCTGCCTCAGTAGTGTCTTGTCCAGGGTTTCAAACAGCAGTTGCTTTTTTTTCTCCTAATGGAGATACTCAGTATTGAAGTTGGGATCTTGTATACTTAATTTCTCAACCTGGTGTCATGCTTTATGGGAACTCTGGGAGTTGCAATCCCAGTATACTGGAAAATATCAGGTTGGGAAAGAATTTATGCTATGGAGAGCAAATACTCTGCCAATGACCCTGAAAAGACACTTATTTTTTTAGACAAGGCTATTGAAGCAATAATTAAAAATGCCTTCAGATGTGAGACTTGAAGAGTACAGTATTGGACATGCCCATTGTAAATGTAAGACCTCTTGAATTACAGAGCAAAACACATGAATAGCAATAATTACAGTTTTACGGATACCAAAGTAATTCATTTAATGTCAGAAAAAAATCGGGCCAAGGCACAGGTACCCAGGCTTCATTTATGACCATAGATTGTTGTAACTCCCATATGTCAGTGAATGAGTGAATAATGCAGAGATCAAGGTGGTCCATTTAAATTTGCCTTAACCTTTCCTTCAGTGGGACTACAGGAGAAGAGTAATTGACTTAATTAAGCTTTAATCTTGGGAAATGTTGTTCTATAGTTAAGTATTACCACAGTCTTTTTGAATATAAATGAGGCAAAAATTCCAAAATAAATCACTCTGTAAGATGTTAACCTTGATTTCCTACTAAGTAGTGTCTATATTAGCACAACATATTTGGTTCATTACACGTTTAAGAACAACGCAACGTTCAGGTTGGATTGTGTTACTTAGTTTGCAGTTATTCTCTAAAAGAATAACTTTTTAGGGGGGAGGGGAGAAAGCTATTTTGGGCTTCAGAACTTCTTTATAAGCACAAATGCTTCCCTTTCAATATTAGCCAAAGGCTTTTAAGGGTGTTTCTTACCATCTGAGAACTCCGAGAAGAAATCACCTTCATTAGGACCCATTTGATGAACTTGGCTTATACTTTGACATGGCTAACTTCTGTTAAAAATATTCATTTTGTGGTGTTAGTAATGCCAGCCCTTTCTCATTCTGATGTGGTTCCCAATAACCATTGCAATAAAATCTCTAAGTTCAGTGTTTTCCCCTTCCGGCCTAACTCTAATTAATAATGCTGAAATGCTCAGTGCAATTTATTAATTTCCTGGTCAAAGGCATCTCATTTTATCAGCCTTTCCTCCTTCACAGTCTACCTCCCACTCCCCCAACTTGGTTCCTTCTAACTCTCACCATCTGCAGTCAACATTGCCTTGCTGGGGCTGATGATTAAAAATAACTTTCTGCAAGCATGGATGGAATTTTTTGTAGGCATGAACTTGACTTTCTCTTTTCAGACCCCATTTATGTCATGTTCTGGAGTTTACATCTTCCAGAAGATTATTCTTTTTTCTTTTTTAAGATTACAAAGCTGTGAGCTTTCCTCCTTTCTTTTCCTCCTTCTACTCCTTCTTGATAAGAAAAATGCACATGGTTCAACTCAATATTGCTGAATTAAAAATATTTGGAAACCAGATAATACATAAAGCAAACAGATAGCATCAATGAACGAAATAGTTAGGTACTTAAAAAACAAAACATAGTTTCTATCCTTTAAAAAGAAAATCCACCTTGGCTGGTTCTGAACTTCTGATTATATATTAATATATATTGTATTAATATATAGGTATGGCTTAACCTCCATGACTAACTGTGAGCTTGAATTCTGTGCTATCCTACATTTTATTGCTGAATTGATAGTCTGGTATCATAAAATCTAGTATTTCAGACCCAGTGTGCTCTAGTGGTTAAGATGCAGGACCAAGACTGAAGAGACTTGAAGGATAACTCAGCTATTGAAATTCACTGGGCTAGACTTTAATTTTCTACCCTACCTATCTCACAGCTCTGTTGTTGCATAGGAACATTGCCTTCTTGAACTTTTGGAGGAAAGATGGGATGTAATCTAGTAAATAAATAAAACAGAGAAATAATAGAAATTGGACATTTACTTTTTAAAAATAATTTTATTAAAAGTTTTAAAAACAAAAGTTAAAAACTAATACAAACTAATATAAAAAAGAAAAAAGAAAAAATCAAAGAGAAAGCTAAAAATGCAAGGAAGAAAGAAAAAGTAGAAGAAAAATAGAAAAGAAAGAAAAAAGATACAAAGAAGTGGCTTCTGATCTTCCTTATAGCAATTATAAGTACAATTATAAATTTATATCTTTCTCTAAAGTTACAACATGACTCTCTTCTTTCTATAATCTATCCTAATCATCAAAACCATAAACTTATTTTTTTTCTGTTTCATGCAAAAAAGTCCATAAGGGGTTTCCGGTCAGCAATAAATGTAGATATTGCCTAGAAGCTCCCTATATTTACTTGACTCTCCTTAAAACACTTGTTTTACATTGCAGTAGTGCCCTCAACGGATTACATGAAACAACAGTTTCTGAGGAGCAACAGTTCAAGAGGCCTATCTCCTCCTGTCCAAGCATACGAGCTTCCTGATGGCATTTAGTAGCCAGAGAATGCTGGTGTTGGGCCTGATGCTGGCTCATTTTCTTCCCTTTCCTCCTCTCAGTCCTTCTTCAGTGAAGCCTGAGACATAAGTAGAAGACAAATGCACCTGCAGCATTTTTTAATTGAGGCAGTGCAACCATTCATACTGTGGTCTTAAAAGTATCCAGGAATTCAAGGAAGGAAGGAAGGAAGGAGGGAGGGAGGGAGGGAGGGGAGGAGAGGGGAGGGGAGGGGAAGGAGGGGAGGGGAGGGAGGGAGGGGGAAGGAAGGAAGGAAGGAAGGAAGGAAGGAAGGAAGGAAGGAAGGAAGGAAGGAAGGAAGGAAACCCATGGAATGAAGAATATGTGAGAAGGAAGTATACAGCTTTTATTCAATAAATGGAAATTGTAAATAAAGCATTATGTTAGGCCAGGTATGGATTTTCAATCTAATTAAAATGGATTATTTTAATAACCCCTTAAGGCTCTATTCTGAAAAGCATTATGAACAGTTTCTGTGAGGCTTCAGTATAGGAGGTTTAAATAACAAGATTGGGAAGTACAACATTTCTCTTAATTTGAGTCTTGGATTATGACCTATGAAATCTTGAGTTAATTTTTTGGGTGCAAAACCAGTTCAGAATGGGCTGAACAAATGCCTTCTGTTATGTGCATGGAAAGGGAATGTTAACATTGTTGTGTATGTATCAAAATATTATTTTCATTTGCATTACCAATCTGGATATACTTCAAAATTTGCTCATAATAATGATGAAAACATGCCATTACTGTGCAGAAAATCTGATTGATGCTCCTTTCCATTTCTGTTAAGCAAAACTAGGCTAGATAAATTATGTATAATAAGTTGCACATGCCTCAGTGAGGATGGCCATTTATACATTGCCAAGAAAGAAAAAAAAATTGTCACCAAAAAGATGATAGAGTGGCAATCAATTTGTATATGTTGGTATATGTACAGATGCTCCTATGGAAAAACTTGCCATAATTTGCCATAATTTTTTTTTAAAGTGTATCTTGCCCTAGTGGATAAGATGATTTATGTGCTCAGTTTCTTGACCACACTTGCAGTGAACAACTTCTGAAGAATTCTGTTTTCCTTCTTATATATTCTTGTTATGGAGGTGCAGTCAACTGAAGCAAGCTTGGTGGTATAAATCTCTCTCTCTCTCTCTCTCTCTCTCTCTCTCTCTCTCTCTCTCTCTCTCTATCTATCTATCTATCTATCTATCTATCTATCTATCTATCTATCTATCTATCTATCATCTATCTATCTATCTAATCATTTATCTATCTTCATCATCATCATCAAACCTAAAGCATTCATGTCTTGCAGATTGCATTAATTCAGAACATTGCTCCATTTCACATCCAACTCACATCTAGTTTTTCCATTACCACCATTCATGGGAAAGTAGTAATTAGCTACTACCAAGCTGTAAATTGCTATATACAGCCACAACAACTTAGATGACACTAATCCATAATTTTTGATGAACATTTAAGCCCCTTCATTCATAATTAAGCCTACATCTTTACTTCCCTATAGGTATTCATCATCTGTACTCCTTAAGATCAGATCACCTTTATTTAGATGTAGTACCTGTACATACATCCCCTTTTTTCTTAATTTCAGAAAAACACAAATTTCTTTTTCTTTCTTTTTCTTTCATTTAATTTCATTCATTAATTCCCGCTGTTTGCCATTTACTCCTCTTACATTCCAAGGCAGATTCATAAATGCAAAGTCTTTAGGCCATGAAACAGCGGGGAGCCCTTGTCCAGGGAGTGGCTAGTTTCATGATTGATTACTGCTATAAGATATTGTTTATTATGAACTTTTATTATACAATCTTATGATGATTGGAGGATTGGGATTGATGGTTTTATTGTTATTGGCTTTGACCTCAGCAGATGTATGATTCTGCTAAACAGCATTCATAGTTTTTATATTTGACTCCTTAATAACTAACTGGAATTAAAACAAATTATCTGTTATCTGTTAATGCTACTATCTTAACATTGCTTCGGATATGCAAACCTAAGCTTATTCATCAAATTTGGAAAGGCTGCACTTTTGTTTGATATCTAGGAAAGAAATGTCTGTGCGCATTTGCTTACTTATTACAGTTGATAACCTGCTTCATTCCACTACTATATAAAATATTCCAGTCCACGTGGTTATTTCTGATTATGCCAATAGGCATACTCTCAAAGGAAATAAACTTTCAATATTTCTTGACATATTTAAAGATGTACAAGCAAGAACAAAGCAACAGGGGCATGCGTGCATAGAACAATGTCAGCTAATTGAGATCAGTTTGTAAATATTTTTAAATTATGTCTATGGACCACTTTGCCACATGAATATGACATAGCAAAATGTTTTTATTGATCAATTCTGTTCATTCAATATTCTAGAAAGTTTCCTCCCTCCTCCCTATCTTTCTTTCTGGTGGAATAAATTCCTCATGCAAATTTGCTATGGACTGGACCAGTGAATTACAGCTAGCCCAGCTACCTCACCTCTATCAGCATCCATATCTAATTCTAGGTCAGCAAGTAGGACATCTTCACATCAGGGTTTTTCACCACTTTGGAAGCAGCTCTTGAATGGCATCACTTGGCTTTGTGAGCTGTATCTCAGTCCTCCTGGCCCCGTACCTGTTTATTGGATCAAAGCTGGTAGCTTCTTCTCCCCAGCCCTGTGTCTCTGCAGAGCTTCTGGGAGATCTGATTTCCAATGGGTGGGGACTCTTGGCTCATCCCATCTCTTAGCTCCTGGCCTCAAGTCAATCTTTCCTCCCTCAATCTGAAGCTCCATTGTCCTGCTCCTAGTGCCAGTTTCAGAAAATATATCTTCCCCTGTCCAGTGCTACAGCCATGTTTTCAGCTACTGGACAAAGCTCCTAGTTGTAAAAGATGCTGACATGCTTTTCTTTCATCATCTCAGCAGATTTAATATACAATCGAGTGATAACAGCTTTACATCTTCCTGTCAGCTGCTCAGTGTTTTCAATAAACAGCCGAACACATGCACAGAACTTGTACTGAAAATGTGGATTGTGGGAGGAAGGAAATCTAGCAATTTATTGGGCAAAATACTATCTTGGGGCTTCCACCATGGGACCCCACTACCACTGATGGGGCATTGTTGTTTGTGCTCTTCTAGGTTGCACTTTGTGCTCCTGCTTTACAGTCTGGTGTCTATTCTAAGTGGCACCACCCTCAAAACTTAATCCTAAAGTAATCTAATTATAGAGCCAGTCTGGTGTAGTGGTAAAGGCATCAGACTAGAAACCAGGAGATGGTGAGTTCTTAGTCCTGCCTTGGGCACAAAGCTAGCTGGGTGACTTTGGGCCAGTCCCTCTCTCTCAGCCCTAGGTAGCAGGCAAAGGCAAAACACCTCTGAAAATCTTGCCAAGGAAGCTGCAGGGACTTGTCCAGGCAATTGCCAGGAATCGCAGCCCCCGCTCCCCCGCATCTAATTGTACAGTAAATCCTCAGTTTAATGTACAGGGCAATAGACAATTTTTTTCCTGGATATCACCTCAAAATTACAGACAAAGTTTATTGTATTTGAAATAATCAGAACAATATGTGTACCTAAGTCAATTTACATCATTTGTGCAATGACTTAATTATGCAAATGATGTTACTGTATCATTTGCACAATGATGTCATTACAGAAATGACAAATTGGCAGAAAGGATGGTGATTTGCCTTATTTGTGTAACTAGGGAAAATGAGGCAAATGATGTAGTTATGCATTGATTTAATAGACATTCATGTTTAATGTACACCCTGCCCCCTCAATGTTCCATTAAGCCAAGGATTTACTGCACTTTTTCTAATACATAAATTACAAGTCCTTTCTCATAAATTAACTTCAACACATTAATAACACATTGGGGTTCAAATGGATCATATCTTGCAGATTTAAGTTCTAATAACCAGTAAAAGGCTCTCATTCTAAAGGCCAAGCATGTTTAGGCTATATAAGCTACCTAGGCAACATGCACAATGTTTGTTGAAAGGGGAAAGTAACTGAAAACTAAGGAGGAAGCCAGAAAATTGTGAGAAAAGGAGGGCTATTGTGTTGGAGAATGGCTAACATGTAACTGACTTGCTTTGCTGGCAAATACTCATTTAGGATCCATTAGAGGAATAAATGCAATATGTAATGGAGATTGCCATTTGAGCAGCTCCTGAAAGGGTTGTGTCAGATGGAGCTACATTTCTGAGTGTAATATATATATAGCCACCTGGTGTTTATTTTAACACTTGGGGTGTTTTTATTACGTTCTCCAGTTATGCACTTTCATAAGTAGCCAACGGGGGAAAGTATCTGCAAAATATGATTAATATCTTCCCAGCCTGAAAAAAACTATGTTCAATGTAGGAAGAATTAAAATAAAAGCCACTTAAAGTCCTTTTAATGAAGCAACCTCTCCTCAAGGCTAGAGGGGATCTTTTATTTCTGTCCAGCCATCCCCTCTCCTTTAATTCCATTCTATCTGCCAGAGATCCTGGCAGCAGGAGAGGCAAACAAAATATAAATGTCCAGGGAGCCCCAAATTCATAAGTCATTTGTCAAAGATCTTATTTATTTGTTGCACCTTGAACTTGTCCTCAGCTGAACTGTGGTAGAAATGGGAAAAAAGTTGTGATGCCCCTCCAGATACCAGAATGAGTCAACAGAATATGCAGTGTTTTTCACTGATGTCTGAAGTGGTACATTTTATTTTATCTTCTTAATCTTCTTGCCTACTCACCCAAAAGTTTAAGGAGTGGTAAACTTTCAGCACCTAAGTTGCCCTTTTACATCCCTAGAGTCTCCTTCCAACTACGTCACTGAAATTTAAGCTGTATGATTTTATGAACTAGAACATTATTCTTTGATTTTTTTTATTAGCTAACATCAGGTTGAGATTTTTAATTTTCTTTTTTTCCGAAATTGCTCAAAGTTTACAGCATTGCCCCACTTGAGTGTGGCCCTTGTTCAGACAAATTAAAATTTAGCATCTGGCTATTACAAGGTTGCTTATCCTTACTATAAAAGCTTTTGGGACAAATTTCCTGACTGGTTTGAGCTGGAAATAATCTCTGTTTATGCTTTTGTTTCAACCTACTTGTTAGGAACTCACCAGATTTGCCTGACTCCTACTGCTCCTATGGATGCTCCCTCAAAGCCCAATTAAAGTAAAATCCACCAATCCTTGATTGGGCATAAAGGTATATTGACAAATATGATGCTGTCTTCATTGCCTGTCCTCATTCTGCCATAGAAATAGGGCCAATGAACAGTGCTGTTCTTACTGCAGGCCAAGTTAAGGAAAGGGTGGAGTTCCCCAGCTTTGTTTCCTCTCCCATCATGCACCAGCTGCTGGCAGGAAAACAGCCACCACTCACTCTCCCTAATGGGTAGTGAATTAAATGCTTAAAATGGCAGGTTTATCTACTACTCAATTTGCCCTACTCACTGTCAGTAGACACTAATTGGGATGTGCAGTGAGGTGGGAGAGAGCTCTCCTGATGCTTCTTGCAACCTTCATCCATGCCTGTTACCCGTTAGATGTGCTCTTCCTGAACACAGGAATCATGCATTGTTGAACTGTGTTCAGAAACAGACCATCTGACAGATAAAAGCAGGGCGATGGAGGAAAGGAAGGATTGATGAGAGAAATCCATCCTGACTAGTGCTAAAAGAACAACCAGGGAATTCAGTTCTGACCTCATAGCCAGCAGTACCTGGAAGTAACTGGTGGACTTCAAGAATCACACAATTGTGATTGGCTCCTGTAGAATAACAATAGTTATCACTATGGTACCTAGTGCTGCCTAAGCTGGAATGAGGTAGGCAAATTGGCATCATTCCTTCATCAAGGGTGAGATACAATAAACTACTATAGTGCATTGCATAACCAGCTGGGGGAACTACAGCTTCCTGGGAGTACCAACATGTCAGGGCAACAGTTGTAGTGCTTGCATGGGAGTACCTAGAAATAATAAAAGTAGTAAAAACAGTGTAACAATACAGCTACACAAAACCCTGACTGTTGGTCTACTACCTGATTGTTGGCAGAAAGCCTGCAATGGCCCCAATGGTTACCAAATTTAGCAGCATGCACCTGGCAGCAGCTGGCTCTCTATCCTGATTTAAATCAGCCTTCTTTGCAGCACAGGACTAGTGTTACTTCAGAAGAGTTAAAACCTGCATTTACAAGATGTCTGATTAAGACCTGACAATGCTAGAGAAAGCCCCAGACATTACATAGGCAGATGCCGGCAGAAGGCAGGTATCTAGTCTCTCCTGCAACTCATTTGAAAATGACCACTGAAGACAGTGCTCTCCAGTGACTGGAGCAGAAGAGAGATGCCCATGGCGGCTCAGACTGGCCAACAGAAACTGGACAGACCCAACCCCTAACTGCATCAGTAACAAAATGGTCAGTGAAGAGAGCTTGATTGTATCTTCAACAAAAATGGTGTCATGGGAAGAGGGAAAATGTTACTTTATAAACAGAATACCTGTAACAAAGATAACTTTAAAATGCCTCAGGTGTGGGCTAAGTTGGAGATGAAGGCAATGTCATGAGCACATAGTAGACAAAAGAGGTCACTGGGGCATATCCATGGTTAGAAGGAAGTTTGGAGGAGCCTTATATCAGGAAAATGTAAACATCAGTGGAAGGAATTGCATTTCATTTAGTTCCCCAAGTATGTGAGAATTTCAGTAGGAAAGGTGAAGTTGTTTGGTTTCTTTTTCTGCACTCTAGCTTTTTCACTGTATGAAAACAATGTGGAGTAACGATTGGTTTTGATGTGACTCGGCTTCACTGCCAATAAACTGTGAGCAAGGAGCCCCTTTGCCAGTCAAGTGTCCTACAGTTATGTTGAGTTTACAATTTCTCTGCTGGCGAGGTGTCCTGGGAACTATATTTTCAATATAGCTGGAAAGCTTGGGATTGGGCCAAGCTCCTTAGGAGCTCTGTGATCTTTGCTTGAATCACTTTCTTGCTCATACATGCTTTTGTCTCAGGAAAAAACGCACATAAGATGGCACATTATGATGTGGAGATAACCACATTATCTCCACCTGTTTCCTTTCACATACTGTACGTGAATGGACACAAGAGAAGCCAAACTTAACATCACTTTAGAAGATGTTTACAGATCACCTTGTTTATGTCCAGACTTCCTTGAACAGTTTTTTAGATGAGTAAACAATCACTTCTTGATGAATAGGGAATGAATAGCATGGAAAGGCAACTTCCCATTTTGCCTCCTACATCTCTCAGCTGCTGTCATTTTAAGAGAAGAATCGATATTTCAGCTAATCAAGGTGGCCTACTTTGCTTCCCACTCAAAAGCAGTTGCTATTTGTTATCCTGATGAGGGCAAGGCCACCTTTGCTGATGTTGCTTTGGATGAACGTGTACTCAACACAGATAAGATGATGGCTTCTGGGCAATTGGTGCCAATTAGAAATAGATTGCATTTGTCAATGTTGCTGCATTGGCTTGGCATTCCAGAAAACGAACAGAGAAATCTATGGCTCTGACTTACATGGGCTTCACATAAAGAATAATTTCTGAAAGATCACAAGGATTCTTGTGCTCCAGGATGTTATAAAATATAGGTGACTTTGGGTAGGCTTTCTGGCTTTAAAACTGTTGACTGGACCCACGTAGACCTTCTTGATGTGCTGGGACTACAACTTCCAACTTTTCAACCACAATGACAATTCTGGAGGGATTCTAGAAATGTTATGGGGTTTCAGTGTGAGTTTGTTCTTGGGGATGACACTTGAGAAAAGTAGAATTTCTTTTGGAAACACAACTCAATGGCTGGGCTTGCATAACATTTCGGATTAAACTAAATGAGGCTGAACAGTCTCACAGTATGTTGTGAGAACTTAATCATTGCCTCATCGTGATCTTTTAATTTAATCATTTTGGGGGAACATAGCAAGTTATGTGAAGACAGTAATTGCATTTTCTTGTTTTGGTAATGTGTTGTGTGAATCCACTCATTATATCAAACTGAAAGCACTAGCAGAACTCTTTTGAAAGACACTTTTTTTAAAGGTAACCCAGGTTGATCTTGAGGCATGATTAAATTCTGTGCAGACCTGCAGCCCAAGCAAAGATGCTTCATCAGGAAAAAATACGATAGGAGGGAAAATTAAGAAATATATGCCTCATGAACTTCTGAGTGAGATTAGCAGCTCTGAGTGCTGCCAAAATATTTGTGCTAAATGCCTAGTTTCATGGGAAGCTTAGGGGCACAATTCAAATGCCAACTTTCAAAGCTTGGTTGCAAACAATGGTCTAAATGCTTTGTAAATATAGTTGAGCTACGGCAGGAGCTTTGATGCCTTGCCTTGTTATGCAGACCAAGGAGGCCCACAAAAGCTGGAACATTTTGGAAGAAACTGTCAAGAATATGCAAAATCAAATTTGAAGGATGCCAGAGCTTTCTGATTAATAATATTTTTAATTTGCTGTATTGATTGCAATGATGAAAAACAATTTCAACTGTAACTTTGTGGGGGAAACAGAGCAAAGTTCTTGTTAAACTTCCAAATAAAGGAGCACTTTTATATAGAATGTTTATTCCAATATGTTACATTCATGATATTCCTTTATTAGAATTTTAATAAACAGATTAGATGAAATGTTGGGGAAACATTGGGATGCTAGAATAAACAAGTGGTAATATTCTCCCTATTTTACCTAACTTTTCTACAGAACAAGATGGCTACAGAATTTGGCATTGTATTCACTCCTTAGCTAGTACACTATATTCTCAAATGTTAACTAGGGATTTTCCAAAGAAGGAGCACCAGCTGTAAAAGGGGAATATCCTCCTCTTTCTTGCTTATCTAGCAACAGAATTCCAATTTAACTTCATTACTAGACTTAGTGTTAAAGTTTCAGAGGGTAATATTACAGCTGTATACCTTGGTGCCCTGAGTGCATTGAAATAGATTTTATGTTTTTACTTTTCACCTACATTAAAACTATATCCCAGTTTGCTCACTAGGAAAATATGCCCTTTTATATATGAAAGCTCTGTGGTTCAGTTTAATAAGGGTTATTAGGTAAGAGTGCTGAAAAAGATCTCTGAGGAAGAGACAAAAGAACTGTTACCAGCCAAAATAAATAATACAGAGAAGAAGGGGGTGGGAATTCATGGCCCAATTCAGAAGTAATGGAAATCAGTGATGTGGGAGCACTTTACCTTGGTGCCCATACAATCCGTCTCTATTTTCTCTCATGAACAAGCGGAGGCAGCTACTACTTGCAGAGCTTTGGTGGATTTAACTTGTAGTTTGAGTACAAACCAGGATTTGAAACATGCTGGCTTTTTTTGCTGATCACTTTTAACAAAATCTGGCTGGCAACAGTTTCCTGGTTGGAGAACTTTAAATCCAACAATGGCCAAAGGGTTTTCCCTCCACATGTTCTTGGAATGTAGTGCCTACCTGGCCTCAGAGATCATGGTCAATGATCATGGATGATGAGAGCTGTGGTCCAACAACATCTGAAGGAACTCAAATCCCCCCAAACGCTATCCTTCAAGGGCAAATGGGAAAGAAGATGATTGAGAAAAGACTTGAGTAGGGAAAAAGAGAAAAAAAAATGTGTGTGTGGGGGGGAGGGGGGAGAAAAAAGGGGAGAAGGTGAAAACTGTCAAGACCCAAGTTAAAAAACCAAGAGCCATAAAGATTTTTACTGCTAGAAGGGTAATGTAATAAAATCTTGAAAGCTTACCCAAGGAATTTTCCTGCACAATTTATACTTAGTGTAGTGAAGGGAGAGTTAGAATAACTCTTTCTCATGTGTTCTCCCTCTCCTGAACTCAAGAATCTCTTCTGTAGTGGCTTTGCTTCCTCCCATAATTGTTTTGGTGTCCCCAAATCTGGTGGGCATTCCATCACAAAAATTGAGTGGATGAACAGGTACTCTGTATGAGCATGAGTGAACAAAACTGTGGAGTTTTCTCTTGTTTCTTTAATTCTGGTCCTGCTTAGTAAGATTTCCCATAAAAAAAACTATGAGCATCAGAGTGGAAGCGTTCCCCTTTTTTGGCAGTGGCATTCCAGATTAAACATACACAAAACGTTTTGAGATAAAAATATTCTAATACTGAAAAATCCCACTCTGACATTACTGGAAGTAGTCTGACCTCAAGACATACCCTTCTGAACTTACCTGCCACTCAGAACTTCAGTAGCGCAGGCTAAGTATTATACCACCAAGTTTTCTGCTACTTGGAAGGACTTTCGTATGAAATGACAATACAGAATAGCCATGGAACTCTTGCAACTAATAGCATCAATTTATGGTCAATGTTTTCTGTCAACTAATCCTCATCAAGAAGCCTCCCAGAAGGTTTTTGCAGCTTTTTAAAAATCTTTTTTTTTTCAAACTGACAATCAAATACAGGCAATATTTTGCCACAAGGTTCACATAACAGAGCAAGAACCATAGTCAACCTTTCAGAGTTAAAAGCCACCAGAGATTACTTATAGCTGATAGAAAACAGAATTGGGGTTCAGTCCAAAATTCCAATCAACAAAATCTGGTATTAGCAGCAAATAATCAAAAGTCAGAGTTTCCAAAAAGTCCGTACAGGGCTTAAAGATAGCAATATCCCCAATATATTTAAATGTGCATAAAAATGACTTGGAAAATGGAGAGGTTAGTGGTCTGGAAAGCTCCATGGTGGCTCTATCTGAACATAGCCTGCATACTTCATGTGGAAAGAGTCCTTCATAGTCTGGACCAGCATATGGCATGCCTCCTTCTGCGTGTATAACAGGAGAGACAGGTGTAGGAGAGAAGACAGATCTGAACTTTGGGACTCTATACTTCCCCTTCCTGCTGAGGACATGAGCACATTCCATCTGTCATGGTAATAAGAGTGGCAGAAGCAGAGGGTACCCCAGTGCCCATAGTGCGGCTCTATATTTGGAGCAGAAAGCAGTAGGAATTCTTTTTTGTCTGTTTTGCACAACCTTGGGCAAACACATTTCCCTACCTGTGGTTTGTTTATGTCTGCCTTCTGTGTGTAAACTTATTATGGCAAAGAAATTATCTCACTGTAGTTATTGGATACTATTGTAATCATAATTTTCCTGCCCTGGATCTCTGTTTCTTCCATGAAATTTAAAAGAAAGAAAGAAAGCTACTGTCCACACCTGGAGAGTTCCCCCATTTCCACATGTTTATTTAATTCTGATATTAGCACAGAATGCAGAATAAATAACTAAAACAGAAAGTACTCTAGAAGCAACTGGACTGAATAAAACAATGAATGAAGAAACATGACAATCTGTTTCCAACTGAAATTGGGCTGGAACAGTTGTGAAGTTCAGAGAAGCAGGTGTTTAGCATCTAACAGTTTAGAATTCATTTATATTATTCAGAATTCATGATGTGTTTTGTTTGCTGACAGTTGTTTATCCTGGAGTTTTATGCCTCATTCCTTAACTGGCTTGGACAAAAAGAGAACAAGTGAAACACCACAGGTAAAATTATCAGAGTGGTGAAAAAGAGAGATGTCATTCCATTATTGGCCTCATTGAGGTTTATGGCTGTGCCAAATATTCTCCCCAGAATCCACATCTGGGGAGGTGGGAAGCAGAGTCCCCCCCCCCCAAGAGTGGAGGTTACAATGTGAAGGATTAGTAGAAGGGAAACAACTTTCAGAGGCTGTTCTTTAATTTAATTGGATGAGTCAATTAAACATTTCTTTAAAAGCTATTTCTGTACAATACCAAGTGTTTCTTTAGTGCTTTCAAAGGGAGTTTAAAAATCCTAGAATCACCAACCTCTGAAAGTAGTTATGGCTATGCTTACACAACATGCTCTTCCATGCTTACTTTAACTGGGATTTATTTAATTAAACCAATTGTCAGAGTTCGCATGACATGACATGCTAAATCATGAACTAAACACATGTGTTGAGATCATTCAGCATCCTAGGTTAAATGTGATTGGTTACTTTGTGGTTTACATTTTCAATATACCTGTGAAAGTGTCAGCATTACTCACACCACTTTCATCAGTTCCCCCTTCCTCATCTTCCTGGGTCTAATTCTTTTCATTCATTATTCACATGAAAGAAGTACCATGTCAGTAATTGGGAGCAAATCCTCTTGGACTCTGCCTCTGTCACAATAATTAACCCTGCATGTAAACATCCATATGTTCATTCAGTTATCTGCAAAGACAAACTTTCAAACTGGCTACACATGGACTTCCATAATGGGAATCAGATTATGCCAGTGTTTTGATTGTATCTTTATTTTTATTTATCTTTATTTATTCAATTTAGAGGCTGCTCAACTCCAAATTATCTCTATCATCTATACTTATATTTTTCAGTAGCAGTTCCATGCTGCAGTCTTGATGCATCTTGTTTATTACATTCAGCAATGCAATTACCAAGAATTTACCCTCAAAATGTTTGCTGTTTCTTTATCTTTCTATTTCCTGCACCTACTGCTCTGGAAGACTCACACAGATGTTAGTTGAAAAATATTGGCTCTTTGTTCAATGGAAATACCAGCATCAAGAATAGTGAATGTTTCCAAGATGATTCTCAGAAAGTCAAATTATGGAAAGCAACTACAATGGATGATTTGTGTTTACAGGTTTGTTTCTTGCTTAAAGTGCACCATTTGGGTTTTCCTTTGGGAGATCCTTCAACTAAACAACTATCTATTTATGGCAGACAACTGTACAGACATCACAAAATATGAACCAATGATGCATTGAGGATCCTTCATTCTGATACATGGCTTAGACATAATTTGCAAATTATCTTCCAGCTTGGTTTTCCTTAACAGGGACTTAGTCATTTTAAATAATGCTGCCATGGATGCATAAATAAATATGTTTATAATATAAACATATATATAAATATTGCTATCCATGGATGCAAAACAAATGGAGATATAAACATGCTTTATGTAGGTTCAGATCTGAGCTCTTACCCATGATCTCTTGAATCAAGGCCATGATTATCATGATGGCCATGAACTTGCAAGCTGTGTTCTCATCCACCCCAAGCGAAGTTTTGGTTTTGGGGGAATTGAAATCCCCCAAGACCAAAACTCTAGGAAATTCCACTATCCCCCACCCACCCAACAGTAAGATTAAGCAGGTCAAATAGGAGAAAAAGTTATGCAGCAGAAAGCTGGTATAGCAGCAACATCCCTAACTTATTCTGAAAGCCCAAACTCACAAATAATATCTCCATTCAGGTATCTGCAGAATAGTGTCTCTGGTCACCTGCACAACATCCCAGCTGACAATCATCACTCCACTCTCTTACCATGGGGTTGTGGCTGATGCAATACCTGAAAACTGGATGGGCACCTCTCCCCTAGGACTTGCACTTCTGGGTAGTGTGTGAAGCTCCCCCTTTATCATCTTTTGGCTTTTATCCAAAAGGTGATTTACAGTCCATGACATTTCTCTCACTTCCCTCAATTAAATGGCTGCAAAAACTCTCCCAAATCTTTACTTTCTCTTTTTGGCCACCCAGTCCAGTTCTTCAGATGTTAAGCAGTCCAATAGCCAGGTCCCACTTTTTGACCTGATTATTGATTGTCACCTCCAGTTCTCTGAAAATGTGCCCAAGAACAGTTTCTTAGTGGTGGATCTCAAGCTGGCTGCTGCATCTTTGCCCTTGCTGAAGTATCTAACCACTTCAGCTTTAACTGCCAAGAGTATTGAGAAATCCTTTCTCCAGCTACCAGCACTGCTAAAGGTTAAAGTTCTAACAAGCATGATACCTCAGGGCTTAAATCTCAGCAACCTGATGACTCTCCATCCAGGGAGACATCAGCAGCAGCTACCATCCATTCTGCTTGAGGTTATCCAAATCTTGTTCTCTGCTACCTATCCATTCCAGCTAACTGTTGTTATCCTTTCCACATTTTCCTTATCCTTGCTTTTGATCCACTATTCCTCTCATCTGACTTTCCACTCCACTCCAGACTTGTTTCAATTCAATAACCTCAAAATATACTTCTCAGCATAGCTTCTACCACTTCTCTTTTTAATCAGTTCCTTCTACTCAGTTCTATCACCATCTCCATCTCAATCCATTTACTATCTACTCCTGAGATAGTACAACCCTTCCACACTCAGTGCTATCTTAAATATATATATATTCTCCTTGAAAATCATAGAATTCTGGGTTTGGGGTTGTTTTAAAGTGGACGTGAGTCAAATATGTTTCTGTTTCTTATGGTTGTAATCCTAAACTGAAAACGGGAAGAATCTGAGTGAGATTTCTGGAAATTGAGGTGAGAGTTGACATCTTCAACATTTATTCTAGTTACATTATCCACATACATAGTATTATTTATCTTTCTTTCTTGACTTTTACATAGTCCAGAAACCAAGGTGTGTTGACAACTGTTGACTGGCAGTGATGGTGATCATTGGTAGTGGTTTTGCATATATAAATCTGGTGGAGATTTGACAGGGATGGAGAACTTGTAACTCAAAGGTCAAAGATGATTGGGAGACTTTCACTTGAGTCTTACTTGGTTTGAGTAGAGGCTGTCTTTGAATTCCTACTCTTTATGTATAAGAATATGAATGTCTCCTTTTATGTGGAGAAAGGGAGATTAAATGTTTTCTTAAAGAGCAGATGGGCCATGGAACCACCCAGCAATATCATATTGCTGATAAAATTTTACCCATGGTCTTCTGTACTGCCAGTGGAATGACTTGAATAACAGCCTTTATTTCCTTGCTTGGTAGTTAGCAGATGACTTGCTCATCTGATTGGCAAGGACCAGATGATTGACTTCCTGTTGTTTAATGGCAGTCAAGAACTAGCACAGTGAGCTGCTGGGAAGGAGCAGAATGGGATGAAATTGTTAGTGTATGTGCATATTTGTACATATATCTGTATGCAAAGGAAGGCACTTATGCATGTGTGTGAATAGGTGTGTGAATGCAACCAGTCTGTCCTAGGGGTTGAAAAAATTGCCTACCCATACCTTACAGTCTTTGGATATTTACTTGGATGTAAGGTCCACCACATTCTGTGCAGCATACTTAACACAGGATTATAAAACATTATATTTGATACATTTGAAAAGCTACTTCTGTGATTCATTTGCAAGCAGTGGTCACAAATATCTTACAGAACAAATTCAGAGCACAAAGTAATGGACAAAGCTATAGCTGCAGCTGAAACTTAGCTCCTCCCCTTCATTCCTCCATTGCTAAGTACAGCACCATTACTCTTTCTACTTTAATCAACAGCTTGCTTAGTTTGTAAAAGCAGGAGGAATGTTTTTTAAGGAACTGGAAGAGCAAATTTAAGCCCAAAGGAGAATTAACAAGTTGAGTTGACAGGATGGAGTGGATTAAAGATATCAGGATTAAAGCTCTCAGGGACATAATACTTGGCAGATTTTTATTAGGATGGAAAGAGTTAAATAGTTTTAAACTGGGTGATCATACATGTCATTTCAACAAAAAGAGCATTAGAAATAGAAGCAAGCATCATTAGTAGCAAGCTAAAGAACAGTGCTGTATTTGAATATAAATATTTTAGTGGTGGGGAGGTGGCTAATAGGAAAATTATATGTTACATGTATGCATGTATGAAAGAAATAGAAGATGCAACAGTGATTCTTATGGTATCTGAGAGAGGAAGAAAAAAAGAGTATAGAATTGACAAGGTAGCAAGAGATAGGGATCTTGAACCTCATGATGAGGACAGTGCAGGGAGGGAATTATATGATATAATTGGGAGGCATGAAATGTTAGGCCTGTTAGAGTTAAATCTCATAGGACCCAATGTGACAGATCAATAGTTGATGGAACTGAATAGGTTGTCTCTGGATCTACTGTTACAGTTGCAGAGTTTATATGGATAGAAATAAAGCCAAATAGTGGGAACACAGATGAGTTCACTTAGAAAATGTGCACTGCCCTTCCCATTGCTGGACTTCCAAGGCAATGTATGCCCGCTGGCAAATGCAGCCCTTTGCCTCACCTCTGCAATCTATATATAGGTCACCTGAAAAACACAGCAATGGAGCTGAGTCCTTACTACCATGGAGAGATCTATCTCAGCCTTATTGGAATAGAGGTGAATATTAATTTGGCCAAACCATAGTCGGAATGTGTCTGACTCACTCTGACACTTGAGGAGGAAATACAGAGAAAGGATGTCAAGAGGTTTCTGAAAAGGAGACATTCTGAAAGAGGTTATTTTACCTATTATGTCACATGCAGCATTACATGCAAAATGTACTTATTATTACTCTTACCCTCCCGCTGCCACCTCCATGCTTTCCGCCTCTTAAATCCAGCACAGCTAACCATTACTTCAACGCCCAGAGTCGCTTGTTTCAGATGGATGGCTATACAAATTGAATAAATAAATAAATAAATAAATAAATAAATAAATAAATAAATAAATAGGGGTTGAAGCACTGTTTGCCATTTTGAGAGTAGTTTTTCCTCAACCAACCAACCAACCAACCAACCAACCAACCAACCAACCAACCAAGATATACATCCAAATAATGAGAGCTAATTGGCACAAAGTGTTTGGTTTGTTTAAGTTCCTAAACCCAAATCAAATAATAATAATGAGAGAGTGCTAATAGGGTCTGAAGCCACTGTTGGAGAAATCTTCCTTTAAGTTGAAATCAAGAAATATATCCAAATAATAAGAGAACATTATCTGGTGATGAATGGATAGATGGGCTCATGTCTCAGATGCCAGACTTATACTACTGCTTCTTAAGTGGCGAGAAGTCAGTGGGAGGGCTTGTTGATTCTCTGTTGTAGACAGCAAATTGTCTGCATTGCGTGATGGCTCATCAGGAGCTTTATAAATTTTCCTTTTGTTGAAAAACTGAAAAACATCTGAAAAAAGGAAAGAATGAGAGGCAGATTTCCTTACGTAGATCGTATGTCGGGTGCAGCTTATTGGGATTCAAATTATGTATGATTGGTATGACACATTGCCAGGGACATTAGATGTCTTGGAAGGGAATTAATATAACTTTGCATGGCAGCATCCTGAGGTTCAATCCTTGCCATTTATTTTAATTATAAAAAGAAAAGCACCTGCACTGTTCATACTAAAACAAAAGTCATACTAAATCAACGGTTAGGCTTACAACATTTTATATATTTTATTTTCTGAGAAGTCTTTGCTATCGTTGGAAATTTGAAAGCATACACACTATTTTAAATTCTTTAGTTGGCCCAGAAAAGGTATAATTTTAATATAGATTCTTAATTTAAAGGGTCCCCAGCAGTGGAAACTGAAGACCTATTACTCCTCATTCCAGAAGACAAGACCTGGTAGAGACCAGCCTTAGAATAGCAAGTACAATGCAACCCACGAGCATACTTGCAAGCCACCAATAGGAGCTCAATTTCTCTCCTGTTTTGGCCACCGTCTGTTATAAAATAAAACAAAGGGGATGAAGGAGGGTTGCCCAGTCTCGGCCAGACCACAGCACCTGCCTGATGGGTTGTGGGCAGTTTGTGCAGACCTGAAGTAGGCAGTACTGCATTGGGCACCTGATCTATCCCAGCATAAAGCAATATCACAGATTCATGTCCCCTTACTCTTCTGTACTGAGTGGAAGATAAGGAGCTGTTTCCCTTATTCTTAACAGTGTTCCTTTTCCAGCTTGTGTGCAAGCCAGGTACTCCAGCCTTTCCCAATACCTCTTAGCTTATGCCCTTTAATTAAAACAGAAGACAACAATTGGTATATGTATTGGGAAGGCATTTTGCACACAAAGATTATAGGAAAAAGCACAGATATTGTTGCCACCTCTTCTTCCTCAGAAGCCCACTTGTGGAAGATGTAACTTCATATGCACTTTCTCTCAGCGCCTTACAACCGATTGACCAGAAGGGGCTGTGAGGTGCAGATAGAGAATTGGGGATTTGCTTTGTGTTCCCTCTTCATCTCTTATTCTGCCTGTTCTTCTTTTATGAGTCCACTAATCTCAGGGTCTCTTCCTTCCTGCCTTTGTTCCCTGGACAGAGTAAGAGCAATATTCTCTGCTTGACTCTCCTCCAGGCAGGATGTAACTTTCCGAGTGTTAGGCTTTTCCTGTCTATCTCATGTTTTTCCTTTGAATAAAGCTTCCTGTTAAGGTTACAAAACCAGCCTCACTAATCCTTCCTCAGGTTAAATTCCCATGGTCTAGGAATACCTGCTCAAGTTGCGTCTTCCAAACCTCTTTCTTTTTCCACATTCCATTACCCTCTAATGGACTATTGGATAGTCATGGCTATGTCCATTTAGTCACCAGCAGTCAGACTCAGCTGGAGGGTGTTTCTAATCTTCATTGAAGCTAAAACAAGGATTTAGATACTTATGTGTTTTTAAAATTTCATAAATTTAAGACACTGTATGCTGAACCACTCTTGGAATTCATAGCAACTTGATTAAGTGCCATCCAGCTGGTGCTGACTCTTAGCAACCACACAGATTCTCTCCGGGATGATCTGTCATCTGTCTTCAACTTGGCCTTTTAGATTTCTCAATGGCACATTCACTGCTGTTGTAAATGAGCCCATCTACCTCTTTTAGCTGGTTATCCTCTTCTCTTCCTTCAACTTTTCCCAGCATTATGGACTTTTCAAGGGAGCTTGATTTTCCTATAATGTGTGCAAGATATGATACTTTGTCTTTGGTCATTTGTACCTCAAGTGAGGATAGATTTTTTTATGATCCATTTGTTGGTTTTCATGGCTGTCTATAGTAACCTTAAAGGTCTCCTCCAGCACCAAAGTTCAAATGTCTCAATACTGTTTCTATCCTGCTTCTTCTAAGTTCAACTTTTGCAACCATAGAGTGTCACAAGACATGTGTCACAGCATCTGAATAATTTTTCCATGGCCTTGATTGCTAACCTACCAAGTGCTAGTCTGCACTGTATTTCTTGACTGCTGGATCCTTTACTATTGATGGCTGATCCTAAAAAACAGAAGCTATCAACTGCTTCAGTGTCTTCACAATATCTGAGGCTGGTTGCTAAGTGAAATAGGAGAACCTGCAAAAAAAAAAGTTTTTAAAAAAAGCCTTATGAGATGTTGACATAAGAACGTTGTGAAGTGAAGGAAGGAAGGCAGAAAGAAAAAAAAATAATGGGATTCGTTCTACCTACTAGCTATGACTGGGCTCACCTGCTGCAAAAGGGCCATATATCTAAACTCAACTGTATTTTATAGAAAGGAAAATAGCTGTTGGTGATGTGGTTCATGTAACTGTTCAGGCTTTAGATAGGAATCAAGTTTGGCTTGCTTTCCATATTTAATATACATATTCTCCAAGGCAAGGTTTATGCAAATATATTCAAATAACTGCCGATATGTTGTGCCTAGCAGTTTCTGTTGCAATCTGCTATCTGACCTTGAATCAGAAGTCTATGCATAGATAACAGATTGCCAAATACATTCTAACCATAGAAAGAATGCACAGGCATAGAAGACAAATGCTTACTATTTTTCTAGCTTGTACATACTCTACCCCCTTCATGGATCACTGCCTTGTCATGGCGAAGGGGCTTGTGTAACTCAGTGAAGCCATGAGCTATATCGTGCAGGGCCACCCAAGACGGACAGGTCATGACAGAGAGTTCTGACAAAATGTGGTCCACTGGAGAAGGAAATGGCAACCCACTCCAGTATCCTTGCCAAGAAAACCCCATGGACAATGTTAAAAGGCTAAAAGATATGACGCCGGAAGATGAGCCCCTCAGGTCGGAAGGTGTCCAATATGCTACTGGGGAAGAGCGGAGGGCAATTCCAAGTAGCTCCAGAAAGAGTGAAGCGGCTGGGCCAAAGCCGAAAGGACGTTCAGCTGCGGATGTATCTGGAAGCGAAAAGAAGGTCCGATGCTGTAAAGAACAATATTGTATAGGTACCTGGAATGTAAGATCTATGAACCAAGGCAAGCTGGATGTGGTCAAACATGAGATGACAAGATTGAACGTCGACATCTTGGGAATCAGCGAACTGAAATGGACGGGAATGGGTGAATTTAATTCGGGTGACCATTATATCTACTACTGTGGGCAAGAAACCCTTAGAAGAAATGGAGTTGCACTCATAGTCAATAAGAGAGTGGGAAAGGCAGTAATGGGGTACAACCTCAGAAACGACAGAATGATCTCAGTGCGTATCCAAGGCAAACCATTCAACATCACAGTAATCCAAGTCTATGCCCCAACCACTGACGCTGAAGAAGCTGAAGTTGACTGGTTCTATGAAGACCTACAACACCTTCTAGAACTAGCACCAAAAAAAGATGTCCTTTTCATCATAGGGGATTGGAATGCTAAAGTAGGAAGTCAAGGAGTAATCGGAATAACAGGCAAGTTTGGCCTTGGAGCACAAAATGAAGCAGGGTAAAGGCTAATAGAGTTCTGTCAAGAGAACAAGCTAGTCATAGCAAACACTCTTTTCCAACAACACAAGAGACGACTCTACACATGGACATCACCAGATGGTCAATACCGAAACCAGATTGATTATATACTTTGCAGCCAAAGATGGAGAAGCTCTATACAGACAGCAAAAACAAGACCAGGAGCTGACTGTGGCTCAGATCATGAGCTTCTTATTGCAAAATTTAGGCTTAAATTGAAGAATGTAGGGAAAACCACTAGACCACTCAGGTATGACTTAGATCATATTCCTTGTGAGTACACAGTGAAGGTGATGAATAGATTTAGAGGATTAGATTTGGTAGACAGAGTGCCTGAAGAACTATGGACGGAGGTCTGTAACATTGTACAGGAGGCAGCAACTAAAACCATCCCAAGGAAAAAGAAATGCAAGAAAGCAAAATGGCTGTCTGATGAGGCATTACAAATAGCTGTGGAAAGAAGGAATGTGAAAAGCAAGGGTGAAAGGGAAAGATATAAGCAACTGAATGCAGATTTCCAGAGAATAGCAAGGAGAGATAAGAAGGCCTTCTTAAATGAACAGTGCAAAGAAATTGAGGAAAACAATAGAATGGGGAAGACTAGAGATCTCTTCAAGAAAATTGGAGATATGAAAGGAACGTTTAGTGCAAAGATGGGCATGATAAAGGACAAAAAAGGCAGGGACCTAACAGAAGCAGAAGAGATTAAGAAGAGGTGGCAAGAATACACAGAAGAACTATACAAGAAAGATCTTAATGTCCCTGATGTCCACGCTGGTGTGATCGCTGACCTTGAGCCAGACATCCTAGAGAGTGAAGTCAAGTGGGCCTTAGGAAGCATTGCTAACAACAAAGCTAGTGGAGATGACAGTATTCCAGCTGAGTTATTTAAAATACTAAAAGACGATGGTGTTAAAGTGCTGCACTCAATATGCCAGCAAGTTTGGAAAACGCAACAGTGGCCACGGGATTGGAAAAGGTCAGTTTACGTTCCAATTCCAAAGAAGGGCAATGCCAAAGAATGCTCAAACTATCGCACAATTGCACTCATTTCACATGCTAGCAAGGTTATGCTCAAAATCCTACAAGCTAGGCTTCAGCAATACATGAACCGAGAACTACCGGATGTACAAGCTGGGTTTCGAAGAGGCAGAGGAACTAGAGATCAAATCGCCAACATTCGCTGGATCATGGAGAAAGCACGAGAGTTCCAGAAAAATATCTACTTCTGCTTCATTGACTATGCAAAAGCCTTTGATTGTGTGGATCACAACAAACTGTGGCAAATTCTTAAAGAGATGGGAGTACCAGACCACCTTACCTGTCTCCTGAGAAATCTGTATGCGGGCCAAGAAGCAACAGTTAGAACCGGTCATGGAACAACCGATTGGTTCAAAATAGGGAAAGGTGTACGACAAGGCTGTATACTGTCACCCTGCTTATTTAACCTATATGCAGAGTACATCATGAGAAATGCCAGGCTGGAAGAATCACAAGCCGGAATTAAGATTGCAGGGAGAATCATCAACAACCTCAGATATGCGGACGATACCACCCTAATGGCAGAAAGTGAAGAAGAACTAAAGAGCCTCTTGATGAGGGTGAAAGAGGAGAGTGCAAAAGCTGGCTTGAAACTCAACATTAAAAAAACTAAGATCATGGCATCTGGACCCATCAATTCCTGGCAAATAGAAGGGGTAGAAATGGAAGCAGTAACAGACTTCATTTATTTGGGCTCCAAGATCACCGCAGACGGAGACTGCAGCCATGAAATTAAAAGACGCTTGCTCCTTGGGAGGAAAGCTATGGCAAACCTAGATGGCAAGGTGACATCTCTGCTTTTTAATATGCTGACAAAGATCCGCATAATCAAAGCTATGGTTTTTCCAGTAGTAATGTATGGCTGTGAGAGCTGGACCATAAAGAAGGCTGAGCGCCGAAGAATTGATGCCTTTGAACTGTGGTGCTGGAGAAGACTCTTGAGAGTCCCCTGGACTGCTAGGAGGTCAAACCAGTCAATCTTAAAGGAAATCAACCCTGATTGCTCATTGGAAGGACTGATAATGAAGCTCAAGCTCAGATACTTTGGTCACCTAATGCGAAGAGAGGAGTCTTTGGAGAAGACCCTGATGCTGGGAAAGATTGAAGGCAAAAGGAGAAGAGGACGGCAGAGGATGAGATGGTTAGATAGCATCACTGAAGCAATGAGCATGAAACTGAGCAAACTCAGGGAGGCAGTGAAGGACAGGAAGGCCTGGCGCAATATGGTTCATGGGGTCACAAAGAGTCGGACACGACTTAACGACTGAACAACAACAACATACTCTACGTGCCTGAAGCCTATAGAAGCCAATCCAAAGTAGTTCCTGAAACATTTCTTGAAGACTTAGTTAAGGACAGCCCAGGTAAACTCTCATAACTGTGAGATACATTTAGAGGCCTTTGGGACAGAATCTTCTTAGCACTTTCAGCTTGGGTAAAATCTTTATTTTGCTTTTTGTGTGCTATAGGAAGATAACTGCTGCCCAGATGAGGACAGATGGCCTTAGGGTAAAAATGAATGTATTTCAAGTTAAATGCTGCAAAAACATAAATGTGTGCAGTCCATTAGAGCAGGGGGTATAAAGTAGCCATTTTGAGTGCTGCTTGCTAAAATAAAAACTGTGTTCGCAACCCAGTAACTTTCCTTTCATTAGATGTATAACCCAAATGGCAAACATTTGAAAACACTCCAATTCAGTATCTATACTGAATTATGAATACTTAAACATTAAGCTGATACTTTGTGCGACTTCAATAATTTTCCTGCTAATAAAATATTTGTTTTAATTTTTAAAAATATTTTAGATATTTAAATATACAAATTCCTGAAGTGTTTGTATCTGCTATGTTTCTTTAAGGCCTTTAACCAATTGTAGTGTCACACACAGTCCAATTCTCCAAATGCTAAGAGATGTCAGGGGTTCCAGAGTCTATATGGATTTCATTTTCTTTGGAAGAAGATCACTAGAGACTTACTTGGCAAGTTTGGAATTAACAAATGTACCGGCTGAGCAGTACATTTGTAAATTCCAAACTTGCCAAGTAAAGCTCCCCAAACAGTTAAGCTTAGTTTCATTACTCATCCTTTCCCATATTATCTCCAAAGTACTGATTTTAGTCTTAGAACTGCAGTTTGTTTTTTTCTACAGAAAATATTGAGTGACATCTTTTCCAGAGAATAGAGAGTTGAGGAAAACATTCATGTCCTTTTGTGGCTACTAGAAACAAAAGCATTGTGGGCTATTTAACACAGTACTTTGCTGAACAGATTACACCTTTTCAGAGATGTATCAGGACCCAGACTTGCTAGCAGCTTTCTTGCCAACCTTCTCTTAGAAAAAAGAATCAGTAAGTTGGAGGAGATCCTGAGAGATCATTCAGCTGAACTCTAGTCCTACCACAATGTGTTTTGGTAAATCTGCTGCTGCCGTCATGATATATTCATTTGTTTCTCTTGTCCTGAAATCAGGACTGGCCTTTCCTTCTGGTTTTGCAGTGCTCATATTTTTGTTGTTGTTGTTAGATTTACTACATGAGGGGTCGTGATGTCCTAATTTTTGTAGGTTCCACATTTAAAGGTTTTGTGTGATGTTTTAAGGTTGTATACAGAAGCTCAGTATGTTTTAGTCTGGTCATTTTTAACTTATGATTAGAATTGAGAATTTGCAAGATGCAGTATTAATGGTTTACTGTTGAATTTACTCCGTCAATATTTTTTATAATCTTACAAGAAAAATGCAGTCATAATGCATGTTAAAATATTATTGAAAAATTAATAAATTTGTTGACTAATAAATATTCGTATAAAAATCAACTTGACAAACCCATTGGACCAACCCCAGTCACTAGGAAAAGAAACGGTAGACACTATGGCTAGTAACAGTACTATCATGCTTCCTCACCACAAAATCTGGCTCAATGCTTGCACTCTTCAATGAGTTATATTCAATGTTCTGGAATGGCTGGATCTGAAAGGATTTAAAGCAACAGATCTAATGTCTATCTCAAGGATCTCCAACCTTTCTGGGTTGGTGGATACAGATGAAATTTTGATAAGATGCTGGTTGTATACTCTTACAAATTGGTTGCCTGGGAGAGTAATACAGCCAGTTACAGAACACCGTTTTATCAAAATGCCACTTTTCACTCCTTCTGGACCTTGCTCTTCCCAGAATACTCCTTATTATCCCAGCTGTTCTTTCTCCTTTTTCTGGGCCAATGAGCATAGGATGGACCTGGTTATCGTTTTATTTTCTGAGAGATCTAAAGGGGCTCATTAGTATTCTGGGAGGGGAAATAAACACACTTCGTGGTCTGTCAGCTATCTATACACATATGTCTTTGTGCCTGTGTTATATAAAAAATCAGGTGGGACAGAAAATTGTACAAGTGTAATGGGAAGCATCTGAGAACATGGGAAGCAGAGTTCCTCCTTAGATTAATCCACACAATTCAGTTTATTGTAAGCCAGAGACAAATGAAAAAGGTGTTGTTGTTTTTTAAAGAAACAGGAACATGGTAATTCCTGCTATGAAACTCTTGTGGAAAGCAGCTGTCTCTTGAATGTGCAGCCACATGTCTTTCCTGGTTCTGATGTCCACCAGATGCTTTGGACTTCAACTTTAATTTAGTCATGTAGGTAGGGAATTCCTTCTATTTCATTAAACTTGGATGTAGAGTGGATGAATTTCCTCTGATCTTTGTTTTGGCTACCTCTTTTACATCTGTGGCTGGTGGGATTAGTGCTAACACAATTCCTTCAGGAGACTTCATCTGCAAAGCCAATTTTTGGTGGCTCCTTGAGAGTCTAAACTAACCCGGTATACAATAGCCTTGCTCCTGGCTTCATCATGCTAGTTGCTCTTACTCCAAATGAGGACTTCTGCAATTGCAATCTCAATTTGAAATTTACTAAAATGGAGTTTCAATGAAGAGTTTATTTTCCCAGTTTGGATTAGTCCATAACACTTCTTGCTCTGAATAAAATATTTGACCATATTGCAGGACTACAAGTTAAAGGACAATGATTTAAAGTAATTCATTTTAACCAGTATAGCACACTTGCCAGAATGATTTCCCTTATCATTATAGTCATGGTCTTAAAACGACAGTACATCAAGACTCGACTCAAATTAACGTGGCTGAAATGCTCACTATAGCCAGCACTTGCAATAAATAGCTGATGCAATGCCAAGGGGAAATTAGTTTTCAAGTGACACCTGTCCCAGGTGCAGCAGGCATAATTTGCTGGCCAGGTATTTGAGAACATTATTTTTGTTAGTTAAGAGAAGTAATGGCAGCCAGCAATAATTCTTCCAGCTTGATATCCCTTACTCTCCTTGAATGTTGTATAAAGATCTTGGGTAATCAAAGTTCAGTATCTAAAGCCCAAGCTCAGAAAGTTTTACTTCTGAAACTATAGAACAATGGCTATATTCACAAACTATCATTCCACATATTTGTTTCTGGATTAGCTGGTTGTGGGAACCCAACCATTATGGGTTGTAAATGGTCTGCAGCTTAGTACTGTATGAATCCAATTTGCTGTGGTTAATTCAATAAACTATGGTCAAACCAACCATGACTTAGCATGATATAGTCAATCAAATCAGTTAAATATGAACCATTGAAACTGAATTTTAGTTTGTGGGAAGCTGTTTTTATGAATGAATTATAGGTAATTATTTAGTACATATTTTACAACATATCTGTATCCAAGAATGGCAGATAGAGAATTCTCAAGGTGATAAACCATATCAAATATGCACATTATAATAAAGAAAGATTTTGTTAAGGGTTGTCTGAATTCCACCACTTTTCTGGCATAGCTGGGGAAGCAAAGGCTTTGATTCATTTGTAGATTGCAACAAAAATAATATGAAAAAGTCTCCACTGTTTTCCATAGGCACCATAACCAACAATTTGCTCTTGTATAAAGAATCTCAGAGGACTGAACAGGAAATAAGTGATGATGATTTGAAAGAGATTCCTGCCTCTCTCTTACAGTTCAGTTATGACTGAACTTGAGAATATTATAACAGATGGGATAGAGCTGGCTAATGTTGCCTTTTGTTTTTGACTAAGGATACAATATTTATCATGTAGTATTCGATTTGGCTTGTTTTCAGAAACCCCAAGGGAAGAATGGCCTTTTTCTGATCCCAAACATTTGTTATTTTATTCTCCCTGGATTTATAATGATAACTGCTCCAATCAAGTAATAGCTAGCATCATTACTGGGAATGATTTTAAAACCCTGGAACCTTTTTTTTTCTTCCCTTCCTCATAGACCTCAGGCAAGAGAGAATTGATTTGCAAGCCAGAAATCTAGATGTATGAAACCCGCAGCTCCCCATATAGATAGTTCCACTAGGCACCTACACAACCAAGTGTGTGTGCATGCATGTGTACCTCTGAGTCACTCTTGATTCCTGGGGACTGCCTGGACAAGTCCCTACCCTTTTCTTGGCAAGATTTCAGAAGTGGTTTGCCACTGTCTTCTTCCTATGCCTGAGAGAGTGACTAGGCCAAGGTCACCCAGCTGGCTTCGCGTCTAACATGGGACTGGAACTCACAATCTCCTCGTTTCTAGCCTGATGCCCTAACCACTACACCAAACTGGCTCTCACACAACCATGTAGTTGTTGGTTGTTAGTAACTGTACAGTCTTAGGTCTTAAGCCAGAATTCCTCCACTATAACTACTGGGCTTAACAACAACAACAACATGCGGATACAAACAGCCAAAATGTTAGTAGTAGCTTAGGTGTTGAAGACTGGGGAGGCTCAGGTTCAGATCCATACTCAGCCATGTATGCTGCTTTGAGCCGAAAGGGAGATATATTCTAAGAAAGCAAGCAAGCAATGGCAGGAACACTTCACCCAATACCTGCTACCTTAACAGAAGTGGAAAAGCTGTTTAAACTCTGACCTTACTGAATGCCCCTTTGGAAATGAACTTCAAGGCAAAGTGAAGTGCTGCTGAGATGCATGATTTGATTTGATTTTTAGAAAAAACATTCTGAAAGGCAGCAATTGCCTCCTGCAGTTAGAGTGCCATAGGTAGCTTACGGCTTAATGCTATAAATGAAAATGATGGTATGAGGGTAATTTTCCTAACTCTGCCTAAGAGCAAAATGCATGGGTGTGTGGTATAGGTAGTCCTTGTTTAGCAGCTGCCTTGTTTAGTGATGGTTTACAGTTATGGTGGTGATAAAATAACTTTATGGCCAATCCTTTCATTTATGACCTTCACAGTTCTGTAAAGCAAAGGAAAGCTGAAGTAAGAACATAAGCACAGTCGCGATTTCACTTAGCGGCCATTTTGCTTAATGACCGAGTTGCTGGTCCCAATTATGGTCACTAAATGAGGACTATCTGTACCTTTATCACATGATAAATAGCCCAGATAATACTTGGTAATCTGCATATGGCAGTACATGCCCCCTGACCAGCAGCGTGGAAAATATTGGCCCAGCATTATCCAGAAGTACCATAAGGGCTCCATGTTCTTTTCTGCTCAGCTGAATGCATTCCAGTGAGTGAGGGACAACCTTTTGCTGGCCAGAACGTGCACTGAACATGTGGGGGGGGGGGGGAGGTGCTGAGTATCGCAAAGTGAGTGTGGTCACATCAGATGCAGATGGGCTTATAAGGTTATTTTATGGGTATGTTACAGCCTTTATACATTTTCTACAGTGTATATCAAAATGGTCAGTTTTCAGCAGTTATGATCACAGGGCTCTGAGTATAAGCTCTAGGTCGCAAGAGTATTGCTATTATTCCCCAATTTGTCTAGTCTGAATAGGAACAGGCAGGCATCCATTGTATGTACTGCAAAAAAAGTGACTGATATGTTAGGCCTTAGTTTTCCCTTTATTGTTTATTGCAAAATTATAAAATGATATAACAACAATCATCATCTTAAGAAATCACTACTGAAACCCATATAGCAATATATAGCAATGTTGTACAAGTTTAGTATCCTACCTTTCAAACCTTTTTTTCTCAATGCAGTTAATGTTACACAATAAAACAATGATGCACAAACGGCATAGAGCCAAAAACAACTTTTTAAAGGTTACAGTACAAAGGTTTGGACTCAATGGTTTAGGAATCTTTCTACTCCCATGTGGAATGTGGGCCTTAAGTTCTTAACCATTCTTTTAGGGCCTATCTTTTAATGTATTTTCCTTTTAGTTTAATGCAACATAGTAATACAATATGAAAAACATTTCTTTTTCAAGTTCCCATCTTTTTCCTTACTGAGTGTGTCAGCAGAATGGTAATATGACCTCTATACACTTGAGAAGAAGTAAAATAAGTTGTAATGTTTTCTGAACACCATTTGTTTTTCACCCAAAGAGATGTCCCTCATAGTAAATTGTGGTTCTGCTTTCTTCCCTGCAGGAGGAATACAATGTATATTACGTTGTAGTACATTTATTCATTTTAATGGCCAGGCCTGGGGTAATCAGAAGTTCAAAACAACTATTTATGAGGTGAAAGGTGAATTTGCCACAGAAGTAGGAAGAGGACAGAGTTCTGTGGGGGAGAGAGAGGGATGGGGAAGTGGGTGTTCGAAATACATGAACCTTTCCATTGCTAACAAAGCTAAGTGTATGATAGGAGTCATATTCCACATTAGATCACTGATCCATATAGACCTCTTCTCTATTCTGGCTGACAGTAGCTAACTAGAGTCGTGGAGAAGATATACTGAGTGCTCACTGTCAAGGGCCATGTTGCACAGAGGTATATTTTACATTTTAAGCAGCCTGGGTGGTTTGAAACAGCCCTCAATTTCCATAGATACATGCTTTTTAGACCTGAAATTAATTTAAGAAGGAAAAGATTATCTCAAAAAATTATGTCTACTTATTAACAATAATTACTATGAAATCCTTTATGGTAGAAACAATGTAAAGCATTATAAAAAGAAAAATGAGACCAGTTTGACCCGTTTATGTGAAAAATCAGCTGCAATTCTTATCATTTGACTGGAAGCCCACCCTATGGAAGGCAAGCAATCATACTGTATGGTGCTTGGCTGACCTAAGCAGAAATTGAATGATTTCATTTCAAATTTTGAGGAAGCATGTTATTCCCACTGCTTATACAGTGCTTAGATGTGGGGTCTAGTCTCACTTTAGCAGTTTTAGCAGCTGGTTAAAAATGTTTGGTCCATCCATGACCAAGAGACCAAACTGCTGACCCTAAATCTTCAGTCTGTGTATGTGAAAGTAATGTAATTAATGATTTGCTGGGATTAGCTTTAACTTTGCTGATGCAAAAAGCAAATAGTTTGACATTAGCAAGCAGGATGCCTTAAGTGGTTCTAATTGCTCCCCATTTCTGAGAGATATTAAGGATGCTTTCTGATTTGAGCCTGAATCACTAAGAGACTTATCCCCCCCCTTTTTTTTTCCTGGTTTAATGACCCAACATACCAAGTCGTCATATGGTAATTTACACCAGATGCTAGGTTAGCAAGGATAAACTATGGTGAATGTAATGCTGTCTTGACTTACCTTATTAGATAATAATGAACATACAAGCACTTTCAACATTTACCATCTCTCTATTGTCAAGCAGTGGTCTTTTCACACACATACAGAGAATATATAAAAACGTAAACATAATATAGTAACTCCCACAATCAAGTGGGACAGGTAGATATGATATCAGTAAATAGGACAGATGGTTTGAAGTAACATTTCATGACAATCTTTTTGGTCCTCAATTGTGACTGTATTTACAAGATGGCTGTGTTCTTACAACACCTTCAATGAAATAATAAATATACACATACAGTATGCAAGGGTGTGCATAAAAACTTTCTCATGCACTAAACAAGATGTACGTATGATGGAAGCAGCATATTTTGTTGAACAGGTACAGACTTTTCACAGTGGAGGACATCAGCAGAATCTAATCCTTGCAGTCACACTAGAAAGAGCTATTGACCTAATGAAGATTTACAGTATTCCGAATCTTTTCAGTCTGCGAAACCATGGGATAATGCTACATCAATCACAGCCTGCAGCTGAGATAAAGCCACCATTGTGAGAACAAGGATTTTCAGGGGCTGTTAGATTATCACTTGACATTGTAAATGCATAATGAAGGCAGGATCATATGCAGAAGCCCACTAAATTCTGTATACCTCCACTTCAAAACTGGGCATGATTCACGCTCAAGAATAACCCTATAATTCGATGGAGCCATAGAATTCTTGAATTTCTCCCTTTGGGGTGGGAAAGAGATTCTAAACTCAAAGAAAGAAGTCATATTGTGGGATATCCCCTCCCATCCTGGCTGATTAATTTTCGGATAGGCTTCTAACCTAAGGTGAAAAGGGTACAGAAACTGGACTGAACAAATATGGTTGGAAAATGAGAAAAACAATAAAACATTCAACCATTTGCAAATCTTTTTAAGATAATATTTTATTCAAGTTTTACATAGATAAAAAACGAATACAATCTTAAAAAGATATGAAAAAAAGAAAAGAGAAAAGAAATATAAAAGAATGGCTCCTCCCTCACTCTAAACAAGTATAAACAATTTCAGTAACTTAACACCTTCTCTAGGGCTACTAAAAAAAGAAAAAAAGAAAAAAACACCTCTTCTTCTCATCTCTTAGCAATAACCAAATTATTAAAAAATCATCATTCCAACCTAATCAGCAAAAGCATTAAGAGTACCAGTAATAGTAACATACAGTATATATTTTAATCTTAATCAAATAAGACCCCTTTACATTCCAAAGTGTAATAGAACCTAGAAAATTTATCCCCATATAAAGAAATCTTTCAATCCTCATCATACAGTCCTGGTTAAAACAAAAACAAAAATTCAAGTAATAGCAACCCAAAATTGCTGGGTTTTGGGAAGATTGATGTCAGGCCTAGCCCAAGGAACTCCAAGAGACCATGTAGATTCAGTTTAGCAATGTTTATTAGCTACAACTTCTAGCAAGAATCTTCCCAGATTGAAACCCCAGTTCCCAAAGTCAGCCAGTCACAACGGTGTGAATTCCTCAGGGAGGTGCCAGCCTCATCCTCTTATCTCTCCCTCGCTCCTCAGGAGATGAAAGAGCATGTTTTCCTCCCTGAGTTTGGCCTTCATAATTCCATTCCATCACACTTTCACTATGTAGTTTGATATGTTTGTGCTAGTGCTACCAGTGTAGGGGCTTTCTGGAGAAAGGTGAATGAAGGACAAAATGATTTAAGAGGACGTAAGGGTAGAGGATTTGCATCTCAGACCCACAGTTAATAGACATAAGGAAAACAAACTAGAAATTTTTAGCAAGATCTACCTATCTCAGTATGATGCTCCTCACTTTTTTATTTCTATGTATACCGAGAGTCAGCACATATCCATAAAAGAGTAAGATTAATTCTTACATCAGATTAATTCTACTAGACTGTTTTGCACAGCTGATCCTTCTGCAGTGCCTATGTGAAAAGGTGAGCACACATGTGCAATAGGCACTGCAGAACTGGCTTTTTGAGGTATAAACACACACACAGATACATATGCATCCCTCTTTCTCATTTCTATCCAATGTTACCTATTAAAACATCTTATGGGAGAGAGTCTCCCTTAAATTTATCTTCAGAGCAACAACCCTATTAGAGAGACTGACTGTTGCACTGTACAGATTTGAACCTGGGTCTCCGCCTCCAAGTCCAACACTTTAACCACTATGCCATGTTGAGTGTGTTCACACAGAAAAGTTCTTCCTGCATATTTCAAATGGTTTGGTGCTGAACATCATGATATCATGAATTACAAACAGGGCATTTTTTACACTCATAATCTATGTTGGTTTTATGTTACTTTAACTGTCATGACAACCTCAATTACTTTTGTGGACTGGGGTTTGATCAGTGCAGGTAATTGTTTCCACTCTCTGTCCCAGTTGTAGAATAATGTTTTTCATGGCTCCTGTAAATAAAGAATGGCTGTTAGGTTGATGTAGAAAATGTCATTAATTGAATCTTAGATTATAACGATCACTTATATTCTGGGTGTAATATTATATACACACATTCCACCTGCATGGGAGAGGACACTTTCCTTGTAAATTATTAAGATGTAGATGAAGAAGACTTGTGTAGGAGAGTTTTCAAGAGGTAGCAGAAGGGTCAAAGGGGACACTTAGATTGCTGTTGGTTGCACTCCTGTTGCTACCCACTGTCAATATACAAGGACTTGAATAGAAAAAGTTGCTGGGGGAAGTTTGGCTTGTCCTTAGGATGGCATTTCATGGTATTTTAGCATGTAAAGGATAAAGAGAATATTTAGCCATCTAATAGTAGGCAAGAGTAGAAGTCAGTTGTCTTGAACGTTGGTTACAAAGTTCATACTTCAGAAGCTGCAAAGCAAAACTGCTACTTAGTTTGTTCCAACATTTTACTGGTTTTAGCCGGATGTTTTAATATAGGAAGCCTATATCCCCTACCTAAGCCTAGATGGTGCTACTTACTTTGAATCAACATACTGGTCTACTCAGGAGCCTCCCAAGTAGGTGTTTATTTTAAAGTGCCCTTTTTTGAAGTTTGATGTTCCTATCTTCTTGTCTTTTAACTCTCCGCCTTACTGCTCCTATGTTCTTGGCGAGCCATGTGCTCCATCAAAGTCATAGTTAAGAGACACGGAACATGGGTGGTGGAGAGAGTTGGTTGTTTCATGAATTCTGTGCCTGGGTTTGGTTCTTTGGGTTCAGGGTCTCTGAGATCCTTTCCCATTATTCCCTTCCTCAAGTCAGGATTTCCCCAAGGGAATCATAAAATGATGTCCCCCCCACCCCCAGTTCACATTTATAGTGATTAATAACCAACAAACAAACTTTGAGGTTGCTCTGTATAAGGCAATGGAAACTTCAATGTGATCTACCAAACTTCATTGCTAAAAAGAGATTGAATGTGAGACAAATCACTAATAATACGCCTGTTTGTACAGATCTGTTTAATGCAATGTTGGATATACTTCATAGAATTCTAACAGCTTCATCTCAAAACGATCATGGTTTTTGTTGGAATATTTTCCTTGTCAAGCTAATTGGCACATCCATGTACTACTGAGAGCAAAGGAACAGGGAAAAAATGCATAGGAGATTATTATCCCAACAGCTATGACTCTTCACTCTCTGAGCCTTGGCGGCGGCTGCATACAGAAACCAGGCAGACAAAATTGGGAGCCATTCACTCCAGCTGCTTCACTCAAGCAGTTTTTAGTATTACATGCCAAATTGGCCTTGCTTATCCAGGATCAAATTGTGAATACTTGTAGTCCTATTATTAACTAATCTGGCATTACTTTAAGTTCAGGGGATAGAACTGCTAAACTCTTGAGGGTGAAGATGATAATAAACATCTCAGTTTCACTGCCCTAGATCCCTCTGAAAATCACACTCCAAATCATAGCACCCAAACTACCCTTATCATTGTCTTTTCATCAAAAATAGTCTTGTTTGGACCAGTGACTATACTGGTCTATACTAATGTTAGAAAAAACAACTACACAGACAATAAATGCAGCTGCAGCAAACAGTATACCAGCAGCAGAGCCATGTTACAAAAGTAGATTATAATAAACTAAATTGCAAAACAGTAAAATATTGCATCAAGAACTCGGTTGATGAACTGTTCCTTGGTATCACTCAGTTACCACTGACATCTATGATAACTGGGTATCTGAAAAATATCATTGAATCTCAATAGAAATATGTGAAAAGCTTTTGAAAATAATGTTCTCTTTTAAAAATGAAAGGCCCTTACCAACATAAATATTCTTAATTATAGTGGATGAAAGGCATTGTCAATTATTTATCCAAAAATGGCTTTTTATACAATTAGCCTCCATTTATAAATTTGCCTTAAATGCAGAAGATATCCTTTAAAGTGGGCTGGCAGAGATGATCAATAAATTCAAACGTTCTGAAGTGTTAACATTTTTTCCTTCATTAGCAAGTTGAAAATTGCATTTTATTTCCATTTTGATGAGGCTTTTATGAGTTTAAGAGATGAAATTGAACCCTCTGAGCTTAATGGAGCCAGAAAAGATCTCAAGATGCAGGATTGAATTCAATGAACCATGAGGAGTTTAGTAAATTAATTAAATTTAACAAAATAATGAATTATTTTCTTTTCCTCTGCTGGATTAAAATTGCTAAAAATTTGTTGAAATGTTTATTTAATGCTAACCCCCCCCACAACCCTTTTCCACCATTCTTATAAAACAGCTGCTTCGGCAAAAAGATAAACAACTCTAAAGAAGACTGCAAATCTTGCAAGTTTTTTTTAACTCATTATATTTATATGTGCCAGTGGAACAATGTTAATTTTTTTTAATATACCCATGGTCCTAGGAAGGAACAAAATCTTTTCAGAGAATAGTTTTCTATTTTGTATAGTTCAAACAGGTGAACTTCTTGAAAGTTCAGGCAATGCACAACCATCATTAGGTTATGCTACACTTAATAACTCTGTTGGGTGGATAAATTGCATAAACAAATAAGCAAACTCAGCAGTGGGAATGAATTCCACTGAAAAGCATCAGGGTTGTACCTGTTTCCATTCACACATGCAGGTCTTTGATGGTGAAAATAGTTACATAATGAGCATACATGTATGGGCCCAGCTTAATATCTTATATAAGATATGAACAAAATAAAAGAAACCACATGGCTTCAAACTACTCATTGATCCAGGGAAATAATGGAATCCAGAACAATAATAACAAATCATACAGTATTCTACTTCGGGATTGGCATGCCATGCTCACCCTTAATGGAGTGCTTAAATAGGGATACTGATAGATGGTAGAAGAGCTGAATCTCATCTTAGTAAAATGAGAGCTCCAGGTTTCTTTGGAGTTGCTTGTTTCTCCAGATGAACAAATACCCAGTTAACACAAGGCAGAAAACTTCTCTCTGGTACACAGCTTGGCTTCCTCCATTTCTTTCATTTTTCTTGATTCTCTTTCTTTAACCATCCTATCATCTGCCATATGCTCCTAAACTCTGAAGTGCTTCTGTATCTTACCCACTTCATGGTTAATCAACTGGATAGAATGAAAATTAGCCTATTCCCAAGACAATTCCACCCAGCAGCCTAAACTGCTTGTCCCCTGTGCTGTTCCTGGTTGTTTCTTCAACCAACTTCTGAAATTCCAGTCTGGACTTCAGTGAGTTGGTAACTGGACTAGACCGATGCTCAGTCCAGACTATGGCCAACACAGGACTGGTCCCTACTTCTTGACCTTCCTAACCACACAGGGAAGGCAAGCCTCCCTGGCTGGCTCCTGTGCGGACTTTTTCTTTTAGGGTCTCAATAGAAGAGAATATCTGTAGCTCAGGGAACTGAGTCCTTGAATTGTGGAGTCCTTGGTGCTCTCTGAGCTTGATTGTTTGATTGCAGACATTTCATTACCTGACTAGGTAATTTAATCAGTACTAGTGAGTGTGGGGTTCACTCCCTGTTTATATACAGTAACTTGCCCTGCCAGTGTTGGTGGGGGTGTGGTTTTCTCCTTGGTAGTTCCTTGATTAGGGCATTGTTTTCTGCTTGATTGTTTGTCTGGTGTTAATCTCTGCTTATCTGGGTGTTGGCTGCTGGAGAGGATGTGTTCTGCTCTTTTTGTTTCCTTCTTAACTTTATTATTGTCTCTTTTGAATGGTGTGTAAATATGTTTATTTCTATGTGTTTATTGATGGCTGATTTATCCAAATGCCAAGCTTCCAGGAATTCCCTCGCATTTTTGGATTTAGCTTGGTCAAGGATGCTCACAGTTTCCCAGCTGAAACTGTGATTGAGTCTGTCCATGTGTTGTGAGATTAAGGAGTTTTCATCATGTCTTCTGACTGCTAGTTGGTGTTCATGGATGCGCTCTGCTAGCCTTCTGCCTGTCTGTCCTACATAGTGGCTGGTACAGTCCTTACGTTGCAGATACTCCTGTTTTTTCTTCTTGGGCTATTGGGTCTTTTGGCTTACTTAAGATGCTTTGGAGGGCTTATAGGGTCAGTTCCCTCCTCACAAATTCAGCTTCATAGAAACAAAGTAGCAACATCCTTACATTGCAATTTATGACTATTCTTTCTTTTAAAGGAAAGGGAAGTTTCACAGTGGTGTGGGCAAGTGGTAGGAAATTAAAGAGAATATGCTTCAACCAGCCTGGGCAGAAACTGAAAGGATGTCACAAGGAGATTTAAAGACTGAATAGTGCCTGAACATCAGGGCGTGGGGAGAAAACACAAGGTGGGGAAAGTTCATTGACTTAATGGGCCATTGTTAGTTCAACCACACACACACACACACACACAAAGGCAGCTGCTGACCAGTGGAGAACTGGTCTGCACAGGGCAGTGAACATCTGCTGGAGGAGAGGGCGCATGCCTGGCATTGCCACCAATTGGAGCTGGGACTGCCACTGCTGGAGACCATCCACTCTGAAGGGCTTAAGATGGCCCAGGTTGGAAAACAACAGTTCTGAATTGAAAAGGGAAAATACAAATATGGGGTGCATCTGCACTGGGCTAGGAGTGGAAGGAGGATAGTCTCAACCATTCCAACACTCAGGGGTGGTGGATGATCTGTACTGGCAATGGGCTGGGCAGAAAGTATGGATCTGCCCCCCGTGATCATTCAGTAAGCTGGGATTTTATAAGAACTTAGCCTTGAATATGTAAGAAATTGTGCTAATGGAGTTGGCAGTCCTTCACATCTCCAGCTAAAATAGATCACATTTGAAAGTCCTTGTAGGATGAGTAATAAGCTGACATCTATAAGCTTTGCTGCTTGACAGAATAGATGATACTGGGTTTCATTAATAAATTGCTGACTCTGGTATAAGGAAGCTTTCTATGTTCCTGATTATCTCTTTCCCATGTATGAGTTTTCCTAGTTTCCTCCTGTTATGATTTCTCATAATATGATTGACTTTGCTTAAATACATTATCACAGCTAATGGAGAAAGAGAGAGATACACATTTCAAATACTAGCAGACTATAACATCTGAATTTCTAAGATAATAGAAACAGACACCATGGTATTAAAACACACACACACAAAGGAAGAAAAAAACTGAATAAGAAGACTGTAAATGAGACACATTATCTTAAACAACCAAAAGGCTTTGGTGGGTTATAACAGATCTACCTTCAGGAGGAACACTTTTTTTGGCAGATGTATATTTCTCTTTCTTAATGGAATTAAGTATTGGGCATAATCTGCCTCAACTGGTCACTTTGCTTCAATGGAACTGGTTTCTGCAAAGCCTGGCCATTGGTCTGCTCCAGTGGTTAGAAATGGTGTGCTGTGGGCTGCAACCCTTCAACCAAGTAGATTGAGGGCATGCTTGACCTAAACCTTCGGTGAAGGCTGGAAACAGAGGGCTCCTTTGCTTTTAGTGAAAGCTAAGTGCTCCTTTGAGGTTCTACACCACCAAACAAAATAGCCGAAGGAAACTGGGTGATAAGGCACACTTTACTAATGGTGGTGGTTGTGTGATGCTAATAGAATGATAGGTCATTTGGAAGGGTTTTTGATTTTGAACAAGCTGCAAGCCACAAGTCAAAAACAGATGCAATGCTAAAAGGTGATTAATAACAAAACAAAACCTATTTGAGAATGTGACAGAGGTATGACATATAATATGCATAATCCTTATACAAATTAGTATTAGCACCATCAAAAATGAGGACTCAAACTTGTGGGCTACATGCAGATTTTCAGGGCATTTTCTATAGCCTGCAGGACCTGGAAGGGAGTAGGCCAGAGAGGCACAAGTAAGGCATTGGCATGGGAGCAGTACTTTGCTGATCTCAACTGGGCACTATGGATGTTCCCTTAGACTGGGAGAAGGATATGGCAGGCTGGTCAGGTGGTGGCTGAATTCCTGGCCCTCCATTGCTGCACAGTTGCAGCTGGGACCTATTTCTTCCTTTGTCACTGATCCTCCTTGTTGAGGCTTTGAGGAAGTGGAACGGGCTGGTGTTTGAAAGAGAGTGGGCTGCCATGAATGGGGTGGGCTGGGAATCGGCCGCACTTCGGGTTCTGTGTCAGGGTGCAATCACGACTGGGAAAAGGGCCTGGAGAGCAGGCAGATTGCAGAGTTGTCAGAACCAAATACTTTTGGTGTGTGGAGTTTTTCTGGAAGTGCTGGGGAAGTGGGAGTGAGATGTCTCTTATGTCTCTATTTTGCAGTGCAGCTTTAAAAAATGGATAAACTTCTGTTGGCCAGAGTACCATGCTTCAAGATGTTTGCATTGGGGGTGGGGGGATTTGTGTAGTGGTTCTCAGGGTAGCACATAGGAGGTACTCAAGGTGATTGGAGTTGGATACCCTGATCTAGATTAGAGAAGGAGTGGTTGGGATTATTTCTTTTACCCGTGCTTTCCATCTAGTTGGGAAGGATCAGTGACATTGTACTAATGCAAGGACTGTTACATCCAAGTCTAGTATATCATCCCCAACAAGTTTGTGTGCCCATGTTCTAGATGCCTCTTTGTGGAACCTTTTTCAATCAGAGAACGTTCTATGATGAAGAAAGGGGAGCTCTGGCTACATTTCCCTCGTGATTATGATTTTGTGAGCTGCTGCAAACAGATTGCACCTGCAACTTTGACTTGGAAGACTGACAACAGAAGTCACTTACTTGTGTTGTTTGTTGGAATGTCCTTTTGTCATGTGCATGTCAAAATTGGCTAGGCAAACAAGCAAAAAGAAAAGAGCTGGTGGTGGGAATGTTCCTTGAGAGTATTCTTTAAAAATTATATGGGAGATTTGTAAACAATTAATAAAAATCATTTGAGCTTCTTGAACTTGTGTTTTGATTTCTAGAGCTTTCCGTTCAGACATGAACTCTCTTTCTCCCTCAACATTCTTTTATTTACTCAGGCTTCACACTTTGGCATGTTGTTAACTCACATTATTTTAATTTTTTTAAAGGAATATTCTAAACTAATCAAGGATAAGGAATAAAAGGACAGATGCTTATCTTTTACAGCTCGTGTTCAGTTAGTCATGAGATAGTTGTTCTCTAAAATATTTAGCTATCATTCTACAGTGAATACAAGACAATTCCAATATGTCAGCCTAAAAATGATCAGAATATTCCATTTCACTGTAGGTTCTGATGAAGAATTGCCTCATTTTTTTCCTTATAGAAATAATCATCTTCCTCTTCCTCTTCCTCTTCCTCTTCCTCTTCCTCTTCCTCTTCCTCTTCCTCTTCCTCTTCCTCATCCTCTTCCTCTTCCTCTTCCTCTTCCTCCTCCTCCTCCTCCTTCTCCTCCTCCTCCTCCTCTTCTATCATCTTGCAGTTTCTCTTTTTGACTCTCATTTGTAGCTTGAATTCTTTGAGATTCCTTCTCATTTCTCTCCCTCTTCAGTCTTTACCTCTTCATAAACTTTGTGGACATGCACTAAAGATGAAAATACTTTAAAAGATGCATGCTTTTTAAAATAGCATTAAGACAAGTCTGGATGGTCCACAATACTCCTTAATTTTTGGTTTGAATAAAATGGAGGTAAGGATAGATGAACAATGATTCAGAAAAAGATGAATATGGAGATAAAGACTGAAATGAATGAGGAAAATAGAAAAGAAACTGAAGGACAGAAGATTGTATATCCTTTAAAGAAAAATTATATTTTAGCAGACACAAGTAATTTTAACTTGTACTAAAGCAGCTGGGCTGTAATGAAATGAATCCTACTTATCTTTAACTTGCAGCAGAGCTGACCTCTTATAAGCAGTTCAACTTTGATTTAACAGCTCAATTCTTACAATCTTTTCTACAATCCTGTGCACAGCTTGGCTTCTTAAATACCGTTGAAGTTAACCATCAAGGTAATTGAATCCAGTACTAAAACCAATGAAGAGTCTTCTGGGATCTTAAAAACTAACAGACGATTATGGGATAAATGTAGATTTTAGCTCACTTCTTCAAATGCAGGAAATATTCTCTTGGGATGAAAGTGTGTCAGTGTGCGTATGTATATACACTTGTACACACCCACATACATACATGTATACATTGGAGATGGGCGGCCAATAAATTTTAAAAAATTTCATCATCATCATCATCATCATCATCATCATCATCATCATCATCATCATTTTTGGCATTGACAAAATCACCATTAGTCAATTGCAAAAGGCAGCTTTACTTGGAACAGCTTATATCCTGTGACAGTACCTTTAACACTATCAAACAACAACATCTGCCTATCCCAGGTCCTTGGGAGGGACTCGATAGGTGGATAAAAATGCCAAATGCGGTCTAAACATCTGGCTGACTGTGAGACCAACAATAACAAAGGGTTATGGAAAATCAGAAATTGAAATCCAGTCATTGAAAATACTGTAAGAATTTTTAGCACAGATATAGCAATGGAATTTGGCCTAGAGAAATGTGCTACAGTAGCAATAAATCAGGGTAAAACCATGAACAGTAAAGGAATTGAAATGCCAAACCATCAGGAGCCATCAGGATGAAGCCTACAAGTATCTGGGCATTTTACAGTTGGAGAACATCAAGCGAGGACAAATTAAAAATGTGATTAGTAAAGAATACATCCAAAGAGTGAGAAAATTGTTAAAGACAAATTTGAAAGGTGGAAACACCATCAAAACCATCAATACCTGGGCCATACCTGTGATATGATACACTGCTGGAATTATTAACGGGACATGAGCTGAATTGGACAGTTTGTACTGAAAAACAAGAAGACTGATGACTATTCACTATGTATTACATCCCCGTAGTGATATTGATAGATTATACCTGACCTGTAGAAATGGAGGTAGCGGCTTACTTCAAGTCAAACAAACTGTCGAAGAAGAAAAGCATGCATTTGCTGATTATGTAAAAGACAGCCAAGAAGCAGTTACTGATTTTTTTTCCCTTCTAAGATGAGATGCCTCCCTGCTCAGCTTTTGATGGGACTGAGAAGGTCAAAGGGCAGAGGCACATTCCTACTGGAAGAGCCTGGCAATGGCAGAGAAACATACACATGACTCAGGAGTGTCATCCACCACAATCTGAAAAATTGACCAGGAGGAAGAGTGACCACTCTGCTGTGGGAATCCATCCCTAAGCATGTTGGTCCAGCAAGCCCCATCTCCTGCCCTGACGCTTACCTTGATCTGCCCCTCATTTGCTTAGGGACTGGTTCTTATCTAAAGCAGACAATGTAGCACTTCCAATACAGGGACTTCTAGGCAGATGGGTAGAGGACTGCTCTGTAATGGGCTGGAATATGTACTGCAGCTGAAAGGGCCTCTACTAACTCTATTGGTTAGTTGCTGTCAAGTGGCAGTTTATAAATCACTTGGGAAAGGAAGCAGCCTATTCAAACACAGTTTGAATTTTGAGGTAAGCCATAACTTGCCAGTTAAGGCTCCTCATTCTCAAGCCAACTGGTGGGCTTAGCTGTTAATCAGTGACAATGCCCACTGACAAATAAAGTCTTAATTTCAGCCTTCCAATGCTTAGAAGCCATTTCTTCCCAATTTGGTAATTACTATATACTCTCACCTTTTGAAAACGAAGTGTTCCTCTGCCTCTCCTAAGATTCATACTGAGATGTTACAGTTCCAATAGAAGAGAATATCTGTAGTTCAGGGTTGAACTATGGAGTCCTTGGTGCTCTCTGAGCTTGGTTATTTGCTTGGAGACGTTTCATTACCCAACTAGGTAATATCATCAGTGCAAGTGAGATGTTAGTGATTAGTGCAGCTGTGTCATGAAAGGCCACCTGTCGCCAAAGGTGACCAGCTGGAATGATATAGGCAACCCATTTACAATAATCACATTCATATTTAAATCACTGATCTGTTTAATGTGCCTGCCCTGCTGCTCTTTAGACTGGAGGCATGATCAGGCCAAATCAACAATATGCTTAGAAGGGCAAAGGGGAATTGGCCCACATAAATAGTAGCTGCACCAGAAGGATTTGCTTTCCAACTGGACATGAATTTTGTTGCAAAAGGTTGGTTGAACTATTGTGAATCCAGTGTTGATCTCTTAATACTATTCTTTAAATCATGGATAAATTACATCATTTCATCAAGACAGGAACAGTATGGAGTTACATTGGTAAAACTATCAGTACTCTAAAGTCCTTTAAATAAGAATGGCCAAGGATTCCTTTCGGAAAGATTGCTTAAAAGAAAAATAAGAAAGTAGTAGTCATTAGTATTTTTATGGTTATTTACCAGATGTGGAACAGCAAGAAAAAATGTGGTTTTTTCTCTAGAGCTTGATCTGTAGAATTAATCAGATATGATGAAACAAATCTGTCAAACAATATTGTGATTCCAATGCAATAATGGTAAAACATAACAAACCATGTAATTCTCCTAAAAGTCATGCTGTCACTGGATGTAAGAATGAGTGAAACATCTGAGAAAGCTAAACAAGTAAACAAGGCTTAACAACATTAAATGTGCATGCATGAAAGTGTGTGTATGTGAAATGTTCAAGCCATAATGGATTAGTTTGATAACCTGAAAGGTGTAAAAAATTAATATTCATTAAGCTGCTTTTACTTTCCAGACTTTTAAGACATACTGTAGCCCAGCATGTTTTCCTTTCTAACGTGAAATATTTAATTGGACAGAAAAATTTATCAGTTTCATGGCTGGTAGCTCAGTTGAAGAGCATGTGCTTTCCATACAAAAGGTCTGCATTTCAATCCCTGGTATCTCTGGAGAGGACCAAAGATACCCATGACTGAAACCATGGAAAAATTCTTTTAATGCAGAGGGCAGAGGGAATGGCTTTGAAGGTCAGGAGGAAGAGCCACTCCCAAGGCAATGATCAGACAAGTATGGCTTGAGCCCATTCCAAGAAACTAATTTGAGTAAATGTCTCAGACAGGCACCTCCCTAGTTCACATGAAAATAAAGTGAGGGAGGGTGAAGATTTTGGCACTATAGCTGTTCCAATAAAAGTAGACCTGACCTATATAACACTGGTTTGTTAGTCTGGTCTACCTTATAGGGTTGACAGTTAGTACAAGCCAGAGGTTGGCAACTCCACCTTAAGTGGCCCCCAGAGCCCTCTTGGAGTGGACAAGGTTGAAAATTTTGAACAACATTTTGCAGGAAGAGGTAAAGGCAGAGATACTATATAAGGCTGCCATTAATCCTATAAAAGACTTGGAACCCCCACTCAAAATCAGGTTGATTTTCTCATGGAAGATTTAAGGTGGTTATGTGCCCTATGTCCCCAGAACAAAACCAACATGGGCCAAGTCGTTGTGTTGCAATGATCTTAGGAGTCCAAAAACTAAAATATATGGCCCCGTGGCTCAAGAAACTTGCACACACTTAGTTCAGACAGTATTGAGCCTGATGGACAAATGATCTCATTTAGTATAAGGAAGGCCTTATACAGTATTCCTAAAGATACTTGATTGGACTCTAAGTTGCTCTTCTGCTTTTCAAAGAGTACTGGCTTTTCACAACTTTCTCTCCATCTGCAGTAATCTCAAGCATAGATCACTCTATTCCAATCAACTGCTACAGATCCTGGAATCTACTTCAGGATCTACTTAAATGGGAGGAAGAAAAGGGTCCTCTCAGTTTAATGGGTTCTAATCCCATCAACATTTTTACTTTCATCTTGTTAATAGCTTTCATTAAGTCTACAGTCTTAGCATCCACAAGACACTGTGCTAGGAGACATTGGATAGATTGGATTGCTCTAAGAAAGCCAAAAGCAAGCAAACAAACAAACCAAAAACTACTTTGGATATGGCACAACAGTGGCTCTAAAGCATTGGATAAATTGGCCCCAAGTGGAGGTGCCTGAAGAGATAGAATTCAGATTTTATTTTGCAGAAGAGCCTCTCCCCTGTACAGTATTCTGATTTACCTAAAGCAGGAATTGAAAATGGAAATGCACTTTTCTAATTTGCATCAAGAGTTTTAGAAAGGTGAGTTAAAAGCCTAGAGCAGGGGTCCTCAAACTTTTTAAACAGGGGGCCAGTTCACGGTCCCTCAGAATGTTGGGGCCCGGACTATAGTTTGAAAAAAAAATGAATGAATTCCTATGCACACTGCACATATTTTATTTGTAGTTTAAAAAAAAGAACAGGAAAAAAAATACAATAATTAAAATGAACAATTTTAACCAACATAAACGTATTAGTATTTCAGTGGGAAGTGTGGGCCTGCTCCTACTTGAGGGCACCACACATCCCAAATGGAGAAAGTAATAGGGTGCCCTGGACCCCACCGATCACCCTGCATAGAGGATCCCTCCCGCGGAGTATGAGGAGAGGAGGAGAGCCACTGGACCCGGCATACCTGTCATGTAGAATAGTCCAGCTCTGTGATCTCCCTCCTCGTGCATCGCCTGCAGCTCCTGACACAGCCCTGACACTTCCGCTTCTGACAGACAGCAGCGGCGGCCAATCAGGCGGGCAGGCCGGATAAATGACCCTGGTGGGCCGTATCTGGCCCGCAGGCTGTACTTTGAGAACCCCTGGCCTAGACAGTTTCTGAGTTGTTATTTATGTCCAGGACATAATTGATGAAGAATTGCCTCTCCAAAAGGAAGTAAGAGGTTGGCTTTGACTTGTCACCTACAATCTATAAAACTGAGAACTGCTCAGGCCACAAGGCAAGAAGAAGGGCTTGTTTATGAACATCTAAATATGACACTCAAAAGATGTCTTTGCAATCCCCCTCTCTGCAATGAACATGTGCTGAAATCCATACACTTATTCAAGGTGAAAAGTAATTTCTTAGCTCTGCTGACTGTATTGATTTTATCTGGAATTGTGAGTCTGTGTGTGTGTGTGTGTGAGAGAGACCTTCTCTTGTTTTCCTTCTATTTGCCTTTCTTCAATGAATTCCTTTTTACAGTATTTTCTATGCATTTGATTTTATAAGGGAATATCTCATTAAAACCTTCCCCATACACAAGACCGAATGGTTACCTAGTTCCCCTTCTGTTTCAGGACTGGCATAATGTTTGCTAAACTTCCAATTTCTGGGGTTTGGGCAGGAAGATTCAAAGCACCTTCCTTTCTCTTTTCCTAGAGTGGCTGAAGGGAAAAGACCTGGGTAGAAGGATTAAGAATTCCCTCTCTGGACAGACTAGAGTTCATCAGGAAATACACCTTGCCTGGTGGCAGCTTATCATAATGATTTTTTAAAACTGAGAAACCCTTGGAAGGAGGATGATTTTAAATTATCCCCTTCCCAGTTTCTAACAGAGGGAAAAGCCCAACATGGATCTCCTGCTGGCTCCTATGAAAAGATCAGAAGCAATTCCCTCTGTTGTTTTGGAATTGCAACATAAGGTGAAGGAAACAATTCATCCAAAGGCTCTTGCATTTAAACTAGTCCATGAACTGTCCAGAAGTATTTACTTTCCATTACTTGTTTTATTTTTAAGTACCATTAAAAAACAAAACAAACAAACAAAAAACATACAGGGAGAAAAACATTCTTTCCTGCTAGCGGCTGGCAAGATGTTGGAATGCTGAATCTCCAACATCCAAATTCTCTAATAGGGCGGGTCCCATTATTTAACAAATAAATAATATCTACTTTGCCTTGTCTACATTCTATAAGTTCAGCATGGAAGTAGTCTTAAGAATTCAGAGCTGTTCTGAATAGGAGTTATGTAGAAGCTATGTAACGAGAAGTAAATATCAACTAAAAATCTTCAGTAGCTAGTAATAAGTTAACGGTGACTGTTGGTGCTCAGATGAAGCTTTTATCCTGCAATTCCTGTTCTATCCCCTGCTACTACCACCATCACTATTACTACAAAAGAAGGAGTATAGCGCTAAGAGCTATCCATCCAGAACCCCCAAGACCCTTTCTGTAGCATGATTCAATGGAGGCATTCTTTAAAAAGAAAAAAGAAAAGAAAAGAAAATTTGTAGCATTTATCCTTCTGTTAAAGCTTACCTAAGGCTTCAAATTTAATTATATTTACCATTGGGACCTATGTTTGAATGGACATTTATTGGACTGCAAATATGCCAGAGTTTAAAAACAAGCCAAAAGCAATAAAACAGGGTTCACAACAAGTCACGATGATGCGAACATGGTATGTGCACAGTGACATCATGACCTAAATCCTGCCTTTATCCACTTGTCTCCTGATGTCTGAGACAAATATCTAACTCAGTTTTTCTCCACCTTGGCAGCTTTAAACTGGGTGGGCTTCAACTTCCAGAATTCCCCATGCTGGCTGGGGAATTCTGGGAGTTGAAGTCTACACAGCTTAAAGCTGCCATCGTTGAGAAACACTGATCTAACTTGTGTATTTGGGTCAAGGTATCAGGATGCATGATTTGTCACTTGACCTCCCGCCCTTGTCCTTACCCATGGATGTCCATGCAGAAGAAAAGCCATCATGTAACTGATCCATACATCCATTTCATATACGATTTTCATTTGTTAATGAAATAGATACATGAAACAAAGCCAAGCTGTTTACATGTGATTATCAGGCTAAAGAAAATAAACATAAACATAAACAAATCCAGACTATTCACTCCTTTCCCCTTGTTAAACACACATGGATAGTTTCCAAAGAAAATGGTTGCTGTTTGCTCCTGACTCTAATATTTAGTGGCAGGATAAGCAGGGGATTATTAAGGCTTCATATTCCGGAATATCATGTTCTTTGAGAAATGCATGTAATATGGGATGTTACGAAGATGCCAACAATAACATATGATCGTTAATGCTTTTCGAAGACCTTTTTTGGCAGCTGTAACCTTGCCTTTCTTAGTTGCAGCACACAATAAGTTATTTGGGTATTATTTTTTGCAATCATGTCCCCATTACTGAAACTGTTCTTTTTTTTTTTCTCACTCTTAGGATCAATGACTTGTAAAGCGGGCTTGAAGCTGGAGATGTGATGACATCATGACATTCAGAAAGCCATGAAATTGCAATGCTTGTATGACCCTCTGGCATACGGGCATGTGTAGGAGAGAGGGAGGGAATGACTGCGTAAAATTCAGATGTGGTTTTTACTGCTTATTCTTTCTCTAGTAGCATTTCTGGCTTTTCCATATCCAGCAAACCATATCTGGCAAAAACAAGTTAGATTGTGCTTAGCACAGAAATTCCTGCATCCATCCTTATGTTCAGAGTAAATTTCAGACTATAAAGGGCAGCTCCAATGTCAATTGTATTCATAGAAATGTTCAATTCAGACATGGAGGATGTATGTATAAAACTCTTTTAAAAATCATTCTGAAAATGTAAAGAGTCCCTGTGCACAGAAGCTTTACATCTAACAATCTGAAAGTTGGTAGGTTTGACTTGACCTACCAATAATCAGTCATGCCTGCACAATTTATAGGTACTATTCATTGAAAAACATTATAAGAACTTCTCCTTAAAGTATATATAACGGAGACTGGCACAACCATCATCATCCCTTATTTGATTGTGTAGTGCTTTCAAGTCAGTGTTGAATCTTGGTGACTCAGGTCCCTGCAATATTTTTAGCAAGGTTTTTCAGAGGTGGTTTGCCATTGGCTCCTTCCTAGGGCCGAGAGAGAGGGACTGGCCCAAGGTCACCCAGCTGGCTTTGTGCCCAAGGTGGGACTAGAACTCACAGTCTCCTGGTTTCTAGCCTGATGCCCTAATCACTACACCAAACTGGCTCTTACACAACCGTGCAGTTGTTAGAAGAACTAAATGATTCCTGGGAATTACAAGAATTATAAAAATGTGTGGAACTTGGAATCAGTGCCAACATTAGACAGAAAATGGAACAGTTCATATGCACATATCAACAAATATATTAGTGTTATTTATAAACATTTAATTAAGTACATTTTTTAAAAAACCAGATCTCCTAAAATGCATTGACTTTGGGGCTCTGGGATGATTTTTTTTTTTTTAATGTGACCTATGGATTTAATTCACTTCCTTTCTTCTGGATAATTTAAAATAGCTCTTTCAGGAATGTGCAGTGAATAGTTTTAATTAACCCATCAATAAAATCAGCTTTAGAAGGGGAAACATGTAGTAAAATTAGAATTGATTAAAGGGCATAATTAATACAACTACGCTGGAAAGTTCCTGGAGGGAAGTTTTGACATTTCATGCTTAATTGGGGAAAACAAAAATTGTCTCACCAGATTTTCATATAAGAGAGAAACTTGCCTTGAAATAGAATGGGGGAGGTATTATGTCTGGACTCAATGTGTTTACTCATGTTGACATGCAGAGAAGTGAGATTAGTATGGACCATGAAATCAGCCTGCACAGCTTCTTGTAAAATTGCAACTTTTCAACATTAAGAACTGCTTGACAGCAGCACAATATGCCTCCCTTTCTCTGGATTAGCCAGCAGAGAATTCACACCACTATTAGTTTCATGGCTGCTGGATTTTTTTTTTAATGTTGCTATTTTAAATGCAATGTTATTGCTTAATATATTTTGTGGTTTGTTGTTTAACTTATGTGCAAACATTTTAATTACATTTATAAAAAGGTGGACATAAATTCTTCTACATAAACAAATAAAGGGAAGATGGAGGCAGATATACTTCTGAAGGGGAGGAAAGTGCCTTCTATGAACATGACACCTGTACATTTCATTTATTCGAAAGGTTTTAGAAATGGCGAACCAAACATTTTGCTGTTAGTAGCTCCAATTTATTGAGCAAGAGATCATGATGGATGACTTGGGAGAAGACATTATCACCAACACGGGCAATTTATGGTAACGATTATTTGTAATTTCTTATGTATCAGGTTCATAGAAAGTGTGATGTCTCTGTCTTTTGTTTGACGAAATAACAAAACACTTTCTAAGCTTTGGCTTGTACTAAGCAGGATGGAGGGTGGAAGGAAGATGTTTTTAAAAACTTCTTTCCCCTTTTTGGTTAGTCTATTTCAGTTCAAAATAGCTCTACTTGCTCCCGGATCAGTTTTTCTCTTGGCCTGTGAAGGGGGAAAAAAAAAAAGACTGATGCTAAATCGAATGCTTTCAAGGTGCTCTGAGACTCCTTCCTCTACCATGGATTATCCAAAATCAATCATTGATCCAGATCAGACCCCTGGAATACTGGTGTAGTTGCTAGATTTTTTGGAACTCCTCTAACCCTAAGTGACTTATTATTACACAGGGAGGATTTAGTTATCCTTATTCAATAGAATCCACACAATTGTAATTCATTAGTAATTGGGGAAACAGCAAAAGCATATATTAGAGGAATACATTATTAAGGAACTCTCAAGATTGTATTTAATACTATTAATGTTAAACCTAAGAATTTGCATTTATCAGAACACATACATAAGCAGATTATCATTCTGGGGGGTCCAAATGGAAAATAAACAAGCATGAAGACTGGAAAAATGATATGAACACTATGAAGTTATAATGATTTAAATGTAATAAATGTCTAATTTTTAAATGTGAGCACAATAAATATGCACCCTTATGGGTATACACCCAGTTTTTTCTTTCTCTTATAAGGCAAGTGTAAGTGGGACCAGAGAGGAGTCATATGGTAGATTGTCTGCCACATTCTAAGTCCTGCCAATCATAGTGTTCAGGGTAGAAAGCATAGGCTGGTGATTTTACAGGCTTTTTCTGCATGTGTGTGTGTGTGTTTCTTTAATGACAATCTCCTCCATTTTTCATTAAAGGCAATGGGCATAAAATATGCCAGCTTCATGCTTGATGGCGACCCCAGATCAGACCCATCTTAGATTGATGGGGTGGTTTTTGATCATAATTCCATATTGACTCCTTCTCATTTTATCCCAACACTAACACACCCCTTATGTCTTTATGCCTGCTATTACCAGCTGAATTATGGCTACTAGCAGTTTTCCATATATTAAGCTTTCAGTAAGTTCAGCAAAAACATCAAATGGCATCAGATTCCTTGTGCCATAGCATTTTCACAAACAATATAGGATAGCAACCTTAGATACCCCAAGAAAGACATTTTTAAAATGATATCATATTTTATCATAGCACATATACATTATATAACCCTTCACTTAATATCCACAATTATTTTTTTGACTAGCCAAGTGTGCAAGGTAGTCCGTAGAGTAGAGAACCTCGCTTGTATAGAATAGTGTGAGCATGGTTGGTATAAAATTGCACTTTGGTTCCTTCTGGGCCACACTGGCTCTTCCTGTGTTTATCATCAGCAGAGAATGTTGCATGTGCCAGAAATACAAGCAAGGCTGGTAATCTAGTCTATTCTTTCTATTGCTCTACTGATATCCTGTGTATGCTGCCGGAAGAAACAAACACGGTGCCCGCTTGCAAGGAGACGTCTCTCATTTGCTGGACTTTGGAGTAGAAGGGAGGGCAGAGGTACAACGTCTTTCTATGTATTTATTCACTTTGCAGCTTTTATAGCCTGCCCGACCTAAAAGATGCTGGACAGGCTACAACAGGGGAAAACTATAGATACTGTATATCAATACAATAAAGCTATACCAAACCCCGAGTAACAACAATAAATTAATGCCCAATTGCCATCTTGGCATTTTTTAGGCCAGTTTTCTAGCAAGTAGCAACCAACATCAGTGCCTTCTCCCCCTAAGCTGAAGGGAGGAAAAGAAAATTGGGGAGGGAGAAGAAGAGGAAAAGCAGCTTCTGTCTTTAGAGCACTGTAATCAAACGTGCACATTTCACCAAAGGATGAAAGAGGGAAGAGCTGAGGAGTGGACACCAGCATTTGTGTATGTATGTGCAGTTCCAAAATTGGATTTGCCCATAAGCCAGTGCAGCCCTTCCACTTCGCTGAGATCTCAGATCTGGCAAGGATGATGAGAAGAGGTGACAGCTGTAGGCTGCTCTGCCAGAAAAGATTTGTGGCCACATCTCCCAGTGATAAATACATGCAGGGGAGCGAAGGTATAGATTTAATTTTGAATCAAAGGGCTACAATGTATGTCATAAAGCATGAACGGGTGTCACTACCATGGTTTCAGGGTTGGTACAGATTTCAAGCAGGATGCGCGCACATCAATTCTGTTTGGAAAGTGTTTTATTGAAAAAACACTTTTTCATTGCAAAAGAAAGACCACCTATTTCATTCTAATTTACAATCAGTGTCTCTATCCTTTGTCTTCTATTTCTACGGGCTATATAATTTTTCTAAGCTCTATTCTATATTCATCTCTATTCTAACTTCTATTTTACTATTTTTCCTATAGCTTCCTAAGTTCTAAGTACCTGACTTCTATCCTTTCCTTTCTATTTATAATTCTCTAATATTCTTACTTTGTAGTCTACAGTCTCTGCCAGGTTCAGCTCTAACTAAACTCTCCTATGCACCAGTTTTATACCAGGTATCTTTCTCTGGGCTATCCTGATTGTTTGGGCTGGTCCATGCTATGAGCTGCCTCAGCTGCACTTGACCATTGTGAAGTTGGAACTGCTGTTGGTGTTGCTTGATGTCGCCACCAGTGTCACACCTTCTCTAGGGACATAGCCCATGGCTACTAGGCTTTCTACTGTCCTGTGACCTCATGGAATTTTCCCCACTTGGACTTACTTTGGTACTACCCAGCTGGACTGCTGCCTCTTCCTCTGTCAACTTTAGGCTATGTTTACTGCAGCTAAGTTTCTCTGCAATCTCCTCTGTGTCTGCCAAAGCCTTCCTTTCTTCTACCCTTCTGCTATAGAGGAGATCTTCAGCAGTCCTGTGCAGAACACACAAATATACACTACTGCTATAGTGTAACACTGTACTCTCCCATAGTGCCCTTCCCTTCCCTTCCCTTCCCTTCCCTTCCCTTCCCTTCCCTTCCCTTCCCTTCCCTTCCCTTCCCTTCCCTTCCCTTCCCTTCCCTTCCCTTCCCTTCCCTTCCCTTCCCTTCCCTTCCCCAGCCTTATTTCTCTAGCTTCCCTCTCATCAGCTCTTTAACTTTCTTTTTTCTGACTTCTGACACTTAGAAATTTAGCCCCACTCCTCCAATAACCAAACCAGCTCCTTTTCTTAAATAGCTGCATTCCTTTTAAAGAGAACTGCCCTTCTTAAGATTTCAGGAGAAAGGAAGTGAGAGGAAACTACATGGCATTTTTGCTTCTACCACCATCTTCTTGCAGTCAGCTAGGTAGTTGTGGGTCCATATAAAAATGAAATGATAGATTGATGATAGCTGCTTTTTATATTCCAGTGAATGGTGATAATGGAAGAACCAGGGATGGGTTTAGGGAAAAGTCTAAATTACCCAGGGGGGAGAGGGGGGGAATCTGTTAGGTAACATGAATGAATGGGCAGCAAATGAAACAAGAGAGTACAGAAAAACTGATTGGGGAGGTATTTGGAGACCTAAGAATGAATGAAAATGGCTACATTTTGATATCTGTTTATCTAAATGTCAGTTTGTTTCAGTATATGGATTAAATATGTATGGATCAATCTATACAGTCTATTCAAGTGTACAAATGGAAAGGGAATGAATTGCAAAGTATGACTGATTTGATTGATTGTTTCTGATGAAAGCCTGAGAGTGACGGGTATAATACACATTCTGTATGTGGGTTAAAACATTTTTTGGTAGTGTCAAAAGTGGATCTTGGGAAAAAATGGTCATGGAAGAAAAGGAAAGAAGTGAAAATAACTCAGGTGAAAATAGAGTGACTGCAGGAAGAGAAAATATGGGTGAGAAAAATGCAAACCACACTGATGTCATTTGATCAGACAGAATGAATGAGGATCAAATTTCAAAATGAATATAGGAAGGAAGAGTGAATGGATTGAAAGGAAGGGGAAGACTAAGAGTCATATTTGGCTGGAGCTGACGAGATCCTCAAAAAGAAAGAGGTGAAAAGAACAAAAGGCAAACTATGAATTGGCATACGGACATAGTAAAAGCAAAGATGATTATCAAGCATGGAATGGTATGGAGAATGTAGTGAATGCTGTTAATGCAAACTTGATTTAGCTATATTTCCTCTTATCTCTTGCCTCCAGAGGCTTTGCTTACCATTTCATATTCTTTTTCTGTGATTTGCATAATGTTGCTTACCCCAAAAGGAAAGAGTATGATGGGTATAAAGGATTTTAGGTCTAAATATCTTATGTGTGTCTGAGTCACCCCTGATTGCTAGACAAGACAGACATATTTTTAGGTTAAATAAAAAAGTTGTGGAATTAGACAAAGTAACTCATTGGTACCCCTTGGATCTTGAGGAAGTGGGAAACTGAGACAGACTAAAGTAAAAATAACATATATAAAATGGCTTTTGAGACTCTGGTATCTCTAAAAATAAAAGTGTCTTTTATTATTTGGCTAAATGGTGCTGCTGACTTGCATTTCTACTAATTGCTGATGTGTATTGTTCCACTAATGTATATAACCTATTGTCTATTTTTTTTTTAATGTTTTTTTTTTATTTTTACAACAAACACAAAACAAACATGAACAAACAAAAACATAAAAAGACATAAAAAAACATCTTCCATTTTATACCGTGTGTCAACCAGTTAAACTCGTTGGTGCCCCTTTCATAATCTTAAATTCTCATATCATCTATTCAAAATATACTTGTATACTTATCAATTAACAATTATTAATCATTCATAGCTAATCTATAAAATCATATATTACAAAAAATTTTAACTTTCAATAGGATTAGTAATACATTTCCATCTATCTATTATATGTGTATATATATAATAATTAATATCAAATTTCTATTATAAAATTTCCTAATCTATTACATTACTATATTTTCTCATCTAATCATTAATAAAAGCAAATCCCGTGTCATATAAAATTACTTATCTTCTTACTCTAGTTTCAAATCTCAGTTTAACTCATCTCTGCACATTCCATAATTTTCAATAACTTCCTCCTGCATAAGTACTTTTTGAATTTTTCCAATTCTTAAGAGTTACAGTTCTAACCAATATCAGTTACAGTATCAATTACAGTTCTAACCAGGTTACAGTTCTAACCAGATTCTTCACTACATGTTATACAATTTTTAACTATATATCTCAGATTTATACTTTATTCCAGCGCTTGCATAATTTTGAGTTCACCCTTTTCATTCAATATCCCAAAATATCTAACTGTTCATTCCTTTTTCTATATTATTGGATAAGAGAAAGCAATAATAAATGTCCTTTTGAACATTCTGCTTTTGGAAGCTTCTGTCAATTCCATCATTGTTGTATTCCCCTGATTTTTTCTTTAAACATCTCCAGTAGTTTCTTTCAATATTGTTTTACTTCTTCTTTTTGTGCATTCTCTTAGTACAATTTTCCATTATGATCTTGTATAATCTTTTTCTCACCCTCAGTGCCAAGAACAAATCTGTCTCTCTTCATTTATCAGTTGATTAACCCTTTTAATTCTCAGTTTATAGGCCTCACAATAATTCTGTTTAATGTTTCTGATTTCTTGTACTATTTCTTCCTTTTCCAATGATCCCGGTTTATGTTTAATTAAGTCCATTTTAGCTTTAATATCTTTTTTTCTTTTTCTTTTTTTTTTTGAGAATTTCTGCAGCTCTTCTTCCAATTTTTTATAGTCATCCTCAATAGTTTAAAGATCTTTTTCTGCATTGTGTTTCTCGTATAGTCTGTTATCTTGATAAACCTTCATTGAGTCAAAGGATTCTTTATCTTTGTTCTTGCCAAAAATAAGAGAAAAAAAGAAGCAAAAGGAGAAAAAAAAAAAGAAAAATAAAAAGAAAAGGAAAAGAAGGGAAAGGCTAAGCCTCTTTAAAAAAAAAATCCATCTGGGGGGGGAATAGAGAGCAAAGCAGAGCTTCTAGCAGAAAAAAGAGCTACTGCCACTAATCAAGGCTCTTGTGACTAGCTCAAACTTTCCATCTTAATATTTTCAAAATCGCTTTCAACTCCACTTTCTTGTTTATAGTTACGGATGGCACCTGTATAAACATGCACATCCCACTATCTTTTTAGAAAGCACAGAGTCCTTGAGCGTGCGTCACAATGAAAAAAGAAAGCACTAAATCGAGCCTCTAGATGGCAGTGCAACTTTCTTTCATTTACTTTCTCTTAACTCCACTTTCCCCATTTCAAAGTCAAAAAAATATAAATTTCTTATAACAATAAAGAAATCTTAGTAAAAAAAAAAAAGGCTTAAAATAAAGAGTTATTGAATATTAAAAAGAGAAAGCCAATCCAGTTAAAAATATATTTTTTTTTAAAAAAAAACATCTTATCAATTCCACTAAAAAGGGAAAGTTGAAAAGAAAAATTTTCTCCCCCTTCTTTTTTTTTTAATAGGGTTCAATCTCGCCGCTTAATCCACTTTTCTTCACTTTTAAAAATCTCTTTAAGTTACTTAAGGTGTTCTCTAAGAATAGTTGAATAGTAAAAGTCCATCTCACCCAGTTGACACCCCTCTCTTCCATCTTCCTTTGGAGCTGTCCCGGCTTTCGCAGCCATTTTTGGCTGCCTCTCCTCCGCCGGCTTCAAGAGTTTCTCCTGGGATCGATCTGGGACTTGCGGCGTCCCTGAGATCCGCGGGACGCGCCCTTTGCATTCGCCATCTCTACGGGACGGCTTAGGTCCATCGGGACCGTCCGGGGGAGGAGATATCAGCTGCGATCCTGGGAGCCCAGGATCGCCCGCCGTATCGCCGCGACGCCAGCTCCGCCCTCCAACCTATTGTCTATTGATGATCCAATAATGTATATTAACGTATTGTCTATTGTCTGTGGGAGAGAGAGCTATAGCCCGCTTCCCATACTTGCAAACGAACGCTATAAAGCCTTCATGCCAAAATTATATTGTGTTGGATTTATTCCTTGACATTGGCATGATTGTATCCTTCTTACCTACATAAATAATTACTCATCCGGTCTTACAAATTATAGATACAAAGTTTAGCAACACAAGTAAACAAATACCTATATAGCATCAGACAAATTGGTTGTATTAAAAATAGTTAAGTGATTAGTTGAACTTTTTATAAAAAAAAACATCACAGCTAGCTTTTTTCTTTTTACATGCAAATGAGAATTTGGCAAGATGCAGTAGAGTGATCTATATTTGTTTTTCAGCGATTCCAGATTCTGCCTGCAGGCTCCATTCTATCTTTCACAAGGTTCTAGAGATTCTTTAGTCTGTCTGAAAAGCTTCCTAGGAATGCAGGGGCCCGAAAGAAGAAGGTGAATCTGTAAGTGTCTGTATTCTAATGTAATCTTGAATGTGGCTCAGGTTTCTATGAACCAAATGCTGTTCTTTTAGTAAGCAGCATCAGTCATTAATTACAAAAAGGCATAAACAGATAAGTTTTAAAACAGTGTTGTTTATTAATTCTTGGAAGAATAGGCCTAATGAAGCGTAGGTGTGTTGTTATATTCTCATTATATTAAATATATTTTTAAAAAATCTGTTTTGGCTTATTTTCTGTTTTAAGAAACATTGATATAGCTTTATGTTATATGATAAATATTATTTAAAATTTTATAACATTGAATAGAAAAATATGGAATAGAAACAAAATGCAGAAAATGATCAAAACAAGCATAACATTCTATTAATTAAGGTTCATTTTTAAGCTGCTTTCCTTTGCCTCTTCAGGTTTGCTGTCCTTGTTTATCCCATTGTGTACTATCTTATGTGCATACATTTTCATATATTTGAATTCACTATTTATGCTGATAAACCATCTCATTAATGACTTCACTTATGTTAATCTGATTTAGCTATCCAGAAGCATGTTAGATTATCCCTCTGTTCATCCAAGGGTCCTTCCTGAATCTGAAAAATTTCAGATAAATAAATAAATAAATATGTTCTGGAAGTGATTTTGGAGAAGGAGACTAAATTACACTCGAATTATTATTTAAATTAAGATAGTGTTCTTACTGCATGAAATGGAAGTAAGAAGTAAATGTGTATATCAACAAAGATCACGCTTCTTTTCTTTTCAATGAAGTGAAGGCCTCAAAGTAGGGCAGTCCTTATTAAAGGTTGCAGCGATGTGTTGGTTACAGACCATATAGAACATGTTTGTGAGAACATCATCTCCTCCTCTATGAGGATTATTCTCTTCAGAGGAACTAGGTTTTTTGTTTAAATCAAGGCATGATTTGAGGAATCAGAAGGACAGGACCCAGAAATTTTATTAACTGTGTCAAAGGACTGAGACAAACGTTCCCCTTTTAATGAAGAAAAAGAGACAGTACAAAGTCATTTACTAAATTTCAGTCTGGCACTTAAGCCTACTCATGTGATGCAAACTCATTTACTTCCCTTGAAGTTTTCTGACAAGAACATATATTTCCCTGGAAAATATAGCATGCTACCACCATTGTAAATACACCCCATGAAAAATAGCCCTTTTATTTACATTATGATTTATCCAATCCAGCACCTTATCAATCTGGGTTCATTGTAGAGTTCTATAAAGCTGAACATGAATCAGTTCTTGTTTCTCCATGTGGTCTCTTAGCTTCCTTATGAGAATTACATTCTTAGCAAGCCAACTGCTATTAAACTCCAACTTTTCCTATGTTAGTATAATCTCTACTGGCCAGGAATAAGAAAATAGCATGGTGTGAGTAAATGGAAAGTAAAATTGTTTATGTCCTGTTGGTAAGATCAAGACTGTGATGACAATACAGCATATTTTTATTCTACTGTTCCAAGAAGTTAAGTACATAATGGGCACATAAGTCCAAGAAGTAAGTACATAATGGATTATCTTGCTTTATTTTTATAGCAGTACTGTGAAGTAGGTTATAATCAGAGCAACAGGTTCAAAGTCACCAGTCAGTCAGTGCTCACAGATCTGATCACAGGTTTTCCTAGTCCAAGCACAGCCCTTTAATCCTATAGCTCAGTGATGACCACAAGCTTCTGGACCTACCTAGAATACTTACAGTTGCTGTCCTCCCCTCTTTAAAAAAACCAGTGAGCTTATCAGTGTTGAGATTCTGCTGATCCTTGAATGCTGTTGCATGTATTTATATTGTTCTTTGACTGATTGATATATGGTTCAATCCTTGCCAATGGAATGTGCTCCATAGGAAGTTGTTATAGGACTGCAACCAGGGGTATCCACAAGAGGGGAATCAAAATCAGCAAGATGGTAGGTATGACATTGTGGTCCAAACTCCACCCCTTCTGTATATGTGTTTGATATCAATGCACATACAAAAGGGGCAGGGAGAGGATTATGGCATCATGCCTACCAACTTGCAAGTTTTGACTTCCCTGTAGGTGCCACTAACTGCAACCATCACATCCTAATTGAAGTGGGTGAGTCTTTGGAAAAATTAGGCTGTAGGCTCAATAATTTTTACTAAAGTTTTGTTTTTATTTCATTTCAGAATTTCTAAGATAATGTTGTATTATGAAGGGAGTAAGGAGATAGGGCTGTTATCTAAACAGGGCAACAGCCAGTTCCAGTAATACTAATATGCTAATGTGCTAATAGAAGGGGCAGCCACATTTAGTGCATGCTGGCATGCTTTCCACCAAAAGCTGTTATCCCAGTCCCTAGAACTCATATTTTGCTCCCAAAACCAGCTTTACGAGGCAGGACTGTTTTTGTGTGCCTGGAGTTCCATTTACATGGGATACACTATTTTTGCATGGGGAGGTGGGGGCAAAAAAAACTCTGGATGCACTTGGGCTCCAGATGGTCTCCCCTTTCCCAAATTCCCTCCATTGCCCCCCTGATATATTTAAAAAAGACTTTTTTCTCAGCAGATTCTTGCCAAAAACTCACCCTTCCCATTTATTCTTAGGCTATCACTTTTTCTGTAGTGGCCAGTTTTGACACTTTTTGGCCTGCATTCCACTGAAACAACCAAAGCCCAGTTTTCCTCCAAGCGTGCAAACCAGATGAGATGATAGCATCAAAGCAGTTCATATCGGAACAGACGGCACTACCAGGCTATGGGGAATCTAGCAGCCAGAAAATAAGATTTATCTGAAAAAAAATAGGAATGCAGAGGTTTGAGAGAAATACCTGGATTCTGAAGGCAGAAAACCTAGCAAATGTTGTCAACAGCAAAAGATTGGCATGGAAGCACACCAATTTTGTTAGTTAATTCGATTTTTTCCCCACTGTAAGGTATGAACAGCAAGTTAAAAGGAATTGAGGGCTTCATTGCTTTGACAGTGTCTTCTGTGGAATTTTACATGTTATGTCATGATCCAAATCCAGCGAAGGCTGATTTGAACCATATTGCTTATAAACTACGTTTGGATCAGTCCAGGATCTTGTTCTCATATTAACCAATCGATCAGCTCTGGGAAGCCAACTGAATCTCAGATCAGTTTGACATGATTTGATTTGAAAGTGTTTTCTTATGCAGATTGCAAGGAGTAAGCCCACAGAATGAAGTGGAACGTATTTTCAAGTTTATATGTTTAAAGTAAACAGAGCAAGTATATGAATACTGTGACTCAAGCTGTCAACATCATCTTACACTATTTATTTGCAATATATAGCATGAAATAAATTTTACTTACCCACTTTGACTCCCATTTACAGAAGGCCCTTTTCTTTGCAGTTTGCTCATTAATCTGCTAGTTATAATTCCAACAATAATCTGTGAACAGAGGATTTGTTTGTACGTGCTAATATACTAGTAGAAGGGGCAATCACAAAAGCTTTTGGTTACCCCAACGTTTTCCTTTTCTCCAGTGACTTTGCTTTGGTGTTTCTAATGACTATGACTATAGTGATACTTTAGCAAGAAAGACTTCTGTTTGCTTCCCTGCCAGCTCTGTTAAAGACCCCCAATGATTTAATTACAGAATGGCAAAACGATATTCTTCTCTCACCATCCTTATTTGCTGATGTCTTTCCCCATGTCCAGTGTGACAGCTGTGTAACCAGCTCACTATCCAGGTGAGCATTGTCCATGACTGTTTTTCAGTTCTGGGACCTGGCAGGGTTGCTTTATGCCATAGGTTGTTCCCAGGAACTGGGAAAGATAAGCAAAGGAGGGTCTGAGCTTGTGTTTCTCAACCTGGACAACCCTAAGATGTGTGAACTTCAACTTCCAGAATTTCCCAGCCAGCATGGCTGGCTGGGGAATTCTAGGAGTTGAAGTCCACACGTCTAAAGTTGCTGAGGTTAAGAAACACTGGGCTGAGGAGAGAGTAAAATCAAGTGAAGGAGGAGAATGGAGTATTTTGCATTTAACGAATGGTTTGCAAAAATTGGACTGAACCAGCCAGGCAACATCCCTGCAATGAGGATTTAGCAAGTGGAATTTAGTATCAAGTCTTTAATGCACGACTGAAGCCAGATAAAGCTGTTCAAGAAAGTTAAGGGTTGTCAATATCTTATTTGCACTTTCAGATACATTTTATTCCCTTTGATGTGTGTTTGCTTTATTTTAAATATCCGATGCTTCTATCCAATTTGACGTTTGGGTTAGCTATGGCCAGGATGCATCAAGAACTGTTTGCTTGTAGAGATTAATTACAGTACCTTGCTTTTAAAAAAAATATAGTTAAGAAAGAAAACGCATGAATGGCACGTTCCTGTTCCAGCCATCACCCAGTCATAGTCTTAAATGGCTTTGATTGGGACTCATTCTCAGCCTTTCCAGCCTCTTTTCTGATTGTACCACCAAAATCCCATAATTCATGAAAAGGTATTTGAGGGGCTGTTCTTTTCTCCATTCTCTTGATGGAGAAAGGGATATTCAGGAACAAAATGCTAAGACCAATAAAGCAGCTCTCTTAGGACAGATTCACTGGGTGTGTTCAAGCAGAATATAGACAGTCATCTGCCTGGGACACTTTAATTTGGATGGCAGCATTGAGTAGGGAGCTGGACATGATGGCCTTAATGATCTCTTCCAAGGTTCTAAGGAAGAAGCAAAATTAGGAGGTAATCACATGGAGTAGGAATGTGTGTGTGCCTTTGTAATCCTCAGAGCAGATCTTTTCTTTGGATAACGAGGCCTGGAATGTCTACTTGCATGGTCCACAGAAGCTCGTTTAGGTCTTTCTTTGTGCATGACACCTGGTGTCCTGTAAGACAGAATTATTCCATCAATAGTTAACAAGATTCTCATAGAACAACTGCAGTAAAAGCTGGTCAATTTACAAAAGCAAGCACAATATTCAGACAGCAGCAAGTTGCAGGCCCAGGATAACTATTTATAAAGTCCCACTACCAAATTGATTTTAGCATGATTAAACCTTCCTTTACCCTATTTCACAGTCCATTTCAAATACTGGATTTCCTCTTAATGGCAAAAGCAAATCTGACTCTTAATAAACCATTGCAACATAAAATTCAAGATAGCATATGGCAGGGGATTGGAAATCACAACCTCGTAGAAAGGGGAAATAAAAGGCATCATCTCCAAGAGGCAAACAACAGCTAAGGCAGGTCTTTTACTGGAACCAGCTTGGAAAGAAGTATACAAGATCTGGGACTAGGCTCAACTCTTCCCCAAGCTAAGATGAAAGATGACAAAATCTAGCAAAGCTGTTGTAAGACAAATAGTAATTTTCTCAAAAGATTGGTGAGCCCACTGATCTGAAATAGTGAGTTGTTCCTACCAAGAAACAGTCCTCAGTTAAGGGGGATATGGCAGGCCCAATTTAGCTGTGAACGGGGTCCAAAGATTTTAATGGAAATGTAAAATCTTTACTTACATTCAGAAGAGAGGGGGACCCTTCCTTTTTATTCTTAGACTAAGTGAATCTCTCTTAATTTTCTAGGAGTTTTTTTCTCATTGGCATTCCATGCTAATATTGCATTAGTATCCACATGGAGAGGAATATGTCTTTGTAGAGTTGATGCTCACAGATCTTTCCACCCATATCTGGCCATCCAACAGTGTGACTCCCTTTGCTATCAGCAGAGTGTTGGAAAGGAAAGGAATGCCTTAGCAGGGAATTACTATCTGAGGAATCCTAACTGAACGTGATAAAACATTGATGAATACCATATGTTTGCGCTCTTGAGGGATGATGATGATGTTCTAACTCTTTTATCTTTTGAATGTAATTTGTGTTGGCCCGTTCACAAGGCACCATATGAAGTTGTGCTACTCTAGAGATGAACATGTACCTATGAACTAGCCCTTGGAGCCAATTCAAACTTTAGTAACCATATGTGGTAAAAACTTTCTGGGATTTAGAATGAAGGCAACAGATTGTATGCTTGGATCAGATCAGTAGGATTCAGGTGTCTTCCTGGACAGAAAGCTAGACTGCCACAGGGAAAAAAAAAAGTTATATCCTAGTTTGATGGAAACAGCCAAATATATGAACGTTTATGTTCATCATAAATCTGAGAGGGGCCATAAAGCAGTGAGAGAACCACTGCTCTCTTTGCAAGAGATCCTGATGTCTGTTCTTGGCACCAGGGATGCCAGGAAATAAAAAGTTCCTTTCCTGCCAAATTGTCCAGAGAGGCACTGCCAGTTATAGGAAACAATGCTAGGCTAGGTGAACAACTAGCCAGATTTCACAAAGAGCCACTTTATATCTACTCAGGCATTTGAGGATGGAAAATAGTCATTATCCTAGTTTGAATGTCTAACTTTAGTTTTGAGGTTAGCTATTTAGGTAGTATGAACGTTGGACAATAGTTTCTTTTGAACAGACCTCTGTGGAAACCTTCATGCTAAATGGAAAGAAAGAAAGTTCACAAAGCAATTTTCTCTGATAGACAATAGAGATGGATTCCTTTCAACAGTGTAATTTTCAAGGGAACGTCAAAGTTATTTTTAAAACATATTTAAAAGTAGAGTCTTCTTTTATGTTGCTTTGCTTATGTTATAAAATATGCAAGATGGCCTCTGACAGTGAAGTTGGCTCATGTTCATTGGGTGCCTTTATTAAAACATAGTATTTTCAGCACAGGAGGAAGCTATCCATGTGCCATTAGGATGAATGCTGAAGGGTTTCTCAGTTTTTCTCTTTTAATTATGTTAATAATTGAGCATGTCTTTCAAGTACTTTGTTTAAAATGACAGAATAGTTCCTAGGTGTTTGTGAAATTGCCATGATAAACAAAACATGATATATAAGAATTCCCTGATACATAGATCTTCCTTCTTTCCAGTTAAATATCCTGGCTCCAGGTTGGAATTAAAAGCTCAGTGTTTTTACTGGGAAGAAAGGATGGGGGTTCATCTGTCCTCCTGTTGGGTTATGTGGTGGGTTTCCACAATGTCTGGGTTTTATTTTTTTCAATTAAAAAGAGCTTGTATATCATTGCAGTGAATAACTGCAGTGATGCTAAAGAAGCCAATGATGAATGCAGGAAATTAACACCTTTAATTAATTATCTTGCTACAAAATCTGCCACTTGTTAGAGCAGAACCATCTTCCACTATGTGGAAACAGACAGACAGTATGTGGAAACAGTCATGAATTATATTGTAGTTGGACTTATTGATAATTCATCACTGCTTCCTCAAAGTGGGTTTCTATACACATAATAACCACTGACCAATTTAGGTAACAATACAGGTAGTCCTTGGTTAATGACTGTCCTTTTAGCAACCGTTTGGACTTATGATGGTCGCAACATCCCTGCAGTCATGTTATCACGATTCAAGGTGCTTGGCAACCAGCACACATTTATGACAGTCACAGTGTCCCGCAATCACACGATCACCATTTGTAACCTTTACAGCTGACTTCCGATAAGCAAAGTCAACTGGGAAGCTGGCAGGATGTCGCAAGTCACGGTCACATGATGTCATGCTTAATGACCGTGGGTAATTCGCTTAACGACCGCAGTGGAACTGATGTTGTAAGTCGGGTGTGGTCATGTGATGTTTCACTTAACAACCATGTTGCCAGTCCCAATTGTGGTTGTTAAATGAGGACAACCTGTAGATGCTTTCTTTTTTTCTCCCCCCACTCTGCAAATTAATGGATTAGATGCAATGTCAGTCTGGCCCATGACTTTCTTCTGCTGGAAGCCTCTTGTAGCATGTGAACTCTTTGCAGCTGCTTCTGTGCAGTATTTCAACGGGAAGTGCAGCTTCAGTTTGGGACACCAGAATGAAGCTTTGTTAATGTAAAGTGCCACTTTGGAAATGTGCACAGTTCTACGTGCTACATATACATTTTATTTTGGATCTAGAAGATAGTATTTTCTCAGGACTGCAACAGGGAAGATTGGGTCCAATTATCCCTCTGTGCTTCCCCTGAGACCATTAATTCTCAACCCTCATCCAGCTGCTGCAACTTAAATCTTTTTGAAAATTGCACATTAAATGCATAATCATTTAACATAGTGACTCATTGCACCAAGGCAGGACTTTTAACCTCAGCTTGTTGAACAAACCATAGCAGTCTCTTTCAGCTGCTATGAAGTTTTCATGAAACTGCATGGATGGCTTTGCATATCACGCTAGGCCCAAAACCAAAAAGCCCATATTATGGCTTAGAACGATATATGAAGTAGCTTACTTTGTAATTTGGCTCTGAGAGAAACAGTTTATAGCACTCTATGAACCAGCCCCATCCATTATCTACCTATTAATTTTCCAGAAATTCAGGACAGCTTACACTGAGGCAATGCTTACTAGTGGTTTCAGGATCAAATTATATATGATATTAAAATTGTCATTTGGAACAATGTCAGGTTCTAAAAATTTGAATACATCTGCCTGCAAGATTTTCACTGGGATGGCACTACTGTATGGGGAAGGGACCTTTGATCTTCTCCCACTCCCCCAATCTTCAATTATGTTTCTATAGAGTGGTAAGTTGTTTGGGCATGAAATAACAGTGAAACCATGAAGCCAGAGTTCTGGATTCAGATATAACAGTAAGCTATGATTAAAAGAAACCATGACTTTGAAACTATCTTACAATGTATATGTTAAAAAGTGGGATATAAATATATACAGTCATAGAGCTGGAAGGGGGTCTTGGAGGAATCTTATATATATTTATTTATTTATTACATATATTTGTATCCCACTTACTCTATGGATGCTAAGTGGCTTACATTTCATCAATAAAACCATTAAAATCTCGATGATATGATGATGATGATGATGATGATGATGATGATGATGATGTTGCTGCTGCTGCTGCTATGGTTTAAAATTGTGGTTTTTCTATTAGGCAAAACAGATCCTAGTGGAAAAGGCGTTGAAACCTTCTGGTTTAGATTAGCTAATGTTTTCAAGGAGTTTTTCTCTGTACACACCTACAGTTTCACCATCTTTTAACTGCAGATATTGTAAAGAATTCCATTCCACTGGGCCTTTTGTTATTCCACAGTTGTTCAGCAATTTGCGTTATGTTCTCAAACTAGCATTAAAGTGATTTCCCCACTATAAACTTCATTTTTTTCCTTCAGAGATAAAAAAAAAAGGGGGGGGGGAACCATAACAGAGCAGTTTGAAGTTTGATTTTAGTGCAAGAAATTTAAACATATTCTTAGCTCTCCAATATTATGAGATTTCTGAGTGTTTAGTTTAGGATTTTGATTTAATTTTTTAATCTAAAATCAAATATGTTTGATTAACCAGATTAAATATTCTAGCTAAGGAAATGTTTGCAATTTATGCTATTTACATAGTCAGATTTGCTCATCTGTATTTGGCTGCATATGAGCGAAAAGCTAAGACAGCCTTGCACATCAGCCTACAAGAGTTAATTGCCCACAGACTGAGGCATCTTTCTAAAGCTGTATGAGGCCACAGCCTGGGAATGCTGCAATAGCTTTTTAAATATTTATCCTCTCCTGTTTATGATATTCAGAGCTTTTATTGTGCAGTGTTTCTGTTCTACATTTTTATCTTTTAGTCCTGTATAATCCAACCCGAGAACTTGTCTTCTTTGGCAGTCTGAAAATACAATAAACCAATGAATAAATACAGTAAACATTGTGGAACCTTTGCGGAACTTTGCATTTAGCTGTCGCTCCTCATTAATAGTTGCCTCCCCCCCCGTTCATCTGAAATTTATTTTAGGAAAAAAATAGAACTTAAAAAAAATTCTAAACATTCAAAATTACAACATGACCAAAACCAACCAAACAAAAAACAAGCCACCAAATTCTTTAGGAATAAGGTTCTGTAAGCACACCTTGAGAGAGCCAGTTTGGTGTAGTGGTCAAGGCACCAGTCTAGAAACCAGGAGTTCTATGAGTTCTAGCCCCACCTTAGGCATGAAGCCAGCTGGGTGACCTTGGGCCAGCCACTCTCTCTCAGCCCTAGGAAAGAGGCAAGGGCAAACCACTTCTGAAAACATTGCCAAGAAAACTGCAGGGACTAATAAATGCTCACAAAACAAAAATGTACCTAGATTTGAAATAGCTTATGCTTTCAAGCAATGCCATTTTTCATGGTATCTTTCCTCATGCACAATGCTAACATTACTTTTGCTCCTAGGTTATGATAAATATAGTGACTTGTTTCAGTACATCCTGAATTGCCTGGCTAAAAGCAGAGCTTGTGAAATTTTATTTTCCAGTCCTACCATTCAGTTTACCCTCCAACTCATCGTTTATAGTGTGCATAACTATATTAGTTTTGAGATAGCCATGATAGAAGCATAGCCAGAGAATACCTCTTCTTGTTTAATGAGTTAAGAGCTCCAGGATCAGATGGATTACATCTTGAGATACCGAGGAACTAGGTGATGGTCTGACTGAACCCTTATGTATTAACTTTTTGAAATATTGGAGAACTGGTGAAACACTAGATGGCCAGAGGAGAGCAAATGTTGCCCCCATTTTCAAAAAGCAAAAGGGGAAGATCCAGCTGATGACAGACCAGTCAATCTGGTAGCTGTACATGGGGAGATTCTAAAGCAGACATTAAAGAGATCAACCTGTGTGCACCTTGAAAACAATGTGGTAATTATAGAAGTTAGCATGGATTTAATAGGGTCTGGTACAAACTAAGATGGTATGAAAATAACATGATGTCATAGCACAATGGCATTGTGGCATTGCATTACAATGTGGGATGCAAGTACATAAGCCATGCCATTGGAATCATGACAACATAGCATGGGTTTTATCATTTGCCCCCCTTTGCCCTGCTTCCAGACATCTATGATGGATTTGGCAAAAACAAATGTTGCCAGACTAACCTTATCTCATATTTTGAATGGATAATATCCTTAATGGAGCATGGGAATGCTGTAGATATAATATGACTTGATTTCAGTGAAGTGTTTGACCATGTAACCAATGATATGCTGATTAAGAAGTTAAACATGGATTGAATAATATAATAATTAAGTGGCGATATGGGGTGGGGGTGGGGCTTCCATATGACAGCCTTCAGCTGCTTCTCTCCTGGGTGTAAACCGTCTGAAAATGAAGCCACCTTTAGAAATCTCTTTCTGGATTTCACCTCCTTTCTGCACTTAGGGATAGTGATGGCCAGGCATTCTGCCTGGACAATGGTTATCATGGCCTTCAACTGGTGGATTTGCCTGCTTCTTTATCCATCCTATCTATACTTGGAAAGCAAACACCTATCACTTTTCTTTCCTTGGCCATGTCTTTTGAGGTCTGGTAAGCTCCACCACCACCCCGTTCCCCCCCTCCCAGTTTTATATTTTTTTTCCTGTCACTTCAGCTAGAAGGAAGGGGAAGTTGGCTCAACTCTTTCAAACTCACCTAGCTAAAAGAAAAAACAAAAACAAAGCTCCACTGTTCTACCTGCCAAACCTCTTTAAAAGGAAAAACACCACAGTTTTGTCTTTCTTCCTGTGACTGGGGCCAGAAGGGGAAATTGCCAGAGGTGAATTTCACCTGGTCAAACAAACAGACAAACTAACAAAGTACTTTGGAGAACCCGTCCTAACAATGAGAGCAGCTCAATGGAAGAAGCATGTATTCTTCATCTCTCTGGAATGCTTCAGATTTATTTATTAGATTTGGAGGCCACTCAACTCCAGAATGACTCTGGGTGGCTTTCAATTTAAACACAGGAAAACAATCAAGAATTTGGATTGCTGCATGGAGCAGGGGTTGGATACGATGACCTAAACAGATTCTAAGTATTTATGCGGGTACCTTGTAAAAGCAGCCATTGACAGAATTCACACAACAATGTCATTTTAAGCCACTGCATGATGTATGTGTACTTCATGTTAAGCCATAGTGTAACTTATTTTATTTTAGTTTAATGTGTTGTATAGATTTACAGTAAAACCATGAATTAAAGAAGCAGTGTTTTAGAATGGTTTGTGAACCCTGTCATATTATGGTTTGTTTGGTTTATGGTTTAGCATGTGTGAACCCAGCCAGTTATGGCCTATTTAACCAACCATGGGTAAGGAAATTGTAACAGTGTTATACATAGACCCCATCAGAGTGTAAGATAGCATCTTTTCAACATGTAACTAGCACAGATAAATAATGTATACTAAAGCCGATTAAGAATTACCTAAAGCACCTTGGGACTGATTTCATTCCATATTAAATTCTATAACACAATCTATTTTTTGTAGTGCTGACAGTGGAAAAATGATTGTAGTGGCCACAGGGAGGAACACTACCAGCCCCAGACAGAGGAAGAGAAAGTTGCTGATGCATTTTGTTTTCAGCTGCTTTGTGTTCCTTAATATGGATGCTGCATCAGGTTGAACTGGAATCGTATCCTTCAAGAAGACCTAATAAGCTCCAGTTACCAAGCAGTCCAAGCTGCCATCTGGATAGAGATGAAGGATTAACATTTTAAAAGCTAATGTTTCTTTAACCAATTTTCATTCTATGTCTTTCGCACTAATAACACCAGCTAGGGAGAGGACTCTGGAAGACAATCAACATTAAAACTCAGTTTCTAAACTGCTTATTTATCTTGAAGCAGGAAGAGGGAAGTGAGTGGATGAGGATTCAGATACTTAGAAGGAATTCTTTTCTTCACTCCCACATATGTTCTAAGTAGGAGAAGCAACAGTTCCCATATGTGTCTTTGGAAGAAAGATGGGTGGTTTTAAGAACAGCCAGTCTCACTGAGATTTTTCCAGAAAAATGTCTCCCTGAGATCTGAATATCATATGATTTTGGGGTCTATGTGTGAGGAGGGGGTGAAATAGAGAGTTCAGAGAGAAAAATGGGGAAAGGGAGAAAGTAGTGGAGCCTATCATTTACTGTAACTTATTAGTTGCTTTACAATAGTAATGATCAATGGATCCATACTACTTGTATATTGCACATGTTTCTACCTAGCATGGGTTGACTTGTGGCATTCCTCTAGGACAGTGTTTCTCAACCTTGGCAGCTTGAAGATATGGACTTCAACTCCATATCTTCTACATGCTGGCTGGGGGATTCTGGAGCTGAAGTCCACACATCTTCAAGTTGCCAAGGTTGAGAAACACTGCTCTTGGACAAGGGCAGACCAGCTGTGGTACTCCAGATGTTGCTAAGCTACATCCCTCAACAGTCCTGAACGCTCTAGCCAAAAGCATCTGGAGGATGATGGCTAGGCTTTAATTTTGTTTTCTCATTTTTCCAGCTTTAAATTTTCCTTGTCCTATTTCCATATCAGTGTTAGTAATTTTAAAATTCTTATTTTTAAAAAATTGTCATTAAATTCAGATGAATTTTTCTGTATTTCACTCTCTGGGCATATGTGTATATACACACATGTATATGCTTCTTCCTAATAAAATGCATTGTTACTCTTTATTATTATTATTATCATCAATATTTAGATTTCTCTATGCAATTTTCCAATAATGAATACCTTTGTATCTTTTTTTAAGTGGAAAAATCATATGATAAATTCAGAGACAGGAATGACTCACGTATTCTTTCAAATATGCAGAATTAAGAAAGTTGATGTTAAAGTGAACCAAGCTATTTTGTCCCCTTGACTAATTAAAAGAAGTTTCTTCATTAAGTGGCTTTTAATACTGTTAGGGTGTTTTCCCAGAGAATCATGTTCCTTGGACAACATTATGTTAGCTGTCATCTCCATGAAATAAAAAAGCACTTGAGACTTATGGTATTTTTATAATATTTGCATATACATTATATAAGAAGACCATAAACAACATATGTATATTATTTATTAACATCCTTGATCAGCAGATAAAAGGAAAGAAATTGTAGCTGATATTTACAGAACTCATTTATAAACATTAGATTCCCATAGACATTTCTGCATCCAAGGTGCTTCTAATTCAGAAGTAACTTTTTCTGGGCTGAAAGCCACACTTGGTCTTTGAATGGCATGTCAGGAGATGCATGGCAGCAGTGGAGAAGTCTAGATAAATGGGTGAATGAATGGGGGCAGGATGAAAATGAATACCGTTATCATTTTGTTTACTTTTAACAATTTTGTATCCCGTTGCAATCTGTTCCTGCCTAAATGATTCCCGTGGGGCCAGAAACGAGGTGAGACAAGTGATCAGTGAGGCTTCTTGGTTGCACAAATGGGCAGAATCCAACAAAGAAAACAGAAGTATGAATAGGCCAGAAGTATGGGCACAGGCCAGAAGCAGTTTTGTGATTTAAGACAGGCCTGGAATGAGCACCTGCAGCCACCAGTGCCCATTAGCAATGTCTGCTCTGGGATGGATCCCCTCCAAGCCCATAAGCTTCCCTCTGCTCAACATTCAGTAATTGCTCCAGAGCAATTATATGCCAAGGCGTTAGCACCATTGGCAACGCACTGAATCTCCTGGAAGTTCAGGTTGCTCTCTGTTGCCACCCTGAAGCCTGCCAGGAGCTCAGTGATGCCGAGAGGCTTCTCAGATAACGGTTTGACAAGACCTCCTTCAAATCTAATAGTATTCTTTGTCAGGTTCGGTCAGCACGAAGCTTCAGGGAAGCACGGGGTTGCAGGGAAGCTCGCAACCAGACCACGCGGAATCCACCGGCGGTAGCTAGCGGGGAAAAGAGGAACCGAAAGCGCCGCTAATTAACGAGCCACCTGCGGCCAGCTAAACAGGAAAACCGCAGCGGAAGCTTTTAACTATGAACTGATAACGGCGCGAGCCAGCAATGAACGGGGCCGCAGGCAGCGAAACAAGATCGCAACGCAGCACAGAACCCGCGGGTCTGCACGTAGCAGGGAGGGACCAACCCAGCCGGAGGGGGACTGGCAATCAAGGACAATGGACTCTGACCGACCCTGCCATCATGAACGATCAGGGGGGACATTGGGGGGCCTAATAGCCCACAGCCGCAACGCGATCACGAGGCGGGAAAAAGCGCGGGAAGGGGGGAATATAACAAGTGATGCAATTGTACCAAGCCAGTCCTGGCTTTGCTTGTGACTACTACGTTACGCATGAGTAAACCTTCTTTGTGAACCATACGTGTCACGAGAGTTTCTCTGTCGAACGGGGCAAATCTCACATTCTTTACAGCTTCATCATCATAGAAGCTGCTTCTGCACCACATTAGGGAAACTAGCTAAATTATATTTCCTTGTCAGCATACTCAAGCTGGGCCTTGATCTATATAAATCTGATTGGATCTGTTGTGACTTTTCCAGGGCAGGTATACCTGCTCAGATGATAATAAACACTGACAGGAAAAAAAAAAAAAAAGAATTGCTCTGTTTGGACACGGAAGGCAGGGAGCTTACATTGGAAAACGGATAAAGTATCTGGGCTCCTGGCTTTCCTTCCTTTCAAAAGAAGAAAATATTCCCAATATAAAATCCTTGCAAGCATTTTCCCCATCTATATGTATTTGGGTGTACAATTTCCCCAAATGTACCCCAAAATTTTGAATTTTGTTTTGGATCTGAAAGTGTCAAAACGGAGAGATAATTGCCTTATCATTCACATATTAGTTTCAGTAGTGCAAATTAGATCAGATTAAAGTACCTGCACCCAATTTTGTAGCCCTAATGTATCTCACATTGTTACAATGAGCACAAAAAGCTACCCTGAGCATTTTAAGGAGTTGGATAAAAAAAAAAAGAGAGAGAAATAATCTTAAGTAGCTATTAGCGCTATATTATGCAGAAATGATCCTTGCACGTAAGACCTTTGCTCATTGAACATCTTTGGCACATTCATTTTCAGTCGAATCTCAGTTTGGGAGGCTTGAAGGTTTTGCATAGTATTGACCTGCACTTTTATTATTATTCCAAGACCCCTAAAGATGTTGCTTCATTGATTCCCCAGAAGAATCCAAATTGAAATCTCCTGCAAACATTGGTATCCATGTATATGTCAATTTAACAAGTTTAATAGAAGCATAATTTCCCATATTTTTAATTCTTTCCCCCCTCTGCAACCATGAGAACGAACAGCTTAAATGCTAAGACTCTGTCAGATGCTACATCAAAAATTATATCCTACAGCCTGAGACTGTGCTTGCTCGGTTCTCATTATCCGTGTTGAATTTGCTCATCATGTTCTGAAAGAAACATTAAGTTCCAAATTAACTGGGAACTATGTTTCTTAGAAGGTTTCACTGACAAGACCCATCAGCTTCTTCTTCGATGGAAAGAAGATAATTTGTGGAACAAACAATGTTTTTGGATTACTGCTATATTTGAAACACTGAAAATAAACACAACCTATGAGAAACTCTGCATCTCTTTAAGATGAAATAATTCTCCAAAGAAGCTCTACTGTTCTTATAAGAGATGTAACACTTTGTACTCAAATCAGGGAGTAAATGACGCTGCCTAGATTTTCCTATTCCTCAAAGAAAGTTATCCTGTATGAATTCTTTCTAGCCCTGCTGTTGATGTGCTCTTGATGTTCCATCAATGTGTATTTCCACTCTTGGAAAAATGAAGCATTTATTGGCAAGGTTCAGGGTTATGAGAGCGGAGAGACAAATAAAGGCCTTTCTCCTTTACATCCAAATGGACAGGTCACAAACAAGGAAACCAAAGTAATCAATTAGTATGCCTGTCAGGATATTCTACGATGGGGAAGTGACCAGTCAGCATTTTAAAAGACAATATAAGGAACAAACTCTTTTTGTATGTGCAAAAAAAAAAAAAAAAAGTATAAACTTTAACCATGTAAAGTAAAAGCATACATTCAGCCAATGCGAAAAGGACACATTATGCTTTTGTATGTTTTTAATTCATGTAACCTCTTATCTACTCCTGCAAGAGAAATCTAACAATTGTGGCTGAATAATGTTTCTCTTTAGGTGAGAGTGGCAGGGTGGGGTGGGGATATAAAGCAAATTGAGACAGCAACGGTGAGCATTCAGTTGAAGCCCCGCTCTTTTCTAAGAGTGTCACAAATCCAACACGTCAGCTTTGATCACACAATTGTAGTCACCGTCATGACTTTGTTTTTCTTTGATTCTTCCCCCTCCTGTAGATGCTCTTGGCAGGGGCAAAATAGAGCTACATATAATTAAATGTTTCATATTCAGGTAGATGAACTACTTTACAAAGATTAGTTCTAAGACCCCAAGGGAGTGGAGTTAACTATATTTTTTCTCAAACAGCCAACCTCCACCACTATCTCATACATATTATGCACAGCAAATTGCAGTCAATTTGGTGAGTTAGTATTTTTCAATCAAACTTAATTTATCTACATACTGATGATTCATCAGCAGATTGTGCATTGCTCTCTTATAATAACAAACTTAGAGATGAGTCCTGATCAGGAAAATGTAGAGCCTCAGAAATCTTTGGAGGAGCAGTTTGGGGATCTGGCAGGCAGGCAGGCAGGCAGGCAGGCAGGCAGGCAGGAAGGAAGGAAGGAAGGAAGGATCTCCAAAGCTGGGTTGCAGGAAAGAGGTACTGTGCATGGGTGTGAAGCACTGCCTCAACTCTTTAAAGCTATGCCCATATAAGATTACAGGTTTTAGATTATCTGAAAGCAGGCTGCAAATAACCAGGGTGCAGACCTGGGTTCAGCATCAGCAATACCTTTTTCCACAACTCCCCAAGTTCTTTTTTTGGATTTTTAATCACTGAACCTAAAGAATAGATTTTGGAAACTTGTGAATGTACAAACAGTTTTGTCAACTTTTCATTGGCCTACCAAAGGTTATGTGTTATTATGGACTTTAGGTGTGTTAAATACTTCTGTTTCTATCCTGGAAAATGGAATAGTACATAATCCCACTTGTTTCCTGCTTTACTTATCTAATTTCTCCCCTGACATAGCTGGCATGTAGCTGGCATTTCCTTTAATTAAAAAGACAGGGATGGGAAGATTGACAGACCCACTCTGAATGATGCTACATTGAAAAGACTGAAAAAGCTTGAAGGAACAAATGGAAAGGAAATCTAGAGAAAGACAGGCATCCCTTAAAGAAAGCTAAATAACAATTGTATATTTGTGTTTGTTTCACAGCATCAAGAAAGCTAAAGATCTCTGACTTCTCAGCTGTCTGTGGCAGGGGGTTTCAAATGTTTTTAGGCTGCAGAATCTGTTACTGTAGTTTAAAAAAACAGGCCCAGAACCCTGATCAAGAAGTAAAGCTCTAGTGACAGAAAGTTGGCCCTGTTTTCTTTTCCCCTTGTGCTCTCAGTCTTTCACAGAACCCCATGATGGTGGCTGCAACCATAAAATCAAAGCTCCACCCTTGGTTATGTGCATTGTGATGGCTGCCATCATGATACCCCTGGCCTGTCTGAACTCTTCCTGATGGGGACAAAATTTGCAGGCAAGAACTGGTGCTTTCAATTTTTTTAAAAAAATTGCTTTTGTGCATGTGCGTTTTAGCTGCATAGCAATAATACTACATAGATGTGAAGGAACAAAATATAATTCTTTTACTATGTTAATTTTATGATGCAGAAATTAAAAAAACAACAACATCCCAGATGTGTGCCTACTGCTTTCTTGGTAATAATGTGGAAATGGTTTGTTACTGTCTTTTTTCCAGGATGATTTTTCAACTTCCCAGTCTCACCTCTAGTCCTAAGAATTCCTGGTGGTCTCTAGTCCTACTACTAACCAGGTAGAGATCAGCCAAGGTCAGCAAGGTGCTACAACCTGCTGTGACACATAAAGCTGAGATGGCAAAATTCATGTGGTTTTTAATACGTCTCCTTGGCTTAGAATGTCATGCTTTGGATGCTACTTTGAAGTCATTGTCAAGCAGCCCCTGAACAGAAACTTACCTACTTATTCATTCATTTATTTATTTATTTACTTACTTATTTACTTATTAAATTTCTCTCCACCCAACTCACCCCAGTGGGGGACTCATTACTTTCTGTGGGAATGCAGCTACTGCAGTTGTCACACATAAAATGGCCTACAGTGTGGAACCTGCCTAGGTCCCTTTTCTGATCTATAGACCAGGGTTTGTTTGTTTGTTTGTTTGATTGATTGGTTTATCAAATTTGTCACTGCCCATCTCATTAAAACAACAACAACAACAACTCTGGGCAGTTTACAATTGTCTTCCAGGGTTCTGCAAGAAATTGACTTTTTTAACCTTCTTGCAGACAACCCTTAGAAAGGCCTTGACTTCCTAGTCCCTTTTCCTCCCAAAAGTAATTTCTTCTTGGCCCCAGGACTGCTAAGTGAAGGGTTATATGGCTTGGTTCTCAGCTCCATTAGCTCCTCCATGGCAGACAAATGAAGGGCAGCCCCACCTCCAGCTAGGCCCATAGTGATCTGCAAGAGGTTGGTGGTGGAGACAAAACTTGCATCGTGATGCAAATACCACAACTCAGGTGTTGTTGTTCAATCTCCTCCTTTGTTCTTTTGTATTGTTCTATATTTATTTTGTTTCTGATTACTATTTCGTATTTTATTGTTGTTACATTGTGAGCTGCCCAGAGTCATGTGGAGCCTGGTGGCATCTACTGTAAATTGGATGAATTAAATTAAACTTATCTCCTTGTGTCAAACTTCAGTATGCAAGTACATAAGAGCAGGATTTCCATTATGACATCTGTGTGTGTGTGTGTGTGTGTGTGTGTGTGTGTATTTTAATGTCATTGTGACACTGCTGAGTAGACAGGCAGGATCTGCCCCTTTACTTGTTCATATAGCTGGACTTCAACACATTTTCCACAAGTAAAAGTTACAATAAATGCCCGAAACGGGTTGTAATAGCACTATATCCAAACTGTATTCATTCAAACTCCATTAGGAAAAACAATATCAGAATTGTGAGGGAAAATGGCACCAGAAGACTAACTGGAGTATCCATGCTTCATTACATGAATAAAACAGACATCATACTTGTCTACATCCACCCTTAATGCCATAAGAGGGGAAAGTTTCTGATTTTTTTCCTTGCTACTATAATCAACTTTTTAAAAGCACAATTATTTTGCAACAGCTACCTTGTCCAGTTAAGAAATTTAAGAGTAAATGATGATAGATGATCAATGATAATAGTGGCTTCATAAATAATTCTATTTACTTATTTGCAATACTCATAAACTGCCTCAGTCAACTAAGATTCTGGACAATAAATAACAAAGCAAGACTAATAATTATTAAAAATGAGGAAAATTATCAACATTAAGAACATCCTTGCACACCCAAAATGAATTCCCACAATCAGTTTGGGCCAACCGCATGGAAAAGTACTATTTTAACTGCCTTGCAAAATGCAAGGATGGAGTGAGTCTAATGTACCTCTGGGGGAAGCAAGTTCCAAAGCATGTTATATTGATAATTCTTGTTGATTAACCACCCCTCCACCTTTCTTCCAGGTATTTTGAACATCAGCTCTCATCGGTCCCAGCCAGTTGATGAGAGTTGATTGTGGCAGTTGTAGGTCATTTCTCCACTAGTGACTTATAGCATCTTCATAGTATTTGCTTGGCTGTCATGAAATGATATAAAGCCTGTCCTCATTACTGTTGTTTTTAGCACAGTGATGGTTGGATGACTCTGGAAGACACCATAAGTTGCTAATGGGGAAATGAAAGTCAAAAACATCTGGAATGTGCCAGGTTGCTTTTCTGTGCTTTAAGAAATGGAGATATTTGTTCTAATTTTTAATTCAATTAAGGCTAGGATTTCTAACTTTGTGATAAAACATTTGAAGATCCATTAATTTTCATGACATGAATGAGAATTTGTAGGTCATGAGTGAATTTCTAGTAAATTCTATTTCTAATCCACTTAGAAAACTTACATATTAGGAGCAGACTGTGCAAAATAAAAACATAAATAATCTTGCCTGGCAGATTTCTTACCTCAGAGGCTTGAATTAATATTGAACATCACCTTGAAGCTAAAGTGGATCTTTGCCTTGCTTTCTAAAGCCTCAGTTGTTATCCACATTTGCTGCAATAGGGATGACCACGGTTTGTATTTTGCAGCTTGCTGTTTGGTGTGGATGAAAGAGTGTGTGCTGCTGATAAACAGAAGGCTTTTGGAGTTAGAAGGACGTGACCTGAGATTTCGGTGACATGGATATTGTCATTGACAATAAAGCCAAGGTTAATGTAGATTTTTTGAAATCACTACGTTGGACTATGTTGAGAATATGGAATAGATACAAATCCAGGTTGTGCCCATTTTGTGGCTCTCAGCACAAGAAGCATTTTATAGATGAGAAATATTAGGCAGCACAAATGGCTAACTTATTGTGAGGTACTAGAATTTTGTAAAGGGGAATGTAAAATAAAATCAAGAGAACTAGTGGCAGAGGGATATAGTTGTCAATGGTTCTCTTATTTACAATTATTAGAAAGATTTAAAATAGATAAAAGAATTTATGGTTCTGAACATTGTAAGACTGAGTTTGAAATAGAATTGTGTACAAATGATGAATAAGTAATTGCTGAAATGTATAAACTGTTACTGAAATTTGAAACAGAAGAAGAACAAGTGAAAGAATGTATGATAAAGTGGGCTAAAATTTTGCTTATAATACACAGATGGAACAATAGGAAAATAGGTGGCTGAAAGGATTTAAATTTACACTATGTTATAATCTTGAAGAGAATTTTAATAAAATGATATACTGTTGATATATGTCACTAGAAAAATTGTCTAGAACGTATAAAGGCCCTGCAAATTTATGTTGGAAATGTAAACAACAAGAAGGGACATTTTACCATGTTGGTTGGATGTGTAAAAAAGCTAGAAAATTCTAGGTTCAAATACATACACTGATTCAGAGGATTTCAAAGATTAATATACAATTGAGAACAGTGGTTTTTCTTTTGGGACCGATGGACATAGTTGGAAAAAAGTCATGGAACTTCTTTTTTTGTACATGATAACAGCAGTGAGATTACTGTATGCACAAAGATGGAAAGATTTGGCATTACCCACAATGGAGGAATGGATGGTGAAGATGATGGAACTCGCTGAGATGGCCACACTGACTTCTTTCATTAGAGAAAAGACAATATCTACATTTATTGCTGACTGGAAACTTGTTATAGACTTTTTGTGTAAAACAAAACAAAACAAAAAAAGAACTTATGATTTATGTTTTTGACGATTAGACAGGATAGAGTATAGAAAGAAGAGAGTCATGCTGTAACCATAGAGTAAGAGGTAAATTTATAAATGTACTTATAACTACTGTAAAGAAGATCGGGAGCTACTTCTTTGTATCTTTTTTCTTTCTTTTCTATTTTTCTTTTACCTTTCCCCCCTCCCCTTCTTGCACTTTTAGCTTTCTCTTTGATTTCTTTTTCTTTTCTTTTTCTTACTGTATATTAGTTTGTATTAGTTTTTATCTTCCTAATAAAAAATCTTTAATAAAAATTATATACATAAAAAAGGGGAATGATGATCATGATGATGATTACTCAGAATTAGATAGAAATTGCAGATATGGTCATCTCTTCTGGGGAGATTATTAATTGTGAGAGATTTGTACAAAAGAAAGCTCTTCCACCCCCTTCTCCTCCTCCTCCTCCTCCTCATTTTAAAGGAAGTCCTTTCTCCTTATGGTTTTGTGGGCAACTGCCTATTTATTGGAGCTCATGGTCCTTATATGGCCAGCATTTGGAAGGAAGTTAGTATTCTGTTTTTTCTTTACCAGAAAAATGCTTGAGATATATGTATCTGGGATATGCTTCCTTATAGTCCTTTAATAAATTCCTAAATACTTTCTTACTCTATTTAACTTTTACATAATTTATGATGCAGTAACTGTTTTAATTTGCTGTCACTGTTTCAGTGTGGTTTTATGCACTGGTGAGATTTAATCTGATTTAGTTACAAGCTGCTGTTCTTTTCATAATTTTCTATAGTTTAATTCTTTGGTTTCCGTGCAATCTTATTTCACTGCAAGCAGACTTACTGATTACTCTGTTTGTGAGGAGAGTTTATCCTAAAAGGTACTCTGAAAATCCACTTGATAAATAAATAAAACAGAAAACAGCCTCAGGCTCACTAAGTGACTGGGTCCATACTTTGTGAGTGTGTTTGAGGGAAAAATGGTCAAGGAGAACTAGAAAAAGCTAGCTGTTCGTGGACAACAGAAGACTCCAGCCTGTCCGAGCAAATAATTTCTGTCAAGCAATAAATGATTGATAGCTTTAAACCTGGAGGGTGAAAGGAAGACAGATTATCTGAAAGAGAAGGCTGAGAGGCTAGGCACAGGAGATTTTCAGGTGTTTAGGGGAAATACCATGTTTTATTCCAAAAGATGCTTACAAAATAGCAATTATAACCAGTGAATCCACCCTTTCCTGGTTCTAATGTACCTCCTTTTCAGAATGAACGACAGTCAGACCAATGAGGGAGACAGTTGTTAGTGGTGCTAACAAAGCATAGGATACCGGTCAGATACAATATGGTTGAAAACTCTGTTCTGCATTGTCTTTCATGAGAAGGTTTGTTTCTGTAAGATGAAACTCAAGAAAAATGGAATGTCTCAAAAATTCATCCTGGGACCGGCCATGAGCCATTTGACTTGTATGCATAAGTGAGAAAAGAGAATGTTGTTTTCTCCCCATCTAATTTTAATCCCAAAGCACTGTTTTATATGCTCAATCCTCATCATCCACAGGGGTTACATTTTTGAAAAACCCTGCAGAAATGTAAACTGCAGTTATTGAAGCATTGATCCTAGTGAGAACATGTGAACTATTATTAGAATGATGTGAAGACTTGTTAACACAACAAACACTCCAAGAACACCATGGTTTCCCTTGGTGTAGCTCGTGTCTATGCTGTGTGGTAAGGCTCTCAGACTTTTTTCCCTACTGTACTATGCATGGCCATGTATAGCTGCGTTGAGACCACGTTTGATGAAAAATGGGTTGCAGTTTTATAGAATCTTATAAATGAATCTACAGAAACAGAATGCCTGGGTAATGAGGACTGAGTGTATTTAAACCTAATATTGAATCCAGGATGCCAGTTTCTGTGGGTTCATTGTAAGTGAGATAACACATTGTACTAGACCAGAGTTTTGCTGAATAAATCACTATTGGCTGAATTTACACTTCAAACTAAGCCATGATTTGCAAGCCATAGTGGCTGGGTTGAACAATACACTGAGCCAAAATCAAGCCAACCACACTGTGGGAGAGTAGATTGTGTGAAGCTATTCTTTGAGGTCTTTCTGGGCTTTGTTATTTGGTTCTTTTTAATTGAAAGAGGATCTTGTACACTGAAAGCAAGTGTATAAACATAAGGTTCCAATGACCATTTCTCATCTTATTTTTTCCTTTCCTGTTTTGCCATCTAAAATTTGATTGCCAGACAAAAATTGCTCAAGTGGAGCTTAGCTACCCAGAGAAGTTGGCTCTCTTACAGATTAAGCAAACCATATTGGTAACCAGTGCCGTTCACAGAGTAATGGTGTTACATGGACAGTTAGGTACTCCCACAACTCATGTGCTTCTTTCTGGACCAGCTGATGCTTCTGTGTGGTCTTCAGTAGCAACCCCATGTACAGCACATTGCAATACTCCAAACAAGATATATGACTGATTGTGAGTACCCATCTAGAATGGAAGCAATTGGCACACAAAAAGGATTTGGGCAAAGGCCTTCCAACTCATTGCTGGCACCTGATCTTCAAGGAGGACCCGCAAATTGTGCACCAGGTTTGTCCAAGGAAGCGCAGCTCCATCCAGAATAAAGAAGGACATTCCCTGGATCCAGATGGTACCAAAATCCATAGCCACTCTGTCTCAGAATCTGTTTTCCCCTATCCAGGCCCTCATACCATCCAGACACTGAGGCAGGACTTCAACAGCATTGTTTGGGTAGCCAAGAGCTGATGTTGATACCTGAGTAACTATGGCATACTGATGATGTCTAACCCCATGCTGATGAATGCCTCACCTAGTGCCCTACCTAGTAGCTTCACAGAGATGTTAAACAGGAGTAGGGAGAGAATTGAGCCCTGTGGTACCCCACATAGCAAAGGCTGAGAGCTGGACCTCTCCCCCTTATCAAAACCATCTGAAATTGGAAGGAGAGCCACCATAAATCTATGCCTCCTTCACCAACCCCCTGATACCAAGATCAATAGTACTGAAGTCTTCTGTGAGATCAAGAAGGCCAGAATAGATATATCACCCCATTCTCTCCCTATCAAAGTCCCACCATAGGTCATCAACATGAAATCAGTGTCATTTTGGGGCAATGCCCAGATAATTCCCTTCCTCCAAAGCCACTTTTTCAACAACCTTCCCCCCAAAGGAAAGTTGGAGACAGGTTGGAGATTATGCAGCATCATGGAGTCTAGTGATAGCTTCTTGATGAGGGGATAGACTACTGCCTTTTAAAGTAATTCATCCTATTTCAAGAATGAATTCATCACCACTTGGACCCACCCACACATCACTTCCTAGGAGGCCTTAACAAACCAGGAAGGACATGGATCTAATGCACAGGTGGTTTCACTAACAGCTCCAAGGAACCTGTCCACTTCCTCAGTATCAACAATTATTGCAGAAGCACCATATGTGTTAAAGCGATTTAGGGATGGACCTATCTTACAATTTCACTTTCTATTGCACAAGTTGAATAAGAAATGTATTATGTTATGGAAAACAGCAAACAAGCATGGATAGGTATTTATCTGTATTGTTTTTAAAAAGTTGCAAACAAATTACAAAATGGTCAGGAAAATGAGCCACGTTTTTACTACATTACACATCCTTAGATATAGCCAAGATAGAAAATATAAGCATTGTCTCTGGGTATTTTGGATAATGGGAGGAAAGACCATTATTGGGAAAGAAGCAATAAGAGAAATAACTAGAATAGAGAGATCAGTGGCCTTTATACATAGAAAACATTTTAATGTGCCATTTTGTTCTGTCGTGTTGACTGCCATGAGAAATAAGAGGAAGAAAGGGAAATGAAGTCCCTTTGGTGAGAGAAATGAGGCTGTGTTGTTATCGGGAGGCATGGCTGTGTTTTCCTGTTCATTCAAGGGACATGAAAAATAAGTTTCCAGGATGCTGACAGCTGTCCTTCTTTGTTATGGAAGTTCAGTGACAGACAGAAAAGTAACTTGGACACTAGCCGGGCCAGAGATGGGCTTGTTTATACATTCCTATTGCGTGGACCTATGAAAGCTATTTCACTTCTTGGAAATGGGTTTCTTGCATCTTAACAATAAAAATGAAAAATGTGCTGTTTCCTACAAGAACATCTTGTAGGATTGTGAGAACATCTCTTTTTTTTCTCAACAGTAGAAAAAGAAAGGGACTTCATTTAAGTGATTTTAGGACAACAGACTTTAGAAATAGGAATTTTCAAAGAAGAATATTGTAGAGGTATAACACCTCTTATACGTTGCCCCAAAAGAGGACACAAACCTGTATAATGGTTGTACATGAAAGTCTGTGTATAGATGCACATTTGGAAATTAGCTCTATAGTTTGGATAGAGTATAATACATTTAGCTATAATAGGGAAGACGGAGCAAACCAGTGAGTTTGTTCATTCTGCCATGCAGAGGAAACTTGTGGATGGGCAACTTCAAGGTCCTTCATCTTTAAACCAAACAAGCTGAATATTCCTTTAAATAAAGGATTCTTTCAAGCTATCCATTGCAAACTCAGGCAAATTGGTCCCTTAATTGTATCATAATGATTCTAAAAATCCCAGCATTTTGGATCAATGTTTTATAAATCTTTCCATGTCAGTGAATTGTTGCTGCAACTTCATTTCAACCACTTTGAGACTTGCAAATGTCCATTAAATTAGTGTGATGGTAGTATCATGGATCATCAGTAAAGCTCATGATCTGAAATACAGAAGATACAAAACATCATGTAGCGGTGCATAGAAATGTCACAATTGGTAGCCCATAGGATCATCATGGGAATACATGAGATTAGTTTACAATCCAACAAAGAATAGAATGAAGTATCACTTAAATGATCAGATATGCCTATGGAAAGCCAAATACAGTTACTGCAGTTATGTCACAGCAGATGTCTGACAATTATGATTATCACATGTACAAATGCATCTTTGTGTGATCCTCACAAGGTGAAGCTCACTACCTCTTCCAACACTGAACATTCTACAAGATTTTTTTCACCAAGATTATTCATGAAGAACCTTACTATATTAGGAGCTCCATCATGTTTTAGACTATGCTTTCTTAGGTCATTTAAATTGATTTTCCTGCATATGATGCCCATCGCCATCCTCTCTATCTAAAACCATTTGCTGCAAGCTCTTAAGTGGCTTTTGGTTGTCTAGCTAAAACTCCAAAGCTGCCAGAATAAAAGAAAGCCAGCCAACAAAGCTCATTAGCACATCTTACAATTCCTTCTGTAACTTTCCACTTAATCATGTTTTCCTTTGCAGGTGGGATTTTGTTTTAACTTGTTATCAGTGAAGCAAAACAGCATTATTCTTTTTTCCATGCTTCATTTGCTCTCTTTCTGTTTGCATGAAGCCTCTTGCATCTGCTTAATGATAACACTTAGAAGATTTTGGACACTCCTGAGCTGAAGTGAGAAAAGCATCAAAGACTTAATGTAGGTGCATTAATTTACACTGAAATAAGGTTTACTATCATTTCATGCACACACTGTTCCCAGTTGCACAGATGCAGTGTTATTTGCAGGCTACCAGAATAAACCCAAGAAGGAAATTTTGTGGCAGTCCACATCCCTTATGAGAAGTCACTGCCCATCTGAAAGTGGCTTAAGGAAAAAAAGGCTATTCCTGCATAAAGTTGCCATTTTTTCACCTATCAAATTCTGGGCAGTCCAGACCTTCTTTGCATCAGTGGGTTAAAGTGATTAGACCACAAAGGAACTACTGAGGTCTTCACAAATCACAAATAATTCATATTTATTAAAATTTGAACAGCTATCTAATTCTGTATTCTATTGATCTGGCAATGCAGAAGGATGGTGAGTTCCTGTCCAATTAGCCATAAAATCTATTATATGATTAAAAAATTAACTCTGTCTGATTAATAATCCTAAAATGGCATTAATACTGTTTAGTATTCAAAAACCTATGTGAGGAACGGAAATCGAAATATGCAGTGTGGCCATATCCTCTCTGCCCCAATTCTTATAGTGTTGGTGGGGAAGATATGTGTGATCTGGAACCTGATACTTGAAATGCAATAAATACACTGAACTGGATATGGCTACAGTTTCTTTGTAGATGTTCTGGATCACCATGAGAAGGTTGGAATGAAAATCCTGGACTGGAACTTCTGTCCTTTCTCCATTTTGTATCTTTTTTTGACTAATGCCTAAAGACAGCTTGTCCTCTTTCTCAACTGGGCAGCTATGAATGAACATCTTATACATGTATTTAAATGATCACATTAAATGATCATGTTTAAAAACAGCCGAGGAATACTTTAGCTAACCAGGACATTGTGTCACTGACTAAAGGTGGCTGATCTTGAATACAAAGATTTCAGTGTGAAACAGATTAACTTCAATTCATCATGAAGTTTAACTCCTAATAGCTTGGGCTTGATCAGGAACAGGGGCTTCCTTTTGTTTGTGCTCATCACATTATCAGTTCACCAATGTGAGAAAGTATTTTATCCAGGAAATTTTCTGGGAATGACACTGTATTTCTGTATTTTCTCCAGATGTTACTGTTTACTACCTTCCTACTCCTGATCATAAGCATGTCTATACCTGTGATTCATGAGAAGAGTTCATGAATGTGGCAAGGAGAATAAAGTTCGTCACATGAATGTGACAAGGAGAATAAAATGTGACAAGGAGAATAAAGTGACAAGACAATCAAGTCAGGTTCTGGACTTAATGGTCGTACAAGGACCCAACTCCAGTTTTAATGGGATGATGGTAGTGATGGTGGCAGTATTTAGATGATAAGGTCCATCGCTTTACTTACCTTAAAAGTGAAGTTAACTTTTGGTTGTGTGGGGGTCCCTCCTGATTAACATTTGCATGGGGCCCTGGATCTCTGAGCCTCCTAAAATATATGCCATAACACATTTGTTAACCTTTAATGTAAAAAGACTCTTTTTGTGTTTGCTGTTATCAGGTTATGTGTTATACTTTTAAAATATTTTAGCTTGCACCTACCCCAATTTAAAAGGGAAGGCAGGCTTGGTAGAATTTGATTCACACCTTTAATTCTTGATTCTAAGAAGCATATTCTTAATACCCATTTTTCTGCTTATGAAACACTGTCTCAGAAGTGTGTGCTCATATCCACCCATGTTAGGGGGAAAAGCATGAAAAAAGCTGCAAGTTATTTAATAAACTAGGGAATGTATGTATCTGAATGCATGTGTGTGTATATGCATGGGTGTATATGCATAATGCTACATGAAAATCTACAGTCAATTTAGTTCAAAAGTGACTCGAATTGGATTCTTGTTTCTATAATCTGTGATGCAGAATAAAACAAATATAAAGCAGCAGACAAAGTCATTAAACAAACTGGCAATTAAAAAACAGTGTCAGTCACTAATGTACAGATTTCAGAAGTTACACTCCTTTCTACACGTTACATATTTCTGGCTGATTTTTGCAATACAAAGGAAACAAGCCTTTTGTCTAGGTAGGGAGATTTCCCTTGTAATGTTTCATCTATCCCCTCTCCCTTTCTTGCAACAAGTCCAGAAGTGTTTAGTTGAAAAAGATTATAATACGTATTTAAAATGAATGTTAGTACCAAAAGGTTTCAGATAGGATGGTCTTCCAGATTCATTGCTTTCCTCTGTGTCATGTCTTAGCAATTTTAGAACTTTGTAATTCAGTACCATATAGTCTGGTTATGGAGATCCAATCCATTCAATCCATCAAATGTCGAAGATTAAATTCAATGGGGGTAGTGGCAAATAAAGAATGCTTACCTAGCATTAATTTCAGTGGAACCAGAACTGATGATGTTCCCATGACTGGTTTGTGTGCATTACAATAATGGTTAAACATATGATATTTAGGCAACTTCTCATTATCAATTTGCCTTCATTCTATTATTTTATACAGTGGTACCTCGGGTTACGAACGCCTCTACTAACGATCATTTCGGGTTACGACCAACTCGGGATATGTCCAGAGTCACAGAACGGATTAAGTTCGTATCCCGAGGTACCACTGTATTTTGAATATAGTTAATAATTCTGGAATAATTCTTCAATTTAGCTTGAAGTAAGACTTAATTATAATTATAGTAGACCTATAGAAATTAGGGAGATTTCATTTATCATGTCTACAGCTCAACTGATTTCAGTAGGTCTACACTAAACATGATAAAGCTCTTTGTGCTTTGCATTTTCAGATTTGGTTTTCTTTAAAATGTGTCATAGGAGGGATCAGAAGGAATGACGGATTTATAGTCAAATGTTTTAATATGTGTGGATGTGACTTGGATGGAGATGTGAGGTGGAGACAGAGGATGGGGACATGGCTGTGATGAGATACATAACCTGCATTTCCACCTCTGCTAAACTCATATATCTGAAAATGAGGGCAAATATTCAAAATGCCACCTGAGCTTATGACAAAGCCATATATAGTTGGCATCGTGTGGCTATGCATAGACAAATAAATAAATAAATGTGAAAACATAAGATGGACCTGAAGAGTTTTTCTTAGTATTCCATAAATATTAAGGATCTCTCTCTCTCTCTCCCTCTCTCCCTCTCTCTCCCTCTCTCTCTCCCTCTCTCTCTCTCTCTCTCTCTCTGACATTAGATGGTTCAAGAAATCAGAGACAGAGAACTGTTGAATAAAGTAATTGCACAGCCTGTTGCCCAATCTAAGATGTATCATTTGGCCCTTGCATTATATTACAGATTCATCAACCTCACCAGAGTCTCTCTGAAGCAGATGGAGCCTGTCTGGGTGATGACAGCTTGATCCATATCTCTTTCACACCTGTTTAGGGACATTTTTCTGTGCTGGTGGTTTTTTGTTGTTTTTGCTTGTTTTGATCAACCACGTTCTACTTTATATGCTCAGCTAAACAATTGATTTGATTTTTTTTTATACTGATAAGTAAATATGTCACTCACTGCACTGAACATCTGAGAAGCTGGAGATGTCAATATGTCATGGTTGATGGTTGCAGGCTTCAATGACTAAGCCCACTATGAATTATGTATATACATTTTTTCACTTTCTTTTGAAGATGGGGGGAACAAATCCCAGTCTTATGGATAAGAAGAGAAACCCTGAATGAATGAACCTAAATATGAGTTCATATTGATGCCTGCAGTGATCAAATGTGTCAGAAGGTACATTCCATATTTGAATGAGTCATTGCAGATTAAACATCATAGATCTCAGCATTTCTTTTGGGACCCTCCCCGGTTTCTTCAAAGAGTATATGCATATGTTGCCCACTTCGTTAGGATAGTTTGCAATGGTTCAGGACTCAGAGTTAATACAACTAGGAACAGCAACTCTGAGAACTCAGAACCAGTCCTTGATTGCTCTTAGGTACATTCCTCCCCCTCTGAATTCCCCATAAGACTCAGGGAGGTGCTGTTGCTCCTTACTCTAAGGATGGGATTTGAGTTTTTTGCAGAGACTGAGAAGACACCACAGATTTCTTTCACCTCCTCTCTCAGACACATTGGTAAAAAATTCTCATTCAGCCTTTCCCCCCTCTTTTTAAAATGGAAAAACTGATAAAGAATCCAAGAGGTTGGATCTACTGGAGGGACACTCCTAGCCAAAATGTGGATGGATTTAAACATCAGTCTAAAACAGGATTTGGCTTGTTCAGTTTTGGCTTTGAGCAATTGAACTCAGTCATTGTGGTCCAGTGGTATTTGTGAATGTAGCCATTACGACTTACTCAACAAACCATGGTGAAAAATAATGAACTCAGACTATGAAACACCAATTGTTACCTCAAGTCAGGACTGAGGTAAACTTATTTTTGGCTTCAGGATTTACTTATGGTGCTGAATGTACAATTCCAAATGTAGTAACTACCCATAGCAGCTATCCAGAGTCCTGACTCCTGAGCCCAGTCTTGTTTTCTTTGTCCTTTCATTTGAACTCTCACTGATTTGAATGACAGAAGCAGCCATGAAGCTGTCAGGCCTGAATGTATCCACTCTATTGATCCACGTGATCATAGAATCATAAAGTGGGAAGTGGTATTTAATCCACTGAATCTACCTCCTTGTCCAGTGTAGGACCATATTAAATTATCCCTAACTGATGGCTATCCAGTCTCTGAAATCATTCAGTTGTTTTCTCTAGGAAACTGATCCCAGTGTCAAATTGCTGTTAGTGTTTTTCCTAACATTCAAACAGGAACTGCTTTCCTGTAACTTAAGACCATACTGTAATGATTGCAGTGGGGAAAAAAAAATCAAACTTACTCTATGGTTAGTGAGTGCAGTATATGATCTTCCTTTAATAGGGCCTTTGGCTTAAGTCTGCCTGAGCATTTGAGGTCTAAAGCAATGAGGCTAAAATGGGGGGAGGGGCTAAAATGTGAGGGCAAGTACTACCTCCAATGTCCCCAGGCACGCAGTTCATAAAAAGACCCCATATTGAGCAGTTTGGAGTGGCGATCAAGATGTTGGGCCAGGACAGGATAGACCTAGAATTCAAGTCTACTGTCAGCCCAGAAGATCATTGGGTAGCTTTAAGCCAGTGATTATAGCCCAGGGTTTTTATGAGAAATCATTCAAGGATAGTGTGTGATTCTTGGTCCTGGAAGAAAATTGGGACAAAAATCCAATCTCTTTTTAACTGACATATTGTTATTTCAGAGTTTCTGATGATGCAGAGTTGTGTTTAGCTATGAGTAGAAATCCTAGACTTTGAAAGAAGATTCCATGTGTCTGTGGGATCTTGGAAGACCAACTGCCCAGACAAGCTGAGAACTGAGATGTAGCCACTATTATACCACTCCTGATTATAGTTCAGTTCAGTAAGGGCCTTGCAGAAGACTATGCCATAAATCTGGAAGTGAACTGAGATTTTAACTCACACCTTCTCTAAATCCATGTTTCAAGGTACCACTTGCAACCCAGATGTTTAATCACCATGGTGGTTATTACTGATGAAACCCACCCTAGCTGCAACACTTCCTTCTTCTCTGACCTTGCAAGATGAAGTTACTTGTTTCTTTTCTTTTTCCTTTTGTAGGGCATAAGTAGGTGATGTCTCTTTATTCTTTTATCATCTCATCCTAGCCATTGAAAAGAGTCTCAACTGACAAGGCATCCTGGAAGTGTCTTCCCATTACTTCCAAGCTGGAATTATCTTGTTCAGTGCTCGTGACATCTGAGGCTTAGACATCCCCTCACTCCGTCTCACTCACTGTCCTTTGTTTCTGCGGAGATGTTGCCAGGGCTGATAGGGTAACACTCAGCCAGTGTGGAAATGTCTGTCTGCAAGTCTTTGACAAGCTTTCAGGAACTGCCATATGTAATGATGCTTTGTTGTCATATTTCCCCCTTTTCCTTTCCCCTTTTCACACTTTAAAGCACCCACAAGAGATAAACAGCTTAATGATCAGCTTACAAAGTAATGTTTTGGAACTGAATCAGCAGGAAAATGAATGTGATAAGGATGCAGTTAAATGAACCTCCCCAGAAATGACATAAAGGAGCATAATTTCCTGGCTATTTGTCATGGTGACAAGGGCAGAATCAGATTGCGGGCTCTTGAACTCCCAGTTTAACACAATGGAACACAACTGGGGCTTTGAAGAGCAATAACAATCCGAGGCCTGAAACGATGCTCCCCCCAGTCAGGCCCACACTGCACAGGCAGGCAGCAGTTTCCTACCTTCATCTGTTGTCTCTTTCATAAGGCTTCCTGAAGCAGATTGCTGTAGCCTGCTGCATGTTAGGACTGATCTCAGCAGAATGAGGGCTAAATAAAAGTATGCCTTCAAATTGAATGAAAAGAACTGATTGAATGACAGCCAAGCAAAACCTCAAGGCAGGTATGCATCTCCTCAGAGTATCTGCTTGGCTGTTTCCCAATAATCTCTATGACATGCAAATGTGTGTATTAGGCATTATTACTCAAAAAAATGCAAACTGCTAAACCATATGTTCAGGAGAAAATATATGCTAATGGGCAGCAGTCAGTCATGAAAGTAGGCATCTGATCATGCAATGAGTTTTCCCCATCTTGCCATTCCCCCTTTGCTGCTCATCTATCCATCCATTTGGTCCCAGAACATATTTGAGGGCCCACATGGAGTAGAATGGGGAAGAGATTCTCAGAAGCCTTTTTTCACTGGCAAAGACATCATGTAATAGGTTTAGCACAGAACCCAATCCATTATGTACCTCAAGCTGCCTTCTGGGTACAAAACATAACCCTGATGTCGCTGAGATGTCCTGTGTCAACACCAGGTAAAATGAATTCAAGTGGGCTTGTGGACTGTCAGAGTGGGGCTTTTCTGGCCAGATGGGAAGAGATTCGTTTTGGCATATTATTTCCTACAGTGAGTTGGAGATAGTCCCTGGATTTTCTGATGATGATGAACCTGAAAGTCTTAAGGAGCATAGATACAAGAAGTGGCTTTCCTCTTCTCAAGTGTACTCCCTTAATAGCACTGTTCCTAGTAAAAAGAGCTAAGCACTTCATGATCACATTGCCCTTAGCTAAAAACACCCCAGGAAGCACTTCAGAATCACTTTTCCTTAATGCAACTACACTGTGGTACTTCTCTCTTCATCTGACAAAAGGATATGAAGCTTTAAAATAACAGGAGTGATATTCATAAAATATGTGTGATAAGTTAGCAACTGTGTTTAACTTCTGAGCATATGTCGACGTGGTATTTTCTCCCTGCAGAAAATATAAAGTAGCTTGGGGGCAAGGCTACCCCTTCTTGAAAAAATGTTTCTCTTCCTGTTCCATTGTGAGGGGGTTCTTTTGGGAAATGGTACTGGCTACCAACAGACTGTTGTTATCTTCCACATGTTTCCAGGGAAATTTTTATTATATAACAAGTTTAACAAGCTTATTTAGTTCCTAACCTCTACCATAACACTTATCACTAAACCTATGCTATATTATACTGTACAGCACTTATACTCAAGTCTATATCTACGCCCATGTGTTTGTCTAATTCAAACACACGGGCATAGTCATATGAACAATTCTGCTCTCCATTGTTGCCTGAGGTATAATGAAGTCTTTAGCAGCTTCAGGACAGTTGGCTTCTGTTGCTATCAGCTGTTGTTCTGAACTGCTGTTGAAGCACTGGCATTGCACAGGCTCTCAGTCTGTATTGCGAGTGGGGAGGAAGGTGCTTTACCAGCTGCTGGCTGTAGACACTCAGCATCTCTGCTGGGGGGGGGGGGGGTAAAGCTACTGGGCTCTGCTTCCCCTTTCACCTTGTCTGTTGTCTGTGACAGCAACTCAAGCTGCTCCTCCATCATCAGTCACCTGATATGCTGACAGCTGCAAATTCTTCCTCTCTGTCCTATGACACAAATCTTCCTCCAACACATACCCACACTCAGGGGCTATCAGCATTTTCCTTTTTTCACTGGAAACCAGGTGTGGTCCAGTGCTCTTCGGGTTGCCTTAAAGTCCCAAATGAGAAACCAAAGGGAAGGAATTGCTCATGCTGATCACGGCAAGGCTTTCTTTCTACAGTCTTTCACTTGAAAAAAGTAGCTTTTCCTATTATTTTATCTGCATTATAAGCAAAGACTTCACTCTCTGGACAGTTGCTAAAGCTACAGGAACAGGAAGGTCGCAACTGTATTTTTGAGTGAAAAATCTACATGCCCTATGTATGTTGCCTGGGCCAACAGCTTATAAGAAACTCTGGATCCTTATAAAGTTACTTTGAAAGGAAAGGATGATGGGTGCAGTAGTATTCTCTGTGAGGCTAACACAATATGCAGCAGAATGCCCCCCCCCCCACACTTCTGAAATGACTCGCAATAAACATCATCTAATTTGGCAATTATAAATATACACACAATCAATAGGTTATTGTATTTTTGCAAGAAAAAAACCCACCACTTTTTGTGGTGAGTTCTGTATAAAAATAAATTCTTGGATACAAGGTTCAAGGTAAATAAACTACTTTTTTTATTAACTTTCAACTACAAACCATTTTTTTAAAGAAAAGAAAAAGATTAAATCTATTTAAAAATCACTTGAGCAATTGTCAGTTCTTTCCCTTTCATTACAGATTGCTCAGCTATAGGAAACAAGCTGTCAAAGTAAATTTGGAGCTCTCATACACTGAAACCCTCTTATTTGGAGAAGAGGAGACTGAGGCAGTCTAGCCCAGATGAATGTTGCAGACCAATTCATCTCCTTGTTCCTCTGCAGATTGGGGCTTCTACACTCCTCTGACTTTCTTCCTTTTGAAGTCATTCTTTTTTCAGCCTCATAATATTTATGTTGCATTCACACAGGTCTTTTTACTTGTGACTGGTTCTCTTGAGTGTCTTAAGAGCATCCTCTTTGTTGGCATTAGGAGCTACCGCAGTTCTGGAAACAAGGGTGGGATTAGGAACTTGCTGTTTCGTCTGACTTCTCTCTTGTTGGGCTTCCACCTGTACAGAAGGAACTGTATTTTTCCCAGAGCCATCTGCTAGCTCTTGTCTCTGATCAGGGCTTTGGTTCTCAGCTTCAAAGCACTTGAGTTGGCTTGTAAATTACTCAAAGCACATATGTACCCTTGCTCTGAAGCTAGCATCAGTAGTGCACTTACTATGTAAGGCTTATAGAACCAAACCCAATTATTATCCAAGCTGAGACAGAAACAACAGCAAAATTAATGTAAATCTCATGAAGATGAAAGCAGTGGCATTCATTAAAAGCTTTGTAGAACAAAATCTAAATTTTTCGTTTAAAAGATAATATGAAAATGTGATACCTGAAAAGATATGGGGGTCTCACCCTAACAATGCAACAACTTTATCTAGTAAATCTCAGTTGCTTCCTTAGCAAACTCATTCTTCTTGCATTATTTTTTTCCTGAGGTTTTATAATATCACTTAGTTACTAAAAAAAAAAGGGGGGGCATAATCATAGTGCTTCTTTCAGAGTCAGATTATATGAAGAGGATACAGTGGGGATATTGACTTCTTACTGTGGTCTGTATGTGGAGTTCTTTCACCTCTCTGGAAGAAGAGCATCTGTTACACAAGAGCTGCCAATTCATCAATCATGCTACGTGTAATTTTCCTTCTCCTAGACCTGTTCTGAATTGCTGCTTTAGCTTTCAAAAAGTAGGTTCCTCTTGAGCTTCGCTGCAAGTATAATGGGCAGATAAGAAGAGGCCACGCACGTAGGCTTTGCTCCTGCAGATAGCGGATAATAGATGTACTCGGTGCTCCATCATCTCTTCTGTGCACCAGCAATGCCGAGGACGGCAGATTTCAGAAAACAAAAGCAAACAACCCCTGAGAAAGTCCCAGTGAGAGCTGCATATAGGTTTTAAGCAAGATAAATGAATGTGCCAGAGCAATGCAAGTTTGATTATATTTAAATTCAATTTTAGCTGAAGGGAGATTAGTTTTGAGGCTTGCTTGTTGAAGGAGAAAAACACAATCCCCTTTTTCTGTTATATCAGTAAGATAAATCTGTGCAAAATACAGGAGTTGGGAGCTTTTTAAAGGTTTGGTTGAGCTTTGCCTTTGAGTTTAAGACACATTTGGAAAGAATCACACTGAGCACAGATTTGTAACAGATACCAGAGAATGGAAGTCAATATCCGCCAGGCCATTGGCATCAGCTTTGTGACAAAATCTAAACTATGGTCATACCCAGAAGTTTGGAAGTGCAAAGATATTTGTGCAGCAAGGTGTATTTTGGATTTATTTGGAAGTGCCTTTTTTTTTCTCCCTCAATCTATTGCTTTGATAAAGAAACTGAAGATCACCTAGCCTAGATTTCCAACTCAAAGGCTAATTGAGTTTGGTTTGGACATGGTACTATATAATTTGCAAATTCTAATCTATTGTTTAGTGCAGTGTGTGAATTCAATCATAGGAAAAGTATTTTCAATCAGGTTTGCCTCTATTGCACCACTTAGAATATAGGAAAGTGCTACTGCAATAGATCAGACAATTCAATATAATATGCAAGGTAGAAGATTCAAAGTGTCGGTGTGAGTTATCTCATCTATGATGGCACAACTACTATAATACTTTACTTGAAGAAAGCAGCTTGGCTGCCTTAACTGCTGCATTATTTGGATACAAAGAATCAAATGATTGACCCACAGAAATCACAAGGAAAGGACTTCTCATGAGATAGGAAGCATCTTACAAGGGCTTGTAAAAATGAGTTTGGCCAAAGTATGGTGAGTTTGATCAGAGGTGCTTTTAACTGAATTTTGCAGGAGTTAGAGATGAAAACCCTGAAGTAAGAACCCCCAGAAAAAGATTTGTGCACTGTAGAAGGACATAGTAGTTTGCTGTATTGGGTCATATTAAGCCATTCAATAGAACAAGGAGAAAGAAAATTGGCCATCATTGTTTATTCAGTAACTCTGAGATTATGAGAAATAAAGCCCAGCTAGGTGGTAGAACCTAGCCAACTTTGGATGCTAGAAAGAAACCTAAGTAGGGTTGGACCTTAGTACTTAGGAATGAGTCACATGGGAACTACTAGGGCTGAAGGGAAGTTAAGCTCAGTCTGAGGGAGTCATTATCTTTTAATGAAAAATAAGAAGGATGGGCTTTAACTATTAGTAGAGGAAGGCACATATGACTTAACAGATATAACTTACATGTGGTGGGATGACTTTCATGATTGGAGAGCGGAAGTAGAAGGTTGCAATTTGTTCAAATGAACAGAAGCAATAAAAAGGGGAGAGGAGTTACCCTGTATATTAGAACTATCTGTACCTGTTCAAAAATCCAGTAAATGAATGAAGATCATTTGGAGATTAAAATAAGTGGAAGAACGAGGAAAACAAAGCCTCATACCTTTGCTGAGGTTGGTAAAGGATGTTGAGAACAATAAAAATGGTCCTGAACACTTTGCCTCCTTCATCCAACATCAAGATAAGCAGAAAACAGCACCAGATAAACAATAAAGGAAGAAACAATATCAAGGGACCATCAAGAAAAAAAAAATCACACCTTCACCAAGACTGGCAAGGCAAACGATTATATATATAAACAGCCAGCAAACCCCACTCTCCAATGCACTGATGCTATTACCTAGCCTGGTAATAAAATAACTGTAAGCAAATTCTTCATTAGGAAATAGAAATCATAAGCAGATGTATCAAGTGGGGGATACTTGGCTTAATGATGGTTCTTGAGAAAAAGATCTTGGAATAATAATTGATTGTGGAGGTTATGTAAAGCTTTGAAGGGGTGGTTCACCTCAATCTTTGAACAAAGTATGTCCTTAAAACTGATTTCTAAGCATCATTGTCCCCTTCCTTCCAAGAGCTAAAAGGAGTAATCATGATGTACTGCTTTAAAGCACCTTTCATCCTTTTCCTGAAGAGCTTGTGCTATCACAGTAGCTGAGATTGACCTTCTTTGGTAAGCATTGCAGGAGCAGGCTGAGAGGAGTGAAGATCATCCAGGCTGGAAAGCCTTAGGGTGTGCTGCGGGCAGACACCTTGAAATCCCCTAAGCTTCTTTGGTGAGCAGTTTGGGGGAGGCCATTGCCACAGAGGAATTGTCATTGGTCTCATCCTAATCACAGTTGATTAGAAATGAACAAAGCATTCCACTTCCATCTCCAGTACTGCTAGTAGTATGGAGGAACAAGCAGCACGTCCTCCACAATCAGAATTTTAGTAAGAACTATGGACCCAAAGGTCTTCCAAACTAGGCAGCTTCAGTTTGTTTCAGGGCTGTAGACACTCCAGAAACTGTCTTGGAAGCACTGAGTCAGTGCTGGAGAAGTCTGAGCAAAGCCTTTCCCTGCAGCATTAATCCTAGATTGTTTGAAGCCACTCCAGTTGCATCATATTGCCTCCACAGGCTGAATCCAATCTCTCTTGCCTCTACCCCTAGTGATTAGAAACTGTATATGATTCAGCAGTGTGATGTCTCTGCAAATAAAGCAAATTTTGGCTGCATCAACAGTTGCATTGTTTCCAAATCATGGGATCTAACAGTTCCATTTTATTTTATACTAGACAACCTGTGAACCATTGGGTCATAATTTCAGAGATATTTCCTTACCTAAACAGAGAAACAGAATGACCAAGGGCAGAAAAGCATTGAGAGTGTGAGTGACTTACAACTTGCTGCTGGCTTTCCCATTGACTTTGCTTGTAGGAAGCTGGCAGGGAGCATCAGAAATCTTCCTTCCCTCCTCCCTCCCTTCTGTGAAGGAAGGCTGTGCTCGAGGAGATAAGCATTCCCTTAGCCCTCAACAGGAGCGTGGGAAGTTTAAGAAGATGAGACTGGCACCACCCTAAGGAATTCACGGTGTTTTGGCTTGCTGGCTTGGGAAGTTAGATTCAGTCTGGAGAGATTTCTGTCTTGAGATGGAAGCTAATAAATGCAACAGAACTGTATCTGTACTGTCTCGGAGAGTTCTTTGGGCTGAACTTGACACTTCCCACATACTGTATAATATAGGCTTGCACCATTTGCCTTCCCGTCAGGACTCTCAGGAGAGCCCCAGTGAAGCCTTCTCCTCCTCCTCGGCTGACCCGTGGAACTGCCTGCCACTTTGCTGGGGGGAAGTGGAACAAAGGGAGACACAGACTGTGAGGAAAACTGCATCCCCACTCCCCCATTCTGACATGTCCTCCTCAAGGGAGGAAGAGGGCTCACCTGTCAACCACTGGTGCCCCCCCAGCTGGCCTACCTCACCAGCAGGCATCCAAGTCACTCCTTCATTCTTCCCCCAATGCCCACCACTGCTAAGACATTTCAAATTTTAGCCTCGTTTCCAAAGCAACCAATCGCCACTTGCCTGTTGGGCCTTGCTGCTAGCCGATTGGGTGCAGGGAACACAGGGAGGCAGGAAAGAGGTCGGGGATATGCCCATGACAATCATGTGACCTGGGCTGACTGTGGTGGTGTGGCAGTGCAGCAGTGCTGAAGCAGCCACAAATTTCCCAAATTTCAATCCCACAGGAGTAATAGGTCCCAGATTTTGGATGCATTCTGTAAATTAATCCATTTGAGGTACCTTGGTTCAAAAATTGTTGCCCTGTGATGCATGGTTTCTCCCAGTTGAAGGTTATAGACACAAGAGTTTCAGTAGTATATAGATTGATCAGATTCCATCTCAAGTATTGTGTCCAGTTTTTAAAGAAAGATTAAGAGAAACCAGAACATGTATGAAGAGGGGCAACAAAAATGATCTAAGACTAGGAACTCCAGTGATGAGAACTGGGTTTCTTTAGTCTTAAGTTGACCGTGAAGAGATATGGAAGCTTTTTTCAGGAATCTGGTGACTAATTGCTCTAAATTTGAAAAAGTCCTTGTGTGATTTGGTTTTAGCTAAGCCATTAGCTGAACAATCACCAAACACACCATCAAAATTCCTTAGGGATGTATGCCTTCCTACAGACTTAGATATTCAGTGTTTTATCATTCTCTCCTTTTATTAAGACACTAATCTATTACAAGTTAAAAATATCAAAAGATTGCAACACTATGTTGGCCTAGCATTTACATAATCAAATTACTATCACATTTCTTCATAAAAGCTGGTAAAGTAATTGCTTAACTTGTCTACCTGAACCACATGGAAATGAAAAGCTGAAATTAGCTGTTGTTTCAGGTAGCTGAAGTGGTTTCAACATTAGTTCTCCTTCTATAATCATACTTGTCTAATATTTATTTCAAATTACTTCTTGTCTTACATTGGACAAATATTTACAAGCAGATAAGTTAGAATAACATAATCTTTTCTCTCAAATAGTAAAATATTCTCACATCAAACATCTTTATTGATGTATACATTCCTAAGGTAGATTTACATACGTCAACCGATACTTCCCATGTATGGAATATCCATGCATTTCTCACTTTCCACAAAACTGTGCCCAATAGAGTTTGACATCCAATCCTTTATGGACCTTACTAGGCTCTGATTTCATTGATAAGGTATTGCTGAATGCAAGGCAAGCCAAGAAATGCACTATACTTGCTGTTCAATTAGTTGTGGGATTCTTCTTTTCTGTATTTTATTTGGCTTATGCCAGCAACTATGTTTTGTTCCAGTTTAGGAAAATGTCTTTAACAGCAACAGCAATGGAACTAATTACTGAAGTCAAGGATAGCCCCTCCTTCATTGGTTCTGCTCAAGCACAAGCTAAACAGTCATCTCCCTGGAATGCCTCAATTTGAATTCTTGTACCAAGTAGGAGGCAGGATTCATTGGCCTAAATGGCCCCTTCCAATTCTATTTTTGTCATCCATGCTGGGTCTTAAAGGCTAATTAAATACCCCTCCTTATCTTTTCTTTTGCCAGGTATTCATAATGGTCTACAAATTTCAAACAAATTAATTAAATTTTAATTAATGAATTAAACAAATAAATTCAATTTAAAACAAATTAATTTATGATCCAGTAAGTACTATTGGTGGTAGTTAGTACTTACTGGATCATAAATTAATTTGTTTTAAATTGAATGTATTTGTTTAATTAACAGAAGACATTTGGTTTATTGGAGAGCATATTTTACAACAAGGATTTTGTTAAAAAAAGTGCACACGTAGACTTAGTTCACTATACTGAAACATCCATTGTATCTCTATTCATTCCTGGAGAGAATGTTTCTGATTTTCATTGTGTGCCCCTTCCCAAAGGATTTGGTGTCACATATGGCTCTGGGGCCACATGTTGATAATCCCTGCTCCAAGTAAAGTAGTTGAAAAACATTTCTGTGGGTTTCATTCCCTCTTTTAAAAACTGTCTTTAGATATATTTCCAGTTACTTCTCCCCGCCCCCACCCCCCCTTTTTTTTTGTAGCTGAAAAGAAGACAGAAGAACAGGATGATACAAATATAGGATTTTATAGCTTTTGTCTGTAGGCTAGCTTGGTGTGGTGGTTAACATGTTGGAGTAGGAGAAGGGAGATCAGTGCTTTGGTTCACTTGGAGTCATGGAATTTCACTGGGTGACTTTGGGCCAGTCACTCTTTTAGTCCAACCTATCTTGTATGATTTTGGTTGTGGGGAAAAATGGGAGGAGGAAGCATTATGTATGCCACGCTGAGTTACTGAACAGAAGGCATGGTATATATCTAATAAACAGTAAATAAATGAAATCTGTGAATGAGGCAGAGCAATTATACTATTAAAGCTCTACCTGGAAACACCTTAGCCAAAGCTGATTTTTCAAATATTGTTTGTATATGGTAGCATTTATTTAAGAAACTCAGAAAGGAACCTCCCTAACTTATCAGGCTGTAAAAGAGATGACGAGAGATTTGTACTTTCAGACTTGCAAGATTGATGTCAGTCTTCCCAAGTAGACCAGACAGGAACCACAACTAGATGAGCTAATTCTATTTTATTGTAAGGCTACATTAACAGAACTTTGCAAGTCTGAAAGTACAAATCTTCCGCTGTTCTTTTACAGCCTGATAAATTAGAAAGGTTCCTTTCTGAATTTCTTTCTCTTTCCATTATGCATCTGTGGGTTATGACCTCTCTTATCTGATCGTTCCCTAGGTAGCATCTCTTGCCCCTGTCTCCCAAAGTCATTCCCATATACCATTACAGTAACTGAATCCATCCACTTTGCTGCTGGTCATCCTCTTCTCTTTCCTTTTACTTTTCCTAGCATTAGAGCCTTCTCCAGAAATCTTCACATAATGTGTTCAAAGTAGGATAATTTGAGCCTGGTCATTTGTGCCTCAAGTGAGAACTCTGGATTAATTTGTTTGATGATCTATTTCCATTAACAGTGAGACTTAAATGATTCTTTTTGATATAGAAACCTGAGTAGAAAAACTGGAGAGATTAGATGATTTAGTGAAGTGGTGTTGGAACTTGGCTTCCAGCTCTAAAACAATAATCATAGATAACTATGTTTCCTCTCCTTTAGCAAGGGACTCTGCCAGTGTTCATTCTGAAGAGAGCATCAAGCTTCAACTGAATCTTTCTTAAATAAAACTGAATCACTTCCTTTTTTTAAATAACAAAATGTAATGGATTACAGTTTATCTTATATTAGATTGCTATGCTAATAACATACTGTTAGTTCCTAGGTGCATAATAATCATTAATAAGTATGAGGTATATAATTTATTGGTTAAAGGACTTCCATAATATTTATTTAAAATAAAAAAGCTGTTAATTGAAAGAGTGTGGAATATACCTTATCATAATTCCATTTCATGCAGAGAGCATTTGATAGCACTGATGTGAAAGAGAAACTCTTTTGTAATGTTCCCTCCATTCATTTGCCAATGTGAATGCATTACTACTAGATCAAGTAGCTGTAGAATAGCTATGCAATAGATAACAATACTCATCTAATTAATTAATTGTGTATGTTTGTACTCAAAGTGGAATATGTTAATGAGAGAGATAAATCAGTCCTTGCACAATGAGCTTTAAGAATTTGTATGGATTTGATTTTGAGTCTGTCCTGTCCTAAAGTCTAACTTAGTCTTCCCCATCCTAGAGCTGTTTGGATATGTTAGAACAATCTCTCATCACCTATAGATGGCAAGCAGGCTGGAGAAGGTAGGAGTGTTGCCAACATGAAGTGTTCAAGGCAGTTTACAATAATTAAATCGGTAAAAACGACATTAAGCAACAATGTTGTACATTGTATTTCAATAAACAATAATGTTGCTTATTGTATTTCAGTAATATAATTACAGCATTTCAAAAAGAGTGCAGTTGCAGGGTGTAGTTTTAAAAAGAGGCATCAGGAAAGAGACTAGCACAAGAGATTACAGCAGTAACATTAAGAATATAGGCCAAGAGGGGCTGCTAAAATATTATATACTTTGCAGAAACCATTTCATAATCCATCCAGACCAGGTGACTTCTGTACTTGCTATTTAATGGTTGTAGCATGCCATTTTTAAATACAAAAGTTTGACTTTCTCCCATCTTATTATACGGAAAGATCAAAGCATGTTCAGGCTGAGCAAAGGGACAATATAATCACATCTTGATCAAATGAGAGCTTCCTAATCAGAGGCATTCACGTGTGTGTGTGTCAACAAAATCAAGATGGTGGCCATAAGCATGCAATCAAAGCCCCCCTCCCTTTTTTACATGCACTGCATGTTTGACCCATATAAAAAGGGGCAAGGACTTTAATTACAATGTTGTAGCTGCTATCTTGACATTTTTGTCATCCCCCAATATATCCCTGTCTCTGATCCTACAACCATTTCAAAGCACTTTGTGGCAATTAGAAAAATAATGAACCTGATCTCTATCTTGATGAATAATTGTGAACATCTGTTCTCTCTGCTTCTTAGTGCAAACTTTCATAATTAACAATATTGCTTGCCTGACTTGTAGCCTTACCTTAATAATAATTTCCAGAAACACTGCCTAATTTTCCTTTCACATCCAGGTATTTTATTCTCTTTTTGCTTTTCATTGAAGTTGCCCCACTTTGCCTTTTTTCCTTTGAACTGATCATTAAGCAGTGCCAAATAAAGTAACATTTGTTCATTGCAATGTTTCTGCCCTCATGCTGGACAATGGTTAAAATAAATATGATCAAATGTATATCCCATCCTCTTCAAATGGCACTTTGTACAATTTGGAATACATAGTTTGGTCTTCTTTGATTATTTAAAAACTATATTTTAAATTACTCCCAACTGCTCGGGAGTTCTATACTAGTGAATCCATTCCAAACTGCCTCACTCTTTCTTGTATAGACTATATAAAAACACTTTTCTTCTCTGGAACCAGATATTACAAATTTCTTTGAAGAAGAGCTGCCCCAAATTGTTCTTCAGGCCAGGCCAGGCTGTGTTCTACCTGACTGCAACCATATTTTTTTGGATCTAGTGTCAAATTGTTATATATTCATACTTGGCCCTTTCTCTGCTTGGAGAATAGATTAGTGTCTTTTAATTTCTTTTACTTTCCTTTCTTGAAGCTATGTACTGAACACATCTGGCCATCTGATCTGTATAGCCAGAGATGACAATGGGACATGCCTGCAAAAACACACAGAAACAAACATTAGGGGTGCATAGAGTTAAAAAAAAAAATGATTTTGGAAGACATTTTTTTGATCCTAATGCAAATTTTCTCTCATTTCTTCTCATTTATTTTTGTGACTTAGATATCCTATCAGCATTCTTGTCCTCAGTTTTCCTTGGGACTCAGTCCCTAATTATCTTGATACCTTCCCTAGATAATCTGTTGATTCCTCTTGTCTAAAACTAGAGGAATTGTTGGCATGAACTAAACATTTGTGGAGCCTTATTGTTCCTGAGGTACTATCTTACCCAAAAGACCTGTTCCCACAACATACTCAACTGGGTCAATGGAAGAGCTACTATATCTGGGCAACAAAAATCCAGACAACCTCTAGATAGCAGCAAATATCTCCAGTAGTCCAGATGTGGTGACCCTAGTTAATGGTTAGAAAGCTGTTGAGTTACTGAAGCATAACAAAGGGGATAAGTGATTAATCTAACCCACCACTGGGGAGTTACATCTAACTGGAAACATTCTAAGTCATATACAGGCTTAAACTAACTATTCAGTGAGTTGTATCATAGCAACTCCTAAACCCAGGAAATTGTTCCATCTTGCCAAATATGTCTATTAAAAAAAAAAAAAAAAGAACTGGAGAGACAGAGTTGCTGGAAAGGCAAGCTTCTCCATTAGAGACACACCTGTCAAGTTCTTGACAGTGAGTACCTCCAAAACCAAGATTTTTAGAGACTTCTTTAACCAGATTTATTAAAAGAGAAAAGAGGTTAGGCTATTTTCAGAACCTTTAGCAATCAAAATATTAATGTAGTAGTTGCTTGCTTTGTTTCTGCCATTCTTTAGGAGGGGGGAGGGGGAAAATGAAAGTAGAAGGAACTGGTACACTATCAAAGGCCAGGAAGATGGACTGTTATCGGAGGTTAGGAATGTGCAAGTTCGCACCTCTGTGAGAACCACAATTGGCGCCTGGAAAGGTCAGGGGGTGAGAAGTAGGGGTTAAAGTTAAGTGGGAAAAGTGCAGGCTTTAGTTTTAGCAATGCTTTGCTTAGAGTTGCATGTACGTTCCAATAAATGAAACCTTTTTTGAACCTAACATGGGTTGCATGAGATTTTTCTTCATTTGAAGAAAATCTGATTTGAACATTGCAGATCTGACAGCTATGCATATTTCAACAACTGAATCATTTTAGGATCCTACTTACCTCTGATTTCCTGTCATGGAGCTTTCTTCATTCCCTTGATAGCAACTGCTTGATGTATGGGAGACCTAGCTATTCATTGTCCAGAAAATGGAAAGCTGTGCAGATCTCTAAACTTGCGAGATTTTCCAAACAGTCATCCTCTTTCCCAACCACTGAGGAAATCATAACAGTGCTTCCCAAACAACAATTTGCTGCAATAGTTAAGTCATGCTGTCTTACCAATAGAGGCCAGTATAGAAAAGATATATACCAATATAGAAAAGAAAACAAAAGACCAGAACATCTCCTCACCAGCAATCATCAGAGGTTACCACCAGGCACATAATCAAGCAGTGAGCAATACCCTAATCAAGGAACTACCAGAAGGACAAAATAAAAACCCCACCCCCACCAACACTGGCAGGGCATGCCACAGTATATAAACAGAGAGCAAACCCCATCCCATTCCAGCACGGAAGATGTTTCCTAGCCGGGTAATGAAATGTTTGCAAGAAAAGAACCAAGTTCAGAGAACCCCAAGGACTTCATTCTATCTTCTTGGCCAATGGGAAAGGAAGTAGCGATCCCATGAAGCCTTGCCAAAAGATGGGATACGAGGCTGTTCCTACAGAAAGAGAGTGGAGACTGTATTTTCAAAACTGTGACCTTTAATTCAGTTTAAGATTATAGGAATGAGTTTTCTACGGAATCTAAGAATAGATATAAGACACTTCTCAGTACCTTATACAGGGGCAAAGTCAATAACAAAACAGATATAATTAACATGGCAAAGCTTGGGCCCGATGTCCAACTGAAAAAATTCAATTATTATTATGGTAAAAACTGAATGCAAAATCCTGTTGATTTATACAATTTTATCTTTATTCATAATTATGGTTAGAATGAATGAAATAGATCAAGGAGCTTGTATTGTATATGCTAATGATGCCAATTTCATCCCCCAAGTCTGTATTAATTTCTGTAAGATTCTGTTAAAATCTGCTATCAAGACTGCTGAACTGCGTAGCTTTAGCATTCACCATTCATTCTATACATGCCTGCAATCTGCTTAGATTTTGTATTGTTTTTTTTAAAAGAGCTTTTTCATTTTTAAGCTGGGAATGCAGGATTAGCAAATGATATTTAATATGGAGCTAGACATTCACTGAGTCTTGGCATTCACATATTTAGTTCTGATATGACAGGAGATTTATATTACCTCTTAAGCAGTCCTTACTGTGGCTCATCCCTTGTTCATGAAGCTGAGATAGTTTAATTAGAATTAGCTCATCTCTCATGCATTTTATTGGCCACATTTTCTTCCCACCTTTCTGCCAGTGACCTTGAGGCAACACCCATGCTCTTTTCCTCAGAATATTGATGTTCACTGAAAGAGAGAATGGCCGAATACCAATCAGGGGATTTAATAGGTGAGAATCATTCAAACTTGCTTTTCCCTTATAGAGGTCCAGCATGCTACATCTATCGTTTCCATGCTGGGACATTTTTTGTTATGTCCAGGATACCCAGCCTCAGAACCAAACCAGAGAATAAGAAGGGCCCCCTTGACCATCAAGTCAAACCCATGCTCACTGTAGGAATCCACATCAAAGCATACCAGAGACTTGGCTGCCCGGCCTCTGATTGAACATGTACAGTGACGGGAAGCACACCCCCTCTCTAGGTCACTTGTCCATACTCTTACTGTTAGGAAAAGTCTCATACCATTTAATGAATTTGCAAAAATTTCAAATTACTGAACAATTATCTGTAACTTAAAATCATTATTTTGTTCCTACACTCTTCAATGAGCAAGGCTTAACCTTCCCTGAGAGTACTTCAGGGTATTTTAAAGATGCTTTTATATCTTTTTAGGCTGTCTCAATCACTCCTTGTAGAACTTAATTTCTAGTTCCCTGATCATCCTTGTTGCTGTTACCAAACTCATTGCTAGATTTAATACATGTTTATTCTGGAATTACTCATGTACTACCCTGGGGATGGGATAAAGTGGCAATCAGTTACTCTTTTTTACTTTCTCTTACAAACCCAGAAATTAGAAGCATTCAAAATGGTCTAAAGGACAGTCTTGTAAATAAAAGGTTGCATATGTTAGAAGTATGTTTGATTATGTTGATCAAACATTTGCTAAGGGTTTAATAGGCACACATGGGAATCCACAGGGTAGGGCAAAGGATGAATGATATCACAAGCAGGGCAAATGTCATAAATGATGTACTGTACATCATTGGTATCATGATGGGGCTAATGCAAATTACATAATTTATATCATTTACACAACGATATACAAGATAGAATAATGGCTTCCACAAGACACAATAAACATTTTGTAAGCCAACACTGTCCTTCTGCAATTCTCATTGTTGTAGAGCAGGGCTGGGGAGATCAGGAGAAACTGCAGGCTTATAGGACCCAAGATTTTGTGTCCATGATACAACAAGAAAGAGGTATTCTTGCCCTGGGAAAGAAAAAGGCAAAAAATAGAAAGGCCTATTGGGGAGGGGTGGCAATAGAAGTCAAATGATCTCTGATAAAGCTTTTGGGTTTCTACTCCCAGGTACAGATGATATGTGCAAATATGTTTGTGTAACTCCTGACTCACAACTGGCACTGCATGCAGCTTGGTTCAAAAATATGTTCCACCTCTATCAAGCCCTTTTTTTCAGCCTAAGGGAAGGTCTGCTTGTATTCAGAGCTAGCACACAGGACCGAAAACACTAAAACATATTTCTGTAAGGATATTTTAATGTGTGTTTTAAAAATTAACATTCATTCATTCATTCATTCATTCATTCATTCATTCATTCATTCATCATATTTATATAGCTGCCCATCTCACAATCAAGTGACTCTGGGCAGCATACAAATTTAAATTCATCCTTGGAGAAATCTACCTTCGTTTCATATAATTCAATTTACTTTAGTTTAGTTGTTTTGTTCATTCTAAAATACATAATGCCCTCCCATTTCTGTAATTTGCTATAATTCATGGTGCTGAAACTCATTCTGGATTTTTTCTCCCAGAATATCTTGAAGTGAAATGCTTGATTAGCAGGTAAGGATTTGGCCTGGAGCTAATCAGAGAGAATATGAACTACTGCTGAGATCTTATAAAGCTGAAGAAGTAAAGAGGATTTTGTTTAAACAAGTTCCATAATCTAAACTATGATCAACAACACAAACTTTTTGAAAAGGAGGCAATTGCACATACCCCTTTTCTGATAATTAGAACCCAGATCCCTCCCTACCTCCCTCTTATTCACAGAAGCAGCTATATACCAAGATGAATCTAGATTTTTTAGACCAGCAATCAATCTAGCCTTTCCTGTCTTAAAGGGTAGCTCTTCTCTAGGGCAGTGATGGATCACTCCTCCTGGAAGGATAGCTCCCCTTTTCTTCTTTTGCCCTTGAAGTGTTACAGGTTGCCTTCCACGGTCAAAATTGGATAGTTAGTTGGACCCAAAAGGCTCTTGTTATCTTTGTTGAAGATTTCAGCTCCCCTGCTCTTCTTGACAGTATATTATTCAAGATAAACTGCTTGAACCATGTTGTACTCTTCCATACACAGAGATACAGATACAGATATATGGTAGTACACTATTAAATTCATACACACACACACACATACACACACACTATTAAATGTACATTATTAAATTCACAATGTATGTATTTAACAGTTCAGAGCACAAGTACTTGTTTTGAATAACATGGTTTCATTCCCACCAAACATCTTACAAAAAGCTATATGACTATCTGGATGAAGATGGATATGTGTTGATCTGTTCCTTAGTAACTTGGAAATTGCTAGACCTACAAATGTTTCATATTTAATCAGCAAAAATACAGCTACCTATTTTTTTCATCTATCCATCCATGTAAATTTTAATTTCTTTGGTGCAGTGGTTAAAGTGTTGGACTAGGAGTGGGAAGACCCAGGATCTAATGTACCCTTAGGCATGAAAACTCTCTGGTTCACTTTGAGTCTGTCATTCTCTCAACCTAACCAATATCACAGAGTTGTTATTGTGGAAAAAATATAGGAAAAGGGAGTCTTGAGCTCTTGAAGAAAAGGGAGGATATAAGTTTAATAAAAATTCCATAACAAATGACTTTTTAAAAATAGAATACTGTAATTTTGATTGAGTGGATAATCAATCTCTAACTAGATCAGAATAAAAAAGAGAATTAATAATCCTGTGCATCCCTCTAATTTAACCTAGGGTGCATTCCATGGTCTCTGGGAAGGTAAGATGTCTGGAATATGGGATATTGGGTATTTTGCCCTCTGAATTCAGAGAGAAGGTACTAAATATTGATGGAGAGAAAGTACTAAATATTGGTGGGGAGGAATTTGACCTTAAATGTTTCCTCCCAGCCCCTAGGGTTTTTACCTACTGCCCTTCTTTTCCTAATATCACAACTTAATGTCAGCCCATAGTTAAAATCATAGGCTACATTCAAGCAGTACTATTTGTGTGAATTGCAGTCCTGCTTATCATCATCTCAATCTGTGGCAGAATGTTTCATGACTAATGCTAATCAATCAATCAACATTTAATGTTTTCTCATATTTAGGATGGTGTATATAGACTGTAAACTCATAGAAGCAGATTTCTAACCCTAACCCTAACCAAACCCTAACCCCAACCCCAACCCTAACGAGATAGTTAAGTTGGTTGAATGCTTAATTCCATTGAATTTATGAGGTATATGGAGATGGATACACATAAATACTTCTGCTAAAGATGGGATATAGTAGCAAATATTTTGGAAGCATTCTTATTACTGTATTGGTGAAGATGATTGGGTGATCTTTCTCATTTATTTCTTTTTAAAGCTTAAAGGTTATGTGCTACACACCTTGGCCTCCAGCATTCCTGAGCCCAATGGCTAACACATTTAGTAATAAATACTTTTGTTCAAAACTGATGTGACTTTCACAAAATCAGTTAACACATATAAAGTCATTGTAATATTTCCCCTACTTGGCAGGACAGCATTCCCACAAAAAGTACAGTGGAGAAACATTGCAATGGGAACATGGTTATATCCATGAGCTGAGGTATATCTACCAAAGCATTTCATTCTGAGCTGTGTAAATAGCAAAAGTGACATGTCCTCTTGAGATAAGGCTAACATAGCTATGGACCATGGGCTTCAAGAACCCCTCCTGAACCATCCTCCCAGCAAACCAAAATCACACCACTAGAATTTAGCAAATTAGCTAAAGTTCAGCTATATGATTTTGGGTGATTTTTTTTTAATGGGGGGGGAGGGGGTAAGGGTGGAAATGGAAGCTATTTGTCTTCCAAAGGTCTCCTTTAAATCTACCCTCAATGAGTCCTTTAGGGAGGTTGGGACAAGATCTAGAGGTGGTATGAGAATGATTTGCTTCCTAAAGAACTCTGCATTCATGGTCATCAATCATTCCCCTCATTCCCCACTCAGTCCCCACTCAAAAAAACACAAAATGAGCTGAACAACTTTGGCCACACAGATTTCAATCACCTCACTCTTGGATGGCCTCTTGTGGCCCTCCAGCAGGTCAGTACCAATTTCTGACTTCCCCAAGGTTGCCTACCTCTGCGATGAGATCTGAGCCTTCCTGCAGCCTTAGAATATGAAATAAGATGCAAGGCATGTGAGAGTTTTTGGCCGCTTGTTTCAACAATGGGGGGAAAAAGAGGAGAAGATCCTGGAACTGACCCAACTTCAAGTAAGAAAACAAAGAAAAGTTCCATTTATAGAATAATTATCCCTGGGAGATGGGATGAGTGATTTCAATAATACTCAAGGAGAGCCATCCAAGAATGGTTGTTGCTGTGCCATTGCCAAATGAGCAAACTGAAGTAAAACATGACTCTTTTCCTCAATGGGACCCATGTAGAAAATTAGTCCTGTTTGTCTTTTTGACATCGACCTAACCTAACTATAAATTATTGCAGCTTCCCAAGAAACATATTAGCACCTCTGCTTTATTAATCCCTCCAATCATTGCTGCAATGACCTGAGTAAGGGGAAAAAAAGTGAATTTGAAATGCTTACTGTATATATTTTGAGCTCACCCCATCTTCCAGATTTGAAGTTTCTTTTCTAATCCAAACTGCATTGTGGGATTGCCAGTACCTTCAACTTTTGGTTTTGAAATTCATGCTTTTGAAAATAGCTACCTTGTGCTGAGAATGTCACAATAAGAAAATAAGGGTGTGCAGCCTTCAAAAACAATTCAGAAGAAGTGCTGGGACCATGTATGAGCAAAGCATCTCTCTGCTGTTCACTAAATCAGAAATATTTCTTTTCAAGTTTCTGTGGGACATGACAAAAGATGCCACTAAATTGAACAGGTCAATTTCCTAAAGCAGAAACATCTAGAACATAGCTGCTTTAATAGCAGAGAAGTGCAGTACTCATGCTTCCATGAGATCTGAAGCACTTATTCCATATGATTCTTGAAGTGTACACAGCTCTAAAGCGCAGGGTACCTTGTTGTCACAATAAAATTGTGGTACCTATCCCGAATTCTCACATTTAAAGTACTTTTTCCGTACATCTCTTTCAAGTTTTGGAATCTGCAAGTTCTGTTTCTAATACTGAGATTGAGTAAATTGGTGACTGGTTTTTGCTTTTATGCCAAATGTGTCTAACCTGCCTTTTCATATCTTCACAGTCTGTTTTTCTGTGGTACAGATTCTAGCAGGATTCTGATTAAGTAGCTGCTTCACATAAAGTTTTAAGTGCGTTCAAAAAGATTGTAGCTTTTAAAGTGCACTAATCAAAAGTTATGGTGGCATCTGGTGAAGTATGTGATAAAGACTCCCAGTGCTGTCCTGCTGACTTAAGAGAGTATGAAGGTATAATTTCATGGTTAATAAAGTATTTTCTCAAGGAGGTCTTCCGAGGAAATGGACGCTATGTTCCCTTTGCAAGGCATAGAGAGGTGGAAAGTCAGTGATCTACTAATGCAGATTGAAGAGACTCCTAATAAGGGAAAAAATGATAGTCATATTGACTCATGATTAAAAAGAAATCCAAATTAAATGGTATGGCAAGACTTATTATCTCCAAGAGCATAAATGATTGTAAAAGCTTTAGGTCCAACTTGCCCAATGAAGATTTCTGGAACATTTGAGCTTGCAAACTTTTACATGCAGTTTTGAATAGTATCTTTCTAGTAGATTATATGAGCTGTTTCTTTTTGTGGTGAAAGCCTTGTCCAGGAAAAGAAATGAAGCCAAGCCATACAATACAGACTTTACATTGCTTTCCCTGACATTAGCTCAGATATTTTGGTTGTAAAAATATATTTTTCCTAACTTTTAAACTTATATTTCATTTAATTTCTTCACTTAAGGAAAGGGTTCTTTTCATGCCTCTTATTTATTTTCCCCAATACTCTTTATTGTGATAAGCAATGCAAAAGAGATACAAACCTACATGCATACATACACACACATACATGCTTACCCATCCTGCTATTCCCTTCTGGGGGAATTTCAGAGTCAATCTGGAATGGAACAGCATAAAAGCCTTAGTAATAAACATAATAAAACCATTATGCAAAGCCCAGAAAGGAAGTAAGTATTAGTAAGCAAAAGAAATTAAAAGCATGAGATAAGAAAAGGAAAAGAAGACACAGCTAACGCCAGTCATTATGCCTCCCCATAACTTTCTATCCTTGCAAACTGTCTTTGCTTCCATCACGCCCATTCATTGATTCATACATTACCCTTTGTTCTTTATCCTTTTTGCCTTTCTCATTAACTCCATCCAACCATTACTTGGTCTTCTTCCTCTCGATCATTCACTCTTCCTTCATATATTTCTTTCGTGATTCAATCTATGTTCATTCTCTCTGAATAACCAAATCACTTCCGTGTACTTCTTTTATACTGGTTGTTCACTTTTGTCTGCCATGACCACATTGATTCAGCAGCCATTCATTCTTGACCTATCTCTTCTTTCTGCTGACATACCCAAGTTTTAGTTCTGTATGAAAAAGGGTTCATCTAACAAAGGCTAATTCGCTTCTTTCAATAAATGTTCATTCCTCATAATACATATTATCTGCTATCCTTCTACCAGCATTTGCACATCTTGAAATGCCTCTATCCATTTTCCCATCTTCAATAACATTCTATAAAGGTACACACATTCATCTGTTTGTCTGCTCTATTTTTTCCCCTTTTATTGATAACTTACAATCATTCATTATGTTTTTGTCTAAAACAGAACTATTTTGGTCCTTGACAGATTTTCAGATGTAATTTTCCCTGTTGCGTCATACATTCTCTCTAACATTCACTGAAAATCTTTCAGGGTCTCAGCCAATATCATGGCAATATCTACCTGCAAAAGCATATGTACATTCACATCCCCATCTATACCCAACATACCTCTTATGTCACAAATACATTCAACCATCAGTAGGCCTTGTCTTACTTCCTGCTCACTGTTAAACCATTCATTCAGCATCCCATTTATTCTCATGCATGTTTTACTTCCATTCAATACTGTTTTTATAACATTTAGCAACCAACCTTCAGCTCCACATTTACATAAAATATTCCATAATTCAAATCTATTCACTTTACTCTAAATCAGTGTTTCTCAACATCAGCAACTTTAAGATGTGTGGACTTCAACTCCCAGAATTCCCCCAGCCAGTATGCTAGCTGTGGGAATTCTGGGAGTTGAAGTTCACACCTCTTAAAGCTGCTGTGGTTGAGAAACACTTCTCTAAATCAACAAACATATAGTAAACTTTCTTTCTCATATTCATGTATTTCTCAGTGACTTAAAGATCAGTGCAAATTTGGCCTGCACACCCTCTGCCTGGCATAAACTGTCTGTTAAAAATGAAAGAAGTTACTACTGGTACTATGGTAGTAGATTCCTGCACTGGCACACATAGGACTAGATGATTTCCAGGATCCCTTCCAACTTTTACAGTCTGTGATTCTATGTCTTCATGTAGTAGGAGGACAGCTGTATTAGTCTATGGTGGCAAAAAACCAGATGGAGCCTGGTATCACCTTTTCCAACTAACAAACTTTATTAAAAGGCATACCTTTCATGAGCTGCAATTTGTTAGTCAGAAAAAGTGCTACCAGACCTCTGATTTTATGACATCATGTCTAACTCCAATTTTCTTTTTGTATCTCACTGCAGACATCTTAAGTAATGGGCAGTAGGAATAACTTTGAGGAACAGGAGGAAGAGCTGCAACGATGACAACAGTCAGATAAATGAAATCTGAGTCCGAGGAAGTAATGTAATTTGAGAAAGCATCTCAGACATGACTCTCCCTAGTTCTTATGAAGATAAAAGGAGGGAGGGGGAAGCATATTCAGACTTGCAAGATTATAATAAAAGTAGAATTAGCATTTGTAACCCTGGTTTCCTAGTCTGGTTGAAGGGCTAACTTCTTGGATTTTAGCAGCCCAGCCCTACTAGTCCTACCCTTGACTACTCTTTCCATATGCAGATGCCTGCTCTTAGCTAAGGGGAGAGAACAGGTACACCTATGGGACCTCTTTGCTATGGGAGAGCATACTTATTCCCTTATAGGAATGCCAGCCATCTTTCCTCAATTTGTGTGCGCGTGGGTGTGTGCGCATGTATGGGTGGGTGTAAACCCATTGGTTGATTAGTTATGTGCCATCAAGTCAGTGTTGACTTTCAGCAACCACATAGCTAGATTTTCTCCTGGAGGATCTATCCCCAACTGGGTCCTTAAGGTCTTCCAGTACAGATACCTTCTCTTCAGTAAAACAAGCATTACGAAAATGCCAGAATTCTGGATTTGCTTATCTAATAGCAAGAAAGTGTGGATAATGCTGCCCCTAAAACAACTTTCTGCTAACAAAAATGAGAATGGCACAATACTCATTTACTCTGCGGATGCTCAAATGCCCCATCTAAAGAAAGTTATGCACAATATCTGCAATGGTCTTTACATAATTATACTTTGCTTAGGGTTACAGAGTTTTACAATAAAAGCCTCTAGAGAAAGACTCCTTTCTTGTTTCTCGTTTATTAACCTCCCTGTAATATTTTAGTAATGACTTCATCTCGCACCGTGAGCACCCAGGACAACAACTGCACAGTTGACATATTGTTTGGGGAAAATAAACCCATCTTGGCCTTTTAAAAAGCTTGGAGGAAAACAAATTGGAAGATTAACTAGTTCTAATTGATGGCATTTGTTTAATGGGGAGCCATTTATTCCAGCTGGAGAGAACACAATGTATGCTCTGGGCTGAACAATTTAAGCAACATTATTTTAGGGTTGCTTCTTTTAACTTCAGCACGGTTGTATATGCCTTGTCATAAATCCTTGTGCAGAAGAAGCAGAATCCTGGGGCTATCAAATATGGCTCCAGTGTCAATGTCAGCAGCAGTTCTGTGATCCTGGGATATCTTTCAAATATCCACATGATGTTTTGAGCTGCCTTTAAAAGGGGATTGGATAAATTCATGGAGGAGAGGTCTGTTCAGAGTTATTATATCTCAGTGTTACTTGGGGTTTGGGGCAGCCCCAATGTCAGGAGAGGAATATGTCTCCGTCTTCTGCTTGTGAGCACCCCAGAGGCATCTAGTTGGTCCTCTGAGAAACAAAATGCTGGACTAAGATGAGCTTTGACTTGATCCAGTAGGGTTGTTCATACATTCTTAAAAGGGTAGTGCCCTGTGCTTCCTGCTGGGCAGGATCCTGAGGGCTGAATCTATAGGGGTCATGTCTTTGGGTAGACATGCTATGGGCTCTTTGTGGTAAGCCATTTATTTAGGGGAAATTAGGGAAACTGCTCTATCCTGAGTCAAGAACTTTAGTCGATCTAGTCTAGTAGCCCCAGTGTTGTACTCATGAATATTAATATATCCCTTGCTGAACACCTACCAGACTCACTATTCCAACTTGTTCTCTTTTTTTAAACATTAATCTTAAAAATAAGTTGGAATTGAAAACTGAATGAGAACTTGACCTCTTGCAAACCAAACTACCAGCCTCTAGCATTATCTTTATTCCCAAGCATGCATCTAGGTCTTAAGGAAGACTCACTGGTATTCTTAAAAAAAAGAAGATAGAATCCAATGCTTCATTTGTGCCCATCCTTCAAGGCTGGCCAGGTCAAGGAATCAACAGCACAAAGATTGCAGGAATGCTACTTTACTGCTGTTGGATATAATAACAGAATCTTGAAAGGCTGTCAAAGCTCTTTCTGTCCCATTGTATACCAAACAGAAACAAAGTTTTGACATTTTTTTCTCATGTTTTCCACTTTTCCAGGACTGAGTTGTCATTTTCCTCTTTTTTTTAAATAACAATTTTACTAAAGTTTACAAATGCAAAGATAAAACACTAATACAAACTAAGAATATAAAAAGTAAAACATAAAAAAATAAAAGGGGCAGAGAGAAAGAAAAAATAAGAAAAAAGGAAAAGGAAAAAGACATATAAAGAAGTGACTCCCTTCTCCCTCCAGACAAGTATAAACAACTTCAGTAACTTAGCACCTTCTCTAATATTTCAATAAAAAGCACCTCTTCTTCCCATATTTCATCCTTTATCAATAAACAAATTGTAAAAACTCATCATTCAGTCCTAATCAGCAAAAGTCCATTAAGAGCTACCAGAAATAGTAACATATATATATTTTAGCCTTAATCAAATAAATTCATTTTGTATTTCAATTTATAACTTTCTCTAAGAAATAAAGCATAAGAAATCTCTCCTCATATCTTATCTGTTATTTATAAACAAATCTTTAAAGCCTTGTCATTCAGTCCTGGTTAAAAAAAAAGTTCCATTAAGAGCTACCAGAAACCACAACATATGTATTTTAACCCTGATCAGATAAATCCATTTTATATTCCTTCTGTTTACTTTTTAAAAGCTTGATCTTTAAACTCTTCAAATAATGTCCTACAAGTTGATTTCATATCATTTACTCTTTGTCTACCTTCAGAAACTCCTTCACTATTTTAACACATCTCTTTTATAAATCCAAGATAAGAAAGCTATCTAAGTAATTCTTCTGATGTATTGTTTGTACAGTATGTCCCCTTTAATTGTTAAGACATCATCCAATTTCATTTGTAAATCCAGTGTGGCATCTTTTTTCATATCACTCTTGTAGTCTGGCATTTTAAAGTCCATTTTCAGATCCACATTCAGAGCAGCCTCAATCTCTATTTTGTCCAGTAAAATCTATTCCTCTTCTGTAGCCCCTGTTAAATCCATTTTTATAGTGGCAGACAATCTTAAGAGTAATTTCTAGGTAAATTGTTCCCAAATATCCTTGATTTCTTCCATAGTCAAATAATATTGTTCCATTGTGTTAATAAGTCTCTTCTCCTTTAATTGTAATCTTTAGTCCTCTCTGGTTCCCTCTAGACAACCTTCAAAGTCCCCTCTTATCATATGTTTATTTTCCAATCAACAAAACTTTTCCACAGGAGGGTTTCTTACAGTTAATTTCAAAAGCTTCATATATATTTTTATAAAATTTAAAAAAACACACAGGAAATATTCTGTCAAGGCCATCTGGCCTCTTAACTTTCCAAAATCAATGTTCTAGTCCTCCTTTTGCTATTTTTCAAAAGTAAAAATGTTTCTTTTTAATTCTTAAACTTACATGAAACTTCTTTCATTAAGGATGGAAGGAAACTCCCCCTGCATAACGAAGCTTGCCCTTCTGAAGGTTCTTAATATCCAAAAAGTCAATAACAAGCAATTTCCTAAGGTGATTAAGAGAGGAAGTGGGTGAACTCAGTGTCCATTTGAAGCTTAGGCTTCAAATGGCAGCTTAGGCAAGATGATTTCCTCCCTGGTTCCCAGAGCTCTAAAACTCACCGGAGACCACTATTTTACAATCTCTTCATGAGGAGCCTCTGTATGGAGCAAATTTGTGGGAGATCCTAGTCCTCTCCTTGATCCAGAGAGGAGTTCCGGGGAGCTGATCCATTCACCAGCTCCTCTTTCTGCTGTGGTCATAGGCGCTGCTCTGTGGAGCTGTCTTCAGTCCACCATTGCTTCCCCAGAAGTCCCATCATTTTTCCTCTTTTAATGGCTCATTCATTCCTTCAACAAGGTTATCGCCTGATTTTGAACTTGCTTTATGTACTAATGATGAACATGTTATTGCTAAGATGCATAAACTTCTGTTGAAAATGAATATGGAAGATGAATATGTTAAGGACTGTATGCTTAAGTGGGCCAAAAATTTGGATATAATATAATGTTGGATCAGTGGGAAAATATATGGAATAAAGCTTTGAAGTTTACTCTTAACTACAATTTAAAAGAAAACTTTTACAAAATGATACCATTGATATTTAATACCAGATAAATTATCTAAGATGTATAAAGGAATTTCAAATATATGTTGGAAATAAAACCAATGTGACAGTACTTTTTATCATCTTTGGTGGACTTATAAGAAAGCTAAGAAATACTGGGATGTGATACGTATTTTGATTCAAAAAAATTTAAAAATGGATGTACAATTGAAACCAGAGATTTTTCTTTTAGGTATGATGGATAAACAGATGGAAAGAAAACATGGGAATCTATTTCTTTTTATGATAACAGCAGCGAGACTTTTATATGTGCAAAAATGGAAAGATTTAATAAATACCTACAGCTGAAGAAGGGATAGAAACTGCTCTTGGACTTTTTACCTGACACTCAGAAAAATGAAACTTTGATTTTGGGGTTTGATGACTGATTTATTTTATAATCATAGAAATGCTTTGTATTAGTTTTCCTTAATTTTTTTTATCAATATAGATTTATTTTGTAGTCTTTTAAATATTAGAGTAAGAGGCAAATGTATTTTATACTTATGCCTGTACCAAAGAAAGTCAGAAGTTACTTTTTCTTTTTTGTATTCTTTTTCTGATCTTCTCTCTTCTTCTATTTTCTTCTTTCTTCTCTTTTTCTATATTTTACTCTTTGCTGAAATTTAATAAAATTCTTAAAAAAACAACAGCAAGGTTATCTCTCTATCCCTATATAATTTGAAAGTGTCCCCACTTGTCCCCTCAAAAGGTGAACTGAGGATAATAGGAAGCATCCTGGAAGGTTAGTAGAAGTGGCAGGAAGCCACTTTGTCTTTTGATAACTACACTATGAGTTTTTTGACTGGCTATGCCCACCATGCCAGCAATTTTGTGAATGGAGAAGCTCTCCCACGGGAGCCATTTCTAAGAGAACCAGTGCCATGATCCATGTACTCCAAATGCACACGTCTATCCCAAAGGGTTGAAGATATCTGGTCTCACCAGCACTATTAATCCTGAGAGTCAACAGATATCCAGGATTTCAGGTAGGATCCTTCCCTCAATCTATCTGGAGATATGAGACATTACAGTTGGGAACATATATAGTGTGTGCTCTCCTGTGGAGTTACGGCTCTTTCTTTAGTTGTTGCTGGGGGCCGTAGGAGCAAGCATACAGGCAAAGTCAGTTCTGCAGCTGCACACCTGCCAAAACCCCACAGTCAAATTGGCCTTTAGTATGATTCAGTGCATCCTTTTCTCCCTCCTCTTGATTTCTCTTGCAAACCCATCCTGGCCATACAAAACTGGCTTCAGCTTTCCATTGACAAAATGTAATGTCAATCAGAGTAACTTCCAGATAGTTGCTTATCTAGACAGGCTGAAGCAAGCCTATCTGTTGTTTATTAGCCAACTGTGATTAACTCTATAAGCTTCAGAAATAATAGCTTTTCTGTGCTTCCATAACAGAGCAGCAAAGCTGCTGTGTTGGTCAGTATATTGGGTGGCACCATAATGGGATAACATGCAATCATTTTTTTAAGACATAGTACAATACAATATAATACAAAATTAATAGCGTTATTCTTCTTTAGGATTGCATAACAATCTCAAACCATGCTATGCTGCATTTAGCAATTAACATAAGTGAGTTTAACTGAGGGCAGATATACAGGGAACCCCATCATTTAAAACTCATAACACACAAATTCTCTGATCAGTCCTACTGACCCTGTTTCCTTTTTAAAAAAATCACATTTTTCTCTGACTCTTTTCATGATGGGGCTATTTCAAGCTGTGTTTTCATACACTGTTGAACACATTGTGTTTCAAAGCTACAGAACCATCAGTTTTGCCTATGGGACCTTTTAGCCAAGAGGTGGATAATATTAATGTTAACAGGAAAAATTGAACCCTAGGGTTTTACTGTTGGGATTATGAAACTGATTCTAAGATTATGAAATTGATTAGATCAGATTCCCTAATAAAATGGGTTGTGAAATTGACTAGATAATGACATAAGCATCTATGGATGGGAGTTGGGGGCACATGGGGGCAAGTGATGTAATGTGCATCATGATGTCATTATGCAAATCAGGCAACTTCAGTACTTATGCCTGATATTGGGATACAAGTATACAAGGGTGGGACTTGTGATCTGACATCACTTCATGCATGTTATCATTTTTCCATCATCAGGGCTTATTGCAGACACTTATGAAGAACGAGCAAGCTGTCAAGGGAGCAATGAAATGAGAAGCACCATCCTAATCTCTGTTTTCTCAAAGAGATTGGGAATCAGGAAAAGACCGACTTACTTCCTTCCTTCCTTCCTTCCTTCCTTCCTTCCTTCCTTCCTTCCTTCCTTCCTTCCTTCCTTCCTTCCTTCCTTCCTTCCTTCCTTCCTTCCTTCTTCCTTCCTTCCTTCCTCCTCCTCCTCCTCCTCCTCCTCCTCCTCCTCCTCCTCCTCCTCCGTGAAGAAACTACATGAAAACTGGATGAAGGAAGGAGCAATGGTTCAAAGCTGTGCATGTTCATAGAGAGAAAAACTGCTTGAAATGCATTGCAGCACATAGGATCAGTGACTGCTGGGTTACTGGAGAGGAACCCTTTTTAGCATGTTCTGCTTTCCTTGAAGTTATGAAATGTGTTCTTTGTGCTCACGTACTGAACACTGCACATATGGAGCTGTTCTGTTTATCATGTGCCTGCAGCAAAGCAATTGCTTGTTGGGAAAGTACCATCATGCAGTGTTGCATACAGAGAAGAAGCTCCAGTATTGATCCACCACAGTGCTTCACATAAAGAGGAGGCTCCAATGTAGATCTTGCTCAGCTAGTTAATAATTACCTTTAGCAATAGAAGTAGTCTCCTCTTTGTTTGCTGCCTTATCCTCTATTGTCCCAGAATTCCAATTTAGACACATTTGTCTTGCTGATGCCATCTATGAATTGTTATTTTTCTGGGTAGGAGATTTGTATTAACATGACTGAAAATGAATCTACATATTTCTAACAGGAGATCAGTGCTTATAGATTGTTGTAGTGAATGACTGATTCAGAGATATATGGTAATGATGGTTTTAAATTATATTATGTTCTATTTACTGATGTTCTTGTAATTGTCTCTAATATATTATGAATGTGTATCATAAATAATCCCCATTGATTGAACCTTTGTAAGTTATGTGAGAACTGGAATGAAACGGACAGACCTTTTCAGTTCATTAGCATTATCTGCAGCTTCAAAGGCTATTTGCACATTCAGTGGATATTATTATTCTGGAAACATTGCAGTTGGTGTTGTGTGTGTTGTATTTTTTGTGTATTTAAGTCCCCCTCTGTGCAAAACACTTCCACCAATCTAAGACTTGGCCTTCTCTATGATAGATTAGCTTTTATGCTGAGAAAGAGGTTGCTTTTTTTCCTTGGTCTGATTCCTTAGTTTGGAGTCAGGTTTTAAATCACTTGACTGAAAAGCATCTTATAATTCTCTTGAATTTTCTTTTTTCTTCCCTCCTCCTTTAATACATTTCTTCAATTTGAAATTGAAAAATGGGAAAATAATTTCTCATATCTGCCATTCTTAATTAAAAAGTATTGTGTAAATGGTTACAGTGAAGAACTGGTTCTCCAGATGTTATTGGACTCCAAATTCCATCAAGCCTAAACATGGAGCTCACTGTCAGGGATGATGGGAATTTTAGTCCAAAACCATCTGGAAAGGAACATTTTCCCCCATGTTGGGAAAACATCTGTGATCAAAAATCAGATTAGGCTTGGAAAGATCCAGATTTAAAGCCACCTTATTTAGGAAGCTCACTGAAAATCTGGAGCCATCTGCTTGGAGGAAAGATGGGTAATACATGTAAATAGCAATAGCAACACCACAGCAGCAATAATAGGGACAGAATAGGTAATTTTACCCAAGTGTGTTTCTGCATATAAATCAACTTGTATTTGTAAGAGAAAACAGAGAAGGAGGAATGACATACCCAAAAACAGGGATACAAACACAGATTTGATAATCTTTAAATTGCATTCATCAACCCTGCAATTCTATTCTATTTGAATATTTGTTTTAACTTCTCCTGTTATTCACCTTCACAACCACTATTCCCCCATGAACCATAATAATTGAATTTGTATGAGTATCAGGTTTTTTTTCCCCCCCAAACAGTAAATCATGTTTGCACTTTCAAATCCTTAAAAAAGCATGGATTCTTTTTCTGCCCCCTTTAAAACACATTTCAATTGTGTTGTAAAGCTCAGTTCACATTCCCACTTTTTTTTGTATGAGCTGCTACAGCAACTATATTTTCAGATCTTATAGAACCTGTCAAGATTATCTATCCTTCTTTTTCATTTGGCAAACTGAAGGTTTTCATGGCAAATATTTGCTTCTATTATACTTATGGTTGTGTTCACAACTGCAGGCTAACCTACAGTTAACTGAACCATGGTTTATGGAATTAACCCAATGATCTGGGTTCATCAACACCCCGAATCACAAACTAGCTAACTGCAATTTAGCATGTAAGGAACACTTAGCTGGTTACCCTATAAGAGTTCATGTTGCAAAGACCTTATTATTTCAAGTGTGGTTTCCTGAATTTGGGAAAATTTTGTCCCAAAGGCATTTTGCTCTTTGTGTCAAAGGTGATGCTCCTTCTTTGATTCTATCCACAGAAACTGAATAAGTGGGTCTGATGGGCTAGTATCCTCCACTCTACCTGAAATCAAGAGGCCAGTAGAATGGGTTCAAGAGAAGCCATCCAGCATGCTCAGTTCTGCCCTTCAGCAGAAGACAATCGATGAAGAGGAATTCAGGAGGATGCTGTCCTCTAGTAACTGTGTTTGCCTCATTCTCCCTAATGTTAGGGCTAGTCCAGCTTTTTCTGCTGAGATCCAATTTCTTTGTGACATTGTCACTGTTCTTTAATTTGTTGTCCTTAACTTCTCTTTCTCTCCCCCTGATCTCTTCTCCCACTTCCACCCTTAGTTTACACCTCTACAGCAAGTCAAGAGGAGGCTTCTACTTCTCCTTGCTCTTTTTGTTATGCCAGTGAAGGCATGGGAACAATGAGAGGCAGCAGGGCTAGGGGTCATGGAGTTAGTCCTGTACATATTGCAATGGAGTTACCTATGGTCCTGGTTCTTTACACTACTTCTACTGAATTCAGAAGAAACATCTCCTTTTCAGACACAACAGGAAACCTGGTTTAGAAGTATTAAGTGCTACTGTTTCCTGTCTCCCAGTCAGGATAAAAGTTTCAATCCAGCTTTCTTCCTAATTTATCATGGGTATTAAAATGGCCTTAGAAATTGGAGGCATTTGAATGAGCATCCTCTATTCTACCTGAAATCCATATAGTGGGATCAAGAGAAACCATCTAGCATGCTTGGTTCTGATATTTGGAATTCCTCCAAATGTCCAGAAGTCTCTGTTTTGGCTTACTTTAGGGCACTTCCTCACAGCCTGTGTTCTCACAGCATTGTAGTCACACTTGCATTGCCTCACAATCTCACATTCTGGCTGCCATATTAGCCAGTGTCTGTTTTTCTCAGCTGGCTGATGAAGAGTGAAAAAATTGGCAGTACATTTGATTTCTGATTATGTATGTGTGTGTGTGTGTGTGTTTGTGTGTGTGTGTGTGTGTATATATATATATATATATATATATATATATATATATATATAGTCACTATATGAAGAGTCCCTTGAATTGATTTGAATTGTGGGGTGAGGTGGTGGTGGTATCTTTGCACGTGAACTTCTGGTAGGAGAGGGAAATTTCAGAAACTGGAAAGTGGGATGAAGAAAAAGTCCCTATCTTTGGAAAATTCTACTGCAAATTAATCTTTGCTGCATGATTTGCAGAGAGCAACTGAACCATTTAATTTGCAAAATTTACCAACTCAGCTCTTTAAGGAACTGTGGAAGGTCCACAGTTTTGTGGGTGCACAGCACAGTCTTAGATTAGTGCAGCCCTTGTGAGTGGAAGGAGTCTTAGTTAATTTTAGGAGCCAGTCAAGTTTTTCTCCTTACTTTTTCTGCTCTTTAAAAATACCTTGTTGCTCATAATCACAGACTCACTCCACACCCTCATGTTATTTTTCTCAGTTATGGAATGAGGCACAATCACATCAAAAAACTAGAATATTAAACTTCTTGAACATATCTAGTGAAAAGGAGCTCAACACTTCCACTAAATAATGGTTTAGGTTTTATTTGCTCTTGGGTCCAGTTTTGATTCATTTTTTAGCTATGGGAAACTTCTCAGTCACTCAGACATTTTCTCACTGGTACATCTGTGCTTTGATATTCTCTTCCTGATATAAGCAATTAAATGATATAAAATATGAGATGAACTACAAGACATATCCTGGCAGTCTGAAATCTTTGTTTTGCATGTCTATGCTGGTGCAAAAGAAGTATTTAACAAGGCAAAATCAGCCTTTTTGAAATAAGCCCCGCTCACAGTTACCCTGAGTCACAGTGTGGTTCCTTATTTGTTCGGAGGATTCAAGTACACTGGAAGCAAGTCACATTTTCAAAGAAGACCAATATTTGCCACTAGAGGTCTCACTGTCCATTGCTATTTGTTACCAAGTTATATGCAAAATGTCCAGATTATGCACACTGCTAGTAAATTTTGAGTACACAAGGAAAATTTGGAATGTATTCCTTTGGCACTGAGGTATTCTGTTGCTTGCCCAAACTTAAATTCAAGATGATTTTTAGAGTTGCTTTTGGTTTATTATTATCCCTGACGAATAGCAAGATTGCTATGGGTTAAACAACTGCAGTCATTGCTTAAACCAGCCTTCCACAAACTGGTATCCTACTTTCTGCATCTTGTCCAGCCTGTGTTGGCTTTGCCTGATAAGGAAAGTACTTCTTCCAGTAATAATTAAAGTAACTGAATTCTCTGTCTTGAAAAGTGACATTATCAAACTAATCATGGGAAGAAACAATACACAGAAGTAAAGCCAGGATTTTAAAATCATGTTTGTCACACTAAACCAGAAGCAAATAAGCCATAATGGGGCTTAGAGCAAATGCCCTCAACTTACTATAGATGTAACCTCTAACGTTCTCAGCAGTGGCCCTGCTGGCTAGGGAATTCTGGGAGTTGAATTCCATATATCTGCAGGCTATCCAGCTTGAAGAAGACTGGTTCAGAGCTGTGAGTGACTGGACTTGGGAGAAGACTGTAAAAAGATGTTAAAAACCCAACAATTTAGGATCCAAAACTACAATATTCCTTTACCATATGCATTAAAGTAGCATAGATAATCTCAGCCTGGGATTGTGGGAATGTCTCCTAAATTTGGTCTCCTATAGAACTTCATGGATTCCCTACAAGGTCTTGTTTTGATACAGAACTGATGAGAGCAGTTTTGTGATATGAAAGCTAAGGCTACTCTATCTGAGCTGCAAAACTGAATGTCTGCTAGACAACAACAAGGAATTAGCATTTTCTCTATCCCTTTGCTGCCATCTAGTGGCTGTCCAGATGGTTACAGTCCACATGAAAGCACTGATAGAAGCAGACTGAGAAATCACTCACCCAAACTCTTTTGGTGCTAATATGTGTGAGAGAACTCACTTCTGCTACATGTCGCTATACAGCTGCCTCTGAGATGGACGAGCTTGCTCAGAATGCCTTCACTCTCAGTGATTCTGGGTAGCATCCAAACAGCCACCCCAGTGACATTCTCAGAGTGGGAGTTCACCCTAGGCACCCCTTTTCCATTTCTACAAACTATGTTGCTATGTTGGTGCATTGGTGCATTGAAGACAGCGAAACACTCTTAAGCCTCACATTATGTGGCAGAGGAAAACTGTTAGCTAGCAAGCTTAAATATACAAAGGAAGTTTACCTAATTTCTTCTTTAAAATAAGAGGGACTTTATGGCTTAACAATCATGCTGACATTGACTTAGGGCTATCATTTCTGGGCTGTATAAACACAGTGCTAGAGTTTACTGTATCTCTTTGCAAAAATTCTGCCTTCTGGATTTCTGCAGCCCAGATCTGGTAGCTGTATGCCAGTGAGTAGCAACCCAGAACACTGATTGAACATTGTTTAGGAGCAAACCATTAATGAAGCAGTGGTTGAAACCCATTTCCTGATATTCCAAGCTGAGCAATAAACAAGCTTGTCTTACCTAAGAAACCACAGTGGGATTCCTGATCAAAAGATGGAGAAATCCTAGTTTACTGTAACAGTTTGCCCTGGAAAAGGCAAGACCTCAAATATTGTCTTGTTTACAATCACAGCCTGAAACAGTCCCCCATTATTCATGCCTAGTAAAAGGAAGACACCTGCAGTGCAAATGTGATAAACTTGTGCAATTATATGGGTCAGCTAGTAAAGTCACAGCAGTATCCTTCCCGAGTAACAAACTGGAAACGTGTGATTAAGTTTGGAATTATTCTTGATAATTATGCCATTTTCTCTTTTCATTCTACGTATAACTGAAGCGATTACATGTGCAAAATTAAACTCTAGCAAAAATACCATTCTCTTGTTATCCTTTATGCCAGAGATAACATGGGAGGGAGGGAAAGAAAGGATCTGTAGCTAGATAAGAGAAAGAATATATTCATTCATTCATTCATTCATTCATTCATTCATTCATTCATTCATTCATCAAGGAAAATCCTATATAAGCATTTCCAGTTTTCTAGACTAAATAGGGAGAAAAATATTGCCATCAGAGCTAGCCTGCTGTGAACGCAGGGTAGTAATCTGATTCAGGCAGAACCAGCATAAGAGAGAGTGGCATGCAGATAGGCAGGAATTGTGGTATGACTGGTGTACAGAATTATAAAAATGCTGGCCCGAGAAAGTTGGGAAAGGAAAGGATGTAAATTCCCCTTCATGCTGCAAAGTGTCTTGAGCCAGCATATCATATCAGGGGCTTGAATGACAACAGGCAGTGATCCCAAGCTGAACTATTTCTCATTCAGATCACCAAGTCTACTGCCAGAGCGATTTCTCAAGCACAGCCATATGGCCTGAAAAGACATTGCTTGCCTGCTGTCTCCTGTTGATGTAAAACTCACTCAGAAACCAGCCTGTACATATTTTTTCATCTGAAAAAAAGGTGCTGACTGTTTGGGTTTCCTCACTTTACTAAAATAAACCTCTCTCTCTCAGGATTAAGTTGAGTTACACCAGAGCCAGCAGTGATGGAGAGCATAGCTAACCATCGGCAGAGGAAAACATAAGGAGACCATTTTGCTCATTGGCAGAGCATCCTGTGTCAACATTAGTGAGGCAGCCTTGGTAAACTGGAAAGCATGAAGCCTTGCATTGTGTACAGGGAAGGAGTGTAGCCTTCCAGATGTTGCTGACTTGCACTTTGCAGGAGCTTCAGCCAGTGTGACCAAAAGCAAAGGATGCTGAGAGCTTCATTTTATGAGTGCGTATTGTTTCAGCTGTGAAGCACACAGCTTGCCTTTCAATGTTCCTGTCCCTTGCCATGTTTTACAGCAGTTAAAAAAATAGAAACCCAAACCAAACAAAAATGTCCTTTGTCAACCCCACTTTAAAAAAAAAAAATACTTTGAGCATGTGCTGTTTCGCATTTGCAATTCACTTGAATTAGCCTTTCCAACTCCCAGAATTCTTAGGCGGGACCATGCTGGGTGTGCAATTCTAGGACCTAAGGCCCACGCAGGTTGGAGAACACTGACTTAAACTATAACACTGTTATGTTAAGAATAACAAGGAACCCAATACTATTACCTTGATGTTATCTACCTTTACCTAGGAGTAATGAGATCTTTGTGTGCATTTTTAAAAAAGAATGATATCTGATAAAAGCAAATACATTCAAAGGGGCAATTACAAATCACATGTAAATCTTTCTATAAAATACTGTTAATGATAACAAGAAACAAATAGCCTTGGTGGTACCTGGCATACCATCCCTTGTTGAGTCTTCTCTGGATGGCCATCTGGTCCCTTTTTAAATTGCATGGACCTGGATTTTGGTCCTGTGGTCCACCGCTTGCTGTACCACTGATTGCACAAGGAAAAGGAAATCTGGCCATATGCATCTTTGTGTGATAGGGATCCAGTAGGAAATACCCAAGATAATTCCAGTCTGAATTCCAAGACATGGGAGATGATGTAACATGTCTTCTTATTATTATTTTCTGTCTCAGTTTTGGAACACAGCTACCAGCTGCACAAAAGTATCACCATACTACTGCCCCGCCATTCATCCTAATAAACATCAGGCTCCACAGAAATGCATAATCTGCAACAGAAATAAATTAGACAAGTGAGATACTCTTTTAATGTTGAGAACTGCCTAAACTACAGTAACGTATGCATCTAACTGATGTGCAGTGCATAGCATAAAGATGTTCCTCAGTGATGTGTTATCTTTCAAAAATATAAATGGACTACGGTGTGTGGAATCTTCTTTAAAATTCTCTCTCCCAGTCTGATACCAATCTCCCCCTCCTCTGAAGCATGGGAGGAAATGTTAACTTTCTATCATGGTCTTGATCATAATTTGCCACTATCATGATTTTCCATGGTCTTGACCAGGATTATTGTCCTTTCTTCTAGGGGGTCCTTTTTACATTTTTTCCCCATTCTCTGTCTCTCTCTCTCTCTCACACACACACACACACACACACGCACGTGCAACATTGAACTACATGCTGTATGGGTGTGTTGGTGCTCTGTCTTAAACCCTTCCCCCAAGGAATGCTGGCACCGCTTCTTCGCTCGCTCTGATATTGCTGCATTTGCTCACTTTGCCACTATGCTTAATATGGCACAGAACGTGGAACAAGGACATTTCAAATTCAAATAATAGCCCCTGGAAATGTAGTAATTTAATTTAAATGAGCTGTAGACATTTCCTTGTCTCTCTTTCTACTGTTGCTTTCTTTGTATAAAAACAAAAAAACAACACATTTTTTCTGAATTAAAAGAGCTCCCACTCTGTTGCTCTTCTCTCTGCCACCATAGCAACAACATGGTTTCATCCACACAAGTTGTTTTGAGTGGGGAGGGGCTGCTCCACTAGGCCCTGGTGTAAAAACAGGCCATTCTCAGCCACCCACTGCAGCAGATCAGTCAAAACTTTGGAATTGTTTGCATTTTTCTGACATGGAGTCCAAGTTTAATGCAGGCTCTCAGGTAGTGACTGAGGCAGCGGCTTATCTGTTTTTGATGGATGAGTTTCTCCTCACGCAGTCTCAACATACAGATATATTATTTGGCAAAAAGGTGAAGCCAACTCATTTTATTCTTCCCACCCAATGGAAGGTTGGAAAGAAATTGTGTAAAAGGGTTGTCTGCTGGTCCAGTCACAGGATAACTCTCTGGAAATTGAACAGAACAGGGCCAAATCTTGTGCAGAGAGAAGCTGGCAAATGAAATATTGAGATCACAAAAGGGGTGGACCTGACCAGAGGAAAAAAAGATTCAGGAAAAAAAAAATACCCATTGCATCCCTCTGGGACAGTGAGTTGTAGGGTTGCTGACTCCTCCAGTCTAAATCCTCTCCTGCTTCCTTCCAGTCATGTGACCCAGCTATTGTTAAGAGATTGGAAAGAATTCAGAAGCCATGTTGATGACCTCTGACAGAACTGGGATAGTGGTGGCATGACTGTCCTGATTCTCCTCAATTTCTTACTGGCCTTTGCTAGCATTGATCGTGGTATCTTTCTGAACTGGCTCAGGGCGTTAGGAGTGAGATGATTTTGCACAGATTGTTCTCCTTTCATTATAGCTGGTTCCCATTGATGTTGATGGGAGGGGGGGAAAGAGGTCAGGTCTGAGACCCCTGGCTTGTGGTGTACCACAGGGATCAGTGCTGTCACCGTTGCAGTTCAATATCTAAAGGAAGCCAGTGTGTGAGGTCATCAATTGATACAGGGCTAGGTATCATCAGAATGCTGATGTTTCCCAGGCCAAATAAGTAATGCTGTAGAAGTCTTGTCCCAGAGCCTGGAGGTTGTTGGACTCTGATGGAGAAGAACAGGCTTAAATATAATCTTGACAAGACCTAATGGCTATGTGTTCCTGATATTTCTGGTCCTATGGATTTTCTATTTTTAGTACTGAAATTCCCCAGACAGGATTGATGCGCAATTTGGGAATCCTCCTGGACTTGCAGCTGTTGTTGGAAGAGCAGATAGCAACTATGTGCAGGAAGGCCTTTACTCAGATTCATCTGGTACACCAATTGCATCCCTTCTCACAATCACTCATGCCTTAGTCACTTCACATGTGGACTATTGCAGTGCATTCTACATGGGGCTGCCTTCTGAAGACCACTCAGAAGCTGCAGCACATCCAGAATGCAGCAGCATGGGCAGTTATGATAGCATCTTGGTATGCCCATATAACACATCTGTTGTATGCTGCATGATGACCAGTAGGCTTCCAGGTGCAATTCAAGGTTTTGGTTGCTACCTATAAAGCCCGTCATGGCATAATAGCTGGTTATCTAAGACTGTTCCAATGTTTCCACCTGTCTGATAAGATCCAACAGTGTGGGCATGCTTCAAGTCCCCTCTTTAAAGCAGTGCCATCTATGGGACTTAGGATGATTGCTTTCCATGTGTAGTGCCTGCCCTTTGAAATAGTATCTCCCTGGAGATTTGAATAGTCCTGAACCTCCTGTTCAGTACTGTTCAATGGGCTTTGAAGACCTGGCTTTTTCTCTATACTCTGGGATAGTTAGAGTATGCAGCCTCCGAATGAGATTGCATGAAAATGTTGGGGTATGTTGGTCCCCTATGTTTTATCTATTTTATTGAATTAGGGTTTTCTTTTTTTTAACTTGCCCTCTGCCCAGAAATGTTGTGAGTAGTGCAGTCTCATAAATTTGAGTAGTGCACTACTCACTAAATTTATCACCACCCCAAGTCCAACACCCAGAGACTGGGAAGAGGAATGCTAAGAGTGAATGAGACATCAATTGACTCACTGATCCACCTGACACAGATCTATAGTGAGGACTTTGGTCCTGAAGATCCAGCTCAATGGGAAGAACAAGACCCATGCCATCAACATGTATGCCCTGCCAGTCATCAGATACCCTGCCGTTATATAGTGAGCTGGCCAAAGGAGGACAATGTACAGAGGTTTCCACCCCAAGTCCAACACCCAGAGATTGTACACCAGCCGTAAAGAGGGCGGGCAGAGTCTGATGAGTGTCAAAGCCACTGTCCTGGATGAAACCCAGAGCATCCAGGAGTACATCAGTAAGATGGCACCCAAACATGAGCTGCTGTGAGAATGACTGAGGCAGCAGCAGACATGGGAGGAAGTTCAAGTGGAGGAAGAACCATGGCAAGACAAGCCCCTGCATGGGATGTACCATCAACAGATAGCTGAGGTGGCTGACACTGGGAAATCCTATCAGTGGCTGGAAAGGGCTGGACTAGAAGACAGCACTGAGGCACTGATCATAGCAGTACAAGAACAGGCACTAAGCACCAGATCCATAGAAGCAGGGGTCTACCACACTAGACAGAACCCAAGGTGCAGACTGTGCAGAGAGGCCTCAGAGACAGTCCAACACATAGTGGCAGGGTGTAAGATGCAGCCAGGGACAGCATACACTGAATGGCATGACCAAGTAGCTGGCATTGTGTATAGGAACATTTGCACAGTGTATGGGCTAGACCCCCCCCAAGTCCAGATGGGAGATTTCACAGAAGGTCATGGAGAATAACAGGGCTAAGTTCCTATGGGACTTCCAGATCCAGCCAGACAGGCAGATACTGGCCAATCAACCAGACATCGTGGTAGTAGACAAAGACCAGAAGACAGCAGTAGTGATAGACATAGCAGTGCCAAGTGACAGCAACATCAGGAAGAAGGCGCACGAGAAGCTGGAGAAGTACCAGGGCCTGAAGGAAGAACTAGAGAGGATGTGAAAAGTAAAGGCCAAAGTGGTCCCAGTGGTGGTAGGAGCACTCGGGGCTGTGATTCCTAAGCTGGGAGAGTGGCTCCAACAGATCCCAGGAACAACTTCAGAGCTCTCTGTCCAGAAGAGTGCAGTGCTAGGAATGGCTGAGATACTGCAGAACCCTCAAACTCCCAGGCCTCTGGTAGAGGACCCAAGATTGAGGAAGACACATCCCACCCATAGCAGTGAGCGGGGATTTATTTTTATATATAAAGGTGTGGCTAATGTCACATGTGGTCTTTGGAGGGAGCTTGATTCATAAAGGGGAAAATACGAACCAAGCAGATTACACAGACAGGAGCAGGAACTAGACAGTCTAGAAGAAATATCCTGACATGAACTCTACTCAGCCTGATGAATTGGCATGACCACTATAGTATTTAGTTAGACAAAACCAGTTCTCATGGAAAAAAAGGTTTATGCTATATGCAGGTGCACATATTGATGATGCAAGCTTGCTTGGCTATTCTTCATTAATTACGGGAAAATTAATTAAACGAATGTGTATATTGGAAATGTATTTATTCAGCTTTTGTTTCTACCCAAATGCCCTTTTCTTTTCTGGAAATGATCATTTTTTAAATGCAATAAAGGTACACCTTGTTAACTCTCTCCAGCTTGTTTCACTTGGGATATTTCCCCAACAGCTTATGGAGCTCAGATTGTGCAGCCTTACTTTAAATGGTGTTGCTTCTGGCTCCCCACTACAGATTACATTCTGCTGTTCCCTGCCACCAGAAACCTAGTTGAGGTTCATGATGCAGAGCCCCCAAGCACAGAGGGGACACAATTTGGTACTTGCCAGAAGGTACATACCCCTCAGGCTCCCCTAAGGCTTTAATGAATGAATGATCTTTCCCACTTACTCCTCTTTCCCATCACCTCTGTGCCCAGCTCCAGTCTTGACATTCCAAGTACAATGAGACGTGGTCTTTCAAATATACAGTCAGCTTCTGCTGATCAACATTCTTTTCCACAAAGAAACCAGCATCTGGGTTTTCCTCCTGAGATTTGCTCAGAGTTATAATGCAATTCTCTTTCCTCTGCTCTTTCATTTTATTGGTCCCCTCCTTTCCTTGGCTGGCCTTTATTTAATCACTGTTTATTTCCCTCATGAGTTCCAAAATTTCTCCCTCCCAATCTCTCTCTGGCTGTCTCCTTCCTTCTCTCTCTCTCTCTCTCTCTCTCTCTCTCTCTCTCTCTCTCTCTCTCTCAGAGGACTAGTTTTAGAGATTCTGGCTTTGTTTTATGTAAGGGAATTGATCTGTTCACCCATACTGATTATAGAGCCTCTGGCAATCTTATCTCTGAAACAGTAACCAAAGAGACTAGTTTGGCAGCATCAGCACCTGTGCCTGAGCTTTTGATTTAGGATACTGACAAAGCTCAGAGAATGTCTGCATGCAGGGCAAAGAAAATCTGAGGTCAACAGCAGAGCAGTTTTCCAGCGCAGAACTTGCCTCTTTGGATCTCAGGTGGAAAAAGCTGAAAGTGAGACTGGCCAAGAAAATACTTTAAAAGAATGCTGTTGACTAATGAGTCAGGAACTAGACTGTGAAATATCAGCTTCCTTTCCAGAGGCTGGGTGATGCCGATATTTGTTATGCAGAAACGACATGGCAATCCTGTGTGTGTTGACTCTGAAGTACACCTCCCCAAGTCAATGAGGCTCTTTTGTGTACTGTATAATGCAGTGTTTCTTAACCTTGGCAACTTTAAGATGTGTGGACTTCAACTCCCAGAATTCCCCAGCCAGCAAGGCTGGCTGGGGAATTCTGGGAGTTGAAGTCCACACATCTTAAAATTGCTGAGGTTGAGAAACACTGGTATAATGTAAGGAAAGAAAGTCAGGTTTTAACCAGGTTCACTATGAAAATAAGGTAAGGCTGCTCAGGAAATTCATTGCCTAGTGTAGGCAGTTGTCATGGCCTTTGTAATGTATGCTTCCATTCAGTTCGTTTTAGATTGCTACATCCCCTCTTTTGTTATCCATAAAGCATCATTTGCATCAATGGCCCTTTCATCAGAGCAGTGTTGGTCAGCTCCACCAAATCTCTCAACTCCCTACCAATGAGCTGATCTGGCTCACTCTCAGAGTGGACGCCACTTTGGCGTTCTGGGGCCCTGTGGCAAGTCTGAGTTCATCTTTCACATGTGGGAGGGTGAGAAAGAGAGCTTTCAGGCTCGTCTTTTCTCATCTTGCGGAGCTGTGTCAGATACTGAGCAGTGCTTAAAGCCAAACAAACAAAACCTTCATCGTTGAATAAGAAGCAGAATATGTAAGCAGATGCCACATATTCCATGCAGGACTGATCTTTTGGATTTCCACCTTTACGGTTGGCGAGCGAATTCCCGATTTGCAAGGGAAAGCAAACACTGGAAATCTCATCCAGTCCAATTTAATCCAGTCCACTGAAACGTCCTATTATGGTTAAAAAGGTATACTGGGTTGGATAGGAGGCCTTTCTGTCCTGCAAATATCTCCTCTGTTTCTTTGTTTATTGTATTTATATCTCACCTTTTTTTCAGGAATTCAAAGTAATGTACTTGGTTCTTCCCGCTGTTTAGTTTATCCTCCCAACGACCCTGTGGACTCAATTAGGCTGAGACAAGGGACAAGTCAAAATGATCCAGTCATATGCATGGTTGAGTGCATCTTCCTTTTCAGGGTGCTGAACAAGAGGAATGTCTTATTTACACTGATATAATGTTGTTGTTGTTGTTGTTGTTAGAAGTGACTTGGGTCATTATCTCAGTATTTCTTACAACAAATCTGTAGGACAGAACAATAGCATTACCTTCATATTGCTAAGGCTGAAAGAGGATGAGCAGTAAATGAGCTCAAAACTAAGGAAAGCCTGAGGACAAATTATCCAATAGTTTTGCCTCTTCACTCCTCTAATACATCATTTATCTCAATACTTACATTGTAAATGGAATTACAGTCTTAATCTTTTTACATTAACATACATTTTAACATCAGTCAGCTCCTGCTTTTAAATATTTGTTTAGCTGGGTTTGTTCTCCCTCACCCTATATACAGTACATCTGGGGATGACAGTATAGTAGGGGACTGCATAAAAGCCATCATATGAGATGTGAATGGATTTGCAGCAGTCATAAGAAACATAACACTTTCTGATCATTGCAAATGTTGGGTTATTCATAAAAAAACTTCTGAATTTCCATGGAGAGCTAAGAAGCTAATTGTTTGGATTAAGATATTTTTAACTCAGCTTAAAAGTCTTTTGAATATACAGACACACACACACACACACACACACACCCCTAAATGGGATTATACCTCTGTCCAATATTGGGTTCACAAATTAGCAAAATCAAAGTTCTGAGATTTAAGTTAGTTGGCTCATTTTAAAATATTAAGTACAACATTTGGACTTCCTGCAAATCGTCCTGAAACTGATAACTATGAAATGTTTAAAAAACTAGGATGCTTGATTCCAGGCAGATGAAAATCTTCCATTATAGAAGCTGGTTGCCATTTCTTGGAGTGATTTAGTGAAATAGTGAAATATCACACAACAGTGAAAAGCTTGTGGTGATACCTGTATGCCTCATTTCATTTTTGCACATTGCCCATTGACAGATGAGCACCCTGGATAATCTTTGTTTCCTTTTTCCTCTTCCCACTGGCTTCGAGAAGTTAATCACCACAAGGCTGTACTCTGTGCTCACCATTCATAATCTGTTATGAACAGACATGACAAGACGGAAAAGCAATGCAAAGTATTCAGAGAGAGAGGATGACAAGTGAGGAGAATCATAGCATCCCGTTCTGAAAGGGCTTGAGCAGTATTATAAAGAATGGCTGCTGTCAGAATTATTGACCTAAAAGTTTTAGGTGAAGGAATCAATAATATGTTGCATTTCTGCAAGGAAAATCACTCTCATTATGCCATTAGAGTGGCATATCCAGGCATCAGGCTGGGGAAGATTGGAGTACACCACAGTGTACGCACAGTGACTTCTATTGCTAGAATATATATGGACATTCAAGCACCCTTCTTTTGCTGATATACTAAGGAACAGATGTATCACACACAATTCACCCACCATTCACAATCGTCCACAATTCAATCAGTCCACAATTATTCATTTCTGGAAGAATGGGATATTTTGCTTAGAAATGGCACTCCCTGATCTAGGACACCTTTCCCAACAACTGGGATTGTTCTTGCTGCCACAATTGTTTACATTAAAAAAATGGCAAGTGAATTAATCTAGGGGTGTATATTGAACAACTGTGGCTAAACATTGGCCAAATATAGAAAGGTTTTATGCACATATGCATACACACACAGAAATATTTCATGGATGTCTTTAGTACAGCTGGAGGGGAGTTGAGGAGCCTTACCTTTAAATGATGAGATCTTAGTCTTATCTGTGGAATGATATTGTTATCTGCTCTTTTTTATTTTTGTTACCTTTGTGATTTCAGGAATAATTGTCATGGTTTTAATTGGTCAATGATAATTAATGAAAAGGTGCTGCAGAAAACTTTCAGCAAACAAAATTGACTTTGATTGTAAAACAAGAAAGAGAATTATAAAAAAACACTCTTACACTTCAGCTGTTTCACATTGCCATCTACGAATATTCAAGATTGATTCATTGGTATTCCATAAACAGTTGAGCAAGCTTTGGCAGAATCCAATGTGAAATGGATGCTGCAAGCAAAGAATATTTTTATTCATTTTTTCTGTTGGCTCATGGGACCAAACTAGAAAGAGGTTCACATTTTTCCCCCTGTATCATCTGTTTTCTCCAGAGACCATCCTTGAAGTCTGAACAAAACAATGCAGGTTGACTTCCACATTAGGGATTAGTGAGGGAACAGGATCAACACATCCAACAGTCCTTATGATATATATCAGATCCCCCCCTCCGCCTGTTACTGTATTTTTCAGTGAAAAATATTTGCTTCTTAAGTTTGCTTCTCCACTGCACCTTTCAGATCAGCAAAGTCCTCACCACAGATTTCTGCTTTGACAGAACAGAGAGATCCAAAGGCTTTATTAAGGAGACCAGGCCCAGGAAACCTTTAGACAGAAAGGGGGAGAAAAATATTCTGACAGTTGGGACATACATTATTGTCATTATTGACATTTAAAGCTTAATTAAGGGAGTGAAAAGAAGCTTGCCATCTTTTTATTCTTTCCAGATCAATGGAATGTTGGAAAGACATTATATAAAGGGGCTATTTTACTTCACTAGTTGAGTCTTTCAAAACAATTTCTTGTCGCTGATAAAAAATACTATATAAAATCTTTACTATTAAATGAATCTGAGATGCACAATTTCTCAAATACTTTTGATGATCTCAACTAAGATGATCTATGTGATGTGTGAAGAAAATATACCACCTGCTTTATTTAAAAACATGTTGGGACTTGTTTACAGTCCATCTGCAATATATATTCAGTGGTGATAGGTTTATTCTCTATAATTGGGTCACTAACTTAATAAAGTCCTCTGTCTTCCCATTCCTTCATCTGAACAAATGTATCCTCACACTGGAATAGTAGATGATTAAGAAATGACATAAGAGAATTCATGTTGGAAACAGACATAAAAAAACAAAGAAAGCCTTTCAAAAGATATCTGAACTCAGAAGAAGGTTCTAAACTCACATTGGTATGCTAAAGGACACCAATGGACAGCTATTAAATCTAGCACTCTAGCCATTACCTAATCAGAAGGCTACAGGAACTGATGGAACATTTATAGAAACATGACAAACAACAGAAAAAGAATCAGGAAAATTTCTAACCAAGCTATGCCAGCAAACCTGGAGTAACGACATAGTGGCCAACTGATTGGAAGAGATCAATCTAAATTCCAATACCAAAAAAAGGAGACTTAACAGAGCATGCAAACCATCATACAATATCCTTCATATGCTAGCAAAGCCAAAGAATACCAAAAAGAAGTCACTATGTCCTTCATTGATTATAGAAAGGCCTTCAACTATGCTGATCACACCAAACTGTGGAAAGTGCTCAGAAAAATGGGAATCCCAGAAAAACTCATTGTCCTCATAAGAAACTTATATACAGGTAAGGAAGCCATGGTACAAACAGAACATGGTGGAACAGCCTGGGTCCAGGTTGGCAAAGGAGTGAGAGAAGGCTATATACTCTCCCCTTATTTATTCCATTTATATGCTGAATATATACTAAGGGAAGCTGGATTGGAAGAAGATGAATGTGGTTTTAAAATTGGAGGAAGAAACATAAATAACCTGTGCTATGCTGATGACACTATTACTAGATCTTCAAGCTCTAGTAATAAAAGTCAAGGAGCGCAGTAAAAAAAATGGGGCTAAGATTAAATATAAAGAAGACCAGACTAATGACAACAGGTGCAAAAATCAGCCTTAGAATTAACAGTGAAGATATCAAGGTGGTAGACAGCTTCTGCCTTTTATCAATCATCAACAGCAAAGGAACAAATAGTTAAGAAATACGCCACAGATTAGCATTTGGTAGAGCAGCCATGCAGGCCTTGGAAAAGATATTCAGACGCTGTGATGTGTCTATAGAACAATGCAGGCAATGATATTCCCTGTGACACTCTATGGTAGTGAAAGTTGGATTTTGAAGAAGCAGGAATATTGACTTTTTTTTTTTTTTTTTAACTCTGGTGTTGAAGAAATCTCTTGAGAATACTGTGGACAGCCAAGAAAACAAATGTATCATTAAAAAAAAAAAATGAACTCAGAGTTCTCACTTGAGGGACAAATGACCAGGCTCAAATTATCCTACTTCGGACACATAATACAAAGACCTAACTCTCTGGAGAAATCTCTAATGCTGGGAAAGTTGGAAGTAAAAAGAAGAGGATGACAGCAGCAAGATGGATAGACTCAGTTACAGCAGTGATGGTTACACCATTAGGAGACCTGAAGGACCAGGTTAAAGACAGATCAGCATGGAGAAAATCTATCTATGTGATCTCGAAGAGTAGACACCAACTTGATGGCATATACTTAATCAATTTAGTTTGAAGTCCCAAATATGTTTCCATCTTATCCAGGTTTCTAACAACAGTTTTCAAGAATATCAGGAATATCCACAGGGAGTATAGAAAAAGTCAAGAGGGTGGGTGTGACAGGATTGAAATCCCACCCCTTTTTTACATGCAGGAAGCAATTTAAAAATGGGTGGGACATTGATGCTGCAGTGCTGCTTACCATAATGTCTTGCTCCTCCCCACTCCTTTGCTCTGGTATGGTCTTATAATAATGGCATGGCTCTTATCAAAGAAGAGTCAAATGCCAGATTAGCTGATATCAATTGTATATTTTTAGACTTTCTAATCATTAAAGTCTCAGTTGAAAGACATCAGAATAATAATTCAGGCCTGGTGTTTTTAAACTTTTAGCAAAATGTTTAACATTTTTTTATTTTGTATGTATTGGACTGAATCTAGATTTTAAATAATTATATATGAAAGACCCCATCATTCTTTGTACTCTCCTATACCAGTTAGTGGACAACGATATTGGGAGTGTTAGATGAACCTGGTGACTATCAGTGGAACTCTTTATGGCACAGAATTTCTTTTTAATCCATTTCAGCTAATCATGAAGAAATGGAAATAAAGATAATTTATTGGTAGCATTTTACTCCATTGAAATTACATTTCATGAATTGCAATTGTGAAAATCATACAAACTTTTAAATCAATCCAGCAATAGAATTGTTGTCTATATTTCTGGCAACAGATAAAAAGTGTTGCATAAAAATTTGATTCCGTTTCTGTTGTTAGCAGCCAGTCTTGCTGTTGTAAAACACTGGGAAACAAAAACACTGTTGTCATCGGATCAGTGGTATTCTAAAGTTAGAAACTGCATTAGCAGAAAAAAAAACTCAGTAACACACACACACACACACATAGATATTTAAAAATCCTGTAATGAAGAAAAGGCTTAGTCAAATGTGGACGTCATTTATTAATTACATTAATGTGGTTTTTTTCCCTGATAAATTGCCCCCATCAGCACAAGTGTCATTTTGGATAAATATCTTAACTGTTGTTGATTAATCTTCTGTATTCTTCTTAATTATGTATGCATTAACAATTGTGTAGTCCCAATATATAAGCATTAATTACATATTTTCTTTTATATTTTTTGGTTTTTTTTCCAGTTTATTTTTATAACTTGGAGTTTTAATTTATTTCTGAATAGGCACACATATACACATGTTGATTTATGTGTGGGGGTGTATATGAGAGAAAAAAACATTAGGACTCCAAAATTTTGGCATTTATGACTTAGGCGTATTCACTAAAACAAGAACAATTTGTGACTGATGGATGGATGAGAATTCCACTCCTTATTTTCCCAGTCATTTTATCTTAAACATGTTGTACTGTATATTTCTATTGTTACCTCATTTTATTACTAATCTTATGGCTGGGTTGCAAAGTTTAATGTTACAAGATGGTAGCAAGGAGTTAGAGTTTCCTGTACTTCTACCACCTAATGGTTGTTTGGAATTTTGCAGCTCAGATATGGTAGTCTTAGTATTCACCCGGTCCTTACGTTGCAGGAACCAATTACAACATATTAGATTATTGCTCCTAAAGAAGTAAAACACCCTTTCTCTACTCTGTTCCCCACAGGAACTCAGAATGTTCTAGTTGCTCTCAGTAGTCATTTAGCATATGACTCTGTGTGTGTGTGTGTGTGTGTGTGTGTGTGTGTGTGTGTATCAAGGATGGGCATCAAATATCATGCTACCTCCTAAGCACTTTATTTGTTATATTTATTAGATCTATTTTTTCCCAAAATATCCACCCGATCAGGAATGTTGGGCTGAGAAAGAGTGCTTGGCCCAAAATAACTCAGTCAGCTACTATGATAAAGGATAGGCTGCAACCTAGGTCTCCTTGTTTCTGGTCCAACATTTTAATAGTTACACTACATTTGCTTTCCCCCCATGAGCTCAAGACAGTGTACATAGCCTTTCCTCCTTCATTTTTTTTCCTCACAACAATAACCCTGTGTATTAGCCTGGGCTGAGAGAGACTAGCCCAAAGTCACTCTGTAAGCTTCCATAGCTGAAGGTGAACTTGAGCTGGTCACTTCAGACCTAAGCTCGGCACTTTAAATTACTGTTCCACACTGAGTTCCTTAAAGTTTGAATTTTAAAGGTTAGGATTAGGGATGCAAAATTTTCAGTCTCTTCTGGGGGCTACCTGATCCAGACCTCTCCTTAAAGAGCATCAGAATACTTCACAGATCCACCTGTTCAGTCTCGAGTGGAACTTTGTAAAACAATTTTTTTTTTAAATGGGACATTTACCGTCATGTACTTTTTCTCCGTGCAAGTATGCCCCTCCTTGAATTTTTCAGTCCTTGCTTACCCACAAATTGGTGTCATTCTGGAGGAAACAATCGCGTGCACGCACACACACATATATCTCAGAGTAAGTAAATAATTATCCATTGTGTGCTGAAGTGCATCATTATGGCATACAGAAGACACTGTGCAGGCTGCATCTGCGTTCTCCAGTAGGGCATTCCTGAAATCTCTGATTAGATAAGAATCAGCTTCACTACATTGTCTCAACAAATGGAAAATAAAACTGTGATAATGCCCCTTATTTAGTGTCTGTTTATTTATTCTTGAACAACGGAGTTGTGTGACAAACAGTTATTATGTGCAGAACATACAATCTCTTGAAACTAACATCCGCTTAAATTAAGTGTTACTGGACACCTGCTGCCTCTTATAGCTGTTTGCATAATAACTTGTCAAATATGTGCAGGCATGCTGTGGGTTTAAGACTGTTCCTGCTGTGCAAGGGCAGTGTAATCCAAATCCACTTGAGAGAGATTAATCAGAAAAATGCCCTCCCTGCCTTTTCTTTTTTTTAAATAATGATTTTCTCCCTCTTATGGAAAATTGATCAGGTCCATTTTGAATTTTCAAATGGGAAGATAAATTGAAAGCTTCTGACTAGGATCCACGGTGTTAGAACAGACAATCCATTTCATTTGGTACTTCAGTTTTCATATCATATTCTGAAGCCCCTGGTTTAGATAAGTCAGTCTTCCTAGCTAATCCCTTCATGGGGAGATCCATGTAGATATGTCAGCCCCACCAGGTAGATCAGACCAGGAATAAACTCCACAGGAAGGCTAAGATTACTTTTACTTGAGAGTGACCGTAATAACAGAATCTGGCAAGTCTGATTGTGCTCCGCCTCCTTCTTATACCCATGTGAATTAGGGAGGTGTCTGCCTGAGTCACTTCTACATACTTTTTGCTTCTTTTGGACTTAAGATGTTTTCCCCTCATTGCTTTGGTAACAGATTTCACTTATCCCCATCAAGGTCATCTTACTTATTCTGCAGATGTGAAGATGCCTTGTGTGCCCCAAAATTACCATATTGGCTTGATCCAGAGGAGCCATGGAAGATATTGACTATTTCACAATAACTTACATTCTCTTTCTACCCATATATGGTATGTGATTTAAAAAGTATTCTGAAATAGGACTTCTCAACTGCTGAATCTGAATAGCTAACTAAAATACCAAGGCACTTCTTATGTGGTACTCATGTGACAAGGTCTATAGAAAAGGATGTGGGAACACACTTGCCATCTGATCCTGATAACACTATTTTCCTTTCACCCTGACACCCACATGCTTTCCTAATATGGAGAAGCATTAGTCTGGCCATGGGGGAAATTGGCTTGTAGGCCAGATATAGTCTTCCCAATTGATATAACTGGCCCACATAATTTCTGCTTACTTTCTAGATCTTTCCATTAACTTCACCCAATTTTCCACCAATTTTTTAAAGAAAGGAAGCTGAAGGAGAGGAAATTGTGAGTCAGTATGCTTAATGTCTACTCTGAGTAAGGTGATGGAAAGCATTAGTAAAGATAAAATTATCAGAATACAGGTCTCTCTAAAAAAGAAACAATTGAACTCATACCAAAGCTTTTAAGGTTCTTTGAGCATGTCAACAAATATGTAAATTAAAGTAGCGCAATAGACATTATTCATTTAGATTTGTGGCAGACTTTTGACATTGCCTCTCGTCAAATTTAGATCAACCTTAGCATTTATGTAGAACTGCCATTCTGGGTTCAAATGTCCAGACAGGAGGGAAAATCTGAAGCAGTGTTTCTCAACCTCAGCAACTTTAAGATGCTGGCTGGGGAATTCTGGGAGTTGAAGTCCATATATCTTAAAGTTGCTGAGGTTGAGATACACTGTCTTAGAAGAAGCAAAATATCTCCTCTTTACTGGTATCTAGTGGTTGTCTGGCAGCCATATATAGTAGCCTTACTTTATGGGCTAAGAAGAGAGGTCCTCTTATGGATTAGCAGCCTGATTAAAGAACAGAAAACATAGGAATACATTGTGAGCTGTTGCATGGAAGGAACAGAAACTTTGGGGTTCTCAAATGATTTGTGTAGGATAGACACTTTTAAACTTGTTCACAAATTATCTGGAATTAAGGGTGAGCAGTCAGGTGTCCACATTTGCTGAGGACATTTGAGACCGCAAAGAGTTTAAAAAATGTCTCTCTAAACTGGAAGAACAGCAAATGCAGTTCAGTGTACATATATGGAAACAAATACTTATTCAAACAAGTATCATAAATAACCTACCTGCTGGTAAAGCCTGAATATAATCTCCACATGTTGCTGCTCTGAAATAAGCTGTTCCCATGCTGGGGATCAGTAAGAAAGGAATCAACATACCCTGTCAAAATCATAGTACTTTTACGCAAACCTACATTGTGGCCATGTTTAAAATACTTCATAGTTTATACAGATTTGGTCACTACATCTGATTTGCAGAGCTGGGGAACATGAATAAAAAGATTGCCAGAATGATAAAATGGTTGGAGCAACCCTCTTGGAGAATGTTAGAACACCTGCTTTCTTTTTTAACTACAAAAAATGAATGTGTATGTGTGCACATAAAATTGTGCAAAAGGATGCAAGGTGTGGACAAAATACTAGAATTAGGACCATCCAGTAAAGGTTAATGGTAGAAGCTTCAGCGTAGACAAAAGTAATACAGTGCATTGTTAGACCTGTAGAATTCTGTACAAGATGTAGCTGTTAACTTAGATGTCTTTAAAGAATTAGACAAACAGATTGAGTATATGGCTACTGATTGCGGTATATCAGGACTAAGAGCTATATATTATCCTCCCCAAAAGAGGCAGTATGCCTCTTGATATCAGTTGCTGGGGAACATAAGCAGAAGGACATAACTGTTTTCCCATCTTCTTTGCTTTTCCAGGGAGCACCTGCCAGCTTTCTTGGGGCAGAAAGGGCCTTTTGGCCAATCCATCATGACTCTTTTTATGTAGTTTGGCTATTTTAATACTAGTTGTTGACATGTTGTAAAATGTGTAATTAAAACTGCTGACTCTGGTTCTCTATTCTGTGGTGTTCAAAATTAGTCTGAGGTTTAATCTGTGTTTGTGTGTTTTGTGTGTGTCTGTGTAATTTGGGAACAATGTTGCCTTTGAACAATGGCTACTAACCATTCCTTCAGCAGAGTGTGAAGGAGTGCTTTGAAATCTCTCCAAGATGAACACCTGAATGCAGCATATCAGCTGTGCCTGCTTAAAAGAATAAGAACCTTGTACTGAAGATGGGGAACAAAGTGTTGTCTTGGCTTCATTCACTTACCAACCTGAATGAGTTTCCTAGATATTTACCTTGCTTCAGCTGCAAGAAGCTCACAGAACAGGACAACAGCTTATTCCAAAAGTGGGGACTCCTAGCTAATCAGCATGAAGTCAGCAGGTCTTGGAAGCAGTTATGTTTATTCAGGCAACAACCCTGCTAATTACAGATGAGCATATCTGCTAATTTTGAAGCAAACAAGCCTGTTTTTCTAAACACTCTTCCATCAACTCCCTGTCAGGTTCCCTAGGCAATTCATAATCAGATATGTTTACTGACAAGGTGTATTATATTTGCAGGTTATTTTGATGCTTAAGACATGCTCTTGATTTTAGTTCCTGGGTCATTTGTAGACTGATGAAATATGACACTGTGCATCAACATACTGAGACGTGTTTGCATTTCTGCAACCACTTGGGGCTGGAGAGACTGTCTTTGCACCAGTGCCACTGAGCCCTCTTCTACCTTTTTTTTCCCCCCAAACCTTGTAACTGCATTTTCTCATATTCCTCCTTTCAAATGTGTCTTTTCCACTCCTTCCCTCTCCCTGAGAGCTATCATACCTGAGCTACAAAAACCAGAAACCACTGGATGGCAGCGAAGACAGACAACTCTAATTATTTGGTAATCCAAACTGATTGTCTGAATTTTCTGTAGTCTATGTGCTAGGCTTGCTTTAATATTCTTACTTCCTTGTAGCTGTACTAAGTATTCTAGTACTGTTAAAAAAACTCCTATATGAAACTGCAATAGCAAGGAATGATGGCATGCTTTTACAAGCCAGTTTTCACTTTTTATGGAATTTGGGCTCAGGACTGTATATCAAAAGCCATAATGATTCTTACCTTCTTTCCCCAATATCAGTTTTGAACATTGATGTCTTTACTAATCATGGCTTTGCTGTGTACTTTATGGAAAATCCACTTGGGCACTTACTTACATTACCAGGCAGGGACAGGTTCATGCAAATGGATTGATATGGGTTGTCCCTGCCTGGCATCTTAGCTATGATTAGTAAAGACTAAGGTCTTTTCCACATTCCAGCCTTCAAGTGCTTTTCTCCTGTACATCACCAATTGGAAATGAAGCTGGCTTAAGAAATCCTTACCCAAATTCCAACTCCTTCCTCCACTTTGGTCACAATCATGGCCAGATGTTCTGCTCAGAGAGGCCCTTGATCTGTGGATTCCTCTGCTTCTGCTCCTCTTCCACCTAAGCCAGGGAAGCCAACACCATTCTTTCCCTTCTGTGAGTGTGTCTGTTGAAGTGGGCAGAAGGAAAAGGACAACCCTTTGACAGTTCTTCCAGTCTGTTGGGCTAGAAGGCAAAACCTAGCAAAGCTTTTGTCATTTGCTCAGTTAACAGAAAAAAAGAAGTGGTCAGACCATTCCTCAGCTGAACCTGTAAAGGAAAGAAACAAAGGATCAGCATCAGCACAGAATCTGAAAAAGACTCCTCCGTCCAAAGGTCCAGCCTTTCAGGTCAGGCAGCTGAGCAGCTAATTAAGAAATGACTATCAAAGGCAGAGTGTGGGAACAGGAAGTGGGGAGGGTAGGCCTGTCAGAGCAGCCAGTTGGAAGGGAGACATTTGCACAAGGTGGAATGTATTACAGCAAGAAACCAGTTTGTGCCAGTAGAGGGAGAAAAACACAATTTTCCATGTGTAGCAGGAAAGTGCAGGTGGAGGTTGCTATTATATCTTTATCCCACCTTCATATTTGGTCATCTAAAGGTGGTGAACACACCTAATACTTCTGTTTCCTATTTTACCCACAATGACAACAACCTTGTCTTCCCAGCTGAAGATGACATCATTTGTCCCTGCCCTCCCAAAACTGCAGGTGGACTGTCTTCACGCTGAGGTAACCAAAAAGTTCAGATCAGCCCTTAAAGAGTATGTGTGCAGGTCTGCCCAGGAAAGTGCACTTTGCACCATATAAAATCATATTATATACTATGTTGTACACATAAAGATGGCTGGGGCAAGGGAGAATCAATATAATAGCTTATGATTATTTATTAGGGTTTTTTTTTCCTGGATTTAAAAGTAAGTCAACTAACTCCCTCAGATGCATCAGAGAAAGTATAAATATGGAATGAGGTTATGCAATATGCTATTCATATGATAACCATAGTTAGGAATTGATATTGGAAAACTTGACTCTCAAAATTTTTAGGAAGCTCTCTCTCTTTAAAATACAGCTGTGGTAGAGCCAGCTCCATGAATCTTTCAAATTTATGGAGATCTTAAAGGAGTCTTGAAACCAGAGATTAAAGTCTTTGAAGTTGGCAAATGTCTGTTTGAAGGAAGCTAATTTATATAGTGCTGACTGTTTGTAATTATTGGGACAAAATAGGGAGGCTCATGTGAAGTCCTAACATACCTGAATGAATATAAAAGGCATTATAGCCCTGAATGGGATGTGAGGTCGATTATTCAGCACTGGAAAGGTACAAAAGGAAGAGTGCTAAGCAGAGAAACTATCCTGACAAGGGGAAATAAAAACACCAGGGGAGTTGATTATTCCCCCCCCCCCCCCGTCCCCATCAATAGAAAGCCCCATGGCTAAAATAAAAGGATGCAGGCAAATGTGCCCAGATCTTTACTGAAGTGTAGATAAATTTGATTTTATGTCATTGCATACCATCTACCTGTGTACTGTCTACCTTTCTATGGTGGTGAATCGAGATTACAGATATTGGCCTTTGTATTACATTCTTATCAGTCCAGCCCTTTAGTGAACTTATTGGCTGTTGTAGGAATTAAAATTCTTAGCCATCACTGCTAGAAATGTACTACTTGCATCTTGGTTGGTATCTACATTTGCAAGGGGGGTGTAGACAAAGACATAGGTTCAGATGACAATTTTACAGTCAAGAAAGTCATTTTCCCATTTGCCAATGGGAAGTACCCTTAAATCATCTTTACTTATATCAGTATAAAAGTCATATTTTCATGGTACTCTCATTCATGGGCTGGGGATGAGATGAAGGCAAGACAGATATTGTCCGAGGTTGTTTCTGCCCTGAAAAAACTCAAGTGGGGACAGGGTCAATGAAAATTACAAGTCAGCAAGAAAAAGCAGATGGTTTATAGGGACTTTTTTCTTGTCAGAAATATATTTTCCATCAGAGTAGTAAGAGGAGCAGAAATGAAGCAGCTTTCTTAAATGAGAGTTTTGAATGTATTCTTGGGCTTTTGTTCTCTCTTGGCCCATGGGCTTTGTATTTAGAATTGACAGCTTTGCTTCTTTTTGTTTATTCAGCTGGATGATAAACTGAACGTATTTCCTTTTTTCTGAACCATAGGCAGTGAAAAGCTCTAGCAAACAATTGCTTGAGTGAACTGAATTGTTATTCTCTGTTGTTGGGATGTGTTAGAGTCTGAAAAGAGGCCACAAGAAGTGCCAACATCTTGTAGCTTTTGTGATTAACTCTGAGCATTTGGGGAGTTTCTATAGCTATATTAGAGTAGCAGGGAGCACTACTTCAAGTTCTCAAAGCAAGCAAGCATTCACCCTCTGATGCCATTTTCATGAACACAACTAAATAAATAGTTTGGGAGAAGAGGTGGCGCTGTATGGGGAGATTGCACAATTATCTGATGGAATAAGGTGTACAGCTTGAAATGTGTTTTTACAAAGCAAAGATTTGGGTCCTCGTGACTTATAAAAAGAATTACCAAAAGTAAGCCTCCCTGTTGGGAAATATATAACAGCATGAGCTTCCTTCTCAAACATTTTTTGATATTTCATATGTGACTGTGGGTTTTATTGTGGCACTTGCTAAATTTGATTCCTTCTGCTGGATCCTATCGGCATATTATGTATTGGTTAAGAGTCTGGAAGTTCTGCTGAAGGATAATAGATGATTCTTTTACATAAGTAAAAGAAATCAATGAATCAAATCCAGTGACATAAAAGGAAGTGCAATTGGTGTGCAGAGTTTCTGTTGCTAAAGAATAACCAACTCTATCTCTAGGTGTTTCTAGGAGGCATCCAAGATGAGCGGTATCCTTCTGGGCAGACCTTGTGATAAGAAGATTGCACTAATAATTCAATGTCTTCTACAGCTCCTGAAGAGAAGCTAGACAAAGAAGGACATACACATGCAAACCTCCAGGAGAATCCAAGTACATTTGTACGTGTATGGCTGCTGCACAATTTTTGTTTGTTTTTATGCCTTCAAGTTAGTCTTCTTGGCAAGATTTTCCGAAGTTGGTTTGCTATTGCCTTCTTCCTAGGGCTGAGAGAGAGACGGGCCCCAGATCATCCAGCTGGCTTTGTGCTTAAGGCAGGACTAGGACTCACAGTCTCCTGGTTTCCAGCCTGGTGCCTTAAGCGCTACACCAGACTAGCTTTCTGTTGCAAGGTTATCATGACTGAATTCTAAATGGAAGGAAAATAGTTATTGGGTGAAGATGCTTCTGCTACAGATGATTGATTAAACATTATACGGAAGGTTCTATTATTTGGATCAGAACAATCCCTGAAGGGAATTATCTCAAAATATGCAAGTTTTTTTTCTTTCCTTCTTTTTTATTTTTTAAACCCAGTCCCATATACCACAAGTAATATGTAGTGTTTTATTAATATTAAAGGATCCTGCTGAGTTTCAAAGACAGCTCTAAAGGAATTCAACCTTGGGAAAGATGTGATTGAAGTACCAAAATATTTCAGGAGACTTGATCAAGCAAACATTTATTCCTAAACTCTCCCATTTCTATGTTTCTAAAGCGACACCAAGTGTCATGATCTTAAACTCCAAGGTATGGCAAATGCTTAGGTTCCACAAGGGCAACCATACGATTTGTGAAAAAAATGTACTGAAGGTCAGGTATTGTATTGTAGCACAAAAGAACAATTGAGATGCAGTGCAGCTATGCATATAAGATATGTAAGAAAAATGTGAAATGGGAGAATGATATATTGGAGTTAATATATTCATACCATTCAACAGAGATCTTGGAAACTGCAAAGAATTGTTAGAATTTGAAACTAATTTTGCACATCCACCTGCCATGATTCCACAGGTGAAGGTTTGAGGAAGGTTCAGGAATCTTTCACAATATTTTACTGAATGCAAAATCTTTTGCAAACTCTTCATGTTGGCACAGGATTAATGTGTGTGACCACATCCCCTCCACACATTCATTCTAAATGCCTTAAGAGGAGTAAGATGAATTCTGATTGATGATATGTTTTTCATAGGTCAAGGAACAAAATAGTATAAAACCTGTTCTTTAAAACTCAATATTTTCAGTTTTGGGGGGTGGGATGAGGAACATAGTTTCCATGAAACTTGGAAAATAGACAAACTATCTAAATCGGGACAGGTTAACTGAAGGTAACTCAGTGCTGATATCATTCTAGAGCTCATTTGAAGTCTGAATGGGATTAATCTGGTATTTGATCCATTACTTCCATCTTGAATCATAGCAAACATTACATATGTTGTCATGGTTCTCCTTCTTCTGGAGATGGTTCCAGTAAGTGTTGGTGGTGGGGAGGAAAGATCTAGCTCTAGAACCCTGTTTTGTGGGGTTCCTTGGGACTTTGCATGCTCTCTATTCCTATTTAATATCTACATGAAGCTACTGGGTAAGGCCGTTCACTGCCATGGAATCAGGTATTATTAGTAAGCTGACAATACTCAGTTATACATCTCCACCCTGGACTGAGCAAGCAATACAATCAAGATTCTTTCCGAGCGTCCGGAGGCTATAGGGGTCTGGTTGCGGAAGAACAGGCTTCAGCTTAACCAAAACAACTGAGTGGTTGTGGGTTTTGGATTGTTCTTGTTCTGGGAACTTTCTGTCTTTAGTTTTGGATGGTGTTGTAGCCCCCCCTCCCTGACAGAACTGGTGTGGATGTTTTTGGGTTATCATAGACTCACAGTTCCTGCTTGAAGAGCAGGCCGCAGCTGTGTCCAAGAAGGCCTTTGCACAACTTCATCTGGTGCACCAGTTGTGCCCTTTCCTAGATTGGCCTTCAGACTTGCAGTTTGACTACTGCAATATGCTCTATACGGGGCTGCCTTTGAAGACCACCCAGAAGCTCCAGGTGGTCCAGAATGCAGCAGTACAGGCAGTGATAGGCATGCTTACCTATCAAGCCCTACATGGCATACTCTGGTTACTTGAGGGACTGCCTCTCTTCCATAGTATCTGCCTGACCACTTCAATCTTGCAGGATTGGCATGCTCTGTGTTTCTTCAATTAAAGAATGTCATCTATTGGGACCCCAGTGGCATGCCTTCTCTGTAGCACCTGCCTTTTGGAATGAGGTTCCCCCCCGAGATCCATATGGACCCCACTCTGCTGTTGTTCAGAAAAGTGGTGCGCATCTGGCTCTTCTCCCAGGCCTTTAGTGAGGGACAGCGAGACCTCTTGCTTCATTCCATCTGGTCTGTCGTGCTTGTCATCTTTTATCTTTTATTGATTTCATTGTAATTCCTTTGTTTGATTTTTGTGAGTTGTCCCAAGTTGTTGGTAGTCAGGTGGCATGCAACTTTAATAAATAAAATTATTTTTCCTATCTGTACCTGATTTTCTTAGTTGTATTACTTATTTCTTACACTCTTTAAAATATATAATAAAGAATATATAATAAAGAAATATATAATAAAGAAAAAATATATATAATAAAGAAAAGGGGACTTTGTGGGAAGAAATGGCAAACTAAAGACAGCTCTGCTAAAAGTGGAGCCGACAACTGCAGCAGAATGAAAAGTGAGCAAGTAGACCAGCTCTTCATAATTCCTCTCCAGACAAGGAGTGACTTGAGATTGCCCACAAGTGCTCCAGATAGTTGCTCCTCATGACAACATAGTGTTCTCCGGTAGATTTAGAGCTCTGGGAGATGAGGGAATAGCCATCTTGCTCAAACCACGGTTGGTGCCTTTAAAAGGAGACTAAGTTTGTATAATTCCTATTCTAATCACTTTTGGAAATTGCTTTTAACTGCTTTTCAGCTATTAGGAACCTTTGGACTGACAAGTTTTATAGCATCAATCCTTAGCTAAATACGCTTGTATTTAAAAAGCTTTTCAGACCCCACTCCCAAAGAAATTGGAGTCTCCCAAGACTATAAATCTGGGGAACTCCACTGCCAACCCAAAGATGGAGTCAAGAAGCTCAGGTAGGAAGGTTGGTATGCAGCAGGGAGGCTGGTACAACAGCAACAATCCCTAGACCCCAACTTAATGAACAAGTCTCACATCCAGTGACCTGCGTACAGTGCCCCTGAAGACTGTAAGCGATTCCCAGATGACAATTGCCACACCTCTACCCCTGCCCCGGGGTCTCAGCTGATGCCACACCTGAAACCCAGCTGAGCATATCTCCGAAAGGGCCACCCCCCCTTCCGCGCCCAGGCAGGTCTCAGTAATACATACCAGGTCAGCCCTCTCATCAGTGATTAAACTGCAGATGAGGGAGGCCTTATTAGAGACTGACCTGGCATTTAGAAGAAGTAGCTGAAAGCCAGGGCCTCTGAAGGTATATAAAGGAATACAAAATTTCTTTATTTGATCAAGGTTAAATTAGATATGTTGTTACCACTGGTAATGGACTTTTGCTGAGATCAGGACTGAAATGATGAGGCTTTAAGGATTTGTTTATAGATAAGAGATGGGTTATGGGAAGAAGAGTTCATTTGTTGTATTTTAAGAGAAGGTGATAAGTTACTAAAATTGTTTATATTTGTGATGAAGGGGGAAGTCATTTTTTTAATGTATTTCTTTTCTTTTTCACTACATAGTCTTATTTTTCCTTTCTTTTCTAGTTTTCTTTCTTTTTCCTGCACCTTCTATTTTTTCTTTTTCTTTTTTAAAGATTGTGTTAGTTTTTATTGTTGTAATTGTAATTTTTAATAAAAAATATTATTAAAAATAAAATATATAATAAAGAAAAGGGGAAAGAACATGAAAAACATTCTTGTGGTTCTTATAGATGATATCCATGACTCTAAAGTGGATAAGATTTGGAGTTGAAAAATCTGAAAGGAAACTCCTGCTCTCTCAGTGGACGCTTGGAATTTGTTAAAGTTTGAATCAATGGTACTCCATATTCTGAAGTGTCTTAAGAGAAAGGAATGTAGTGAAGGCTTACCCAGTGCAAATTGAAGTGATTTGTAATTATAATCTGCTTCATACAAAAAAAGTGCTAGGATATAATGGAAAATTAGAATGTATTATTGCTTTGTTGGTCTGACTCTTGATTTCTGTGCTTTTATCAAATTCATAAAGATGGAAAAAATCTGTACACTAGCAGTATAAAATACAGTATAATGTATAAGTGATTGTTTAACATTGATGTCCCAGATAAGATGCTACTGAAGCATTTTGGAGGTTTAAGAACAAATGTGATATATGAACCGGCACCTCAATTATTAAAAGTGGAATAATTTACATAATTCTCTCTTAACGTAGCAGTTTCTTGTGAGACAAGAAATGATATTTCTGCGTGGAATGGTTTTCTCATTCTTTTATAGGGAAGGCAACCTACTGTAGAGCTGCTGCAAAATGCAAATTGGCTAACAGACATGGGTGCCTGCAAGGAGAGCAAGTGATGAAATGTGCATAATTGTACTATTACTAAGACTTACATACTTGTGTCAGATAGACAGAAATATATCAGAGTGGGATTTGCATGATGAAATCGCCAGGGAAAGTGATGAAATGCATGTCAAAAAATAAATACCGAGTCTTCTGCGCTTGGGTTAGATGTAGAGATGCAAATACACAAGGGTGGCATTTGTGTCACGTCTTCATTGCACGCATGATGCCACTATTAGGTAATGTGTTTGCTGTGGGTGCCTAGATAATAATTAATAATAATTTTCAGTCTGAGACTAAGAAAACTACAAGGTAGCAGTAGATCAAGCATGAATGCAAACATTGCACTAAAACACCACAGATCTAAATTCATCTGAAAAACAGTGGCGGTAAGTGTGTTAGATCACTGGAGTTAATTTGTTTCCCATCAGCTTTTATTGAGACATCGAATCTCCCATATTAATTGGCAAATAATTAGTAGAAAATCAGCAAGCACCACCGCAAAGATAAACTCCATTATTCCCCCCATTCTTTTCCATTAAGAGAATAAAAAATAGCACTTAATTAGTTGTTTGCATTACATTTAAAAACTTTTCATTAGATCATTTGCCTAAATAAATCTGCAATCAGAAACACATTAACTAATGCCATAGCATTCTTAAAAACAAATGAGAAGAGAGGCAGATGGATTGATGCCTGCCACAACTGGAAGTGATCTGTACTAATACTCTGATTGAAAGTTTCTTGAAATGGTGCTAAGAGCTGCATTGGGGTGGTTCTATTTGCTGAAATCAAATGGAGGCAGGTTGAGATGGGTAGAGGAGGGATGGCTAATATCTGTCTCTATAAATGTTATAATAAAGCACCACTGCACTACCAATCATGGCTAGGGCTAATGGGATTTTGAGATCAGCACCTTCAGGGCTTGCAAGAGACTGTGGTAAGAAAGTGAAGGATGAAGAGTTCAGTTTATATGAGAAGAGCAATTCAAGTCCAGGTGCTGAGAGATCGGGGAAAGAGTGTTTCAAAGAGACCATGCCTTAATTAACTCATGAGAACTGTAGCTGGGAATTTCCTGTTATGGTTTTCAAGGTTCTGTTTTTAACTCAGGCTAGCATTAAAGTTATCTTCCTGAAATCCATGTGATTCTTTGTTGGCTCCATGGGGCTTGACAACGATCTTGAAAACTGTGATAAATTCTCAACAAGTGTTATCATGAGTTAATTAAGGCAAAGTTTCTTTGAAACACTTTTTTCCAGATCTCGGCGTCTGGACTGAGCTGAGTTTCCTCACATAAATTAATCATCCCATACTTTCTCACCACAGTCTCTCACAGGGCTGCACATTGCCCATCCCTCTTTAGGAGTGGTAGAATTTGAACTTCCACAAAGTCTCAAAATGTGGAAACCTCCAAACCAAGATCCTACTACTCAGCCCAGAGCTCTCTCAGGCTGCTACAGTTTTTAGTCCCCAAACTGATTGCACTTGTTTTAAAGCAGCCCAAGATTTTTCATTTTGCTGCCTATCTCAACACAAGGAGACCACCACAGGAGTTGATAGTCACCTAGAGAACCCCAAATTGTCACACAACCAATACCATGACTCCCCCAGTCCATGTTGTTACTTCATGTTCTGCCTATTTGTTCAATTAAAAAAATAAAAATAAAAACAACTAGAACCACTTTTCCTCTCAATTAGAAGGAAACCAAGAAGGTAGCATGACATTCTGGCAGTGGTACCTCCAGTGAAAGAGGGACATGTTGAAAATCTGACTTCAGCTGCAGAGACTCTTCAGCACCTCACAAAGTACTGACCACATGAGCACTGGGGTATACACTGAGAGTTAGAGTTTCCCTCTGTGTTGCCTCTTTATCTCCCATTTCCCATCTCCGCCTTACCTACCCTTTGTGTGTGAGATTGTAAATTTCAAGGGGTTTCCTTCCTGCCTTTGTCTTTGCAAGCACTCTTTCTCATGCTTAGCTGAATAGAAAGGTTTTACAGGCATGCACACACACACACTAGTATTTCTTATAATAATTTTTTTCTGTTAAATCTACAAAGAGCAGCTTCCCTATTCCTTGCTCAAGTGAGATTCCAGGAATACACTCAAATGGCTTCCTATGACAAGAAAGTCCAAGAAGAATGGGTGAAGGTGAGACATTGGGAACCTTCTAACCCAAAGCTCTAGTGTTCACTCAGTGGTTCCAGTTGTGCTGTAACACCTCAGCTCTGCAGGCCATTAGATCCCACTGTGCAATGGTCATTTGGGAACAATTCAAATGCTACCTGTGAAGGACTCCATAAGTCTTCCTAAAGTACTATTGTAAATAAAACTTCCTGCTGTACTATATATGCAGTTCTGAACTCCTGAAAGGAAGGATAAAGTTAAAAACATGAATGATAAATATAATATGTAGTCAATAAGGCTGTGTAGTGCTTTGGAATTAATTCACAACAGGAACTGCAGAGCACATTGGGGATAAACACATAGCACCTGTCTGCTGCTCTTTAAAGGAGCCACATCTTTTCCTAGGTTCACATGTTGTGGAAAAGATGTGGCTCCTTTAAAGAGCTGTAGATAGGTATGCCAATTTTTGGAATTGGAAGCACTGAACAATCCCTGATGCAATTTCCTTTGCTGCCTAAGCTCCAGGAGTGCCACTTGTTCCTGTCCCATGGTCTGTTGTTACAGGCATTTGCCACTCCTCAAAGGACACACACAGCAATTTATTTATTTGTTTTGCAAATTTAAATGGTCATCTACCTTAACAAAATGACTGGTCATCTGCTAGGCATAAAAAGAAAAATACATATAGAAACAGTTCAAAGAGTAAAAGATGCCAGGTAAAAAACAATCAAGTCCTCCACCAACACAGAACAAAACACATAACCCAGGCTCTACTAGCATCCTGGCCCTAAAGCCTGGCCAGGTTTATAAGGCCTTTTGAAATGGTAACAGAGTCAGGGCCATCGGAACCTCAAGGAAGAGGCTGTTCCACTAGGCAGGCACTCCAACTGAGAAGGCATCCTGCCTCTTCTTTCTCCCTGAAAGTTAATCCAGTTGTCTCTGAAATGTATATAAGCCACACGCTCACAGTTATTGGCCAACAGACTTTCTGTGAAATTCAAATGTAAAAAATAGATTTTTAAGAAGAGAGAACTGTGGGCAATCATCATGAACAATCAGGTCACACCAATATTATTTACACAAGTACTTCATTTTCAAATCATGCCCCTCTGCCTGTGAAGTGGTCAGGGTAATGGGCAATATAAACATGAACACTTATGCATGTAAAAGCACAAGAAGAACTCTATTGGATCAGATCAATAGCCCATCTTGTTCAGCATTCTGTGTCAACACAGCAGCTAACCCAGTGCATTCAGAAAGCTCACAAACAAAGACATCTTCTATCATTGCTTTCTGGCATCTGATACATGTGAATTTCGTACTTTCATAGTGCATTGTACAAAGAAGTACTTCCTTTTATTGGTTTTGTATCTTCTTACATTTAGTTTCTGTTGGTGACCCAAATTTTAATGTTCTGTAAGAAAGAGAAAAAGATATTGTTCTAGACCCTCTAATTATTTTGGAGACCCTTTTTTGCACTTCTTCAACATCAGCCCACAAAAAGCTATCAATCGATTCAGCTTTAAGAGCAACATTAAAATTGAAGAGTGAAAAAACATATCACTGCATTAAACGCTCAATGCAACATTACAGCCTTTACTCTGTACCTAAAGGCACACTTCATTACTCTTGGGAAGGGATTCCATAAGCATAGTAGCGCTATTGAAAAATTAATGTAATATCTATTGAAATTAATTTTCCTTATGAAAAAGAAACATGTAAAACAATGTGCCGAGAAATACAAAATAATTATTGTATATTGCCGTAATATAAAAAAGAAGTCACTATGTGCTTCATTGATTATAGAAAGGCCTTCAACTGTGTTGATCACACTAAATTGTGGAAAGTGCTCAAGAAAATGGGAATCCCAGAAAATCTCATTGTCCTCATAAGAAACATATACAGGTCAGGAAGCCACAGTATGGACAGAACATGGTGAAACAGCCTGGCTTTAGGGTGGCAAAGGAGTGAGACAAGGCTATATACTCTCTCCTTATTTATTCAGTTTATATGCTGAATATATACTAAAGGAAGCTGGATTGGAAGAGGATAAATGTGGTTTTAAAATTGGAGGAAGAAACATCAATAACCTGTGCTATGCTGATGACACTACTCTTATAGCTGAAAGTGTAAAGGATCTGCAAACCCTAGTAATAAAAGTGGAAGAGTGCAGTGAAGAAATGGGACTAAGATTAAATATAAAGAAGACCAAACTAATGACACAGGCAGAACAACCAGCCTTAGAATTGACAATGAAGATATCAAAGTGGTGGATATCTTCTGCTTTATGGGATCAACCATCAACAATAAAGGAACAAGAAGTCAAGAAATACACGGCAGACTAGCACTTAGTAGAGCAGCCATGAAAGCCTTGGAAAAAATATCTAAATGCTGTAATGTGTTTATACCTACAAAGATCAGAATTGTGCAAGCCTATGGAATACCCTATGACACTGTATGGAAGCGAAATTGGACTTTGAAGAAGCAAGATAGAAAGGGCATTGACACTTTTGAACTTTGGTGTTGGAGAAGACTCCTGAGAATATAGTGGACAGCCAAGAAAACAACCAAATGGATCATCAACTTTCAGAGTTCTCATCTGAGGCACAAATGCCCAGGCTCAAATTATCCTACTTAGGACACATTATGTGAAGACCCAGCTCTCTGGAAAAGATGCTGGGAAAGGTGGAAGGGAAGAGAAGAGGATGACCAGCAGCAAGATGGATAGATTCAGTTACAGTAGAGATGAATGCACTGTTGGAAGAGCTGAAGGTTAGAGACAGATCATTATGGAGAAATTCTATCTATGTGGTCACTAGGAGTCAATTACTTGATGGCACATAATCAATCAATAATCAATATTGCTCATAAATATAGTGCCTGAAAGATAAGGAAAAGAGAAAAGGAGAGGGGGCTCTGAATTTCTGATAATGCCCACTTAGATTCTTGATACTGTAATTAATGACAGCTAGTGTAGAATATAAAAGTTATAGCAAAGCCTGTGAAATGCTGGTTTGCCCTAGTGACTACAGTACTGGATTAGGGCATAAGAAAGATTCACCTCTTTTGTAGATTCATTAGGAGCTCAGGACAAGTGGCTGTATTTCAGCCCCCCTTTTCCATGTGTAATGAAAAGAAATAATCTAAAATATGGAGTTGCTGTGAATGCAACCATAGTATAAATGGCTGGGTGAGGTCAACCATTGGTTCGGGGTCAGGCATCATCAGTACATAGATGATACCCAGTTATACATCTCAATCCTGGGTCAACCAAGTGATGCTGTCGAAGTCCTGCCTCAGTGTCTAAAAGTGTGGGAGTCTGGAAGGGGAAAAACAAACTCAGGTTCCGTCCTGACAAGAATGACTGGCTGTGGATATTTGAGGCCCCTGGGTCTGGGGATCTTCCATCTTTCATCTTGGATGGGGCTGCCTTAGAGTGATGTGCAATCTGGGGGCCATCTTGGACTCAAAGTTCCTGCTCAAAAAGAGGGCCTTTGCAAAGGTACATCAAGTACATCAGTTGTACTCTTTCCTGAAGGGAAGCCCTTCAGGCAGTCACTCACACTTTAGTCAGCTCACAAATGGACTACTGTAATGTGCTCTATATGGGGCTATCCTTGAAGACCATTCGGAAGCCTCAGCTGGTCCAAATGCAGTGGCATGGGCAGTGATGGGCAGGTCTCATTATGCCCATGTGACCCTGATGCTCTGCGAGCAACACTGGTTGGCTTTCTGAGTGCGCCTCAAGATACTGGTTACCACCTATAAAGCCCTTCATGGCGTAGGGCCTGGTTTTTGAGGCACTGCCTGTCTCCAGTGGTTTCTGCCCATCTGGTGAGATCACGCGGGGTAGATATGCTTGGGTCCTATTGATAAAGCACTGTCATCTAGCAGGACTCAGGACCTATCTTTTATGCTTAGAGAGGTTTTAGCAAGCTGTTGTGTCAGTAAACAAAATCAAGATTTTTGGAAGCAAATAATAATTTTGTGACCAAGTTAATAACAAGACTGTTGTGCCTGAGATTTAAAATGGAAGCAGGCAGATAACAGAAGATAGCTAAGATAGATGGATCATAACAATTTACCCTTATAGCTGGATAAAATTGGGATATTATTTTGTTTTGTTTATGGGTTACGTTTTTCTCACATACACAGAAATTACGTTTTTTTATAAGATCAGCCAAAGGCTGAATAGCAGGACAGATTTGATTTATGTCATGATTTAAATCATTACTTAGGAAGTCTCAGCTTAATGCTATAAATATTCGATTTATTCACGAGCCAGGAAGATTTTATAATCATAATTTTTAGTAAAAACATGTTTAGGTTGTTTGATATAACCTGAATATATATTCAAATTATAACTTGAATACACCTCTCTCTCAAAACTCTAACATCAGAGAGCATCCAACAAAGCCAAATGGAAGGAGATTCAGAACAGACAGAACAGAGTATTTCTTAACAGTGCATAATTAACCTGTGCATAGAGCTCCAGTCCTATCCCCAATGATGCCAAAATGATAAAACTTGCATTGTGATTTCATAGTGCAAGCTATTGGTAGCAACAGACTTGAGATTAAAATTGATTCATCAAAACAATGTATTATGAGTTTATTGGATTCCTCAAAAAATGTATTTGAAAGGGTGGACATCATGTTTCCTTTGATGGAGATGTAAAAAATTGAGAGTTCACTGACCCATATGATCTGATCTTGTGAATTATTTTGCATCTTTTTGAATAACATTTTAATGTATATAAGTAGATTTATGGAAAAATCCCTAAATGTTAAAGATGTTAATGTTGAATTATATCCCCAAAGTTTGGAATCTGATTGTCTCTGAGGAATTTTGGCATGGGGGTTGCCAAAAGAATTATACTGAGAAATTGGAAAAGCGATATTATTTCAGGTATTAAGGATTGGCTTTTGGAAGTGTGTAATTTATAATTTTTTGAAAAGATAATTCCTTTTTTTTTTTTGGAAAGGTCAAGATTTTCCACTAATCAGAAAATAAAGCAATATTTTTTTTCTGGTACAGGTTTAATGGTATTTTATAACAATGCAGTATCATTGTATTGTAACTCTCAGATTACTTTTGTATATTTGATAGTAATACAGTGTTACACAATACTTTTGTTCAAACCAGTGATTTCTACCCATTTCATATATATATTTAGATGCTAAGTGCTGTTTTTTTCCCTCTCTGGGTTGTTTTATTTTGGGTTCTTTTTTTTTTTTCCTGTTCTTTGTCCAGTTTAGGATTTCTTTTAAATAGTTCATTAATTGTGGTTATTTTTTGCTCTTTGTTTAATTTTTATGTTATTGTTTATTTTTGTTATTTTGCTATAAAATACAATAAAATGGGAAGGAAAGAAAAATGATGCAAACTCTTTTCTTTTACATTTGATCTCAATATTGCACACAAGTGTCAGAATTTGCATCACACTGTTGTGACACATGTTTTGTCACTTGCTGTCCTTTGCTGCCGATCCCACATGGACATCAATGAACCTGTAGAGATTCATTACTACAAGATACGGTGATGGACACTAACTTAAAGAGCTCTAAAAAGGGGTTGGATAATTTACAGAGGACAGGGCAATCAAGGGCTGTGAGTCCTGAAGCTCAGTGTTACCTCTAGATTGAGGGCAGTATGCCTCAAAATACCACTTGCAACAGAATAGCGGTGGGAGAGGCCATCATGTCCGGCTTGCAAGCATTGCAGAGCTGTCTGATCAGCCAATGTGAAAAACAAAGCGCTGGGCTATAGATCTGGCCTGGTCTATCAGGGTTCTTCGTATGTTTTCACGTTCTTCTCAGTGGCTGCCCCTGCCCTTTGGAACAGCCTCCCACCTGAGATTTGAGGGATCCCCACCCTTTTAGCCTTCCAGAGGGCTGTGAAGACCTGGCTGTTCCCCCAGACATTGAGCTAGGATGGGGGTTGAGCTGCAAGGATGACTGGTCTGGCGCCTGGAGGGAAGGGTACTTTTGTTTCACCTAGAATCATCATATGAGATAGGCAACCCTGTAAATAAAATAAAATAAAATAAAATAAAATAAAATAAAATAAAATAAAATAAAATAAAATAAAAACAGAGAAATGCAGATTTTTTAAGAAGGTGCATAACATGTAAAGCAATTATTTAATCAGATTTGCTTTCAAATTTTAATTAAAAAAGGAATGATGATCACAGTACCAATCAAGCAGACTGCAGTGGACGCTGTGAGGAAAAGTTTCATGATATGCTAGGAGAGCGGATACTGCTAGCTTTTAAATTGTACTCATAGTCTTGCTTATTCTAATTAGATTAGTTGAATAAACAATACAAATACATTATTGTTGTTGCAATAAACAAAACAAAGCACATGCTTAAAAAATTAATTATTTTATTTAAAAACATGGCTTTTTAAAAATAAAAATAGGTAATTTCAGCCAAGCCAGACACAAGACACCTAGGTCATGAATTTGGTCTTTTATCTGTGTCTTCCTCATTATTTATAATCTGGTGTGGGGTGGGGGGGGGGGGAGAGCTGAGCTTTCCATTTCCCAAATTGTTTCTAATTTTGAATGAATTACTTCAAAAGGGGAAAAAAATACTCTACGCCAGTAGACATAGCCATTGCTATTAAATTACAGTTTCAGTTATCTCTAAAGCCAAGTGGGTAAGTGAAGTCCAGTAGCTCACTGATATGACTTTGTTTAAAACAGCAGCAGCAAAGCTATATTTCTTGACTGAATCAGCCTTTACTCCAAAATTTATAATAGTTGGTCTGGATGATGGATGATTTCTGAGTGCCCGTGCCAACTCATCTTCTTCAGCAGTTAAGAACAGATCTAGGAACTAATACGAAGAACATCAGCAAGAACATGAACTGGAGACAATGCTTGTTTCATTTCTTTTTTTAGGGTCTGTACTCTATTATTGCCAAGGAATTTTTTCAAGGTTCCACTGGGTTCCTTTCAAACTTCAACAGCAATAAAACAGTTATTACTCAGCATAGAAAGCCACAGAAATGGGGTTTAGTCACCATCAAGGGTTTAGCCTATGCTGGGAAATTTTGCCCGGATAGTCCATCTAGTTTTTCATGATTTTATTCATAAATTACCATCAGAGGGAGCCATTCTTGATATAATACTCCAAACAACCCATTAATGTGTTCCATTAGACATCTTATCGGGGGGTTAATTGGTTTCCCCCTGCTCTCTTCAAAATATTTACTGTAAAATTATTTTTGTAGTGACTACAATGTTAATGCTTGTTTCTGGAACATCAATGTATTTTGCTAGGAGATGCGTTAAATGAATACAGCAAGTGCATGGTATTGATTTGGGGACTTCTTCCCTTTAAATTTCTTGCAGCATTTTTCATGACAGTGCTGCATACTATGGATTTGCAATTATTTTACAGTTACAGCTTTTACTTCTCCCCCTTGTAAATGTTTAGTAGAGTGTGCATTTCCTGATGTGTCAGTAATTTTTGTTGGAAAACACTCCCTTCTTTTGACACACATATATGATAGAATCATTGTGGCCATCAAGATTCAGGATAAGCATTTCCCCCATAATTTGCACACCACTCTCTATCTTCCTTATACATTTCATTCAAATGGTTTCATGCCATGTGTGTTCCATTGGCTGAGTTGTATTCTGATGAAGTGACTAAACCACGTCATAGAAGTGTGCAGCATCAACCATATGAAAAAAAAAATAGTTTACTGCATAAACAAAGCAAGTCATTTTTTTCTCAGTTGCTTCCTGCTGTAATCTAGTAGTTTGTACAAGTTATCTTGATGGAGGGGAGAGGTTGTTTGATGCTTTGTCTTTTTGTAGCTATGGAGTATATACTATTGCTGCCATGAAGTGGCTGGAAATACTTCTATCAGATTACTGAGAAACGGTAGATGCTAATGTGCCATTGAAGATGGTGGAGAAGGTGGTGGAGTGGACAGCCATTAGAAGCTTGTGCTTTGAGGTTGAGTTCACCTAAACCAAATTAGTGTACCTATTGCTGAATTTACTGAATCCATGCACTGATAAAAGTGAAACAGTTAAATAAATATTTACCTGTTAATATTTACCTGTTAGGTAAATATTTACCTGTTTTACCTGTTTACCTAAGTTAAACTGTTGTCAGCTGTTAGAGGTATGCCAGGTTAAGAAACAGACACTGCAGAGATTCCAGGAATGCTGATTTATCATTATAAGGTATAATAGCAGAATCTTGAAAACCTGTCCAAGTTTCTTTCTGTCCCATCTTATACCAAAGAAAATCAAGACGCGGTTATTTTGAATTTATTTCTCATGCTTTCTTCTATGGCTGGCCTGTGTAATCTCTTGTTCAAGTCCCTCTTTAATGGCTTGCTCATACCTTTCTCAAGGTCAGCAATAAATTCCTAAACAGAGTATTCCAGTAGTAATTTGTGAAGCTCATCAAAAATGTACACCAGAAAAAACAGTCCTTTAGGGAAAAAAGAGTTTTGTCTTTCTTCTGTTTCTTTTTATTTCTGTTCTATGTGCTGGTTAAATCTGTAATGAATTGTTTAATAAACGGATGGCATAATGAATATGAATAGAATGGAATATTTACTAACATGAAGATCTTGTATGTTCAGACATTCTCCTCCAGCATCTTCTCCGTGATTCATGTGATCAGTCCTTGCCCTTGCCGTAGCATTTGTATTTTGTCTATCTGAACGATGTTTTTTTTTTCCTTTTAACCTTCAAGCAACTTTACTGTAATCACCAGAGACAACCTGGTTAAGCTTAATTCAGCTCAAACTAGTCTACTATAAGCCTGTTGACTTTTTTCTAGGCTTGGCTTCCTTAAGGGATTCATGTGGCCACATTTAACTTAAGCAACATACATTGCACTCCCCAAAGTATGACTATTCCTTGCATGAATATTCCACTCACGTGCAGGATAAACACTTTCACCTTGTAATCACATAGGCATTCTTTATCCATTTGCATTCCTGTCCAATGTAAGCCAACTGAGGCTTGCTGTCCAGGGGAATCTACAGGTTGACTATGACCTACAGAGCTTCCTCATCAGGCCTACTAGCCTCTTTAACTGTATTCCACCCATCTTGTCAGAACCCCTTGCTTCCTTCCTGCACTGTGCAGTGAGAAGAGGCCTCCCAAGCTGAAAGTCTGCTTTTCCTTTCTCCTGTCTGTCCCTTCCTTCTGTCCTTCCCTTCTTCTGTCTGAAAGATTGCTTTTCCCTTCGTCTGTCCCTTCTTTTCTCTATCTGAGGAGAGAAGCAGAGGCCATTTAACTGCTGTTTCCATGCAGGGAGGGATCATGTGTGTCTTCAAGTATATAAATAGAGTACAATGGGGCAGATGCGGGGGAATGGTGTATATACATGTATGTGGATTAGCATAGCGTAGCGCAGAGTTTATGGCGTTGCATTGGCACAAGGAGACTCAGTTCTTAGTTACCACAGAAGCTCCTGAGTGACGGTTGTGTGGGGAAACATTGGAGGCAGTGTTATGCATGTTGTGTTGAACCCCTGTAGAAAAGACAGGATATAAATCTGACAAATGAACTAAATGAATGCTGTTGGTTTATTCAAAGAGCAAAGAGAGCTCATGGCACCCCATTGTGATCACACAGTTACTGACACACAATTGCTAGCAGGGTAGACAAAGTTCACCTTGTGAGGCATGTAGGCAGCATGGTTGGCCTCATCTAAATGCTTTGTGAAACTTTGCAGCCTTGACTGGCATTTCCCAAAGCAAGGAGAAGCTTCTGCACATGTGCAAACTCTCCCAGCAGTTCAGTAGCTTTATATGTTACTTTGTGCATATGCAGAAGCCTCTTCCATCTACTGAAGTACTAGTGAGGGTGAGAGCAACGTTTTCTTCCCAGCAACAGAAAGCACAGCAACGTGGCCATTTCATATTTAAAGGCGGGGTGAGGGTAGCCGCATCCACTGAAGAAAGTGGGATGGTCCGAGTGATGCAAGCAGCTTTTCAACGTTGTGATGCAAGCCCCACCCTTTCTTTGTCATTGTGATGCCACACACACCCCTCTGAAGGAGCATGTGGCAAGATGCTCCTATGCTGCTGTCTTCATTCTGCTGAAATCAGTCAAAGCAGAGGACGCTGATTGGTGAGGTTTGCTCCATGAAATAGCTGGACGGGGAGCTTCACACAAAACTTTAACACAGTGTTGTCCAAACTTGGCCGCTTTAAGATGAGTGGACTTCAACTCTCAGAATTCCCCAGCCAGCCATGCTGGCTGGGGAATTCTGGGAGTTGAAGTCCACTCATCTTAAAGTGGCCAAGTTTGGACAACACTGCTTTAACAGAAGCTTGCAGCTTTGCACAGCTTTAAAGTTTGCTCACAGCCAAGATAATCCTTGGAGTGAATCCTTGTCTAGCCCTGATGTGGAAATCCAGGACTGGAGAATCTAACTTGTTTTTCACTGTGAAGGGCATATCTCATTTTGGTTTCAGCTTTGAAAAGAATTTTATTTTTCCCATCCAACTTGCCAAACCACCACATGCTCCCCCCACCTACACCAAAGCAGGATAGGGAGCAGGAGTTACTAGGCATAGTCATGTACTGAATCCTTCTAATATTATAGTGTCTGGGAAGGTCTATGCTCTTACATAAGATTCAAATAGTAGAGTGTTTCATGGTAAGTCAGAACATCTTCCAGTGTTTCTTCCCTTCCCAGCCATGATATTCACATGCCTAATGTTACTACCCTACTAGGTATAAGAAAATAGAGAAGTTTGTACACTTGGTACAGCCTAGTACATTGCACAGTAGAGATAAGAAATCACTTGGTGAATATTTTTCTAATATGCATGATTATCTTACCATGATTTAATCTGTATCCAAGTACAGAGTTGCTTGACACCTACCTTGTAACCAGTAATCTGTAATTTGAGTCTCTTTGTTCCTTTAAAATAGATATAGCTTGTATTTAGCAGTGGGAGGGGGTCTTTCACCTTGAGATCATTGCTAACATGTCTTTTGTGTGACTGACCAGGCTCTGCAGACTCTTACAAATAAACTACCATATTTATTGGGCATTGGGTTCATGGTCTTGACTGACCAGTAGAATGAACTGGGATGAACCTCATTATAAAAACAGCTGAGGGTACAAGGAATTGTGGTGCTCATGAGTTTTCTTTCCAACATAGGTCTAACCAAGAGGCTGTCATGGCCAGCTTGGACTTGGAGGACTCTGACACTAAGGGTCCTGCTTTGGATGCCCTGGCTGAGTGCCCAGACAGCCTTGGGAGGCAGCAAGCAATAAAGTACCTGGGGGTGATTCTGCCAGCAGTCTTCTGGAGCAGCTGCTCCTGCAGTCAGATGAGGAACCCATCCCAGGCAACGGCCCAGTATCTGGGCAAGCGGAGCTCTGCACCAAGCAGAGCAAAGTGCTCTATGTGCCTTCTTGCCCATCAAGGGCATTTATAGATTTAATGAGCCTCCACCTGGTAGAGGGTCTACATAATAGCCTCTACCAACTGGCAAGAATGCATTGGAAACAACTGTTCTAATCTGGACTCTGTGCACCTGAAACCTTGAACTGCTTGCCTCCTGAAACTCTGCAACTCTCAATTCTGACTGGCTGACAACCTACTCATGAAAGCCTAGATTCTTGGACTGTGACTTGACGATGCCTCCACCCACTGCTGTGGACTCCATGTCTTAAATTCATTCTGTTTGGTATTTGTGATGATTGATAAAGTTGCTTTCAACTGCGGTGATCTTCAGCTGCTCATAAAGCATATTGCAGTAATCCAAATGAGTGGGGATAGCTTGGTGTTTTATAGAATTACATTAGAGCAGGGCATAGCTAGTCTTGGGGCTTTGCAACTTATGGGGAAAGTGGTTTTAAAGGCTTGTAATCTAGATAAGGGAATGCAGCTCCTCTTCTGACAAGTAACTTTTATACAACTGTGGTTGCTCCAGTACTACAAAGGACACCAACCATGATGGCAATAGTTTGAGTAGAGCCAGGAGAAAGGACCTAGGAACTGCGCAATAAACTAGCACTCAAAGCAAAAGGACAAACTAAAGAGATTGGAAGGGTCAAAAAGGAAGCTGAAAGTCAGGAAAGAAAAATAATCAAAGATACAAGAACACACCGCATTCAAAAACATCACCTTGCTCAAGACCAACTCAGCTAGAATAGGAAGCTTTCCCTGAGAGACTAGATACAGTCTTTCCTGCCCACCTGAAAGGCCAACCATGGCATATTGAGTCAGCCCAGGGCAAGTGAAAGTAGGACCTGAAGTCTAGGGTTAGGCTACCATGTGTGGACTGAAAAAATTAGAATTGACAGTATTTCTCTGGTATCATTTGGATATTTGATCTCCAGATTTAGTAGCCCTAGTTCAGGGCACAGAACTATTTTAATAAGATGTGATGTATTCATTGCTGAGTGTTTACCACACTGTTTCCACCAGCTTCTGCACTAGTGATGGCCAAATCACACCTGTTAGATTTCTGTTCACCCTTGCAGCAGGGAACATAGGAAACCATTCCTCATATAAGAAGCTAGCACTTTAAGCTAGAAATGTAAGTTTCTAATTTACTTGCTAGTGTTGGTACTAATCAATAAATTAGAAACTTAAATTTCTAATCAGGCTATTATTATGAAAAACTGTCAGATCAGTGAACTAGCAGAATAAAGTAGCTGTTTATATTTTCATATTACCTGAGCTATAAAAACAGCTCATAATTCCCCCACCTCTATTTCTGCTTTGAAAAATGGTGTGCATTTGATTCCCTCTTTTTCAAGACCATCAGATCTCCTGGGTAGAAAACTCTGGTGCATATTTAAAATACAGACAGTAGCTTTACAAGAGGCTGATTTGTGTGTGAATATATTAAGAAGACAATCAAAACATCCTGCAAACACCAAGATGCTGAACAAAATCAATTGGAAATGAAAGTAAGAACTTCCTGAGCCCATGTAGGATATTAAAGAGGAGCACAGATCAAAAGGCCAGGCTGCAAGTTCCTTGGTGGGATTTACATGTTACACTTAGGTTTATTACTCATCAGGATTAAAGGGCTTCCTTGGCAGATAAATCAGCACCAGGCTAGCTTCTGTCAGCACTGAGGAAAGTGACAGACACTGCTGCTGGCAGGTAGCTTGGAAGCAATTACCTCTCTCTCGTTCCATTGTAGTACATCTGCAACCTAGGGCAAATAGTAAGAAATAAATGTTTGTGGCTCAGTTAGGCCATCCTGAGTGTTGCTTCAATCGGAGGACTGAAAATATCATCTAAGGGCTTGAAGTGAATCCAAAGCATCACGCCATTACAGAGTGGTGGTGGTGGTGGTAATGATGGCAGAGGTGTCCATAGGATCCATTATGTCAAAATGACAAAAGCATTGTGTTGTCATGTTGCACGTTCTGCCCCTTTGATAAATGTCATCATTTCATACATCACAACGCATGTATGAAAGGGTGGAGCTTGTATTGCAATGGTGCATCAGTCATTAGCCTCTTCTGGACCTTGGGGATGCCCCTCATCATGGGGATGGGGTGAGATGGAAGAGGGAAGGAAAAACCTTTCTCTCCCTCAAATGCAAAACCTGGATATCTATATAATGCTTACTGTGTGGTTTGAAAGGCAATTCTTTCCCATTTAAAATAAATCTAGAAGTAAAGGGGGAAGAGGGGAAACAATGAAAACTGGTAATGATTTGTCTATATGTGGATAAAGAATAATGTGATAATCACCATAGTACATACCTTTTTTTCAGGGGACGGGTCTCTGGGCTCAGGAAGTATAGATCACAAGTGCTGCAGATGTTTTACTATGTGTTCCAGAAAAGTTTCATCAGTGCAATGGTCTAGAAATAGAGGTTGCCTTGCTACATTTATAATCTGTGTGGGATTTGAATTCTGTGGGGTTGGTTGGTGATTGGATGCTTCTTGGGAAGTATCCACTGACTGGTGGATAGTTTTATTCTAATTGGTCCGCCTTGTCACTCTGTGCTGAATGGTTTGGACCTTGTGCCTAATTGGGTAGTAAATTGCATCTAGTTCTGTTGTTCTGTTGACTTCTTATTTGAGTGCTGGGCTTTCTATGGAATGTTATGATACATTTCTTATGTATGGAAGTGTTATTGTGGCAGTGTTGGGATTGTCCTTTAGTTCCTTATTTGGATTGTCCTTTGGCTCTTTGTTGGGTTTCTTGGTACATTTTTTTTAATGAAATGGGATGGTGTGGGGTGGGGTAGGGTGTTGTTCTTGAATATGCTATGGAGATATTGGAGTTTAGGTTTCTGAATGTTGGTGAGCTGAAGTGTGCTTTTGCTCTGTTGATGAGGATTCCATGCAGTTGGTTCTATGTACTATGGGGTGGCTGCTATGGAAGTTAAGGGTTTATTCAGGTTTTCTATAAACCATAAATCCATTATTTAAATGTGTTTCCTGAAGTTCCCTATCTGCAAAATACTGGTTCATTCTTACTGGCACACCTTGATAAAACTTGGCCATGGTGGGTTTCCAGGGGAGATGTGGTGAACTCAAGTCAGCTCTGAGAAAGCGGAGCTGATGACTGCACCAAAGACCAAGGAACCAGCAAGAAGACTGGTTCTTTGGAAACTCTCCAGATAAGGAGAAGACAGGAGATTGCCCACATATGCTCCAGACAGCTGATCCTCATGAGGAGACTGAAGGATAGCAGTATTCCACAGGTTTGAGCGCCAGGAGACAATAAGATTAGCCATTTTGCTCACAACCATGGCAGAGGCTTTTAAAGGACATTAAGTTCACAAACCTCACTTTCTAATCACTTTCAGAAATTGGTCATTAGCTACTTCTAAGCTATTAGACACCTTTGGACCAACAAATCTGAAAACACAGGGTGAGTCTGCCTTCAATCCTAAATGAAAGAAAATTTTAATCATAAGCTTAAGAATTTAAAGAATCTGAAATAAACAGCAGAAAGCTGTTTTGATCTTAGAAAGTTATAAGTGGACTAAGGGTCCAGATAAAATTGGAATATTGAAATCTTTACAATAAGATTTTGGAATTAATTATAAAGTACAAACAGCTTCTTGTGGGAAATAGATTCTGTTTTGGTTTTTACAAGACATAAGAAAGATAAGGAATTTCATGATTTCAAAAACTGGACACTAGAGGGAACTAAAGATTTTAGGTAGAGGAAAGATATTCAGGCCTGTAAAATGATTCAAAATGCTACAACAATAAAAATACTGAAGGAGACTTTTGAAGAATGGAATCAGAAAATAGTAGCCACAATATCAGCAATGTCAATAATGATGTCTGCTTCTATGGATAGACTTTATCCAACAGATGTTACTGAAGAAATGACAGATGTAGAACAAATTTTATCTGACAAGATACAGATGGTATTGAAAGCGGATTTACAACTGACAAGCCAAAGAGAATGACTTAGAAAAGGATGTTACACTGGATCTACCAAAAAAAGTAGCTGAGGTTTTAAAATTTAAAAGAGAAATACAAATGACAAACCAAGAGAGTGACTTAGATAATTTTTTCTTACTGGATTTACCAAGGAGGTTTGTTAAAGCCTTGAAGAACTCTGTGAGATGGGACAAAGAAGAAATGAAGAGAAATCAAATCGTACAACAATATTTGAATGAATTAAAGATTAAGACTGCTAGAAGTAAAAGGAAGGAATATAAAGTTTTTATCAAGATTAAAGCAAGATAAGTTGTTACTTCTAGCAACCCTTTGTGGACTTTCTGCTGACCCCAGGACTAAAAAGATGATGCTTTATGGATTTGTTTATAGATAAGAGATGGGATATGGGATGAAGAGATAAATGTTTATAATCCTAGAGGGGGTAAAGAGTCACTAAATTTGTTTATACTTGTGATGAAGGATGGAAGTCACTTCTTTATGTATGTCTTTTCTCTTTCTTTATTATATTCTTACTTTTCTCTCCTCTCTTCCTTTTTTCTTGCACTTTTTATTCCTTCTTTCTAATCTCTTTTCTTTCTTTAAATATAGTTTGTATAAGATTTTACTATTATAATCAACATTCTTAATAATTCTTAATACACACACACTTCTTTTACATAAAAGAATTTAGTCTATAGAGATAGACTTTGTATGGACAAGTATAATGAAATATGGGACTCACTTATACAAAATATAGTAGGTTAAAAAATGACAGTTATATAAATGTATTGGAAATATATATGCATTTGAATAATATTTGCATTAGATAAATATATGTAGATGTGTAACTATTTATATAATTGTCATTTTTTTTAACCTACTGTATTCTGTATAAATAAGTCCCATATTTCATTATACCTGTCCCTACAAAGTCTATCTCTATAGACAATCCGCTCATAAGTGGCAATTGCAATCAAGTCTTCAATCCATTGAATAAATAGGGCCATACATTTATTTTTCCAATGTTGCAATATCAGCCTTTTGGCCATAGAAAGGGCACGGAGAATCCATTTACTTTGTCCAGATATCAAATTCCATGTACTAGGTAAATAGTTCAATAGAATATTATCCTCTGAAAATTTTAGCTTTTGTTGCACAATCATATTTATATAGTCCACAACCTTCTCCCAAACCTTAGTAAGTATAGGACATTGTAAAAACATATGTTTTAAAGAGGCATTGTCCTTATTATGTCTCTAACAAAATGCTGTTTTTGACAATCCTTTTCTATACAAATGTAATGGAGTCCAGTAAATTCTAAATATTATTTTTTGTTGTATAACTTGTAGTTTAAGGTACATTGACACTCTTGTTATAGAAGATAAGACACTCTCCCATTGTCTAGCAATATAGAAACTTCTAGTTCTTTATTCCACTCATCCCTTAACATCTGCCTTTCAAATTGATTTATTGATAACACATATCTATAAAAACTAATAGTAGGTTTTTTAGTTCTAAAGGATTTAACAAGTTGTTCTGGTATCTCAAGTATCTTGGAAGCTGAGAATGCTGCTGGTCCAAACAATGTTGTTAACAAATGTTGTAGCTGTAAATATTGCCATTGTTTCATAGGATTATGTCAAAATTGAAGGCCAATAGCTGAAGAAACTTTTGGATCAGCAATAGATTCCTTATGGACAATCAGTACAGAACATGTTTTAAAGGTTCTTTCTAACAGATAGTGGCAACCAGACAGGACATGTGGCTTTTAGTAGGAAAATAGTGCTTAATTACAAAATATGCACAAAATAAACATTATTCTGTTTGTGCAAAAAAACATTATTTTTTTAAAAAAAATTGTGTCATTTTTAAACTGTATTTATCTTTCTCCACCCAGATCTCCACCCAGATACTGAGTTCTTCACATCAGCTGTCCTGTTTTTACTCCTTCTATATTATCTATTTCTTTTTAACGTTTTTTCTGCTGTTTTACACCTTAACTCATAGATAATAAAGTAATTATCTCTTTCTCTCCTCCCTCCCCAGAGTTACTTTCTTCCTTATCTCTTCATTGTCTCTCAAGCAAGCATCTGGGGTCCACAACCATCAACTCCTGCCAGCTTCTCTTGGAACATGCTAAATGTTTGGTTACTTGCTTCTCTCTTGTAAGCAATGTCATATCTTCCTTCCATTTATATGTTTGCTTGTTTATTGCTTCAACTTACAGGGCATTCCATTTTTTAAGACTCTTGAGTGGCTTACAAATAATAATGTGAAGTCAAAGCATAAGTTGATAACATAAACATAAATAACAATAAGGCCCTAATGTGTCACCATTTGGGTAGCAGAATCTTCAAATATCTCCAAATGCTTCTCTGAAGAGCCATGTTTGCTCAGCTCTTTAAAAATATAATAGCCTTCACATTTCTCCTGAAAGCCTCTGTAGGAATTTTCTTCTTCTATCTCTAGTCCTGGTGCAGTCTACAATGTTCTCTTGCTGCTCTTGTGGATTCTGTTCATCTGTTTTCAGTTCCTTCTCTGGCCCTCAGCAGCTGTCATACTCTCAACTCTGCATGGCTGTCTCCCCTCTTCTCCTTCCAGGTTCCTTCCATTTCCCAGGTTAGCTTTCCTGGATCTTTTAAAGCTAGCAGTCTGTTGAATTGCTTATCACAGCTTCTTGGCTCCTGTCTCATACACTCATACTTGAGACCACACATCTCCAAAAGCAATCTCCTTGCCTCATTGCATTGCTTTGTCCTTTTCCTCTTCAGAATGTCTTTTGAGTCTTTAAGTGCTTAACTTCTTCAAGCTTCATTACTTCTGGTCTTCTTTTGTTTTTTGTCTCCAACCTCTTCTCCCATGTGCAGATGTCAGCGCCCCACCCCCAAACCAACCCATGTCCTTTTTAATAACTGTAGTGTCACCTCTTGTCTTCTAGAAAGGTGAGTGCCTGTGTGCCACTGGGCATGCACTTCTGGTGGGAGATGGTCACAGGTGGTTAACGAGTTTAGTGAGGAAGAGGTAGAGACTGCCCTCTCACAAAGGGTCTCCAGGGCTCTTGTGACTGTGCAAAAGGCATGGAAAAACATATTAAACACTTTTATGTTTTATGGACACTTAAAAAAATACAAAGACTATCTGCCCAAGGGTGGAGGAAGGCACTGATAATTATTAGGTTTGCTGGCGAGTGCACAGAGAGAATTTAACTTTCTTTTCCTGTTCCACTGTAGACCTGATACTGTGCTGGGGCCAGTAGAAAGACTTGACAAGATTTGTATGCCCTTCCCAAACTGGTTACCTTCTGGATGTGTCAACTTCAACTCCCAGAATTGTCAGTAATGGCTAGGGTGCCTGAGGAACTCTGGGAGTTCAAGTACAGACATCTGGAAGGTGTCCAGGCTGGAAATGTTTGGTTTAGAAATTCAGAAAACATCATAAAGCATCTATGATGTTCCAGATGAAAGTGAAGTTCACTGTCTCCCAATTATTGAACACAGGAGACTCCATTGTGGTTTTCCAATATTGTCCTTTCTATCTCTTTTTCTGCAGACTTTTTCTGCACTTTCATTTAGGCTGTGCCCACCTCATGGAGAGCTTCCAACAGAGTGGTGAGAAAGTTAATGTCAGGCTGGTCTTCCATGAGTAGAAGTTACCCCTTTTATTTTTAGCTTTAAAATTGATTTAAACAGCAACAGCATCATGTTTCAGGATGAAGATAGGCTCCAAGGTACTTCTCACTGTGCCTGGCCAGGATCCATCTGTTCAAAAAGGCTGGTTGCAATAAAAAAAGCAATTCATCTCTTTCTCTGCATCTTTGGTAAGCCATGCATAATATATGAAAAGGTACTGAACTGTCCTTGACCAAGCTCTTCATGTGCAAAGGAAAAGTGCTGTGTTTAGCTCTCATTTTATACATGATTGCACAATGTTTCTGAAGTTCCAAGATTGCTAGGAAATTTAAACGTGGTTTCCTTTATGGGGGAAAAGGATCCCCCCCCCCAAAAAAAACATTCTCTAAATGTATTACAGATTCACGTCTCTTTTTACACATCTCTTTTTACGTTATCATGATTGCTTCCTGGTTGTCACCATCTCAGTGGTGGCTTGCATGGTACTGGAAACCTTTGCAAATTTTATGCCTAAATGATTCCTCTGTTAATAGATCCTAGGAACTCTGGAAGCAGGGAGATTCATGGGAGGGAATGCTTCTGACTCTTTTACCCCAGCATCTGCTGGTAGCCCTGAAAAACCTCTGTAATGTAAGAAGATTTTGGAATACTGTAAGATGGGAGCATGGAAGACAGCTCTGAAAAAATGGAATTGTGTATTAAGTGATCCCATCTGAGAGGCTTTTCTACCAGCATAGATTAATGTAGGTTTTTCTTCCATGAACATCCTTGCTTTCCAAGATGAAAGGCTTAGCTTTCCATACCAAACAGTGTCTTGAATGTTGCACTGTTTGCATTGCATTTACCTATTATCTATCTTTGTGTCTATTTTTCTCCAAGATAGCTCCCACTTAATATGCTGTTTGTAATCACTGCATTCCTCCTTCAATGCTTGCTTGTGCCTTTCACAGCTATTAATTCCTTTATATTTAACTACATTTATTTTCTGCCTCTCTACTAATATCTCAGAATTCAACTTCTGGTTAATTTCAGTGCATATCATTTAGCAAGACTGTTTTGCAGAATCTAAGCCCAACTACATAATGAACCTGATTGTTTCATTTAAAAGTTCTCAGAGTAGTTCTCAAACACATACAGCTTTTTCACACATTATAGCAAATTGGGCACAAAGGGGAGAAATCTGGATCATAGATACAATTGTTTTAAAAAGAATTAGTTTAAAAAATAAGCAAGAGCCTTTAATTACAGGAGGATAATTAATTTTATTTTATTTTTTGTATTTTTGATGTGACTTCATCTTTTAATTAAGCAAACCTCTGCTATTTTAGCTCCTCCAATCTAGCAGCTTTTAATTAATTTATCATATTACTTGGATTGCAAATATATTTTAAGCTGTGCTAATCTGTATTCAGATTTGTTTATGCTGTTAGTCTTCCACATTATCACTGCTTTCAACCCCCAAACAGTTGAACAATTTAACAATGATGTACAAGTGATCTAACTGTAACTGACTTAGCAATGTTCAGAACCTTATATTGCCACCATGCTTCATTGATTAGTTGATCTGTAAAGAAATTGCCATGGGTACTCTTCTGGTAGGGGTGGGCTAAGAACACCATGGCATTATCCCTTGGCCCTGTGCAGCATAGCATAGTGCTGAAAAGAACAATACCATCATATTTATTTATGGTAGGGAAGGGGCGTCCAGGAAGTCTGAGATGAGAGATCCTACAAATTAGAGGGTGCTCTGCCACCAAGCCCTGTGAAGCTCCAGAGCAACACATTGAAACCCAGATTTTTGTCATTTCTGCAGTCTTCCAGCTTAGTCGAAATTAAATCAGCTTAGCTGTCTGATAGTAACAATGATTTGAGATCAAAATATGGGATCAGCATCAAAGACCTGTATGGAAGGGCCTCTACTGAAGCATAAGACTTTTTAAAACTATTGACTATAACCTACCTTAGGAAAGTTTCTTTTGAAAAGTAGCATATAATGTCTTAATTGCATCAATACTTAAATGCATATGTACATGATAGATGTTCATTTTCATTTTTAGTTCTGGGTCAAGAGTATAGGGCACATCTGGCCAGATTGACTGATGGCGCCACCTTCCACTGATTCAAAGATTTGCATTTTTAGAATGATTCAGAAGGAGGGGCAGCACTGGCACCCCCTAAGCTTTGGTGCCCCAAAGCTGATGCCTACTTGGCTTTAGGCTAAAGCCAGTTTTGGCCAAAACACTTGGTTCCTATCCTTATCTCTCTTAGTTCAGTTGGTATTGGACTATAGCAGGCCCAGGCAACTTTGTTCAGCTGGGTACCGTATTATATTTCTCCCTTTAACACCTCCCCTCCTGAAAAACAGGTCCTGGTCCCATCCACCTTTGGAGTGCATCTCTTGACATATTGCACAAAACCTACATTAGTGCTTGAGTGACAGAAGGTGTGCACTGCTATATAAACACATATGAGTGGGGTTGCCTTTGTTACATTTTCCACCTCACTGCCAAACCACAGGGCTTCTAATTCTGAAGTAATCATATGGCACAGGTGGTCTCTGAAGATTGCCATAGCATCAGAAACTTGTAGAAAGCTGTATAGAACCCCCCAAGCCTGGGAACTTTGGGAATGTTGTAAAGGCATTATGCTTTTGTTGTCTGATGGGAAAAAAGAATGGTATTCAATCTCCTTTCAATGGATGGGAAACATTCAGTGAAATTTCCATGAGTAAGGAAGAGTCTTGCGGTATATTAAAGACTAAAGCATTTATTATTGCATCATTTCTGTGGATCAGGCAAACGGTGAATGGATGATAGGTGTGTCCTGTTTCTCTTCAATTTCTCTAGTTTCCACACACTTCAGATCAGTCTCAAGGGAAGATGTATGAGAGAACTCCGCTCACAAAGCTTTTTCGGCTCAGGAAACATAGACAGACAGGAAGCTGCAGAGTAATGGAGGGTTGTGAAGGGGAGAAGACAAAACAGAAAAGGAAGCTGCACCCACTTCTACCTTTAAATATGATAGAAATAGAAACACCACAAAAACAATATTGGGGGAGAAATGGACTTGTACATGAAAAAGAGGTAGAATGACAAAAGTTTTGAAACTGATTTCCAAAAGTTTTGTTTTGTTTTTTTTAAATCAGAAAATTGGACCACAGTACTAGTAACATTTGGTTTGATCCTCAAAGTTGAGCAGTATGGGCTTTAGCTGGGTGCCACATTTCTTGAAAAGCATATATGCAATTCAACTCAGAGTTTAAAAAGTGCAATGAATATAACAATAACAATGACAACAGCAAAGAAACGTCCCTCAACTGATGATTTTTGCTGAATCAGATTCATTTCTCAGATGGCATCCTTGCAAATATTAACTTGTCTTCAAAACTGGCACTGATTTCTCTAGATTTGGCTGCCGCTGTGATCAATCAGGCTGCAAGCTACAATGCCTGAAAAAGAAAAGAAAGCCAAATTATATTCAGTTGTATCTGAACTTTAGCTCCTCCAGGGAGGGAGGCAGTTGCAATGGGAAAGGTTTTTTTTGCTGCCTATCAACTTATTCAATATGAGGTTTCATGTAAAAAACTTCAGTAGCACCAGAACCTCAATAACAAATCAAATAGTGGAAAATGAATATGACAACATGTGTGCATGCATAAGCTTTCATTGTATAAATACACAGACTGTGAAATGATGAGGGTGGACAAAGGCAGAGGATGCTAATAAAATAGATTCTAAAAATAAAACCAAAATAAAAGATGAAGCTTTAGTCCTGAAGCCTCCAAGTTACAGGAGAAAAGGTTAGAAGGATTTGATTTCCCATTTCTAAACTTGCATCACATTTTACTATCAGTTTTTTTATTTGCCTGGCAAAATCCCTGCCTTTGCCATATAAACTGAAGGAGGATTTCTAAACATTATAGATCCATCAGTCAATCCATAGATTTTTGAGACTTCAGAAGGAGTGATTTAAATTATTTAAGAGGGTTAAAATACAGCTGGGCTTCCAAATATAGCCTTAGAGTAGTATTGAGATTCTAATATATATTACTTTAAAAAACTTTTTTGCTTTTTATTTTTGCTACAGTTCCCTGCTCAAGTGTTCTGATTCCACTTAAGTGAGAACTCACAAGACCAAGTACTGTGTACTGAAGCATTCCTTAGCACGCACCTGATTAGAGTGTCCTCGGTCAGATTGAATGGGTCAAACAGAGAATTTTCCCAATGCTTTCAGAAGATAACCACTGATTCTATTCAAATTAATTATTATGGTGCCATTCCCATGACTTAATTCATCCAAAATGAGGCATCCAAAATATAATTACAAGCATAATGCTAGGCAAGCAAATGCATAGTGAACATGAGGAAAACAATTGCTGTCTATCTAAAAGATACATTTGTGTGTAAATCTTTTCAGTTTCATTACTTGAAATGGTGCAGTAAGCAATGATTTTGGCATATGTATGTCCTTCCCAACAATAAGAACAGCTTGAAAGGGTTGCTGTTTTCCATGGGAGAAAGAGAGGTTGCAGTCACTGGAAGTTCACCTGTATAACCACCTATATGGGTATGAGGGCTATTAAAAAGAGTTACTTCATATGTATCCGATTACAGTGGGAGACTTGGATATAGCCGGGAAGTAGGAGGAATATGGAGACAATCTCACAAATGATTCACTGGGGAGGGGGAGTTAGGGCATCTCATCCTCCTTACACATGACACCTGTTCCTACAACTGTATCAAGGGTTCAGTGGGTCATGGGAACACAAAAAAGATCAATTAGCCCATGGGGTTAGATTTAGCCCAAAATGGGTGAAGTCTTGCAGAGAATTAAGATGACTCCACCCATTAACCATGTGTGTAGTAGCACAAAAACCCAGCCAATTGCCCTCTTTGGCTTATCTAGTCCATAATTTGCAGAAGTACCATGATGAACAGCTCTTACCATTCATTACTCCAGCTGAGGCAGCTGGGAGTTATGTTCCACAATGCCTGGAGAGCCATACAGTGTCTATGACTGATCTAAATCTGACCTGTAAATATTGTAAGGAGCCCAAGGAATTCGCAAAGTACCAAACTCTGGCTGAGAAGCAGCAACATCAGTATTATCTTCCAAACTCTGGCATGACTACACCAACAAAGCAACACACATATTTTTTTAAGCCTAACTTGGCTCACTATACATGTCTCCAGATTACTGAAGTTAGGCCTAGGTCTATGTCCTGAGTCCCTGCATGGTTCTATTATCTTTCCAGATGTTTGCCTGTTAGCTTATTGATATCTCTAGGGTCTTGTCTCTGATTCCTTCCATCTCAGTTTCCTTGGTCCACAATCATTCTTCTTTGTTGGAGGTCCAAATCCAATGGCATCAATTTGTCAGGACCTTATGACCCACTAACCACAAGGAGGCAGAATACTTAAGGATTTACTCTGTGCACTTTCTTCATTTCCTTTTTCTTTGTCTAAGAGATTGCTAATCTCAGACCACTTCCTTCTGCCTCTTCCCGCAGGCATATGCTCTTTGAGTGTCCTGGAAGGGTGTAGGTACAGTATTAAGCTTTGCCCATCCCCAGCTAGCTACATCCCTGATACTTTCTGTAAATACATACAAGTATTTTCTAGTATTTCTTGTAAATAAATCTTTCTGTAATTTAATAATTTAATTTAATTTAATTTAATTTAATTTAATTTAATTTAATTTAATTTAATTTAATTTAATTTAAAAGGTGTGCTTCTTAGGTCCCGAAACATGATACTGTCTAATTGAAGGGACCTGGAGTGTGCTGACCTGGTCAGCACGTACCGGGCCAGCAGACACCTTGGGAAATAAGCAATCCCTCAAATAACTAGGCTGTTATAAGGTTTCATGGGCCATCACCTTGAACTGCACCCAGAAGCAAACAGGAAACCAGTGCAGCTTGCAGAGCAAAAGATGGCATGCCCATTGCCATTGTATTCTGGACCAGTTGAAGCTTTTGAGTAGTCTCCAAGAGCAGCTCCATGTTGAACTGTTAGGTGATTAGTCACCTGATCTACCCCCCCCCCCCGAAATAAGACTTCCAACCCTGCTGGCTTTTTCCAAGGCACTAAAAACTTGCCTTTGCCATCAAGCCTGTGGCCCTGATAATATGGGTCATTTGTGGTTATTTTGAGTGTTTATGAGTGTTCTCAGCTGCTATTTTTATGCTGTTTCTGTTGTTTTTAATTTTGGTTGTTCTTATTGTTTTTACTCCATTTTAATTTTAGCCATCCAGTCATGTATATGAGATGGGCAGCCTATAAAATCAATCAATCAATCAATCAATCAATCAATCAATCAATCGGCACAAGTGGTGTACCAGATGGAGCTGTGCAAAGGCTCTCTTGCCACGTGCTTATTGGGCAGGAACTGTAAGTCCAAGAAGATCCCCAGATGGGGCACTACCCTTGAATGGGGACATGCAACCCCACCCAAGGTTAAAGATGGAAGTTACATTTTATTCGTGTTCTGCCCTGAACTTCCATAGTTCCTGAAATAATAAAAGTCTCCTCATTCCCACTTCACAGAAAAAGGAAATAAACCAAATTACTAGCACTCCCCGTTCCCCCCCCCCCCCCCGGTTTTCAGTACATGTTATTTGCTTTTGGAAAACAAAAAGTTCCTTTTGTTTCTATTCAATATTTCAGTCTGTTCTGTTCTGTTCTATGAATTATGAAGCAAAAGGGATAGCAACTTATCAGCATTTTTGCAACCAGGGACTTTTCACAATTAAGTCATGGTTGTTATAAGGTGGCTGCAAGTAATCTTGGAAGAATGGTCAGAATCCACAAAGAATGTAACAGCAGGGATCAACTTTCTGCTGTGTCCCTCACCCCCTGCAACCACCTTACATGAAATGAGCAGGGGGTGCAACTGGCAAGAATTCTATTTGCCCCTTCTCTTTGGCAGGACAGAACTGTATTATCTATCATGCATAATAGGCATAGTGACTAGGGTCTATGAATGTCCCAAAGGGCCTGAAAATACTTTAGACCCCACCAAAATCTCAGATGACTGAAAAAAAGAAAAGAAATCAACACTGATTGATTTGATTTACTTAACAGCCTTGCTGTTACAATTTCTCTTTTTTTATGGTAGCCCCGTGCAGAGTGTGTTGCAATAGTAATCAAAGTACATAACCATTTTCAAATCTGAGTAGCTCAGGAAGAAATGCAATGACTGCATTACAGATACTACTTAGGAATCCCTAATAGTTGAAGATAAAAAAGCACTCCTAGTCTGTGAATTTCTCTGAAGATGGCATTGATTACTTCCCTTAATTGTAGGGCCAAAGTTGATAATCTTGCTAATTTAATTATCTGTAAAGGGTAATGGTAAAGAAGTGGTAGTTCTCATCCTGCCCACAACCTTGAGATCTACATGCTAAAAAGTATTCAAGATAACAGGGCAGGCAGCTCTTCAGATTACAATCCTATGACCAGCCCCAACTCCAGAGTCCAGGTTGAGATGGATCTGATCAATTTTGTCTGCAAAGAATGGTGCAAATTGTTCACAACATCCCATTAACTATTTTGGCTCCCTTCTTCCAATGTCTTGATGAGGTAGATGCCACACAGCATGGAAAAACAGCGCCAGCCTCTTCCATGCAAATGTAACAGAGGCAAAAATATAAGCACTTTTGGCTGCCTCCAGTTCTGCAGAGTGAGAGTTCAGATGAGCCTTCAACTGTGCTGGACTTCCCACCTTCAGTTTCATAGTAAACTGAGGAGCTGATGTGGCTCTGGAAGAAAGAATAAGGCAGTTAGAAGCACAGTGTCAACTGCCTGGGCTACCTCTGTATTACCCAGATCAACAGTACATTGACATTACCCAAGAACTTTCAGAACCCTGTCAGATCCCTCAGGTGCCTCGTTTGGACCATTTAAAATGGTTCTCCATTCCTGCAATGGTGTATACCAGCTTTTAGTCTAAACGGGCCAGGAAGAGGTCTGTCCATGACAAACAGATAAGTCATGGGGGTTCCTCCACCTTCAGAGCACCAACTTCACCTGAACCAATCCAATATCCACAGGGAGAGTGGGGGTCTGGAGCTACCTTCACATTGGTGCAGAACCCTCATGGGAAGGTGGATATTGAGGAATAGAGTTGGTTTCAAAATATGGAAAGCCCAATATATATTCAAGTGACACCGTTTGTGTGTATACACACACACACACACGCACACACACAGAGTTACTTGAATATATATTGGGCTTTCCATGTGAAAGTGTGGCCAAATAACAATTGAATGGGGAATTAATGCTTAATAGCCAAAGAACAGAAAAAGGAGGGAAAAGACTGAGGTGAGTTTGTAGTGCTGCTATGCATGTGGTGTTGTGTTTCAGTGGAAATGTCTTTTTTTTTTTTTAAGGGGGGGGAGTTTGTGGAAAAAGAGAAAAAGTGGAGGAAAAGAATAGAGCTAGGGAGGGCCATTTCTGCTCCTTGCTGCTGTTACCAGCTGGACTGGATTCTGCTCCTTCCTCAGGGAGGCCACTGAGAAAGCCTATCCTGAGAGAAGAGCAGCAGAACATTTGCTCTGGGGGTTTCTGGGGTGCCCCTTAGAGCTAGCCTTTTCTCTTTCAATTCCCCTCTTGCCTTCTGTGTCCTGTATCTCTAGACTGTAGACCTGAAGGCGGGTCTTGTTTGCATTATTCTATCAGTGTTTTGCCAAATTTCAGGCTGAAGAACATGGCATAAACGCTTGTAAATGAATGAGCAAATAAGTACAAAAGATTTCAGTAGCTTCCTTACATTATTCCTGCGTATAGGGAAAGATGATTCGGGGGTAAAAAATGGCCACCATAGTCATGGAAAATCACGAATACCTAGGAGAAGAAATGAACCAAGGAAATAGATTTCCATTCTGTTGTACCACTAGGTTTGGGTGACAAAAATTTTACCAAAAAAATGGGGGTGGGGGAGGAGTAATGCTGGGAAAAAAAAGAAGGTAACGAGAGAAATAAGTGTGTTGTTCTTCATTAAAAACAGAGGTATAAGCTTTAACCCTGATGTTGAACAGGGGGTTGCAGTAATTTTTCTGTTTAATTCACAGATGTCTCATAGGCAATCCTGTAGGTGGAGTAATTATCAGATTAATGCCAGAAAGTGGGGCATTTATTACCTCAGGAAGCCAACGGGGTGAGAAACCTGAGCCTCAATTGCCCTAGTCTGCTTGAGTGTTTATTTATTAGCAAGTCTTTTCCAGGAGGAAAAAATATCAGGTCTTTTCTAAGCCAAGATTTTAGGAAACACTCTCCAGAAAGACAGTAGTGCAGGTTAAGAGATCCATAAGTTTCATACAGCAAGAGGTATAATCAGAAAAGTATAGAAGCTCAAGCTAATCTCTGGCAAGGACTTTATCTCATCCCCACATCTCTCAAAGGGTATTATTCATGTATTACAACTGTTCTCAAATATACATATTCATGTTCTTGAGGGAAACAACTTTTAATAAAAAATAAGATTATTTGATTGATGAGAGACAATAAGAACAGAGACTCGTGAGATCATAGTACCTTCCTTCATAATTATTCATACTGAGGCATAACAACAACTTTCCCACAGTGGAACATCTCCACCTGCCTGGTTCTTGTTTAGCGTAGAACTTTGTGTGTGTGTGTGTGTGTTTAGGAGGCAGACAGAATGTATATACATCGGTTCTATTCATGGCAATTTATTCATAGAGCAGAAATTTCTCTTCTTCATCAGTAGCCATCTTCCCACCCTGCATTTTCATTTGAACAGCTGTGATATTATAGCAACTTGAGAAGTGGAGTGGAGTCCTTAGAAGCAAGATTTTCTTTGTGCATCAGCATAAAAGGAGAAGAAGAATCCATTTAAATTAACCACCAAGGGCAGACAAAATTAAAATTCATGTTTCAACACTGCTCAGTGAAAGAAAGGGGATCTGGCTTTATGTTTGCATGAGGGTTTGCTCTGAATAGAAAAAGGTTACAAGGGTGACATTGCATACATACATCACTTGCATACACTGCATACATCATTGCAGACATTGCATGCATCACTCTACATATAACTTATTCTTATGTATTCTGCATCCTTTTGCTGCCACTAATTGGATCTACTGAGAACACAAGTTTTATTTTTTATGACTTGGGAAACATGGATAGTTGTCTTCATGCTGTGTGGATTTAACCAATTAACTCTAGAGAGTAAGTTCATCCATTAGTGTTGGCTGCCAGACATATAAAACAGATCTGCTCCTTATGTGACTTTTATTCAAAAATTTGTCCCTGTGATGCAGCAAGTGGGTGCACACATGCAAATACAGCCTTCATCCATCCAGATGTGGATGATCCTGCTAAAGGAAAGAATGTCTTCATTGTGTGCTTTCAGCTCTTCTAATTATTGTCTTGGGAAAATATATTGAATCTGACCCATCAGCTTGTGTCATCTTAGGCAGCAGAGATGGGGGCCAGCACCAGAGGCCATTCCTATCTTCTTGCGTTGGTGTCCCCAAAGCAGAATCGCTTAGTAGTTGCTGATTTGGGCTAGGGGGTCTTATCTAGTTCAATTTTTCTAACTTGCCAAAGCATTTCCAAGCAAACAGAATGGCAGCCATCTCAGTATATGCATTTCAATAGATATTGTATATATCTTGATTATGAGTTATATCCTAAGAATGCTATTATACCTTTACAAGATTGATTGCAGTGTGTAGAGAGTTATCATCAGGCACATTAATGAATGAGCAGCAGGCTACTTACTTTTTTTTCAGCAGCCCAAAGTACTATACAGAGAGCTCTCTTTTCCACTTTTCCCTCATAGCAACAATGCTGTGAGGTACGTACATTGGGTTGAAAAACAGCATCTGGCTCAAATTCACCCAGTGAGCTTCTGTGGCTGAGGGTGAACTTGAATTTTGGTGTTCCTGGTCCTAGTCCAGAACTTTACTACCACAGAAGCTCTCTTAGCAACCAGTTATTAGAGGACAGAACTATATGTATTACAGAGCTTGGCCTGGGCCTTTAAGCTTGCCCACATGTGATGTAGCATGTTGGCCGTAGGATCTATGCCAATGTAGAGATTCTATAGGGAGCAATGCATCTTAGTTTGGGGAGGTGGAGAGTGCCATTTCCTGTGACACATCTTTCACTCACACTGACACCTCCGTGATTGGCTACATTTCCCAACCTAAAGAATAAATCCATGGGAGGTGCTTCCTTACCACATCCTTCTTAGAGATTTAATCAAAGCTTGGGAAGCCAAGAAATCTGGGGACCATTGTATGGATTATTGGACAGTGAAGGAAAAGACATTCATAGACACTGGCTGCCTCATACCTCAACAGGTGTAAAACCACTAATTTCTAAAATATATTTGCTTTCATCAAACTGAACCACTGCCAGTAAGGAAAAAGTGCAAAATCAATCAATCAATCCTTCCTTCCCTCCCTCCCTCCCTCAAGGGAAGAAACTTAGCCAAAGCTTCTTTTGCTATTTGTGCTGGAGAAAGATGATTAACGAGCCATTTCTTCACCTGGGAAAGAGTAATTGAGGTGTGTGTATGTGTGTGTGAGTATCTGCTTGTCGAACCTCTAGCCTCCAGTTACGTTTTTATCTTTGTTATCAGTAGTTCTTTTTTATAAAATTAGCAATGAAAGGGAAACCCAGAAACCCAGTCTTCTGTTGCATTCCATCATGTCTGCGTGTTTTTGTGTGTGTGCAACATATGCCATTTATTTGAGGGTTTCAGAAGAATTGTGTATCAGCACTTCAGAAGCAGATGGTACCCTTTAATGCATACACTGATGAGGGCAGTTATCATGGTGTGTAGCAGCGTGAATGACAGTTGAATTTGGGAGAGATTGGCAAATTATGCTTTGAATTCTTTTTCAGAACTGACAAGTTCATTTGGCGGAGGCTGAGTTTAACAAATCAAACAAAGAAACAAAAACAACCTTTGCAATATGCTGAGGAATCGTCTCCTTGCTTATTTCATTCTCAGGCCTCCTCAGTATGGTTAATCCTAGCATTTTGGAATCTATGCTATAGCACTTACCACTGAGAACATAGTAATCAGAGCAGAAAATATCTCAGCGTGAGAAACTACTGAGAAATTCTAACTGCTGCTATTCCCTGCATTGCTTCTGATGTTTTAATTGACATACTCTTATTTGCAGTAAGGTTTTTGGTATTGATTGAAACCTATTTCTATTACAGTATTAAGTCATTGCCACATGAGGTGATGAGGGCCTTTACTCTGCAAAGAACTTGATTTTGTTGTAAATGCATTGGGTTTTAAAAACTTAAATAAACACAGACTCCTTGGAAATTTGGTAAATTTTAATAAGTTAACATAAATGCAAATTACTCTCTGTGTCCAGTGCAGATTTATTTTCTAGGAAAGAATAAAGTTACCTAGACTTCATTTCTACAAGTAGGCACGCATGCATGCACATATGTATTACAAATTACTGCAAAAACAATTATTGTATTTTAATGATAAAAGCAACGCATTAGTGGTTGAGATTGCAATATGACGTTTTATAACACTATGAACTATATTCAGTGAAACCAGTCACTTTAATATTTGAGTAATACTTCATATGGGTTGCATTCAAACGTGTGATTCCTGCAAATTCTTATCCTACTATGGATCTGCTGTATGCAAAGCAGCTAAATTCATTCTCAGCAAGATGAATGAATCTGCAATTTTGAAACTTTTTTTAAAGAAGAAACTTAGACTAGAAATGTCATAAATAAAAATCAAAATATATATTGAATATCACATGCCTGGTGAAGAGAATATGATGTATCTTGTGCATGATTCAATATGAGTGAAGTCACACAGTAATGAAGAGACAAGAAAACTGTTGTGGAGGAGAGGGAGAGGAACACAGAAATTATCTCACCAACATTGGTTGTCTTCTGTTTCTAGACACTTACGAGAAATAAACCTTAGTAAACCAGATGTCACCTATTACCATAGAACTGCACAGAACTATCCACTTAGTTTTTCAGTTATTTCAATATTGTTATTTTAAAGTCACTCAGGAAACCAATTGGCTGAAAATAGTCTATAAATGTTAGTAGTAATGCATCTAATTTTCTCTTATATGTCCTTTACAAACTCAGTTTTATCTGAAGAGGGTCTACAGGGAATGTGGTGGGATGTTGTTTATCTCAAAGTTTAAGCATGTAAGGTAAGATATTGCGAAAGTTGGTTGAACAAAGTTTCCCTTAATTCTGACTTTGTCTTTCAGATACATTTGTTTGGTTTAAGCATTTAAGAAAATTGACTTATTTTCATTTCTTGTTTGTCTTGAAATTCTGCACTTCTCTAAAAATTACATTGTGGCTCTCTAGTTTAAAAATGCTTACAAAAATGCTTATAATAAGAGAAGATGCATCCAAATAACAGCCTAAACAAGTTGTGACTAAAAATTCATGCACATTTATGTATGTGTCTTTGTATATTTTCAAAATCACAGGAAGTTGTGGACATGTGATAGACCTTACTTAGTGTCACACACATCTGAAATGGATTGGATACATTGAAGAAATGAATGAATGAATGAAGACATAAATAAATTCAAGTAGCCTGGTCTGGCAAATAAAAGGGAAAGCAGGTGGGTCTGTAATCAATTTCATCCCTGCTCTCATGGGAACTGCAAAGCCAACAAGACCTTTCCTCTTTAAAGACCTGCTAGCGAGTGAGTGAATGAGTGTTTATTATGGCCAGGAAAAGTGAAGAAAGTTGCTGCCAGTGTAGGGTTACCAGTTCTGGGTTGCAAAAATCTGAAAGGCCAGAAAGTGGTAACAAATTGATATAAGTACAATAAATACTATATACAGTCTGGAAAATTCTGCACTGTTGCTGCCGCCCTAGTGATTTTCCATGATAGTACAGTAAATGGAGTTGGGGCGCTATACCAAGGAAGTTAAAAGGTTATCCTCCACTACTAATATTTCTCTATGTGGTGGCCTTCTGTAATCATATGCAGGAGGAAAGAAGGGATTTATGCGTATTCCATATAATTCAGGCTTTGTGTTAATGTATAAAAATATTCCCAAAGAGGAAGTAGAGTTTCATCTGTCCCCAGGAGAAGAGAACACTTCCACAAGAGGATTATTAGCCTATGGCTAATATTTCCATGCCTTCCTGCGTGATTGGATGCAGCTGCTTTTGAAGTGGCCCCTGTTTACTTTCAAATGCCAGAATTCATCAAGGAGCTTTCTTAGATGCAAAACAGTATATAATCATTATTTGTGTGAAATCCCAAGACTACTGGAGAAGTTCTAACAACCTGAAAAGAAAATTCCATCCTATTAAAAGTGGGCCCTGTGAGTTTGGGAACTGGGCTCTCCAGTGCTGAACTCTTCTCAGCTCCTATATATGTATGAGGTTTAACAAAATTGGTGCCAAAACATTGCGCTTACCCAGATTGGACCTCTAAGGAAATCAGTTTCCAACCCCTCTGCTGGCTTTGTATCTTGGCCTTCATTTCTGCTACCACTGACCATGGGCTTTGCAGCCAACAGGCCTCTCTGTGACGTGAACCCTGCTCTTCCTCCCACCATGCCTGCTGCTTGTTTTGCCTTCTCTGACCATGATCCCAGTCACTCAGCCAGGTGCTACCCTGCCAGTTGCCCAGTCTTCCCTCCACTGGACACTCTGCCAACCAGACACTTGCTTCCGTATGTTCCTCCTGCAAACCTATATACTTGGCTCTTCACTGCTGTAAAGAGAACAACCCTCCCTGCTTCCTTATGGCCAGCCTTCTTTTGTATAAACATTTATGTTGCTCCACTACAGCTCCCAGAATCCCTAGGTTTCCTAGGAGATGTTAAGCCACTTTTGACATGGCACAGGTTATCTAGCCCAACACCAACTCACCCTTATTTGTCAGCATTTAATACCATTTGTCTTGGAGAAGAGATTATCACTACCCCTGGCACTCAGTGATGTAACAGACTGCACCATGTAACAAAGTCTAGCTGAGCAGATCAGAAGTGACTAATAGCATGGGTGCACTTATTCTTCTCCCTTGAACAAAATATTCTTCGTTTATAACTCCTTTCGCAGAGGCACAATATTTAACATTTGTAACCCAGCCTGTTGATTGAGCATATAACCCAGCCTGATGTTTCTGCATGTCAACAGAGAGCTGAATACACTAATCTCAGATGGCAGGGTGTTGAAATGGCCTGAGTGATGCTTGGAAATGAACTGTTACAAAACAGAGTGAAAGTGCCTGCAATGATGTAAATCAAATCCAGATTCAGCAATCAAAGATGATAGAATGAAAGTGTTGGCTGTCGTTTTGCTGTAACTTGAGTGACAGGATGGCATTTAAGGTGTGTCCCTCTCTCTGCTTTTGGCAGCCTTATGGCACTCATAATGCCCTGATGAAATTACAGATGTACATAATGTGATAAATACCATGAAGCAGCTATGAATAGTGATTCATGGTTGTCTCCTGTGGAGAAGCATAAAGAGTGATTTCAGAAGCAGTCCTGGGGAAACAGGGCAGGAGGCCTGCCAGAATTTCAAAGTCAGGGAACAAATGTTTCAGATAGCTCTGGTTTCTTGCCAAGCAGTTCCTTCCAACTGAAGCAGGGAGGGGGTTATTTAATGCTTTAATATCTCCGAATTGTACTCTGCCAATTAGGTGCCCCAGATTATTTATACTATTTCTCACCCAACACCTCCAATACAATTAACTATTTAAAAATCTCCATAGAGATTTTAAAAATAAAGAAACATGGCTTTAATTCTTGCTGAGCATAATAAATCATTCAATGGAAGCAACTGAAGTTATGAAGGAAATGGGTGGAGCCATTTATAAAGCTCACACTCTTTTTTTGCATTGTTTTCTGATGGCCAGCAACAATTATAACAGGAAAAAAAGAGGAAAAAGCCTTTTTTGACTTCTAACCAAGGCTTTGCTGCAGGACTTTTCAAAAGCTTTGCACACATAAGCAATTACCTTGTCCCTTGGCCCATAGACAAATGGTTCAATTTGTTCTTTTCCTTAGGAAAATTTTGGGTGTTGACTATCAAACCCTAACCATTAAATACAATTGTTTACTACAGTTCACCTACTAATAGTAATCTCCTATTAGCTAAAACCAATTTCCTACACTCTGAGGACCTACCAGCTAGCCTTTCTTGTCTCCCAAAGGATCAATTTTTATATCTTGGGTGTTCCTTCAGATAAATCCTAATTGGCAAACATATACAGGGCTTTTCTGTTTTGCACATAACTGTGGCCCAAACCTACCCTGGTAATATTTTTTGCCTTGGTCCCATGACAGTGCTTTCATCTCATCCCCAACCCATAGATGAGTCAACTAAATCATCCTTAGTTGTATCAGTGTTATAGTAGTAGTAGTATTTTCCTTCGCAGCCCAACACAATGCAAGCAAATGTAAGCTCCCTAGTGCTTTCTCACCCCTTAGTTTGGAGAGAAGTCAAGTGACTGGCAGCATTTGGGAACATAGGCAATGAGAATTCACCCACCTGATGTCAAACTCCATGCTGCCAGGCCAGATCAAGGAAGCAAGACACAGATTTCAGTAAAGTATCTTCCATGCTAGTCTGGGATTAATGGAGAATCTTGGAAACCATCAGAGGAATTTCTTGCCCTTGTTTATAATGAGTTCATTAAAGCAGCATCTCATTAAATGATTTCCAAGGTTTTTCCCCAGGTTTCTTGCCACCTGAGCTGCGTTGCTATTTATGAGATAAGCTGCCAGATGACTCATCTTGTCTCTTTATTGTTTATATCTTCTTTTCTTCTCTTTCCATTTCTTTCCCAGCCTCTGCACAAACTCTCCTCTCCGAATCAGCCCTTTCTGGGTTAAACAACGGGTTCTACTTTTACAAGGCAAGAGAAATGGATGCCAGGAAGCGCTGTTTTTCAGTTGCTGCTCTAGAAAGTCCATTGGAGTTGGGTGGCCAATAAATTTAAATAAATTAATTTAAAATATAGCCTCCCCTTGGACTTAAGATTCACACCATCCAATGTTCCAGCAGCTACTTAAGATGGACTTGTTCTGCAGACAATTGGGTGACCAGTGAATTGCTGCCATTTTTAAATTTCCTTTTAATTACAGTTTCATTTGGGTCTTGTAATTCAATTGTGTTATGTTGTTATCATTTTATACTGGTTACAATTTTGATTTTTATGATGCTTACTGTAGACATATTAACTGGTTGCACATTTTTACTGGATTGCTGTAAACTGTCATGATTCTTTATTGATTTGACTGTACACAAATAGAATAAATAAATAAAGCTCATGCTGGTACTCTTTTCTGCCAACTGGCTAGCACTTGAACTCAGCAGTGGGAAGAAAGATTGCTGGGTATCTGGGTAGCAGACTGTTCACTTTAGGCTGCATTGAGCCCTTATTTCTAGTTCTCCCCAAATATGAAACATTTTCAGAGATTCTAGTTATAAAAATCTATCCAGCACCCTGTAAAAAATCCAAATATTTTCCAATGACTAGCTACTTGCATAGTAGTCAATTATAGTCATTGGTTATATGGAAGGAAATATATTTATCAAGGGGATTTAAAAGAACTTTAGAAAGAGTTACTATTTACTTTAAAGTCTTTGTTTTCTCTCTGTCCTTTGAAGTAAAAAAATATTTTTTAACAAAAAGCCAAGGTGGGAAAATGTCAGTCTTCTTTCCTCAGAAATTGCAGCGTTTTACCCTGAGTGACCAGGATCACAAGATGACAAGATAGGTGAGAAACTTCATCCTGTAGGTGGTGAATACCATGTTTAAATATTTTCCTTATTCAAATAATTCCCTGCAAGTAAAAAAGTGAGTACATCAGAATAACAGCCCCGTCTCCCCCCTTTGTATTTATTTTCTGTTTGCAGGAATTGCTGGTTTAGAGAAATGCACATGAATTTGGTCATAGCCTGCAATTCACAATAGTAGCTTCTATTTTACCATCCCTAATTGTACCACCTCATTCTGTAGAGCAAACTTCAGTTCCACAGCCTGTACAGGTTTCTTTGGATTAAAACAAAGCAACATAAAAGAATCATAGGAAATAATCACAGACCACTATGCCTCAGTTAACAATATTCTCTGGATTTCTGATTATCTGGATATCTAAAAATGGCCATATTGAAACAAAAACCCAAAATGACTAATTTGTTTTCCGAAATTCATTTTCACTGCACTAGGAATTTAAGCCTCTGATATCAGTTTTTTTTTTTAGTTCACTGAAAGTGAACGTTAGGAAAACAATTCATTTCAACAAAAATCCAGCCAGATTGCTTTCTGTATACACATTAGTCCTAAACTATTACCTAAATATTCAACTATAATATTCCCTCAGGTTGGAAACATCTGGATTAGATATGCCCTTGGCATTGGGTTGCATATCTTCCTCCTTCATAGAGCAGCTGCAGAAGAATGGAAGAGCTTAACCACCAGAGGACTTCTTATCTTCTTAAAAACCAATTAGGTATCTTCTGTTGAGGCACGCAACCCTCAAACATGCCAGTTCACTATGATGGGAGGAGGAAATGAAGATAAACTGAAGTTCAGAAATATATGACCCACATGGCTCAAATGACTTCAAGCCAAGGATTCACTGTAGAGCTCAACCCAATCATATTTCAAATGACATTTTTTTAACCAAGCAGGGCATGAGTTCTGTAAAGATAAATAAATCCCTTGGCTTCCAGATGGAACCAGATTAATGGATAGGGAAACTACGATTGACCTGTTTTAGACTGGCCACGTCTCTTGCTTTATAGAAGATATTTGAAGGACTGACAAGGACAGCCAATATCAAACAGCCCTCTGACTGAAGGCTGTCCAGTCCTGGTCCACTTTAAAGGTAAAGAATTGTCCTTCAACACCTTCCAGACTGAGCCGGCATGCAGGCCACTCCATTACCTTCTTATTTGGGAATGGGACTTCATGCCCACTTGACACTCTCCCCAGTTCATTCTCCTGGCACCACTGCACTCCCTATATTCCATCTTCTCCAACTACTTATACTATGCTTTTTCAGATTTTGCAACTGCCCTGTAGTGAAGAGCTACAGTTTTCCTACTCTAATGGTAAAAGTGGTTTTAAAACTGGATCATGTGTTTTACATGATTTTTTCCTACCATTTCTTTGGGCCTCAGCTTGTGGGAAGAGATTTATAAAAAGGAACTCAAATCTTGAGATTAAAAAAAACCTCAAAATGTTTTTCTTAAGGCATTTTTTCCAGTGTGCATTTATGCTAAGTATACAGCTGTGAATCATTGTAAGATTGATATTTTTATTTTTTTAATTTCATTTCTGCATACGTGCACTTGAAGTTAAGCAATCTGAAGTGGCAATATTACCACCTGCTTTTTCTGCAATCACAACGGTATAGGTGGCTTGTGGCATGTGTTTGCACTATTCCCACAATTAAAATGTATGGATATGTCACAGAATCAGAGTGGTAAGTGGCTGTTTTGTAGGAAAGTTGAGATAGTGTTGGCAAATCAACTACACAGCACCTTAGATTAAGTTGTCTTGGCTTTTTTCAGGCAGGGTTCAAGTGTGGGTATGGGACTGAGATGGCACCTTTATCAGGACCTAGATAGGGGTAGTGTGTCTCTCCTGGTCTTTTCAGTAGCATTCAATACCATTGACTATGGTATCTTCCTGGATTGCCTACGGGGATGGAGACTAGAGGCACTGTTTTATCCCTTCCTCAGCAGACAGTTTCAATTCGTGGGGGGAGGAAAAGAAGCTATCTTGGTGGCATCTGTCTTGTGGAGTGCTGCAGGGGTCAGCCCTTTGTCCTCTACTCCTCAAAATAACAACAACTTGGAACAGCTTATATCCTGCGATGATACCTTTAACACCATCAAAAAACATCTGCCTATCCCAGGTCCTTGGGAAGGACTCAGTCGGTGAATAAAAATGCCAAATCCAATTTAAACATCTGGCTAACCGTGTGACCAATAATAATGATGATGCATATGCTGCCCAACTCCCAGCAACTCTACACAAAGCTGCTGGGAGGGGTCATCCAACAGTTTGAAATGTGGTATCATACTGATGTTACTGAGCCTGACAACGCCACTGCTGGCTGTATGAGAGATTCTTGAATATCCTATCCAGGAGCCTGGAAAGAATTTGGATGGAACCAGAAAACTGAAGTTGAACCAAAGCAAGACAGAGGTCCTGTTTGCACTTTGGAACTCTTTGTTGTAACCAGTGTTACTTCTGGATGGGTAGGCACTAGTTTTGAAACAGGCTCACAGTTTGAGGGTCCTTCTGGACTTATAGCTCCTGTTTGAGTAGTACATGGAAGCCATTGCTAGAGAGACATTTGTGACTTTATCTGGTACAAAAAGACCTGGTTATAGTAACCCACACCCTTATTACCATCCTGCTGGACTACTACAAGGGGTTGCCTTTAAAGACTATTTCAGAATGGAGTGCCTTGTGTGCTACAGCATTTGATGCTAAAAGTATGTTACACTTATGCTATAGGCCCTACAAGTGCTTTCAAATGGTTTGCAAGTACATTTAAAGTATGATTTTGACCTATAAAACCCTTTATGACTTGGTACGTGGATACCTGCAGGATCCAACCAGAATTGGATCAACCTATCAGGTCATCTAGGAAAAAACTGCTCTTAGCTCCTTGCCCCCAGAAATTGAAGGGAATGAACTAAAGCCAGGAGATGCTGCTTTTCAGCAGCAATGATGGTTCTTTGGATTAGGCTCCCGGTAGAGATCAGACTGGCTCCCTCCCTGATGTCGTTTAGGATGATGCTTAAAACAGTGGATGTTCCAAAGAGCATTCTAGTTCTATTAGTTATATGGGCCCTCTTTAACTTTTTTTTATTCAATTATTTGGTTTTTTAAATTCTTCTTGTTTTTAAATTGTGTTATTTCAAGATTTATCATGGATCTTTTAAAGATTTCTATACTGCATCATGTAAGCCACTGACAACCACTGGATTGTGGCAGGATACAAATTGAATAAATAAAAATGAGATCAAATGAAATCAAATAATTATACATGTAGTGAATATTATAGTACCTAAAATTAACATAGACCTACTAATTGCATTTGAAAAAAACATCTGCACTGCAGTGCTTCAGAAATAAAAAAGATTCCTGTATAGATTCAACATCTTCCCCATTATAGTAAGATGTACTGTATTTCTATTTAAATTATCTGTACATAAAAAAATACAGAATGTATTTCTTTTCCCCAACAATGTCAAAGCTATATGTCAATGCTATATTGTATATATGTAAACTTCTATAGATTTTCTGAGAATGAGTCCGTGTTTGCTGGAAGTGCATAACTCAGTGTTGTCCAAACTTGGCCACTTTAAGATGAGTGGACTCCACTCATCTTACAGTGGCCAAGTCTGGACAACACTGGCATAACTAAAAAAGTCCTCTCCATGGAAGGATTATAAAAATATATATGTGGTGAAGAAGGCAATGTGCCCTTTGGCCAATTCACACCCTAACTTCAATAACTTAGGATGGTCTGGAAGATCTACCACGTAGGTATAACCATGTTTAGCTAAAGCCATTACAACTCTGCAGGACTGGGAACTTGGTGCAAGTGGAGTTCTTGAACAAACTGCATGGAGGGTTTTAACCATGTTCCATCAAAGGCTGAAAAAGAGAAAAAGATATTCCTGTGATTGTTTTGCTGGCTAATGAGTAAGTGTAATTATATATGAATCATTCATTTCACGTGTTTTGATGTTTCTTGTCTGTTTATTTAATAACTCCATGGAGGTTAATCTTTTGTGGTACAGTCCTGAAAACAAAGTGAGAAAGATTCCTCTTCTAAGCTACTGTTCACCATGAATGGAAACAGCCACTGGCACCAAAAATATTTCTGAAAGAAACCAATGGAAATTAAAATTTTTATTTATATCTTAATATCCCAACATGAGAGAGAGAAGAGAGAGAAGACATTTGAGCTTTTCCTTTGGTTAAGGCAGAGGTAGGCTACCTAAGGCACTTTTTGGCAGACCTGGAATTCCTTGAACTGCCCTATTATAATTTGGTGGCACAATTGCCTAAAATCAGCAACATAGCTTCCCACTATATTAAGGCAGAAAAAACAATAAAAGCATTGTATAAGCTCTAAAATAAGCTTAATATTTCTTTAAGAATAGCGGCTAAGAAAAACAAATTAAAAAAAAAAAGTCGGGGGAAACTGAAACAATAAATCTGGAAAATGACATCTTCCCCAAGTGAATGACATATTTTCACCTACTTTCCATCCCTGCTTATCCACTGTGGCACTCACTCACTCCCCCCCACTCCCAGAATTAAGTAGGATTCCAGTCGCCAAAAGGATGCAGACCCTGGGTTACAGAGTTGTCAACGAAACAGAAAAACAAGCAACATGTTATAAATGATGAGGCTGTGATTAAAAAAATAATATATATATATATATATAGGACAATGAGAAATTACACGCATTCAGAAATTGATTTTCCCATTGTATGTATGAGCCTAGAAAGAAGATGGGAGATCATCATGAAATCCCAACATGGGATTAGATCAGGAAGATGAGAACATACCTCAGAAGAAGCAAGGCTAGTGTTGTTACCAAAAAAGTTACATGGCTATGCCATGACATTACCAGGAGTTGAACTTGTTGGATGGTTTTGTCTCTATAGCCAAAGCAACACTGTAGCTCACAATGGTTCCATATGTATACCTAAACTCAATCCACACTTCAGTGGTATCCCAAATCTGCTACTACCTGACTCACTGAATTCAAATGAATCTGGAGTGAAGCATCTAATGTGGTTGCCAGATAGAATTTCCTAGCAACATCACATATTTGTGTACCTGCAACAAGCATTCCTGAAGATAGTCATTTCATACGGCCACAGGATTTTTTTAGGATATTAGGAAGGTCCATGCTGTAAACCACATTAGACTTTTTTGTCAGAGGTAGGCTGGATTGGCCTGCCAAAGTAATTTCTACAGCAACCACAGTCTGGGCTGTACCGTACTTGGAGGGTGAACAGAGGCAGAATATAGGCAGAAATTTAATGAAATGCACAACTGCCCAACTCGCGTTCTCTTATTTTCTGCTAAATCATGATTCTCTTGTACTCTTCAAAAACAATAGAAAGGAGGCCACCACAAAATGCAAGGAGGGTATAAGCTCCCAGGCTTTCGTATAATTTGAGCAGTGAAGTAAAATACTGTACTAATATTACTGCTACTATTATTCCTACTAAAACTACATTACTAATCACTGCTAGTATTATAACCACAGCTTCAGCCAAAATGTAACCATGGGGAAATTATTAAACAGCTAACATGACTAGTAAGTTATACTAGTCACAGAAGTGGGGCATAATTTAAAGCCAGTGGGCTAGAGCAGGGGGGGGGGAGGGAAAGGGAGAGATCTTTTGGCTTCACTGGCTCTAAGATTAACTAAGCACTTTTTCTGCATCTCACTCCTTTTTCAGCTGTAGAAGGAAAGGCTCCCTTACGTGAACCTGAATGATTGTTTTTGCCTCTGCTTGTACAATTCTCTTTTCCACAGGTCATCCTCAGCTGAGGTAGAACTGCCTCAATAACTTTAAACTGCCACTGTGGATCTGAGATCACTCTACAAATTAAGCAGTATGCCCAGGAGGGGTAGGGAGCTCTACTACGTGAAAAAAAGTACAAGTTCAAGGATAATTCATACGGTATTAAAGATCAAGAAGTCAGCACAGAATCTCCATAAACCCATCCACTGTAAGAAATATCCAGAAATGACATTCTTCATTTTTAAAACTTTCCTCAGTCTTTTCCTGCAGTCTTTTCCTGTGAGAATCAGGTTGCTAGTCCATCCTTTTAAAAAACAAAACAAAGCAAAAACAACTTCAGGACGTTTTTATAAAAAAAGAAGGACCAAGAAAACATGCATATTCACATTGATAAACTTATGCATGTTTTTAAAAAAAAAAAAAGGCACATGAATGGTGGCCAACATTCTTGGGCCAGGTGCCTTTGTTTTATTCTTGTTTTTTTGCTGCTGTAAATTCACTTCTAGGCATTGTATCAATGGAGATGAATCAATGTATCTATGAAGAAGCTTTCCATCAACACAGATATTTTTGCCAAATGTCAGGATTTGACATTTGATGCTTTTATCTGCTATCAGCTAAATCACTCATCCTAAGACTTTTCTTTCTGCTCATCTGATACTGAACTAAGCTGTGTGGCTAATCAAATAAACAGCTATAGATCTGGCATCCAGTCCTTCTTGTTGTTAAACAGCAATATTTCAATTAGTCCCCTTGTTCTCTTTTGTGTAATCTCCATATCCTAGTGCTTTTTTTTCTTTTATGTAGTGCCCCTTGTGAAGGAGAGAAAAACAAAGGGTGTCTCAAGGGTGCTGTCTTTGCTTTCAGATGAAATATTCTTTTCGGTTCTCATCCATGGCATCTTGAAGGGTAGGGTCATTTTTCAGAGCAGCATCTGCGCTTTCGGCAAATTCAGTTCCCTTGGCTTCATTGGTATGGTAGGTGCCCTTGTGTCGGTACATGTATCTCAGCATCACCACCAAGAGGCAAATCAAGACTAAAACCACAGCTGCTATGACACCTACAGGGAGGAAGAAACATTTGCATTTTCTTTTCCATTTCAATTAGCCTAAATCCACCCCACCCCCCGTTTTGATTTATTTTACATGGATGCCTTCTGTTAGGTCTTTCAAGGAAAAAGCATGCATAGATAACAACACCATATCAACAAAGGGCCCTGACATTGTAATGATAAAGCTTCTTTGAGAGAAAGAGCACTTGCAAAAGAAAAAAACAAGGAAATTTCAAGGGAATGGAGATGCCCTAGTTCTCATTCTGGTTAACTTACAGTTATATCAGTTGATCGTTATTTGGGCAAATATGCTGAGATTTTCTGACTGTCTTATCCAACACTTCAAGAGGGGACCAGCTTCAAGAAGGCTGCAGTATGAAACAGAGCTCTAAAAAAAGTCTATATGAGAACTGGCTATAGATTTGTGTGAGGATTATATATTTATTTATTTATTTATCTATCATATTTATATAGCCGCCCATCTCACACAAAGTGACTCTAATCCAATGCAACTTCCAACTACTTTGTTGCATGAACAAATCCAAGCATTGCCTAACCAGAATTTACACTCATTTGAACAAATAAACAAGTAAATTGTTAACGCTTATCAATCTAAGTTTTAACTGAGAGTAAACTCAATTCAACTTGTAGAAGATGAGCAGAAGGTCCTAGTAATTTTTTGCACTTTATGGAGTGGGCATTCTATACAATTTTATTTCTTCACCATCCCTGCCAATGGCTCATTTCATAGCTCTGACTAAACACATGGCAGCTTATGGAGTGAATCAGAAGATAGTAAAAGATTCTGATGGGAAATCAGAAACTAGCTGGAGATTTCAAGAAACACTTGGTTTAGTAAGGCATGTTACTAAGGGCAAAGATGCTCTTCCGCCTCAGATGTTGCTCAGCAACAAACTTCTTTTACCTCTGCCTACCCAACTAGCCTGCATACAAACTGATCCAGCACTTTTTATTTGACTCACTAGTTGTGATGTGGTCCCAGATGCGGGCAGTTCAATTTTTGAGGCTAGCATAGTATCAGGCTAGAAATAATAGGCCTGTGCAAGGTGGCCATGTTTCTTCTTGACAAGGTGCAGCAATTATGCAATGTGCCTTGATGCTTAACACTGTGTTGTTTTGAAACCTCTTCTGGCACATTCAACCCACAGAAGCAGTGTGAATCTAAGCACCATGGCAGTTTCACTTCACTTTTTAGAAGCGGGGGACACATTGCTTTGCAGTGTGCTTTGCTCAAAGCATCATTGGAGCGAAGCACACCTTCAAAGGGTTGGACAGCTCAAATGTTGGGTCTAAATAAATCTCTTTTTCCTCAGAGCTAGTTCACAATAATTAACATTAGAACCTCGGTTAAGATGTTGAATGTACTAAAATAATGTTATTCAATTCACAGAGAATTCATCATTTTTTAAAGGATTACAGTGGACTCCCCAAACACAATAGGCTGTAATGCTCTTTAGATACTGCACAGTATTAATAAGCCTCAGGAAAGTAGAACAATTCAGTATTTCTCCTAGTGATATGTAGGATGTTGAAATTAATATTCCGGAGGATGTAACCAAAGGGAAATACACAGAACTTCACTAATTTGCACTAACAGTACAGGTAGTTAATTGCTGAAAACAACAAGCACAAATGCATTTGAAAAAAAAAAAGGATTAAATCATTCACGTTAACACATAAAATACTCCTTTTGGGAGTCATCTGAGCAATCAACTTCAGTTATCATGACAAGGTGCTAATACTATCTCTTGCTAACGGGATTAGAGCTCAACATATTTTTGCCTTTGCAGTTTTCACCAGGGAATAATTCTTTTACAGACAGTTGATAATCCCTGTCTCCTGTGGTTTGTGGGGAGAAGGAAGTAGCTGGAGGGAGAAGAAGAGACTTAACATTGCAAAGCTTGGGGATAATAACATCTGGGGTCCTGTAAAACCAGAAACAAAATAGATCAGAAACTGAGTGAGGCATCTCATTTTAGCAACTAGCACCAGCAGTAGCAGAAGGAGAGATTGTCAACGAATTGGTAGGAAGTTTTAAGGACTGGGAAGACTGGAAGGAAAGATGGCATGCGACTTTTCTGATCATCAGATGGGCTCAAGCAATCTACTGAATTATTTCCAGTTCTCTTAGAAATAATCTAGTGCATGTCTGCACCAAAGTAACCTGCATAGGACCATTCGCTACTGCAGTGTTTCTCAACCTTGGCAGCTTGAAGATGTGTGGACTTCAACTCCCAGAATTCCCCAGCCAGCCATGCTGGCTGGGAAATTCTGGGAGTTGAAGTCCACACATCTTCAAGCTGCCAAAGTTGAGAAACATTGCTGTACTGTACAGCAGCGGAAGTGAGACACAATCATTCATTGCAGGTTTGATTTGGAGAGAAACTTTGTTCCAAGTTTATTTGGGGTATAGATAAATATCCTTTAAGATTCTGCTGCTAGTGCCTCAACATGAACAAGGTTGGAGTTCATATATTAAGGTTTGATCTTACAACGACCCTGTTGCCTCTCTCTTCTCTTCCCTGGCAGCATAGTTATCTGAGATGTGGTGGTGTCTGTTGTTGTTGAGAGGAAAAGTTGTTGAGAGGAAAAGTTGATTGTGACAGAAACATTTTTAACCAATTCACTGTTACTGTTAAAGAGGCACATCGGAAAAATTCCTTCTCCTGCCCAATAACAGAACGAATATTTGCTTGCTGGAAGGGGTTACCAGAGATGCATTTTTCTTTTGTTTTACATATACTGTAATTTCCTTTTCTTCTTCCTCTTTTTTTCCTGTATTCAAGTTTTATTTGCTTCTCCTCTTAACTCCTCCCTTAGTTTCCTTAGTTTTACTGCTGCTGCCCTAACAGGGAAGTGGCTAATCAACTCTTTAGTCACATTCTGCTGAACAACATAATACTCTTCTATTAACAGTTCTCTCTCTCCTTCAAGATTAGTATACAAGATACAAGTATAAACAGGTTTCTTCTACTTTTTTTAAAAAATGCTTATTGCATTTCCCCTATTTTAGGATTAAAGCAATAGCAACCACACTTTTCGGTCCTCTGTTTCTTTTGCTTTTTCTTAATTCCTTTAGTTTCTCTGAAGCTTCATTTCCACTGAGGAGATTTTCAGAATAGGCCTATCTGAGAGCCAGGAGGCAACCAGAACAAGGCAAATCACTTCTTTTTCTCAAAGAACCACTTCCAGAAAACAATTAACCAACTCTGGAGTGGCTGGATTGGTATATTTCAGGGGAAAAAAAAGGAAAATACTAGAGGATATTGGCATGTTCTCTTCCTGAACCACTGAAGTTTGCATATAACTAGTCTGAATGCTTTTCGGCAAAATGATTGGCTTTTCTGTTGCCACCTCCATCTTCTCCAGACCTGCCTTGCCTCTTCTTACTTCTTCTCCAGCCAATTGTTTTTCTACATTGTCTTGCCCTTCTGCTATTAGCTTTGCTTTTTCAGCAGCCCCATCTACAAGCATTGCTTTTTTATCAGCAGTCTTCTTTAGTTTATGCTGCAACTGCTGGCTGGTTTTCTCCAGCTGCCTCCTTTTGAGTAAATGCCTTTTTCACATAACTTGTGTTTTTTAGTGAGCATCAGGGATACAATTATCAAAATCTGATTTTCCAAATCACTTTGTTGCTGTTTTAGTCTCCTGGTAAGGGCAAAAGCATATACATTAGGACCCATAATATTCCTTTCTATAATAAATGGTATGAATTGATGATCTATCGTATCTACCTTCACGCAACCTTTTGGTTACATTGACCACCAGGAGACTGGTTTCATCCTTATTGGGATCTTCAGACACTGGTAGCAAGATGTTCTTCTACAGGGTGCCTCCTGGTGGTGAATGTAACTGCAAATAGCACACAGGATATACACTGTGCAAAAACAGAGATATCCTGTGGAAGTCATATAAAACACCATACATGGAAGCATGACATAATGTAACACCTGTATCTGACAGCTTAAGGGAAGATGGACTGGATATACCATTTTGACAGCACTTCCAACAATGTTCTTTCTCTTACCCACTCCACTGACACTCTTGACACCAGTAATTTCAAAGGATCTTTGTTTCCTAATGTTTCTATTGATATATATTGGTTAAGGATAGGCATGTACAAAACATTCCATTCTGAGGGACTCTGAAACATTCCATTTTTCAAGGGGGTAGTAGCAATTTTATAGAATGTAATATGTCTCATGATGTCTTGGATGAGCTTCAGCACTGCAATGGTATTTCTCAATCGACCTGCAGTTGTCTGAAACCTGAATTATTGCTCCTCTCTGTTTTTCATGTCTTCATGCATTTAACTTGTGACCTGTATATTGGGAAACCTTGAGTGTACATGCAGATGTACCACAAAGCTGGAGAGTACATTTTCTATTCCCACACCTATTTCTGTTTTGTGCACAGGCTCCCAATTTGTGCAAGAAGCCAATTCCATGGAACAAGGTGTTTATTTTATCCCTTTTCCTGCAATGTGGGGATGGTAGCAGGGCTCAGTGATAAGGGTTACAGAGAGGGTTGTGCCAGTGAACAAACCCCCCACCCCACTGATAGAACTACATGGCAACACACCATTGATTTTTCTTAAAAAAGAAAAAAAAAAACCATTCAGTGGAGAATACCTTTTTTTTTTTGGGATAAAGATGGAAAGTCTTATTTCATTTCTTCCAAAACACTGTTTGATGAAATATAGTCTTTGTTCGAGTAATATTGTATTCTTACCTCCAATGATTGCAATATCTGTGGCTGTTGGAGAGCTTCCAATATTTGCACCTAGAAATAAAATACACAAAACTTAATTAGACAGGAGATTTCAGGTAATAAATAATCACAGCTACTCTACACAGAATGGAGCAAGGATTTCTTTCACCCCTTCCCTTTAGGTTTTTCCTATGAACGTAGGAACATGAAGGATTGGAATGGCAAAGAGAAGACTTTTTTAAAAAAAAGCCTTATCAAAACATTGAAGTTGCACAATATTATACTATATATAGAGAAAAAAAAATCACTGCCATACTTAAGTGGTAACTCTGCAACCCAAGAAAACATTGATTAAACAATTGCTTTGCAACTTAAGAAAACTTATATGAAATATTACAAAACTTCACAGAAAAATTGCACTGTGGGTGCAATTATGTCTGAAAAGAAAAACAGTCTAATGCTAAGAGAGAGAATATGTGTGCATGTTGGATGTGTTTGGGACAGAGACAGGCAGCACTTTAATATCAAGATTCTTCTGATAACTTTAGTTTTTGGCATTTTTGAGCCCCCCAAATGGTGATTTTGGGGGACTCAAACACATGTGGAGAAATGGTGTATGGCCCTTGGTCTCTGGGTTGCTGAGCTATGATCTATTCACTAAATGGAAGAAGGTACTTATCTGAGAGAGAAGAAGGCATTCCCCCACCCCAATCCTTGAAGGCATTTGTGAGTAACAGCAATCCCCCTGCTAGCTTTATTTCTCACATAATGACAGACATGACAAGAGTTCTGAGTATAGAGCATAGAGATGGCTTCCCCAGTACACAATTCCTGAAGGGCTGTGAGGACTGGCAAGAAGGAAGTGACAGAGAACACAGAGTTGAATGGGAGTTCACTCCGCACTCCCCTTTGCATGCTTCTGAACACTTGGAGCGAGGGTGAACTTCTGAATTGGGCTTATGATAAGGAGAAATCTACATGAGACCTTTCCTTCACCACAGCTTTCCAATTCCCTATTCAAGGTATCTGCTTTGTTTTTTAGCAGAGCAATGAAGTTTGAGATGCCCCCCCCCAAGTCTGAAATGGAACAGCCCAAATACAGATATGCCATCTTCAATTGAACAATTCTTCCTCAATTGGTTGTGGAAAAGCAATGAAGAAGATGCATATCTGGGTCACTTGGTGTAAGCAGCTGCAGTGGCCCTGCTTCTTCTTTGTCTTCTTTTTACACCAGAGGAGAATTTGGCTCTCAGAACCCCAATTACATTCTCTACTGGATTATTATAATGCCAGAGTAGATAATTTCACAATTTTCAAAGCATATGAAAAATCCAACCATGGCCTTTTAAGAATCTGCGATAAGAAATTGGTTTGAGAGAGTTATTAGTGCCTAAAAAAAAATAAGCATGAAATCTCAACCTTAATTATAGTTTTCATGGGGAAGGGGAAACCCAGACTAATAAAAAGCAAAAGCATTTGCAGCAGAGGAGGGGAGGAAATTTCAGACAATCCCCTTTTTCTTTCCTATCATATACAGTAATAGGATACTTAATGCATCAGTAAATTGAGAGTCTTTCATTCCCTTAGACCTCCCTTTTCTTTCTGTTGTGATAGCCACAATTAAGATTCCTTTACTTGAGGAAAGCTGTATTTAAATAATGGGATCACTGCCATGGTTTGGGGTTTGCAGCCAGAACTACAGATAGCTACATTTTGATTAAAGCTGCTTGAATCCCATGCAGCAGGGATAAGCAATCTGTTTGGGCCAGAGGCCTCTCATTGGCACACTCACAAAGGACTGCCACTGGGGGATCCCTATTCTAAAAGGGATGTCACGGTGAGTGTGGCCAGTCACAAAATGCCCGTTTATTAGAAAGCTGACTGGTGAGATTGATATTGACAGAGAAGAGGGGAAAAAAACAAACCTAAGGCATTATTCCTTAGATCTTCTTGGGATTCTGACTAGAATAGAAAGCCCAAACAGCTACTTCTTCTGTGGTTGTTGGTGTCCCTTTTTCTCCTATTGTGACGTTCTTCCTGACAAGCAGAGGAAGCAGCGTCCTGGCTGGTAATTGTCTGAAGGACTACACCCAACAAATAGAAATGGCAGAGAAGCAGTTTCCTGCTAAATGTTAGAAGCTTCTCATCAGCTATTGGAAAGTGGAATAGAGAACGGTGGGCTCTCCTTTGCTGGACAGCCAAGGCTGGCTGGTCTATGTGAAATGAAAGGAGTTCAGAGAGTTGATTTTTCTGAGAATTATAGAAGAACTCTTCTTTCTCTCTCCCATAAGTAGAGGCTACTGTTTATATGGATGCACATAAAAACATGCATGGAATTTGGCCTATCAATTATGCTTTGCATGTGGCACCAGGATAGAAACTGTGTTTACCAACCCTTTCAAAATGAGACCCAACCCCTTGAATGCTTAGATTCTGAATTCTGACATTTGCTCCCTTATAATAACAGCCGCCCAACCTAAACAACACATAGGGGAAAAAAAAGGGGGGGGGTGCAAAACAAAACACTGCTGTGTCTTAATGTAGTATGTCTGGATTTGGAAAATGTAAATTTAAGTGATAAAATACACTTCTTACACTGTTGCAATCTGCCCTTTCTCCCTTATGTATACTTTTGTTCTTTCAACACCTGACTTTCATTAGAAAACACTAATTTAATTTCATTCTACAGTTTTAATTCTCAAACTACGTGCTCGCAGTGCCAGAGAGATTACCAAGGACCACTTCACCCTGTTACATTCCAGGAGCATAGCAAAGATGTTTTAAATGGAGAGGTAAAAACATACTTCACAAATATAATGACCAGAGATATTAGGTTTATGACACTAGAGAGACACAATTGGCTGCAGGGCTGCACTAAGGATACATTCAGTGGTAAACTCAGGTTTGACTTGGCATATTGTGTGAAATGACCTAAGGGAATTTTAATTAGAGGAGAAAGCCTGCAAACCCTGACATTTATGTAATATTTCCACCCAATATTACAGATACTTGTTGAAAATGCCTGTTAAGCTTGGTAAGTTAACTCTTCACCATTTACCTGTTTAAATACTTCCTGCTCAATCTGATGCCCTCCTGGAGCTGGTCCCCACATTAGTACAGGGGTAATTGGAGCAACACCAGCAATTTCACAATTCTGGTAGAAAAACTCATTGCCAACTGTAGTGAGATACGGAAACTAATCATTACTGTTCTTAAGAAATATTTCTCATCTGTCAGTTGGGACAGGAGGCAGAACAATTTGGTGTCCATATATATGCTAAATTACTATAAGAATAGTAATAACAAGTTTGGAGGGGGAACCCAACCACACCAATAATTTAGGTGACTTTAAAGGTATTCTCTTTAAAAGGTGAAATTAAAGGGGATGGGGAAAAAAAAGATGTGAAACACATCCTAACTGCCCTCTAATCAAAACATTAAAGGCCTCACATTCATCATTTAGATTAGATCTCAAATTGCATTCAGATGCAAATATTTAATTGCATTTGTACCAAGTAAAATCCTGGATATTTGCTGACTGTTTCTCCACAAAAGCAACACAGTTAAACTGTGAGAAGTTTGATGAATTAAATTAATTATGTTAATGGGCTCCCTATAATCTAAGCAACCCACCTTTGGCATTAAAATACTGTGAAACTGCCTGGGTTTATTCTTGCTACCTGCAATACAACAATGGGCTTGTCTAAAAATAAAAGAGGAGGTTAATTAACCTAGGGATTAACAGTTTTCTTAATGTGTTCTAAAATCAAAGAAAAACAGTATTTGCTTTCAGCGATGGGACTGTTACCCATGCAGTACCATTACTTACCAATCCAGGCGAGATGATGCACTTTGGTATATAGTTCAGGAGCACAGATCCTCTTTTGTTTAGATAATAATAGACAAAAATATTGAGGCCAGAAAAACAACAGCAAAACAGTAAGTTCCTTGTTTACATTTCATACTTATACAGGCCAGCCCTGATGAAATCCGGTGACTTTCAATATTCTTGTTTATTTGCTTGGTCTTTGGATGTTCTAAAGCATCATAAATGGGTCCAAGTATATTTTTCCATGAATACCCAAGTGAAGCGTTCAAACCCAAGATTTGGAAGAAATTGTGCCAATAGGTACCAATGGATAAATTCAAATGGAATTCTCATTAGGAGTACCTTCTTTGAGATGTTGTGATTTCTAAATCAATCACAATCAATCAATTGGCAAGATGATGGTAGCTAAATAGGAAAAGCTGCTTTGGACAAAGTGAAAGCAGCAGCAGAAGAGAGACTGGTAGCTATGAGGAAAAAAAAGAAGCTAAAAACTATAGAGGGAAACTTATTCCTTTTCAAAAAACAGGAAAAAAAAAAGACTTCTGATCTATTGCTAAAGGCTCCTTTTTTACTGTTATCTTCCCGTAAATAATATTGATAAGTTTCTATGCAGCAATAAAATATTTTCTGTAAACAAAAGAAAACTGGAAGAATGGGTTGTATTTTTTAATAACCCACCTACACTTACAGTATTTGACCTCTAACCCCTTCCTTACCTTTTTCCTCTTGATTTCATTGCTAGACATACTCTGATAACATAGTAAAACTTGTCAGGCAAAAATGGTATTGTCCCTTTGACTGCAAATTCACTTAGTTGCTTTGATGTCACATCATACCTTCTGTATCCTTGAACTACGCAACTGAATGCAAAGAGGAATTTTGGATACCTTAGTTTTCTTTTCTTTTGAAATCAATATATTGTGGATTTTCAAATAACGCCTTTTGATGCCAATGACATGGCTTTGGAACTTTCTGATGGAGATCAGAGAAAGGAATTTGTTTGGCCTGAATGGAAAATATGCTGAAATGCAAAACGGGCACATTCACATGCCCATTCCCTTTATTCATGTTATTCAGGTACAAAGTGTAGGATTGACTTGTCTCCAGCAGCATCAGAAATGGAGATTCTCTCTCTTGCTACAGTAGGACTTCTTTGATGGTGCCGTCTAATTTTTTTCAGGAGTCATTCTACCTAATGCTTCAGAATGACCCTGCTTTCTGGAACCTGCAGTTACCAAAAGAAAGTCCAGCTACTATCCTACACATCTGAGAATCCAAGGGAAAACTTGCCAAGTTATAATTGCTTGGTTAAAGAGAGGGGGAGAAATTCTTAAACATGCAGACCCAGGATTATAGCAGACCAGCTTCAAAGCTATCCAATTCTCCTCTATCCAATAGGGTGAAAATCTATTTGCAATTACCATGTTACTTTAACAGTATTTTGGTGTATCTATACATCAAAACGTAGCAGTTATTAACCCTTCCACCAACTATCTTGACTGTTAGTCATTTTACCAGAGTCATTTGGAGCATTCTCCGCCATCTGTTCCTATTCTGTTACCTTTGCTAAGTGTCCTTCTCATGTGAGATCCCTAATTACTATGAGTCTTTTTTCTATCTAACTCACTTCTAACTCAAGAAATTACAAATTATGAATTATAAGTGTTATTCTGCATCCTATTACCACCACACTAATGTCTCGTAGAGAAAATATTGAGGCAACCCTAGTTGGAATCCTTTACTTCATTCACCCGGGGCTATATTTAGCAGGACACATATAAGTGGGTAGAACCAAGCCCAAATAGTGGATATAGAGAGAAACGCTTAATTTACAAAAGGACTAGTAAAGTTTTTTAAGGAGATTACGTGCTCCCTTTCAAAGCCTGTATATCTGAGCCATTTGTCCTCATGATGGGAGAAAGGAGAAGTATGCTCTTCCTTCTTTTGGACAGCCTAACAGTATCACTCTTCCAATTAGGAAAAAGTGGCAAAGATGCTTGCTTTGTTATCTACTCCTAATCAGTGGGCTAGAAGAGGCAATGAGATTATGTTTCCCAGGTTTCATCTCCAACACATAAATCATGCTTTGTTAAGAATGATGAACAAATTACCCATTTCTGACACCAAAATGATTGGTAGGAAACTAGGAGTAGAGTAGAGCAAAAATCTAATGGGGAGAAAGTTATTTCAAATGTCACTGGATTGGCCACCACAACCACAAATGGATATAAACACCATATGATACTCTAAAACTTTGCACTGCTTGTAGTACTTGCTCCTTAAATTAAACAGCTCTTTGTCCAGTCCACCACATCTTTCTTGACTTACTACCCAATGCCATAAGAGTACTCAGGGAGGTTTAAAACTTCTGCTTTGTCTTATGGGATGATTTGAATCTTGAAAACAAAACCCTACAACCCAGGAGACTTTTACATCCCCTGTGAAATGTAGCACTGAATAGGAAGTGTTTTATCTTTCTGTAGCCTCCCTGTCCTTTGAAGCTAGGTACAAGCAAAATCACCCTTATTATCGTAGGAGAAAACAGCAAGGCTGTATCTTCATTCCAGGCTTCTGGAAGAATAGATATTGCTCTCCTGACCTCTGTATCTGCTCAAACAGAAATTGTGTTGTGTGTCCCCCAGTTTTAGTGAAGTAGATTTCCTTTGTAAAGATATCTAGAAGTGTGAGTGTGAGACAGGGCAGTATATGACAGGACCTTTGTTACTGTGGAAAAATCACTGATCATCAAACTTACCCCCCCCCCAGATTAAAACAGGTACAGATAAGAAATGTGTGTGTTCCTCATGCTGTTGAGTATCTGCTTCACTGAAGAAATGGAACTTGGCCTTGGAAGACATATGTTCTGTATTACTATTTTCAAAAATTTTCTCGTGAGTACCTTCTTGGATATATGCAAGATCACAGAAATAGACAAAAAAAGCCTGAAACCTGCAGAAATGAAAACTACTGTAGTCCAACTTCTTGCTGAAAGACCATTCATTCATCCAGTGAATGTTTGCTGGATCTACAAAGATCATCTTGGCAAACCAAAGCCAAAAGTGAAAGTCAAAGAAGTAGGAAGAAAGAGTTCCAAATGAACCAGGCCATGGTTAGCAAGGGACAACAGGTGGGGTGTTGATGGATAGAAATGGATTTTCAAGTCTGCACTACTTCTGAAAAATTCTAGAAGGGTTCAACAAACCTTGAACGTTTAAAGTCTACCTCAGCAACTGTAACCTGCCTCCTATTGTTTTCCTTACGCTATTACAGATCTCTCTTGTTTTCACTGTTCACTAGTCACAATTCAAAAATGAAAGCAAGTTCACCTCAGGCTAATCTTCTTCACATTACCACCAAAATATGCCAGCTCTACTATGCACATTACATTGAAAGGCTATTGGGGAAGGCAGTGCAAGAACTATCGAGTTTCATTCTGAGACATGCATTTGCAGTACTAAACAATCCACAATGGCCATTGGATTTAATTAGTTTTGTTGGATCAGAAATTGGTTTCTTCTGGATTATGCCACCATTGTACCAAGCTCACAGAGCAGGTATATATAAACAAATATTATTGCTGCCTAGAGTTACGGAAGGTTGTTGGTTGATCATTTTCACAGAGACTGTTATATGATCTTCCTATCTGGAGCATAATATTGAATGCCTTTGGCATGGCATATTTTATTTTAGGGTATATTTTGTGTGTGCACTTATTGCTTTAAAACAGAAAATGAAAAAATCTATGAACTATGTTTTAAAAACTAATCTTTTCTTTAAACCATATTTTTCCCCAGTTACAAAATAAAATGGTATCAGTTCTCAGTGTTTTGTTACAATTAATATATTATTATCTAGTATGTTAACAGCCCATTCCTTCTAGATTAAGTTACTGATGGGCTCTGATGGTAGAATTTAATTTGGCAAAGATTTTTTGGGTTTTTTAGGACAAAAAACGTACATTGAAGCAAAAATAATCAAGTCTCTGAAATTATTATTTTGCCACTGAATGTTGGTAGCACAATCTTTGGGGGTTTGAAGGCAGAAAAAAAAAAGATATCAGAAGTTCACACATGCCTATACAAAGGATAAATGGTATATCTGAATTTCATTCTGTTTAAAGTTAATTTTTTAATTATTAGAATAAAAAAAGATTCTTGACTTGGAAAATAAATCATCATCATCATCATCAACATTATCATCTAAGATATATACTTTGCCTCTTCAAAATGGCTATCTGGACTAAACTCCTAAGGTTTTTTTGTAAATATTTCTGAATTTCCTAGAACTGGGCAATACTGGAAAAATACTGGGCAGATTCCAAGGTGTTTCAAATCACATCTAATGGATCCAGATCAGTTGATAAACTTTTAGATCTTTGTTAGATAGGCAGGTAGAGGACATCTTCTGATTTTGATTTTCATTGATTTGATTTTGATTTTCATTGACTTGATTTTGATATGTTTTTGCACACCTGGTATTGATATTGGTTATGAGACACCAAATTGGGTTTGAGTACTACTGGTGACGGTATGGACAAATGCCCACTATTTTGACATCTCTCACAATAGCTTACAGCTCTTAAGAACATTTTAAGCCCCTTTTTGATCCTGTTTATCTACCCTCTCCATTGTCTTTTCCTTTCCATCTCATATCACATGTTTCAGCATATGCTCAAAATGCATGAGTTTCTATTCACTATTCAAGGGAACAGACAGTTTATATTTGTTTCAGGACTGATGACTGATTCTTCTCGTATTCCATTCTAAATACATAATTTGAAAGTATGTGTCTTCCTTTTCTCTTTCTATATCTTCAGGTTTTATAGCTGCTCATCACCACGGGAAAGACCATTATTTTTACTGTTGTGATCTTTCCTATCATAAAAATATCATTCATTATTTTCTCTAATAATGCCATTGCTACCTTCCCTAGCATTAATCCTCTTTACTATCCCAGTGCCCTATTTATTCTTGAGTCCCTCAAACCTAAAATTATTAACAATCTTCACTTCTTTTTTGTCAATTTTAAGATCAATACTCATGCAGGTTGACATTATACTTGTCTTCTTAATATTTAACTTTAACCTGTTTTTTTAATATCCTATTTTTACTTTCATAATTAACTCTTCCAAATCCTCTTTACCTCCAGCTAATAAAAAGGTGTCATCTGCATATCTCAGAGTGTTAAATTTCAAATTCCGATTTTGATTCCACTCTCATCTCTTATAAATCCTACCGTTCTTATAAGTCAAACAGATAAAATGACAATATACATCCTTGTTTCACTCCTTTTCCTCTTCTGAACTATTCTGTGTCTCAATATTTTTACAGTTCTTACAGAAATTTCTTGTTTATCACAAAGAACCAGAACAGTCATTAGCCTTAAAATATTCACACATTCACACATGCTGGTATCAGCTATTCAAAGACCATGCTATAGTTAATAAACAAAGGTTAGCCTCCTTCTTAAATGTACACACTTTCTCCATTATCTATCTTAAATTAGCTATCTGAACTTGCCTTCCTCTGCTTTTCTGAAACCTGCCTGCATCATGTTAGGATCTATTCTTCTCTGAAAGTTCTTAAATAAAACTTGCTTATGCAAAGAATTAGTGAAGTGGTTCTGTAATTTGTGCCTTATCTTGTATCTCTTTTTTCTATGTAAGTTTCAGTTGATATGCAGCTACATCTTCTCCTGCAGCTTTAAACAATTCAATGCCTTTGATGCATAATTTCCCATTTCACAGGATGACTTATTGCTTGTTGTCCCTTATTTTCTAGTGGACCCAACTCCAGAATATATTTTTTCTATAAAGGTTTCTGAGATTCTATAATCCCATTTTAGTACCGTCTTTTCCTCTTCCTTTAACTTCAAATAGCTCCATCACATGACTCTTCCATGATTATTCTTATTATTCTGTTAGCTGTAAATTGTTCTGAGACCCCTCTGAGAATCTTAAAAAGATCTTTCAAATTCCTTTTCCTATTATTTTTTCTACCTGTTGGCATTCATGATTAAGATTCCTCCATGGCTTTTCTTGCTTGATGTTTTGATGACACAATTGTAAATTGCATGCCTCCCAATTCTGTGCTATTTTATGGGCAAGGAAACCCTGATATATGCACCTAGACCTCCCCACTGATAAGGAACAATGTCATGAACAACTCAGACCCAGTGCTATCATTGGAGTATAATCAGTCATCGACTTGTCTGCCCAGCAAAGCTGGGACAAGGTAGAGATGAGACATTAAGCATTCTACTTGAAGACCTTTCAAGGATCATTCAGACCTGCTGCTTCTTCCTAGCTACAGTGGTACCTCGGGATATGAACGCCTCTACTAACGAACATTTCGGGTTACGACCAGCTTCGGCAGGAAAATTTTACCTCGGGTTATGAACTTGCCTCTACTTACGAACCGGATCCGCGGCCATTTTCCCTGCTGTCACGCAGTCGCGGCTTCCTGTGGGCGAGGTCGCGGTAGCAAGGACATGTTCGGTGAGGCTCGTGGTGTGTTTTGCAGTGTTTTGTGAAGGTTTTTGGTGTGCGTGTTAGCATGGCTCCAAAGAAAATGCAGAGCACGCTTGGCGGGAGTCAGGCTCTGAGAGGAAATTGCCTCAGGTTGCGACCAAATTCGGGCGGAGGGCGGAACGGATTAACCGGATTTACATTGAACCCTCTGGGGAAATTCGCCTCGGGTTGCGACCAAATTCGGAGGGCGGAACGGATTAACCAGATTTACATTGAACCCTATGGGAAACTTTACCTCGACTTGAGACCAACTCGAGTTGCAACCAGAGTCACAGAACGGATTAAGTTCGTATCCCGAGGTACCACTGTATGTGCAATTCTGGACTAAATATAATGTCACCATCTTAGATTTCTGTACATCTGATCTGACCAGGTATCTGGGGTGGTTTTAAGGGAGTCCCTCACTCTCATTGCCACCATTAACCCCCAAGGCTAAACAGGGCCTGAAAAAATGGTGCATCTGGGGGAGGAGGGGGTAGGTCTGGGAAAGAAGTGGCTTGCTTTAGGGAACCCTCCTATTCCAATCTCTACCCTTAATCCATCCAAAAAAGACTAAAAACAAAAACAAAAAACCCAGGCCAGAAAAATTGGCCACGTCCTGGCAAGATATATTTCTGCTTGGGTGCAATATAAGTTGGTGTTTGTGCTAGTGCAATTAAAGTAGCTTAACCGACTTAAGGTGCTGTCTTCTGCTTGACCCTTATGTCCTCATCCTAGTAACGAGAGAAGCTATCTCCTCACACCTAAGTGTTACCAACCCGGCGTCTGTTCAGCACCATCTTTATTAGATTCTCTTACTTTGCTGGAATGTACAGTGCATGAAAATATTATCTGGTTAAAACAGACATATTTATTGAGACACTCCTATGGCCTTTCTGCTTTCCCTCTCCTTGCTCTAATTTAACAATGGCTGGTTTTATTTATTTCCCTTAACCTGCACAATCAAAAAGTTAATTTTTTTCTCTCTGTGTGTGTGTGTGTGTGTCTATGTGGAGGAGCTCTGGTGGAATTAATAACCAGCATGATCTTTAATTGCAGGACATGTGCAGCAGATGCGCCCTGGTGATAGTGGCAATTACCCATCTGACAAAAATAGTCATGTCACGCTTCAGACAGGCAAGCTACTGTTTCACCTCTACATACGCAGATTGGTCACCTCTAGGCAGCTGTCAGGATATGTAAGTCACAGCGCTGGTCTATGCACCATTTTAAAAAAGAGGAGCAAGGGCGGAATGTGCTCAGTGCACGCCATCTCATTGATTTAAGAGAAGGCTTTGCTGAAAAGCAATACCACTGAGCAGATACGCGGAATTCATAATTTCATCCACTCAGTTACTGCCTAGGGTTGGGTAGCAGGGAGCATAGAAGCATAACATAGGTTTGAGTTCCTGTCTGGGTAATGCTGTTAACAGCACAAGATAGAAAACACTGCCCTTCTCTTTCTGGAAAGGCTAAGCCTCCGAGAGAAGAGGAGATATGTTCCCCTCAGGCTATTTCTCATTTAAACCATTCACACACATCCGCTTTCTGTCTGATCTTGGCTGGTCCCTTTGCTAAAGCCTCATCCATCATGACTTTATCCTGACAGGAAACTCACCAAACAAGCATTCAATCAAGATCATTATAAGCCCTTGGGTCAATCACAAGTCCTGTGACCAAAAGAATCAGATGCCTCTGAAGTCTTAAGGCTTGATTTGTTTCTAACTAGTAGAACAGTTTAGCTACAGTCGTCCTTGTCTCATCCTGCACCTTCCCCCATCTCCAAAAAGGATGGAAAGATTAAGAGGCTGTCTAGGAAGAAAAAAAGTGGGGTGGGTGGGGTAAAGCAACTGAAGTTTGCATATGAAAGAAGGTCCCACTGAAGTTAATTGGAGTTTATTTCTTAGGTAAATGGTAGATGTGGAGTGGGGAGGGGGTGATCCAAACTGAGAATACAGTCCCTGATCAATCCCAACCTAAAGCAAGTCCCCCATGTTTCTTCTGATTTGAAAAAAGAAGCAAGCTAGCACAACTAGACATGTCCTGGCAATGTTGTTTTTCTGCCATGTCCCCTTGATGCTGCCTTCATCGCATCACCACTCCATGAGTGGGACAACCTTAAATTGTCCTTAGATATAGAAGTAATGAAGACTCTTGCATGAAGAGTCACATTTAAAATGGCTTATTCTTTCACATCCATGCATGTAAAAACATATACAACTACATTATTTTTCCTAATAACTGCACATCCCCTTTGCTGATTTCTACTTCTCATGCTATTTTATTTTCCCTTTGTAAGTAATGCATGTAACAATAGGATGGAAGCAAATACTGATGGATCAATGGGAGAATGGAACCAGATATCTTGTACTCATTAAAGGAGCTCTCCTATATATGAATTAATGATAACCTATTGGTATAATATATCAAGAAGTATCCTGATTAATTTGTTCTATAGCAATGTACAGTTTCTTACCAATCAATAGTTCTTGGTTAGACAAAAGGTCCAGAAGCTCTTTTCCTTACATATTCTTAAACAAGAGTTAAGGAATAGAAGATCCTGAAACCAAATTCAGATGATTAAGAAGGAGTGTTGAGCTAAAGGTTCTTGGAATAAAACAGGCTAGATATTTGGAGGGAGTACAACTTGAGGCTCTTATTGGTAGCCTCAAGTTCTTCTCTCCAGTATTACAAGAGGGGGAGATCTCACTCCATAGCATTTATAATTTTATATACCTATAGCGTGTCCCCTTCTTGATAGCCATTTTCCCTTGCATGTTCAGAGGCAGCTTGCCTCTAACTATGGATCCACTGGTTAACCTAGTCCCGAAGTTAAATTTTAGGAGCTACAATGCGAAGTCCTTATTGTACTACAACAAAGAGCCACTATTCACACGTATACTTACTGATAATCATTCACATGTTTAGGCATTGTCATGTTGTGCATTGACACACAAGCCTTATCCATCCTTATACCATTTGGATTTGTTGGGACTATGATGTTTTGGACAATGGCCACTATGTCTGGACTTACACTGTTTCAATATGTCCAGAGGGCACCAGGTTGATTTAATTTGTTATACATTGTTATTCAGTATAAAACTTCTGGGAAGCACACATCCAATATTAAAACAATACAGTACTAGGATTTAATGAAATGTATTTGTATTTACATGCTTCTTCATTAGTAATTTAACTATGGTTTACTCAATTAACCCATTTTCTAGGTTCACAGAATGCACCAAATGATAAATAATCACACAGACTGAGTTCACACAACATGCTAGGTTTAAATATAGTTGACTATTTTGTGGCTCAAAATGCTACAAGAACCCAGTCAATTAACATCACATAAAATAAAGAACCATGACATGTTGTTACAATCTAGCTGAACAATAAAATGATATTTAAAGCCAATTACAACTCAGTGAAAGGCCTAAGTAAATAAGGAAAGCTGTGTCTAGTGCTAAAAATAGACATTTCTCTGGGCCATGTTTTAGAGCTTACTAATCTAATTTTGACTTCTTGGACATACACACACATTGGAACATGGTTATCATTTGGACTGTTTACTTTTCTAATGCTTTGCAGTTTAGTTCTCCAAAAATTTTAAAAATGCACATAAAAGAGAAAGGTGTATACAAAAAATTGCACATTTAGGGAGACTGCATACAATTTTTTCCTTAATTGCAGTCTGATATAGATATTGTCTATAATGGATTTAAGTCCAATTCAAGGTTGACTACAGTGAAGGTCTTTGGCTTCAAAATGGTGGAGATGACTGGGTGATCAAAGACATGCCCCCTTTTAATGTGCACTATATGCACTGCATACACATTAAAAAGGGCAGGGCTTTGATTATCTGGTCATGCCTGGCATGAATACATGTAAAACTAGTAATGACTGGATCATATGTCCCTTAGAAGCTATTTTTCCATATCTTAAAATGGCCAAGGGCAGCTTGAAGAAGGCCTCCAAAGTTGAACACAAACTTTGAACGAGTTATTTAATAAAAGATGGGCTTTCATGTGTCTACCGCCCAGCTTTCCAATCTTTAAACTGAATTAACAGACCTCTGATCTGTGCAACTTAAAATATATTTTCTAGACCTGCGTGTTTTGCAATTATTTTATCTTGCAGAGTTGCTTCACTTTGCAAGGCAGAATAATCCAACTGAACACGATGCTTCACCTCATGGAACTGACACAATCCATTTGTGGGAAGTGTTAAGATGCAGCTGATCCAACTCAACCAGCCTCCTCAATTCAGTAGGAGTGGATTCTGTACAGTAACAGAGATTCCTACAGTCTCAAAGTGAAATGGGGTAACCACTGAATTCTAATGTCAAGCTTAGCTAGCATCAGAACTAAAACTTGGTGGAGGCATTCAAGGATGCAAAACTTTGATAAGTAGGCTTTATTGTGAGAAAAACGAATGAAACTGTTACAAGAGAATTCCAGTGACTGTTATGAATCAAATGCAAGCCCTGTTTATAGTGAAATCAAGGTTCCAATTGTTGCATCTTTTTCTCCTGCCTGTGTGGTATAAAGGGTTTGAGGCATCTTCAAAGGTACCCTCACATTCAGTTCATTCCAATAAGTTTTCAGTAAAGATTTACATTCTTCCATTATCATCTCTTCCTGTATCCTCCAGCCACATGAACAGAGTACAGGTAGTCCTCACTTACTGACTTCAGTTGGGACCAGCAACTCCATCACTAAGTGCCATTGTAAAGTGAAACATCACGTGACAGCAACGACTTATGACGTCAGTTCCAGCTGCAGTCATTAAGTGTGACGACACATGACCATGACTTGCAACTTCCTGCCAGCTTCTGCATTGACTTTGCTTGTCAGAAGCTGGCTGTGAAGGTTGCAAAAGGTGATCACATGACTGTGGGATGCTGCAACTGTTGTAAATGTGTGCTGGTTGCCAAGCGCCCAATTCATGATCATGTGACCGTGGGGATGCTGAAACGGCCGCAACTTTGAGAACCAGTAGTAAGTCTCCTTTTTCAGCGCCATCGTAACTTCAAATGGCTGCCAAATGAGTGGTCAGTAAGCAAGGACCACCTGTAGTGGGATTCAGATTGGAAAGGCAGAGAAAACTGAAGGCAGGGTAAGGATCAGTGATTCTGCAAAAAGGACAGGAGGAGGAGACATATAGATCACTCTGAGATGGAGCCCCTTTGGCATCATGAGAAATACCAATAGGTTCTCCTGGTGAATTAATGTAGGAAGTCCTAGATGATCCACATTGCTGAATAGTAATTCATGATTTTTCTATCAGACTAAGACAATTAAGTGCAATAAAGTTAATTGGAAAAAATCACAAAACAAATTCCACTTGGGTTTGCAATATCCTTTTGCCATCAATTAACAGAATTCAACACACCCAGAAACACACAGCTTAGCTGAGAGCCAGGCACGGTCAATATTTATTTTTCAAGTGGAAATCGCTATTCTCCAATGTCATCAACGAAATTAGCAATTGTTGCCCTTTCTGCTTTTTTCAGGGAGAAGTAAATTGGCCAGGCCAGCCAGATTATCTGAGAGATTATTCCTAATCGACCCTGACAACACTGATTTCTGACTGAAAGTATTTGAGAATATTTAGGTATCCTTAAAAAAAATGCCTGGAGAGCACAGTGAAGCTGCAATTAGATTCAGCTTAGGGTTGTTCCTCAGGGCGATGCGACATTCCACAGGTCCTTGAGCCAGCAGAAAAAGTAGGCTTGGGTAATGTGCACTGCCCTGAATGCCAAACTTTAATCTGCCTCAGTAATGACGAGCTTTCTTATAGCTTTAATGAGGAATATTTTGATGGGAGTGATTGGTGGATTTCCTTGGCTTTTTTCCTCCTACCATCCAGCATCCACAGGCAATGGGGGAAACCACCATCCATCAGCCTCTTTGACTAATGTGAGGTGAGTGTAGGCGAGTGTGGGATGGAGGCTTCAGCAACCTTTCAGGCTACCTGAGTGACAGGTCACCAGTGTGGAGGTCTTCCATCCTGCTTCATGTCAACTCCTCAGCTGGGCAATTTTTGGACACAGATGTACCTCCTGACCTGTATGCAAAATCGCTCGGTTGACAGGCCATTGAGGCAGAGGGACCAAGGATGAAGTGGGAAGGAGCTTTCTTAATGCACTGTGGGAGCTCCCTCCTATTTCAGCCTATATCTCACTTCAGTCCTACCAACCTATCAGCCAAACTATTTCTGGAAATGGGTTTACTGGTCTTCCAGAAGACCAGTACACCTGTGTTCATAATTAACCCAAGTGACAGGTCACAGGCATGGTAGAGAGGTTATGAGGAATATCAGGGGGTTGTCTTTTAACTCATTCCCACTCTTCTCTTGTGCTTGCGACCAGTCATTCAGGCTAGAAGGGAAAACTAGCAGAACTCCTGTCACTTTTGCCCCAGCTCCCAAATGTCTCAAACTGTTAAGCTCTGAAAGGGAACAGCAGTGATGGCAATGGGTACCCCAAAATAAGAATACAAACAGGAAACACTTTATCAGCAGAAGCAACAGATTTACGGGACAGAGTAGAAGTGGGACACCTCTGAGATGCAAATTATCCCCATCCCTTCCCCTATAGCCCCCTCCCATCTAAACTAAGAAAAAAACTTCAAAATTACCCTGGAAAATGAGGAATTGGAAATACTTATAGCCTATGGCAAACCTTCCTTAGCCATATGGGGAGTCCAGGACATAGATGGAGCACATGTTTTTCCTCCAGGTGTTCTTTTAATCAGAGACTGAAAAGCTTTTGATTCTGATTCTCTGTTGGTTTTTGTGAACACCAGTAGCTGCCATTAATTTGCCTTTAATCCTTGGCTGAGAGACAGAGGCACAATCAATTGGCTAGAAGTAAGCCTGGACCTGAGTCACCACAATATGACAGTATTTTTGCATTAATCCTGAGATAGCTTTTAGATACTCTATTTGCCATGCAGCATTGTGTCTGCTCAGTATCTTCACATTTTAAACCCAAAGTTACCAAAGTAAAGAAGGTTTACAGTAGATTTGGATTTCAGTAGAGAGATTTTCACTTTTTTTTTTTTTTTAAGCCAGGGTCCACTGGCTGAGGAAACACACTAATTGGCTATGGAGAAAAGAAGAGTATTTCTTCAGAAGTAATTTTCTCCTCAAAATCAGGGATGTGCTGCCATCCAGAATATACTTGTTCCAAAAATAGATTTTCATTCTTGTCACCTTCCTCATGAAGACAAACTCCTGCCTAAAGGCCTTCAAGAATTCCCAGAGAACCTCAACATTTCTGCATTATCAGAAAGTCCTCAAATTTTAGAATGCGGGTGGCTTTTGAAAGGATAATACACCTATTTAGTTGTTGTTTCCCAGCCAGGAGGAAAAAAAATACAGTAATACAGGACAGTAAAAAAATAAGTGGCTGCACATGTTTATGTATTGTGGGACTCAGTTGAATATTCAAGCCCCCGGCAGGAAAAAAAACCTGCCACTGGGTGTGGGAATTGGAGACCCATGTAGTATTAGAGGAAATTAGGCAAGTTGTATCTGTTTCTGCCATCTGATTTTTGCACACAGGAACTTCTACAATTGCTGACCTCAAAAGGGAATAGGAAGTAGGCTGTCTTTCAGAAGAGCTGGTTTTGTTTTTAATCTGCACTCTGCTCCTATCTCGGGATAATTCCTACTGCAAGCTAGTTTTTCCCAACAAGGAACTATGCTGTTTAGGATACAGACGCGCCACTCATTATCTAGTTCCTGAAGGCAATTCCTCCTTCCCCACAGCCTGACTGAGCCCACTCAGAGGCTGGAGACAGAAGCTCCAAATGAGGTGCCCGTGTTCGTTTGCAATTTAGGAAGCAAATCCACCAAGACAGCTTTGAAAAATTAAAAGGAGAGTGATACATTCTGTTGATCTGTAGGGATAAGAGATTTTATTTTATTTTTAGTGCTAGAATGGAAATGAGAAAAAAAAAGTCCTATCTGGCAGCTGCAAAAGTAGGAGTCAGGGATGGGAAATGTCTAGAGCAGAGATGCTTGGAGAAAGCAAGTAACTTTTGAATAGATTGAGAGAAACCCAAACCAACCAACCAACCCATCCTCACTTCAGGCCATAAGTTGAAAAGGAAAGATTTATGCCTTCCTCTCCAGTGGCATTACTTTCCTTGATTTCCTTATTGTTGACTGCATTTCTAGAATACCTTGGAGGAAAAGGAAGCAGTTTTAAAAAGTGCATACAATATTCAAAGTAAAACCCTGTAGGGATTTGGTGGGATAAGACAGGAGATATGGAGAGAAGGCTCCACAAAGTTCAAGCTAAAGTTTGAATATTTTATTGGTCTATTCTTTTTTCTCCAGACAGATCACAAGGCTGTAGAACAGTAATGGCCCTGTCTTACTATGGATGGATTACTACAGGTTGTCTTTCAGAAGAAAATGGCACAATCCCAGGGACCCTTGTATCCCTTAAAAGCCTTGTGTGCACATCCAGAAACTTCTACATGTTGCTGCTAAGTGATACATTTTTTAAAAAGAGAATGCCAAGAAATAATGTTAGATATGTAACTAGAGAGTAATCATATTAGCTGTGAGTGTTGTGCAGTGCTTTGGATTTGACTTTGAAAAGGACTGCAACTCTTTAAAGCAGCCATGTCTGCTCTTGGGATCATGTGGCAGCTGCATAGGGCAGCTGTGCAATTCTGGGAAAAGATGGCTGCTTTAAAACACTGCAGACAGGTGTTAGGTTCACACTTCCAGGTGCCTCGAGGCATCTTTCCCAAATGGTTTCTGAAGCACTGCACAGCCCTATTAATTATATGTAATTTTAATTATAGGAATGTACTCCTTGCTGAGTTGAGGAAACGTATCTCTTTGCTGGCTTTCAAAACAGAATTAAAAACCAAGTTTGATGTGCTGATGATTTTAATTTTGACTGCAATATCCATGGGTTTAACTCTGGCTTTTATACTATTGCTATCAACCACTGGGAGTTGTTGACTTCTGGCAGTGTACAAGTGAAATGAATAAGACTAAACATAAACAAAATGAAACCATGCAATTAGACTATTGCAATGAACTGTATGTGAGGGTATCTTTGAAGGTGCCTTGGATGCTTCAGACTGTTGGTGGGCAGGTCCCAGTACTGCAGAATAATGCCTATTTTATGGATGCTGCAGTAGTTGCTGCACTGGCCTTTGGGCCTAATTCAAAGTGCTTATAAGGTGTGGTGGTAGATTACTGTAGTGATTACCATGTCCATAATGATTCTGTCTGTCCTGCCAGAGAAGGTCTGCTTCAGATCCCACTTCCCCATGAAGTGAAGGGGATGCAAACTAGAAGTCAGACCTTCTCAGCAGTAGACTCTACATTATGAAATGCATTGCCCCCAGAGGTACGCTTTACCCCTTTGCTCCTGGCCTTCAGAAAATTGCTTATTTTTTTTTTCTCTTTAGCCAAGCTTTTGACAGCTTTAACATCTAGTGAGGATGGAGGGTGGATGTCTGATTTTATGTTTTGGATTTTATGATCATTTAATTTCTTTGGTTGATCATTGCGCACGGGGAGATTGGTTTTTGAGGTTCTTCTGTATAGTGCCCAGTCATTTGGGGTAGTATCTAAACATTTTGTTCTTATCTTAGCTCTGCCTATTACTTTTTGAAGTGTTTTTATTAGGGCTTAACAAATCCACAAATATATGTATATTTTATTGAGTCAGTTCTGCCCTGATATACTAGAGATGTTAACATTTGTAGTCATGTGAAAATGCCTTTGCTTACTACATGTATTGAGTCAGTCCTTGGATTTTAAAAAGCAGCTGGTTAAGCTGGTCTTGGGTTGTCAGAATGCATTCAATAAGCTCACTTTATCCTAAGATCAGCTTTACTCCGAGATCGGCCTTAGCTTTGTGACCTTGAGGCAGATGTCTGAACTGTCCAAGATGAATTTCTTTATGAGAATTAAAGGTGTGTTACACTGATAAATCACTCTTCGTGCATCAAGCAGCATTTATACTGATTATGATTTGTATATTATATCTGTTCATTTATTCTTTCATACAAATGTTGTTTGCTTGCTTATTTTTTGTATAACATAATGAAATCCTTTATAAAGCTTAGTGTAATTCCATACTCTTCTCTGTTCTTTGTTGGTGTTCAAAAATCACTTTCCGTCATATTACAGAAGAAAAATACTCTGTTTAAACTCTTGAGGGTCTCTTCTTAGAAGCACTTCTTTCTCCCCACTTCAACTGAAGGAACAAAGGGCAATTCCAGAGTTGCTGAAAAGTGAGGGAGTTGGTCTCCTGAAACCAGCCTGCAGCATTTCATTCAAAGACCAAGAGTAAACCTCTGCCTATAAAGTTGCATATTCCTATTTCAGAATGATAATCTTACAGAGTCTCAATCTCTCAATGCTGAAAGTGACTGGACAATCTTTGAAAAAATAAGTGAATGGCAGGGAAAAACCCCTTGACACTATTTGGAAGTCAGGAGAACAGCAGCTCAACCTCTAAGACATTTTGTTAACTGTGAGCCTTTGAGATTGGGGAGCCCCAAGAGTAGCTGCAGACTTTAAAGCAGTTGCAAGAGATGTGCAGTCATCAAAAAGAAAGACAACATGTGCCAGTTCTGAACTGACCAAGTAACTAGTAAGCAATGGGAAAAAGTCTGCTTGAAGCTGTGAAGACAGTTAAACCATTGGATTTCAGCTGTTCCCAGCCTTGCTTTTGTAGGAATAATAAAGTAAAAAAACTCCCTTAAGTCTGAAGATGACATGGACATAACCATTTAAGGCTTTGCAGCACTATGGGAAGAGGTGGCTTTGCTTTCTTCTGATTTTTTAAAAATATTCCAGTGTAAGGTAAAGCCCTGGGATTTCTTAGCAGCCTTCCATTAAAGTACTAACAGGTCAAATCCTGCTTAAATTTTTAAAGACCTGCTTAAGACCTTAGGCCCTGGCCAATATGGTCAATTCTCAGATTGTAGCTCAACAATTCATGTGAACCAAAGATGGGGAAAGACTGGTTCAGGTAGTCTTCATTTAGCAGTCACAACTGGGACTGGCAACTTGGTTGTTAAGAGAAGCGGTTGCTAAGTGAAACCGTGACTGTGCTTTTGATCTTACTTCAGCTCTCCTTTACTTTACAGACCTGAGAAGGTTGTAAATGTGAAGATTGGTCATAAAGTTACTTTTTCATCATGGCTGTAACTGTGAACAGTCACTAAATGAGGCAGTCACTAAACGAGGACTACCTGTATAGTTATCTTGACTGAAATGTCCCAGTTCTCATATCTGCAAATCAAATGGAAATCAACTCAAATGCTTTATTATTTACGAATGCCAGTGTTAATAAGATAGTGAGGACATTTCAAATCTGTGACATGTACCAGGTTGCCTTTTAAGTTTTTGACTCTTCGAACGCACAGTTGGAAAACGAATCGGTGAACTGGTTGTTGGTACACAGTACTCATAGCTTCATTGAGAGAGATTTCCTGGAAGAAACTGCATTTTTGAAAGCTATATCCCTAAAGTGTCCCAAATCCAGCCTGCAACTTTTATTTACTTCTCTGTTTTCTGAAAATACTACAGAGCCATTCAGGAAGAGTATATAATACATTTTCTCTTAGATAGTTGGAACATAATTATTCCTGATTAACATAGACCAGATATGAATGTTTGGACACCAGTGGGCTATGTTTTGATGAATGGGTCTTTTCCGCAAACAAGAACAGAAACCACTTTGTCTAATTTAGATGGCCATCAGTATAATCTTTAAAATCCAGGCAAATGTATTTTCTGGTGAAGGAATAACAAAGGCTTTCTTGTAGATTAGGGGTTCTATGAGTGTGGTAAGTGCAACAGAAGCAGCTTTACAGAATGATTTATTTCCATCCCTAGCTCAGATTGTCTCTAGTGCCATCCACCTGACATACAAAACCAGCAGGAAACAGTATGAAGAATTCATATTAATGAAGTTACCCCAAGACATTGTCATAATTACTGTCATTAAATCCATTTCTGAAACAATGATTGCTTGTTTGCTGAATGAAGGTACGTGGACATCTAGAAAAGCCAGTTGGCTTTGCAAAAATCTCCAAAACAGGGCAGTCTCTCATATAATTTGTTCTCCAATGCATGTTTCACCACAGGGATCTCTTTGAATTACAATGACAAATTCTGCTGAAAATTGCTGTCTGTTAAACCTTTTTTTTTGAAAAGTATGCTATTACTGCTGAAAAGTGGATTTCTACCATAAACATAATTTCCCTTTTCTTTTTCACATTAAGCTGACTTTGGGAGAGACTCATTCTTTGTCCTCCATCCCTGAGTTCTAAAGAATGTTTTAAGTTTCCATTATTGCTTTATGTATTATTTTAACTCTGTTTTTAATTTTGTTGGTAATTAATTTTTCTTCATATTTTGTTATCTTCAGTTGACCACCTTGAGTGCCCTTTTTGGATAGAAAGGTGGAATATAAGTTTTAAAAGGGGAAAAGTATGCTTAGTGTGTCGGAGTAACTATCTGGGAAACCATCTTGTCCTTGCTAAGGGTTTATTTAATTTTCTACACATGCAGTTAAAAAATACATACATATTTAATAGATGCTTTTTATACAGAATCCTCCAGATATCATCTTGAAACAGAAATAGATGAAATTATATAATGCACTAAAGTTCTACTGGGAAATCACAACATGAGTAATATTTGTTTTTGCTAAAGTGCATACTTCCTTTGGAGAGAAGGCTGGGTTAATGATGCAAAGTAGTTGGGAGCATGTCTTATTGAGCAGTATACAATTTTAATAAATAATAATAACACATGTGCAGGGCAGGATTTTCTATCCCCCGCCCCCCGTTTGGGGGAACTGGAGATTTTATTTTTTATAGTGTTTGTTTTTATTGTGTTATTTAAAAAAAAAAATTAAACTCCAGTGTTTATGTGTTTCTTACTCCGAAATGGGAGAAAACTGAAATTTGGCACTTTAGTCTTTCCAAAGCTACATTCAACTGTATATTGCCCACCCTGGCTGAAGACATACAGTATGTGTTGATACCATGAACAACATGCAGTTCAATGCACTTGTATGAAATCATGCACATTGCAAAGCCAAGGCCCTTATTTTCTTTATAACTTATTCTTATTTCCAGTCTTGCGTATATGAACTAACAGAGGCTGTCCAGAGTCACTGAGAGAACTGGAATACAGCAGAAGGGGCCACTCTTTTAATTTTTTGCTGAGAATAATCAAGTTGCCTATTCCTAGTTATACAGTTTATGCCAGAATATAGGCAAAATCTTTCTCATAACCATGCTATTTCCAGTTTACAAAAAGTACTAATGCCAAATACTTAAGGCGGCATGAAGCTTCATTATGCTGAGGTACACCACTCTGTACAGGTAGTCCTCGTGTTACGACCATTTGTTCAGCGACTGTTCAAAATTATGATGGGGCTGAAAAAATGGATTTAGGACTGGTCCCCGAAGTTATGGCCATTGCAGCACCCCCACGGTCATGTGATCACAATCTGGATGCTTGGCAACCTGTTCGCACTTACGACTGGTTGCCAAGCACCCTGCAATCATGTGATCGCCATTTGCAACCTTCCCTGCCAGCTTCCCACAAGCAAATGTGGGAGCCTGGCAGGGGAGGTCCACAAGTTGCTCAGGTAAGTCTCTCCCACCCACCCTGACCTCTCTTCCTTCACAGTGCACCCTCCTTCCCCCCTTTGCTTGCATGCATGCACTGTTCCCTCCTTCACTCACACACACCACACCCTCCTTCCCCCTTCACTCGCTCGCACACACTGCACAGCTGCACTGCATTTCTGGGGCTTTGCAGGAGGAAGGAGAAAACCTCACAGATGGCTAGCAGCTTCCAACATGAGCTGCAGAGAGCACATCGGAAGTGCCCCTGAAGAGTCCTCAAGCAAGTGAAGGAGGGAAGGAGGGCACAGTGCATGCATGTGAAGAAGTGAAGGGGGAAGAAGGGCAATTGGGTGAGCAAGCAAAGGGGGAAGAAGGGCAGTGGTGCATGTGAGCGAGCAAAGAAGAGAAAGAGGGTGCTGGTGCATGTGAACAAGCAAAGGGGGAAGGAGGGCGGTGGTGTGTGTGAGCAGGCGAAGGAGGGAAAGAGGGCACTCCTGTGAGTGAGGGAAGAAGGCACTGGTGCCTGCGAGCGAGCAAAGGGGGAAGGAGGCCATGGTGCACGCGACCAAGTGAAGGAGGGCACAGTATGTGTGAGCAAGCAGAGGACCGAAGGAGAGAGCTGGTGGAAGTGAGTGAGCGAAGGAGGAAAGGAGGGCCAAGAAGCCCCTGAGGTGTAGCAAACAGCCCCAGAACCGCCTGGTTCTGGGGCTGCTTGCCACCCCACAAGGCAGGGTACAGGGTGGCCAAAAAGGCAGGATATGGCGGGGGGGGGGGAGATAGACAGATGGAGGGAGTTGGAGGCAGTCCCATACCTTACTAAGGCTCAAGGCTGGGAGGGACCAAGCCTGGAATGGCTCGATTTGGGGTGGGTCCTCAGCTAATGACCAGTAGAATACACTTAACAACAGTAACAGGGAGTGCTGGGATTGCCATCGCTAAATGACATGGCCACGTGACATCTCGTTTTATGACTGCATTGCTTAGAGATGGCAATTCCGGTCCCCACTGTAGTCCTAAGTGAGGACTACCTGTAACCATATGTATAATATGAATTCTGTGCATTCAGTAAGTAGCCTAATCAAAAGTCCAGCTGAGAAGACTCTGACTTTTAATTTAAACATGCATAATTGAAATGAAAAATTCATGATGTTTTCATACATATGGCACTGCCTAATCACAATGAAACTTCTGAGTTTAATAACACTGCACGTTTGTTTGTCATAAAACACCCACATTCATATTCCATCATTATCAACAATGGTTTGTATCTCTTTGCTCTTCTGAGAATGAGAACACAGCATTGCTAAGGCCAGATTACATGCTGAAGGGTTAGGCCCCCAAACAACAGCACTGCATCACCTTCTTTTTCTTTCTTTCTTTCTTTCTTTCTTTCTTTCTTTCTTTCTTTCTTTCTTTCTTTCTTTCTTTCTTTCTTTCTTTCTTTTTCTTTCTTTCTTTCTTTTCTTTCTCTCTCTCTCTCTCTCTCCCCCCTCTCTCCTCCCTCCCTCCCTCCTTATAAAAACATTTTGCACAGCTGCAGAATGAACTTTCAGACAGTCACCCTGGCTCCACTTTCCAGCAGTGCCTGGAGAAGTCCTGTAGACCTGGGGAAATGGTGCCAGGCAAGAAGGCAGATGAGATGGGAGATCAAGCTAACTGTTCATCTTTCAAGGAGGAAGATAAACAGGGAGAGGGAGAGACAGAGAGAGAGAGAGGAGGGAGGGAGCAAGGGAGGGAGAAAATATTTCACCCCTCCCTTCCTTTTATGAAAGGAAGCAAAACTTCTGTTTATTATGAGACAGGAAACAATTTTTTTTTTGCTCCTTTTGTTTTTAAGTGAAGCGATGGGAAGTGAGTGTGAGACAGCAGGGTATCATTCAATGGGCATTTCACAATGACTGCCTCCAACTTGGTATCACCACTAAGTGGGGCTCATAACACCCCTCATTTGCACCAGATGAGGGGCAGCAAGAGGCATGGATTCCCATGCGCACATCTCTCTGGGGACTTTTGGATAGGCCTGTAGTCACATTCAACCAGGCAATTCCTACATGACTTCTCATACATTTCTAAAAGATGTCTATATTATCTCTGGCTTCAAAAGGAGCTTCCAGGGCAGTTTGCAGCAATATATTTTTAAAGAACAATTCACAACAAAACATATTGCTGATTTGAATTTTTTTTTTTGCATCCTGTTGTGAGGTGGGGCAGTCACACTGCTAGGACCAAATTGTGAGGCATGAGCTTCCAAACAACAGAATTTTATCAGCAGTAATTTTGTTTGTGTGTGTTTTTAAAAAAGAACAAACCAATAACTAAACACATATTAAAACTCATTTTAATGTCCTAAAGGATTTCCATATAAAAAATTTCATGGATACATAACTTTACTGCCTCCAGGTCAACATTTTTGTTTGTTCTTTATTTTTTTCCTTAATGCAGGGTGGCACATCAAATACCTCATGGACATTAAAAAAAAGGACACAGAGAAAAGCTGTTCTAATACGCTTTTCAGAACAGCAGAGCATCAATTATGTGTTTTCTTTCTAGATGCTGTCCTTAAGTTATGGTTTGGGCAACTCAAAATTTGAACCGAATAGTACATACACGGCCCTCTTTGATCATAAGGAATATTTTGTTGTGAATGTTTAGCTTCATAGTGCAGATGGGCTGGATTTTAGATAATGTTGGATTAGATAACCTCCTGTCCTTTTCTGCGCTTGTAGTTCCAGGATGCACCTAATTATATGGATGCTGGAGAAACTGTTCCAAAGACAAACTACGAGCATGGCATTGGCACATAGCATGGCTTGGCAAATGCTGGGATTAAATTCTTTTACATATTGGGATGGATGGATGGATGGATGGATGGATGGATGGATGGATGGATAGACAGACAGACAGACAGACAGATATTTACCTAACATCTATGTATTACACTGCACAGATTTTCTCTTTACATGTTTTCTCCCGTCAGTGCCACACTGCTGCAACGAAGCCAGGAGTCTGCCCCTTCCAGTACTCTGTATTTAGCATGACAGAAGAATGTTAAGGGCATGCAGGCAGTGAAGGCACTGGAGGAGGATTAAAGGGGCGCATCCTGGCTTTCTATAGATACTGAAGCTTGTATCAGAGCTGAGGGGAAAGAGAAAAGTATTCTGAAAGGGCCCATATGTCCCAGTGAAGTGAGTTTTTCGGGTTGAGTGGATAACGTATCTCCAAGTCCCCCCTCCTCCCCCAAGAATTGCTCAAGCCACGGGAAAGCCTAAGGAAGACACCTTTCTAATTCCAGTCAAAGTCTCTGAGATACTACTCTTCTGGAGCAATTTGTTATTTAGGAACTGGGGAGGGAAAATGGCAGTTCCCTTGCTGTAGCTGCATAACACTTCTCTCTAAGCCTCCACTGCTAGACCTGTTCTGTCCTCAAAGTTCAGGAAGTCCACATGGATCAGGACTACTTGGGGAAGAGGAACCAAGCCAGCTTGGCTTGGACTTCTTCAAACCTGGAGCTGAAACAGCTCCTTCAAGATTAGAGAAAAGCTAAGCCTGGGGGATGGTATCAGCTGATTACCGGGTCAGGCACAGCTGCAAGCACTGATACTCAGTTGTTAAGGCGAATGCTGTCTGCCTTCTTATATTAAAAGGAAGCCTATGTACTTCCTTTTTTCCTTATCAATTGAAACTCCTAAGGAATTATTTTGCGTGCAAACTACAACTTTTCGAGAGCTACATTGACAATTATTGAAAACATGCAACCCAATTTATTTTGGGTTCCAATCAGCTATAACCGAAGACTGCAAAGAGGAAACCCAATAGAGGTCAGTGGGGTCACTGGCCTCTCCTAAGCACTGGTGACTACTGTATATTGCAGCTCTGTATTTTAGCTCTGCCACCATGCAAGGCCCATCTAACAAAGGAAGCTTCTTTTCTCCAGAACAGGTAAAATCTATTTTCACCAGAGGTGGACCCAACTGCTTTCTTTCAAGGGCTACATTCCTTTGGAAAGAATTTCTTGGGGAAACAATAGGTGGGGCTTAAATGAGCAGTGGGTAGATTCAAAGCCAAGGTGAGGCCGCTGGTGCATTCTGTCTCTGACACCTCTTCAATTCCCCATTTCCCCTTTTTCTTTTTTGCATTATCTGTCATTTTTCCTCCCCTTTCTTCTTCACCCAGCAGGGTTCTAGAAATGGGACAGACTGCTGGTGCCAGAAGTCCAAATTACTTATGTGCCGATGGATTTAGAAATTAGTCCAAGGGTGCACATGCCCATAGGATCACAGAATAGCAACTATTTGTGGTTTACTTTAGTAAGTCAAAATAAAGGCTGTTCAGTCAGGGCTACCAAAACGCAGAGCTATAATTGCAAAAGTGGTGTGTTTGCTAATGTTTACCACAGAGAAGGAAGGACAGCAGAATATCTTTTGCATCCTTCCCCTGAAACTCCACCTAACAGCCTGAAAACATGTTTTCACATTTCCACTGAAGCTGGATATGGGCCTCAATGCCATGCCATCTTTTTTTAATCTGACAGTTTGGATGAGGTCTAAACTTAGTCTACCACAACTAATTTATGTTAATGTGTCTGCTCTAATAGACCAAACCTTGCCTTCACCCTTTGATAACTTCCTCATGAGATGGGTGTTGTCTACATTCGAAATATATATATATATATATATATATATATATATATATATATATATATAAATAAAATTAAAAAAACACTAACTAACCAACCAACCAACCCTGTGGGTGCAATTTATACCAAACATGTGACAGGAACAAGAGATATTGACAGTCTTCATTGTGCAGGATCTGCCCTTCCGCTGTGTGTTTTTTTTTCTGTTAAAGTGTGAGGCAGGGCCTAATTTTGGTATACGGTACTTCTGTACCGCAGAGAGACATACCCTGATATTAACAAAACGGGTAAAAATACTAACTGTACTTGAACGTTATGAAACGAGTTCCAGATAATCCCCATCCTTCCCCGGCTGGCAACATGATCCCTGCCTCACAGCTACTTCTGGGTTCTCAGGGTCTCGTTTGGGCTCGAGTGTTGTGCTCATTAACCGCCCACCTGAATCTCCCTGGACTTTTCAGCAAAGCAGGACATTCTGGAAACAGGAAGCGCTCCCAACCCCTCTCCCCCTCGCTTTGCTGTCATTCAGCGGCTGCACACCAGTTCGAGCAAGGTTTGGAAAACAAAAATGCATTGTGGCTAAATATAGACCGGCAGTTTGGGGCTGGGCTCTCATGTTACAGAGAGACAGTTCCCTGTCTGTATTTGAGCAAGGTAGTAACACCCCAAAGAGGGCAAAGAGAAATAAATGCAATGCATTAAACAACTGCATTTCTCTGGTTTTGGCGGAATAGAAAAGCAACCGCTTAATTGTTCATTTCAGCTCCTCTTTCTATCACACTTTCAGCTACGCCGTTTAAAACATTTAACTCCATTTGATCTTTGCAAACAAGTGTTGTGGCTGGAGTCCTGCCTTGTCCCGGGCACACATGCATAACAACTTTCGTCTTTTCTGCTTGTTTCTCACACCCACCAACTTTCATAAATGCAGGGAAGAGAGGAGTGAAGTTTCCAGAACATACTTCAGAAAGTAACTTTTTTCGAAGAGAGCGAGCGAGCAAGAGAGACTTCCCCCCCCCCCTTCTTCTTCTTTTTTAAACCCTTCACCTAAAGCGTAAGAGCTGCACGTTTGTCATTATGCACAAAGGAGGGGTTTTGAGTACTCACGCGGAGCAGATGTTGTACTGTTAAGGAGAGTCATCCTTTAAGCATTCAGAAATGCGCCCCCCCCCCGTTCTTTTGCACTGACAGTCTGCGTTCCTATCCACGTCCAAAGATGAATGAAGCAAAGCAGCAAAAAAAGCTGGGGAAGCAAACAGGAGAAAGCCTTGCTTGTTCAGATGCTTCCAGCATGGTTCTTGACCATTTACCACTGGAAAAGGAAACAGCACATTCAGCTCACATGCAAAGGGGAGGGGCCTTGGTTTTTAGATAAGCACTAGCTTTTTCTTTTTTTTTTAACCTGTAGTCTTCCTAATTCTCTTGCTGTCTACTGCGGGACATTTCCATCTTTAGCAAGCAACGTTCCTTTTCTGCCTCGGCTTCAACAGGTTTGGCAGGATTTTATAGTCGTTCTAAAACTTAAAAAACGTATGAGGTAAAAGCAAGCCGAAGGAAAACTAAAAAAATGAGGCACAAATTGAGAAGTCCCTTGTTTTAATGTCGACTTTGTCATAAAATCCTGAGATGGCCTTGAAGCCACCTAAAATTGTCAGTAACTTCTGTAAAACTTTATAATAATAAATACAGTACGTCCCTTAGAAGGTTGCTGGTTGTAATGTAAGGATTATCTGAAACCTTGAGAACGCCAAAGCATTATGTAGGTGATGATCATGATCAGTTCAAGTCCATCTGAAGATGGTTCTGTTTGATTTAAAAATGCTTGATCATATCAGAAAACAGAAATAAATTCAGTCACATTCAAGGAACTCCACAGCCAAAGCAAAGGTCTGAGTAAACATTTGTGTTCATATTTCTGGGAATCTATTTCAATAAATCGTTTTGCTCTGATACTGGAATCTGCAGCCTTGTTCTTTTGTTTACTTTTGGGTGTTCTTGGTTCTCTATCAGTAATTCAAGTAGCAGACAATGTTCTGCCATATGTCCTTCTCTTTCTCTAGCATTTAGGAAGGCATAACTTCCTGTTAGGAATATTATTCTACTCATTCATTTATCCATTCCATTTTTATCTCACCCTTTCTGCTGAGTCTCACAATCCAGGACTTCAGAATAAGGTACACAAATCTCCTCTCATCCATTTTATTTATGTAAATACCTTGTGAGATTGGATAGGTCAGAGGCTGCAGTGCAACCACCTCCTAAAATCATAAAAGAATGTGGGCAATCCCCCTTTTGCGCCATCAATAAAATTAAAAATTTATCTGGAATTAGAATTGGGCAAGAAATAAATATATCATTTACTTTTAATAATTACATTTTAATCCATATATTCTCAGCTTGTACAGATCAAGTGAGGAACAAGGCCCAGAGAGAGTTTTCATAGTCACTTTGCCTGTGCAAACCTGAACAGGTTTAAAAAATAACTGCAGACACCCCCCCCCCCCGCAAGTTGCTTGCAAGCCCCCTTCCTCCTGGTGTCCCAAGCCATAGTTTAGAAACCTCTGTGTTAGGCAGCTAGATAGTTACTGGGACATGTTGCACAGAAGCCTAATGGGTCAATTCAAACTTAGGTCTTTCCAGTCTTAGGATGACACTCAAAAACCACTGTACCAGCTCTCTTAATCATAATAGAAAACTCCAAGACCTCACCTACAACTGATGCCTGATCTAAATGTTTCAGGGTATGTAAATCACACGATGAGACAAGGTGCTGTTTCCAATTTTTGCTTCCTTTTGTTTGGAGTCTGCAAACTGATTTCATAACCACTCAGGGAAATGGCAAAGAAGACAGAACACTACACTGTCAAAGAAGCTATCAAATTGTTCAGGAATGTTCTTTGGAATGCACAATTTATGTGTGTTTTGGACAAGGATAGTTTTGATACAGCATGTTGTTTTTTTCCCAACTTTCTAGTCCAGTTTCAAAGACTATAGTATAATATAGAGATCCATACTCAAGTCCTTTAGCCTAGGGTGTGTAATCCCAGCATCTCATTACTCTAAGTAATTTTGAAAACCAGAACATCAGGTAACGTCTCACCACAATAGAATTTGCCTGCATGGTTCTATTATTGTGAGAACGCCTGCTGGAGTTGTTCTCCTACCTACCGAGGCCTGTGGGCTATGGAAGAGGTGGTAGGCCTTCTCAGTAGTATATTCCCCGCTTTAGAGAACTCTTCCCCCCCCCCCCCCCACTTTTTATAAACATGTTAAAATGGTTTTATTTCATTGGGCCTTTGGCCCAAGCTGAATAGAGTTGCCATGACGTGTCTCCCCCGCATTCCCCCCAGCAGGAGCTTTACTGTATTAGTTGTTTTAATTGGGTTGTTGTTTTCTTGTTTGCCACCCAGAATCTGTGTAAACTGGGACAGCCTAGAAAGGCTGCAAAACAAATAAATAAATGCTGAGATGCACTGTAGCCTGATAGCACAAACTCACTGGGAACAGGCATTGTTGGAGAACAAGCACAATTCATTGCATAAACAAATACCCAGAAATATAACATTGAAAGGGATTCTAGAGTTGTCTAGTACCAGTTGCCAATTCCATGCAGGAAGCTGCTATAGCGTCCTTGGTGATAGATGGCTGTCCGTCCTCTGTTTAAATGCTTCTAATTGCCTCCTTCCACATTGCAGATAATTCTTGCTTCTGAAATGTTCCCATTATGTTTAACCAAAATCTAATTTCTGTAACATTTGGAGGAGCTGCAGGCTCAGACAGTACAACATCCACAAGAGGTAGTCTGCAGGATTTGTTGGAGAACTTTCCTTCCTCAGAGAGAAAATGAATGCAGCCCACATACATCAGTCCAAAAATAGAGCTGTTTGAGGCAACTGACCTTGGACATAAATGTGTCTATCTCACCCATGATTCTAAAATGGAGGAAAAAAATGACAAGTGATAAAAGGACAATAGTTCTATAGACTATAGTACATGTGCATAAATGGTAGGAATAGAGTGGAATTGCTTGGGTAACCACCTGAACTGAAGCACTCCAAATGGGGGCCATGATGGTAACGGGGATGAACATAACAAAATACTTAGCTAGGGCCCAGGAACGCTATTCTCCTACATGTTACTTTCACAGTATTCACAGAAACATAGATTTGGACACATAATTTCATTCCAGCTTGCTTTTAATAGGAGAATAGAATCTGAGGTCCTCAGGATATGGCTGAATTACAGTCCCCAGCAGCCCAATCCAGCATGATTTTAAGAATATTGGGAGTTGTAGTTAAGTGATATGCAGTGGGCCACAGCTTTTGTACTCTTGACTTTGACTCAGAAAGGGTGAATTGAGTAACTGAAAAGATGTCAGTGTAATTCTGTCATAATGGGAAAAAATGATATTCTGTGTTAGTGCATTATGCATTCCTTGAACCTTCTAGGTCACTTTGAAGGGCAGCCCCATGCAGAATATATTGTAGGAATCCAATTGGGATAGTTTTTTATTGTAAGCCACCCAGAGTCACAGTCTGTGAGATGGGTGGCTATCTAAATACGATAAATAAATAAACAAACAAACACAACTGCATGTTATCTGTGCCCTGAACAGGGATCATGATGTGTTACAAATCTCAATTTACTGGATTCCAGGTTAAGTTCAGAAACCCAGCCTGGAAATCAGAAGGAATAGTGATGGATGACACACATTTGGGCCATGGATGACCAAGACAACAGTACAGATTTCCAAATGGAGGTACAAAGAATACCCAGATAAGCCATGTGGGTAGATGGAGGAACCTTCTTTTCCTAGTGCAAATGAAAAAAGCAGTCAATATTCTATTCATTTTCATTAAGGGAAACAATAGACAGGTGGGAGTAAAGCTTACTTCCTACCGTAAATCTTTAATGTAATTGTGTCTTTGGTGTTGTTGGTGAGAGTGTGATTCCACTTTCTTTGCAAGTGAATGGAGATAGGACATTTTATTCACTTGTAGAGAGGAAATACTTCATGATGGGACAAAATGAGTAGTATGTTGCTACCCCCAACTTTGTCAGAACATGAGAAGCTATCGACACTCCTCCATTAAATAGTGATACATGTTTAATCACTAAATACATGATTATCTGTACACAAGATTGAAGCACCACACATTTTTATAGATAAATAAAAAGAAAAAATAGAAAAAAGGTCAGAAACGTAAGAATACTATTTCACATTTATACACTATGGGTCATAAGCAATATTCTTGTTAATGATCCAGCACTATTGCATAAATATATTCATATGTGGAGTGTTAATGTTTCCTTCTTTTTTAAAAAAGAAAAACGCTTTCTTCCTTTTATTTGATTGTATGCTATTTCTGACTTCCTTGAAATTGCTAAAGAGGGAGCCGTCTAAGACACCATCAGCAAAGCAGTGTGTTTGGGAATTACCTATGGTCAGCCCCAATACTTCCAGGCAGTTCTGTAATGTACTTTTTCTTACTTGTGCTTCCTGAAAATATAGGTAGTTTAAGTTAGAAATGCAAATACTATGTGATGATCTGGTTTTCTTCTTAACAGGTTGAACTGCATTACAGTACAAGATTCAGAGCTTCATCCTCAGCTTCATCAGAATGGATTTTCATCTTTTTGGAGACACAGTTTGCGCCCCAATTGTCCCTGTAATCATTCTGAAGGATCAAGGACCTCTTTTATTTGTCATTTAAAAGATTCAGACAAGCATCTTCCCAGTGCTAAAAAATATTCTTTAATCATTACAGAAAAGGTTAGAAGAGGCATATTCACAGTGTCACTTCACCTAAAATAGACCAGGAGGAGGGTTGAGAACCGGGAACAAAGCAAAGCCTAATTTTCCTCTTTTCTTTTTGCAACTTCCCCGAGGGTAGGCAAGAAATGGACAATGAGGAAACAAGAAAAGGACTGTGTCATGTCCTTAATTATTAAATTCCTCCTTGTTTGAACTTTTCCAGTTAGAAGCTGCAGGCAGCAAAATGGAGATGGCTAAAAGAGGAACATATCAAACAACTTTTGCCTGAAGAGCATTGCCCTTTCGGAGCAGAACCTACAAAATGGCAAAGATTATTTAGGGGGAGGGAATTTGTAAATGACCATCAGCTAGAATATTCATCAAGTTTCCCAATAAATAGTATCCATGCTGGGACAGAGAAAAAGAGATGATAATGTGAATAGATGGCTTTCTCTTGGGTGAAGGTGCTTCAGTAGTTTGGTGGAACTGCTTATATACAATATGTTCTAGTCCATTTGAGGACAGGTTTATGGAAATCAATGTCCTGGCATGAGAATCCTTAAAATTATTCTAGCTATTAAGTGTTTTTACACATTCAGATGGACCAACCAGGGTTGAACTAATTTGAAAGAGAATGAACAACTCTGACTTGTCTATTTTTCATTTATGAAAAATGTAATTCAGTAGTTCTGAAACTATAGCAGGATGTCCATATCACTTGTAACATCTCAGCTGACTACTATCATCTATCTGCCACAGATCTTAGCATGACTGATTTTTAAGTAGACATCTAGAGAACTGCAGTGTTTGAGATCTGTAGGAAGAAGGATGATTGCTAACATAAGATGGAACTGCTTTTGCATACTAATGCCTGACAAATTATGTGACTAGTTTATTGTAGCTTTAACATGAGCAATGCTGTTGTCATTTTTCAGTCTGTTCAGAAGTCCCACCACCCAAAGACCTATATCTTTTGACTGCAGTTTGAGTAAAGGGTTAGCAGGGCTGATTCTAATAATAAATTGCATACCAATCATTCCTTGTACAGAGGCAGGGGCACATTCAAGTTGTATCAGATTGGCTTCTATTCAAGACTTGGCAACTTTGGAGAAGCCCAAGAACAAAAATGTTGCAGTATGCCTACGTTGTTTATAACCACTACCTAAAACAAATCAGCCTCCTGGAGGCATCAAGATAATATTTACTAGTCAACCCCAGGCTTTTCTTGACGTGAATATTTGGAGGACATTAATTCTGAGAGCTTCCTGTTTTTCATCCGGTTTACAATGAAGCGCTGCCAACTTCAAAGGATACACACAGTTGTCAACGAAACCACTGCTAATAAAAACATGAGCACATTGTTTATGACTTTAGTGCAGGGTTGTGCAACCGTTTTAGACAAGGGAGGCAGGTCAAGGGCTGCAATTCCAAAATGTAAGTGGGGTCAGGACAAAAACAAAATGGAATGGAAATGTCAGTAAAATAAATAAATTACATATATACAATAGGATTCATTCCATGTGCTTTAAAATTTCCCCCTTCTATCCCATTTCCCAACCCGTGAGGTGTACCTCCCCTGGGAGGTACACATAAAATCCAGGGGAGGTGTGAAGAACCTTTTCATTGTTACAATAAATCCACCTTTTCCAAGTTTCATTGTATAGATTTCATTGTTCATTTGTGTTCCTTTTGGTGCTTGGATTTTTAGGGGAGGTATGTACATTAAGATTACACTAAAGGGAGGTGTGATGGCAAAAAGTTTAGGATCCCCTGCATTACAGGAAGATTCCTTTGAGTTGAGCTTGATGCTTGCTAACTATATGAATACACCTATGCCATTTTTTGTTTGAATAGTACAAAAGTGGTTTCCTGTTACTTTCTACCAGTTTAACTTGCAGCCCTGGGATTTCCTACTGATTTAACAAGTATTAAACCAAGTATTAAACTATTTAACTTTCTCTCAAGATCCACTGAGATTGGCAGGATGCTGCAACCCGCTATGACTCTTTTACTTTATGACTCAGCAGCATTTTGGGAAAAGATGTGGGGGCAGCTTTTAGCCCTCAAGCGTCAGACTGCACACCTATTGTCTAGTATGAGAACAGGAGATACCAATGTGACCGCAAGACTTCACATATTAACTTGGCTCCTTTGCTAGTGTGGATTGTGCCAGACGTTTAAGGTCAACAAGAAGAGAAGAGCTGTTTCAAAGCTTGCCATAGTTTAAGGGCTGTCCTTGGATACCAAAGATGAAATAGTCAAAAGAAAAAGAACAAGAAGAATAAAAGCAATTGGCTTATAAAAGGTATTTCCTGTGGTTATGTTTTTAAAAAGTCCTCTTTTTTAAGAAATGCCTTTACATCATTCACAGCTGGGATGCAGTAAAGTTATTTAAAGTTTACTGATTCTGTATCATGCATCGTATAGGAATGACCAATGCACAATGCTGCTCTGAAGACAAGCAAGAATACACTTCTAACAAATCCTCTCTGTCTATGACATATCCCTTCACAATACTTAGATTAGACTCCCCTGCTTTTTCAGAGTAGTACTTGGATTTCATAGGTCCAGCTGAGTTTTTTGCATTGAGGAAGAGAAAAGAGATGAGGACAAAAAACTGTCTTGTTTTCAACAGATCTGCCACCCAGTTGCTTTACATGAAGAGGCTGAACTCTTTTCAGAATTGGAGAGTCTCTGCCAAAAAGTTAGATTATATCTAAAGGTGACTGGGAGACAAGAAAAGATGTGGGCTTTTCATTGCAGCAACTTCAGCAGTTATGCCCTTTCAAAGAAGAGGTTGTAAAGATTGTTCCCTTGATGGAATCCATTCTGCCCTCTCTGATATCATGCAGATTTGAGGTAAACAAAGTGGGGAGGGAGGTATTGTTCTTGTTCATGTTTGTTTAATCTTGACACTCTTGGGCAAGTTCTCTGGAATTTATGACACACACTGGCCCTCTCATGCAATCTTTCCTTTGGCCTTCTTCAGACAAGAGCCACCCTATCCTTCCTTCCCTCCGCCCACATGAGTTAAATGGAAAATAAATTGAAGAACAACAGAAAACTTGGATAAGATGTTTCTCTCCATGTAGGTCAGAGATCAGGGGAAAATATTAAGTGCAGTGACAAAGGAGAAATCAAAGATCAGAACTGTATGTTTGTAAGAGCCTTTTTAAGACTAAAAGCTCCAGAGGCAGAATATCCATTTGAACTATCCATCTCCCGTGGCCACCTTCTCACTGTATTCTTTGGCAAGGCATTTTTGCTCAATTGCTTTTGTCCATTGAAGTCAACAGCCTGGTTAACTTCAAACATTGGAGTGACTTATGGGTTCAGCCCCCCTCCATGTACAGGATCTGGAACAATTATGTCCTCATTTGCCTCCTGCTTGCTATCTAAAAAGCATCCCTGATGTTCATTGTGGGCATGTTACTGGGAAGTAGCCCTTGTTGATGGGATGAGAATTCAAGTTAGCATATCATAACATTAAACTCCATCTGCCATTTTGAAGACAACTCATTGGACTGTGCAAAAACTTCTGAAAGGAAGGTACATACAGGACTCATAAACAGGAAGAGATATAATGGAAAATGTTGTCTTCCCTTGCTTGGGGTCATGTGAGGGGCATCGGGCACCAGGCTGGCCTCTGTTGGAAACCAGATACTGAGTTGAATGGATTTTGATGTAATATAGCAGGACTCTCTTTTATTCTTATATTGTATACCTCTTGCCATTTCTGATACTTCAGAGAGATGGGAAAAATACTTATAAATTCAATAGATCCATTCTAAAATTAATGAGAATGTCTGCTGCTACTACTGCTGTATATATTGTTCTTTTCTTTCTAGATTTGTGGCTCTTACACGGTAACTGGCTTTGTTGGCAATTTCAATTTTCACATCCTCCAGCCTATGTAGAAGTGAATATCTCATTAAAAGGACCAGACAAGGACAGCAATTAAATTAATTTAATTAAATTACCCTAATAGCTTATATATTAGTGATAATGAGGTAATATTACAGTAATAAGGATGACTGGGGAAGGTTTATCGTTCTTCCTCATCCGCCCTGCTGGAATCATACAAAAAGCGGTTAAGTTTTCTGGCATTCCTTTTCAGCGCTGTCTGCTTTTGCTGGTCATACCTGTGGTGGATTATCTGTTAACTCTTTTTATGTGTAATCTTTTATCCTATAAGATTTAATTCATAGAAATTGTTCAGAGCAAAGTAGGGCCACTTTCCTTTCCGCAGTCAAACAATGGGGTGATAAATCCACTTGGCATGGAATGACAACCCTGCCCCTGTCATGGAGTTATACTGCAATCCCATGAAAGTTTATTCTCTGGGCACCACAGAAAACTACAGTCTCTTCAGACACTGGACACAACTGTGTGATGGTGACAACAATCTCCCATGAATCTCTTTTTTAAAAATCAGCTGAAATCTCATGAATAATCCAATTGTGTGACCTTATCCCTGAGACCTCCCCTGTTCTTGCTTTAAATTTCAGGAGAGACTCATCGTCTCACAAAATATGGACACTTTTAGAAGTTTTAGATCAGCCAATCTGTAGTACAGATTAACAGATATCTATTAATATGCATATCGTAGCACTAATCATCATAAAAGGCCACCTCAGAAATGCACTGATTTAAAGGGAGAAAGCACATTTCCTGTGAAATGATTTAATTAGCTGACCTGGCCATGGTAACTATGTCTGATATGAAGGGAAACATTTGCATAATAATAAACTTGATAAAGCTTCCTTAAAGAAGCAGGTATACTTCAAATATGCAAGACTTTATGAAGGAAGGTTAAAATTCTTCAAGTTGGACCAAGCTAGGCCAAACTGTATATTTTTCATATGCATCTATTATAGTTGTATCTTATCTTTCCTGTAAAATAGCCTTTCCAATCTGGTATTCTTCAGATTGTTGGATTCCCGCTCTCATAATTCCCAACTAAGCCACTGGCTGGGAATTTAGTGTTCTAAGGAGTTCAGAACAGATTATATGATTCTCCTATTTCCATTTTTATCCTACAAAAAACCTGTGTGGTGGGTTAGGTTGAGAAATGGGGAGTAAGTTTTAATATAATTCAGAAAGTTCCATGATTGATTGGAAATGTGAACCTCAGGCTTTCAGTTCTAACTGAAACATGAAACATTGCATTAATTAATATTACAGTATTCTGTCAAATCATTTGCTTGCTATAATGATAGGCACAAATAGGGACATGCTAGTTATGGAGGGGGGAATAAATCAATAATCAGTTAAGGTTAAGCTAGTAGAATTAATTGTTTTTAAGTTTTATGTTTGGTTAAGTTCTTAAATGATATGTTGGATAAAGTCAGTGACTGATTTGACACATCACTCTGAGCCAGAATGCGATTTGGTGGGTTTGGCTTAGCATGTACTTGGAACCCATCAGTATAGCTTGTAAACCATGATTTATGGTCTGCTTAGCAAACCAGCCTTATCTGACAAATAACTGACAGTATTCCATAGATTAGTGCAATGTGTGAACCAAATCAGTGTCTATTTTATGTATATTTAGGCAAATGCTAGTGGAATGGTTGACAATAATATAGAGGAATAATTTGGGAATGCTGCTGTGTGTATGTGGGTATAAAAGAAAGAGAATGAAAAAGAAAGTAGGTGGAAAGAATTATAGAAAGAAAGGCCTTATTATGGAATCTGGAATTCCAAATATAACATATATAACAAATTAAATGTGTCAGTCAATCAGTCAATCAATCATCTTCTCTGGAAGACTAACCAACCAGTTGCAGGAACTGATTACAAAGCTACCTAACGGTCCTTTTTGTTCCATAAAAATGTGCAATGATGTAGAATAGCTTTATTTTTTAGAAGCACCAATCATTTGAAAGCAGTACTTGGGAATGGAGAAGGATAAGAGAAGACTTTGATAACTGTTATTGACTGTCTTATTTTCTATAAAATAAATATATAAATATTTCCATCACTAGTTTTACGTAGAAAATGGTTAGCAAAAAGGACATTTGTTTTATCTTTTAACTGTTTGCAAGCCATAATGAAGAAAATCTTGAATTGCAGCTGAGTTACACTTGGAGATTTCAATGTTGTGAAAATATATATTTTTAAGAGACGCATACTCAGATCAGATTGGCCCTCTGAAGGTTAAGATGTCCTTGCAATGTTATGATCTGAAAGGGCAGACTGATTGGGGTGGAAGGTGGTTAAGTGTGTCAGGCTGCTGTTCATCAAAGCACCACAATTTCTAGAAACGACAAACTTCCTGTCCCAACTCTGTCCATATTTGGCAACTCAAGTAGAACTGGTAAGTCAGACTGATGTGGTGTAAGGCTGGGGTACATAGGTTCTGCCAAATGACAAATTTAAGAAGAGAATGAAAATACATGCTTATCCTAGAAAAAACACTTCTTTTCTTTTCATCTGGTAAGAGAAAAAACTCAAAAATGTGGGGAGCTGAGTAGGAGTTTTCCCTCCATGGTTCTCCTTGTGCTCCTATATTTTATAATATAAAATAGATTATCAAATATAAATATAATGCAATATATACAATATGCAATGATTAAAATATAAATGTGAAATATAAACTATGTTGTCAGTTACTCTTCTTTGTGCTGCATTTGGCTTTTAGATACTGTTCCTTGGATAGACTGGCAAATCCATCAGTTTCCTCAACCAGGCTACTAGTTTCTTTTTCCCACTGTTGTCAACTTGGACAATGTTCTCCTAGTTTACTTTCCCCCTGTGTTTTATAAGGTCTTTTCAGCTGGAGATATAGGAGGCTAATGCAAGGATATCTGGAAAGCATGAGTTGTCATTCTGAGCTGAGTGTATGCATGTGCATAACACTGGAAGCACAACTCATAATATTCAGAGGGCAGATCAAAAAGATCTGATTGTGTGTGTGTGTGTGTGTGTGTGTGTATCAGTTGGTGAATCTTTTGTGAGCAATTTTCTTTCTTCCTGGGTTAACCATTTGAGGTTTTAAAGGAATGTCTGAGATGTCATGTAGATGTTACCTGTAGGCAATGGAAAAAGTTGTTCCGCAGGATCTGTGTATATGATTAATGGTCCATTCCAGCATTAGCTGTGTGTTGCTCCAGAATGATGCATCCTCTTCCACATAAAATGCTGTCATCAGATTAAGTCAGATCTGTCAGGGAAAAAACCACGTTAAACACGGGAGGCAGACACACCATAAAACAAGTCACTTCAAAGTTCTAAAAGCTTTATTAAAAGTTAGTTCAATAAGCAAGTAAAATTCAACCAATAGCATACAAGGCACTCACTTAGATTCACATTGCAATGCCCACCATCACAAGCAAGCGGTCAGGTAAGACAGCTTAGCCGTGTGGCGCCGACCCCCTCAGATGCAATCCCTTTTATCCTCAAAAACCACAAACCACAGACATGACTCCTAGGTTTAGCAACTGGACTATAACTTCCTTGGTGCTAATTTTACCATACTTTCCTGTTCTATTCGTCCCTGTCACGTCTGTTCCCATCAACAAGTCTGCTTAGTCTTGCAAGTTTACTTATTTCCTGGTATTGCCCTACAGGCCATATTTCAGCTAACTTGGCTTTTTTAAATGTAATCAAAACTAACATTAAAACATACAAAAGGCTACTAAAATTTTTCTCTCACAGATCCAAATGAGCTTTCTGTTCCTGGATAAGGGGAAAATGGGGTTTATCTTCATTGTTGAACAAGGGTGAATTTAAATGACCAGAATCTTCTTTGGTTAAAGATAATGTCATTTTATTGGGTTGTATACTTAGAACCTTTCCTGAAAAGTAGTCCATAACACAGGAATGGTCAACCTGATTCCAAAGGCTGCATGCTGCCTCCAAATATCAAAAAGCAACATTGCAGTAACATGTCCCCTCTGCCTTTCCCATCTGTAGCCTCCCCAGCTGAAAAAAGCCAGCATGTTAGCCTTCAACTGATTTATATATGACATCATCAGAATTCTGCAGAGCTTCACATTCAAAAGTAAAAAGATACTTTGGAGCAAGTGGGAACATGCACATAGCCCCTGTGTGGAACTCCTTAAAGCAAACACATCTTTGCCCATGGTTGCACTACGGGCAACCATGTGATTCCAGGAAAAGATGTAACTGCTTTAATAAGTTGCAGATAGGGACTACGTTTGTGTTCTGTATTCTCTGAAGTACCATGTTGCCTTTGGACCTCTGCCAGAGCACAGACCTCATGTACTTCATCTTGAGCTCTCTGCAACAAAGTGGAATATGATATAGCAAATGCATAAGTAATAAACCAATGAGGAAAGGCTCTTAACATGTTTTAAAATTTCAATTTCCTTGATTGATCATAGGTGAAAGTGATAATTTTTCTATTTGAAAAAAAAAAAGTGAAATTCTTTGTAGAACATTCTCAGAGGAACAGTTCACCGAGGCATAGTTTTATCTTTTATTAAGAATTTTTAGTAGGGTTAGAGTTAGGGTTAGGGTCTTATTTAGCTTTTTGCTATTTATTTCAGATTTTTGAAATTCTTAAGTGTTATGGAGGTTCAAGGACAGAAGCATTTCCTCAGCCCACAGCCTGAGCCTGGGAAAGCGAAGAGGATGAGACTGGCACCACCCTAAAGAATTTGTAGTGTTTAGTTGCAGGCTTTGGGAGTTTAGAGTTAGTCTGGCGAGATTCTGTCTAGCAGGTGCGAGCTAATAAAGTAACTGAGCTGTTCCAGTACTGTCTCGTGGGGTTTCTTGGGCTGAACCTGACCTAAGCTTATGATTAAAATTTTCTTTCATTCAAGACTTAAGGCAATTTTTTTCTTTTCTTCAGAGCTGAAAATAAACTTGCCCAATCAAGACTTTTCAGACTTGTCGTTCCAAAGGTCTCTAATAGCTTTAAGATGGTTAATAGGCAATTTCCAAAAGTGATTAGAAAGTGAGGTTTGCAAACTTATTGTGCTTTAAAAGACTCCACCTTGGTTGCGAGCAATATGGCTGATTCTGTCATCTCCCGGTGCTCAAACCCACGGAAAACCTCTGTCCCGTGGTCTCCTTGCGTGAAACAGCTATCTGAAGCACATGTGGGTGATCTCCTAACCTCTCCTTATCCGGAGAGGTTCCATGGAAGTGCTCTACTCACCAGTTCCTTGATCTTTGCTGTGGTTATCGTCCTTAGTTCACCATACCTCCCCCATAAGTCAAATTTAGGACGGATTCAAAGCTTGAGGCTCGTACTTGACCTCCAAACATATTTTACACCCCTTTGCTCCACTTTCTGAGTGCTTAGACTGAGGAACAGAATTAAAATCAACTGGAGAGAAAGCACACAGCTGTTCATACTAAGAAGAGCACAGGTATGAAGTGAAGCACAGTGGAGCGATCTCTTGAAAACCTAATGGAGTTTAGCTGCTCTGTTTTCTGCCAGACAACTTCCATAGAAATAAAGGTTAATACATGCTGTCTGTTATGGTATGTGGGAATAATCTTGGGAGATGGGGGAAGAGATACTGCCTAGGGAACGATCAAATAAGAGAGGGCATAGCCCGCAGCTGCATAATGGGCAGAGAAAGAGACTCAGAAAGGAAGCTCCCTAACTTCTCAGACAGTAAAAGAGATTTTGGAGATGTGTACTATCAAACTTGCAGTATTCTGTTAAACCTTAGAACTAGCTCATCTGGTTGTGTTTCCTGTCTGGTCTACCTGAGAAGAGTGACACAGTCACCTTGTTATTTGCTTGTGGCTCTCTTCTTTTATACATCAGGATTCCCAGCAGCATATTGATACAACAAAACTAGTGGAAAAAGAGGCAACATCACAGAGGGAAGAGAATTGATGTCTCCACCAGAGCTATTGCTCACATTTTGGAATCCTCCATGCCTGTGAATGTTTGCTGCTCCTTGAAGAGGCGGCTGTGTTTGGCATGCAATTGATGGCTCTCCTGCAGGTGCAACAGCAGCCTTTGGCCATGGCAGCTTTTTCTTTCTGCCATCTCCAACAGGAAGCACTGTGTGTGTTCCAGATGAAATGAAAGCCAATCATGATCTCATTCTGACCCACCAAAATAATTCTAGAGCCATCTTTTCAAGCAAAAGCTGCAGATGAAGTCCCGGTTCTTCTGCTGATGTGCATCACTCCTCAAACTGTGGGTAAAGGCATGAAACTCCATATGGTTAATGAAGCATACTTTCTAGTGTGTGATAATGAAGAACAGCAACGTCATTTTATGTGATATGAGCAAGGACCAGTTGCAGCATGTCTGGTACTGTTTCCATAGGATCTGGTGATGTGACCTGCCTAAGAGGCTTTAAAGTACTAACTTCAACAATCTGTTATCCCTCAGCAAAGGCTGGAATCACACTTTGCATTTAAACATCATTAATTAGCACATGCACATTGTTGAGTTGCTGTGCATGTTCAAAATATTATCAGCATTTCAAATGCAAAGATGAGTTTGGAGGGTTGTTAAGTCAGTTCCAGTGAGGCCAGCAGTATTTATAGAGATGAATAAGGGTCAGTTCAGATATGCAAAATCTTCCCCACATGCTGAAAGTAAATAATTCCCAGTATGGAGTGAGAGGGTGAATATGTAGCCACTGTGCAAAACAGGAATGATTTACCTTAGTGCTTTTGATATGAGCAGGGGAGCGGATGGAATTCACTTTAGAGCTCAAAAATCAGAAGCAGTCTGGTAGCACTGTTTCAGACTAACAATTTTTATTAAAAGGCATAAGCTTTCATGAACTACAGTTCACTTCATCAGATGCATGGAGTGGCTAAACTGATTTAGGATTTAATTGGGAAGAGGCAGTGGAGGAGGAGGAGGACAGATTGATTATACAGACGCAGGTTCCATGTGAAACAGATTGCAAGTACCTTATCAATTAACAATTGTAATAAGTTAAAAGCCCATTGTGTTTGTTGAAACCTTTTGTGATAGCCTGAAATCTTTTGATGTATGTCAGCAATCTTTCACTCAGTTTTGCTGTTAGACCCCCCCCCACACACACACACCTCCCACAATGGCTACTTTGAGACCTAGAGTGTTCTGGGACGCTGAAATGCTCTGATATTATTTTGTCCTTGTTCTGAGTCCTGATGCTAAATTTCTGTCCATTAATTCTTTTGCACAAAATCTGGTATGTTTGTCCTACTTAGAATTAAGAGGGGTACTGCTGGAAGATGATGGCATATATCCCATTAGAGAAAGAATATGTTAAGGCACCTCTAATATTGTGTGTCAAGTTGTCATAGAGGTGACATGTTTTGCCCCATGAAACATTGAGATGATCCAGATCTGCCTCTACTGGCTGCTTTGCTACAAGACCAGAGGCTTCTGTACATACGCTGTGTATGCACAGAAGATTACTGAAAAGCCAGAGGAATTATTAAAAAGAAGCAGCCAAAGTGAAGCAACAAGACTGCACCAGTCCAGCAACTAACGTCACATATTGGCTTTAATGGGTGACTCAGTCAGCTCTCCTTGGAGCTGAATCACCAGAAATCAAACTGAACTCAACAAGACTTCCTTTTTTATCAGCCATAACTTTTTGCCCTCACAAACAGTATTCATTTGATGACCAAAGATGCTGGGAAATACATTGCTCCAATTGTGATTAGATTGGATTAAATTAGATTACATCTAAGGAAGTTGTAACTCTCTCTGTGGTTATCTTGGATCACATGTTACATTCTATCCTGGAGATAGCTGGATATATTGCATGAGGAGATGTAATGCTTCTTTACCGCCTCTCACAAAGGATGAAGCAAAGAATGGTTCCCAAAATATTCTACAAAACAGACCAGGATTTGTATGTAGCTTCCTACAAAGCAGCAAAAGATATATAGTGTCTAGATATAGGCATCCTTAACAGCATATGCAAACATAAATACAATTTCAGGCTAGCAAATCCCCATGACCATGAAGGGCTTCCTCACTGTGACATTATCCTGTCTTAAACACATTGCTTTAGAAACTGTTCTCTCATTCCTCTTGTGAGCCTTAATGTGACTGACTGTGCTAGACAGTGAAAGAGCAAATGGAAATGTGATTCATTTTCCTGGAACACTGAGTATCTCCAATAATTCATTTTCCAAAAACACCAGAGGAGCTTGTTAGGCCTAAAGCATCTTTATTATTTTGTAAAGGCAGTTTCAGCAGTGATAATAACTTTCTTCTCTTTTTTCCCAGAGTATTTTTAAGTACCAGATGTTTTATTGACCCAAGAGTACAGAATACAAATTTCCGTAGGTGGTATTTGATTCTAAATATTCTTAAATATATGAAAATATCATACAGGTATGTCATGACTGATTCAGTGCCAGGTTTTGTTTCAGACTTAAGCACATGGTTATCCTTGACTTTTTGCTTCAGATATTGTCCTGGTAATGTCTTGTGTTTGAGGGATTGTGATATGATGTAATTGTGTTCCTCATTTTCTCTCCCTTTACTAGTGGTAGCCAACAAAGAAGAAAAGAAATACTAAGTGATTGACACTGAATCAGAAATCTTATTTTACTAGATATGAAGAAGATATAGGAGATGTGACTGAACAGTAGCAGCCACATTTAGCATTTTTCTCTGTGCTACTTATTAAACATGAAACATTTGAGAACAGTTGTATTTTGGTAATTCATAAATAAATAGCATGAGATGCATCTTCATATGTGAACATGCATGTTGATTCCTTGTAGGCCATGATGATATATCAAGAGATACAAAATTTCAACTTGTAGGGCCTAATTCTCATCAGCAACTGTTTTGTTCATTAATATTTATACCACTTATAAGGTAAATACGTAATATGAAAGAAAAGGCGCCTCTTTGAATGAAGAGAGGTGGCGTTCCCCATCGCTTGTGCGAGCACCTGAGCTCTGCAGAGCAGGAGGTGAGTGGCGGGTGAGCGAGTGAAAACCAGCACTCCCCATCGCTTGCGCGAATCCCTGAGTTTCCTCACCTGCCGCTCACCTCCTGCTCTGCGGAGCTGCCCCGATTAGCGACCTGGCTCAAATGAAGGCTCCACATTCCCAGCCCCACCATTTGAGTATCAGCGTACAACACGCAGCTAGGATTTCAGCCGCAAATTTTAAGGAAAAAAGTGCATGTTATATGCTGATAAATACAGTACTCCTAATTTAATAGTCATGTTGCAAATACCCAACTTTGCACACACAATGTATTTCTGTATATTTTCTTTATGCGGGGATATTTTTTCATGTAGGATATTTCCCCCTTCTACTCTGTAACATATACAGTATCTATAGATAAAGGACTAGAAAATCCTGCTTCTGTGATCACTTTGAATAATTCTCAGTATAAAACAAACACGGCAGATAAATGTATCACTTAGTGTTCAATGGTTTATGTCTTTTCCAGATTTCATTGAAACCTAAGCATCTGAATCTGAGTGTAAAGTTTAAAGTTTTGCTAAAATAAGAGGCAGAGAACAAACATGGACATCTGTCTAGCCTTTCCAACAGTACACAACAAGCAGTTCAGTATCCCTGAAGATATGGACAACTTCTAAGAGGCTCCATATTTTCTCCCATTTTGCACTGGCCACTGCTAATATTAGCATTGTGTATAGCACAGTTGTTGGAACAGAACAGGTATGTGGCCAGAAGGTACTCAAATTATTTGGCACATTGTTTCCATACTATATCAATCCAGGGGGCCACCATCAACATCAACATTTATTCCTGACTGCCATCTGCCTTTGCTGAAAATTCCTGGCTGCAAGAAAATGAAAATGTTGGCTTAGCTGCCTGTTTGTTCCCTGATGGGTAGGTACCTGCCAAAGGGGTGAATGAATAGATCAGGGAGTGGACAGCTTGTTCTGCACTATGGGCCAGTTTGTAACTATTCTGCACCAGAGGGCTGCGGTTAATTAGATGCATGGAATTCACAAAAGTGGCATTTCATTTCCATGTTCGTAATAGGTACCAGCTTACCTTATTGCAATATTCTCAGATGGTTGGGAAACATTGAGAGATGGACCTGAAAGCTTCACAGATGAATTTAGAAATCCTGAAAGTTGGAAAATGGCCTTGTCTCCACCTAATGCCTTGCTATCTTGTTTCTTATGGTTTCTTTGACATTTTTTTCTCTAAGGTTAGAAGCACATGCCTTCCAAATGTTGTGTGACAATTTGCACAATGCTTACAAAAGACAATAGAAACCACAGAAAAGAGACTTAGAAGCTGTAATATTTGCTTCAGTGCTGAAATGAAAAGCAAACAACTACCATTTGGCACTGCCAGCTGCCTATGGCTTTGGGCAGTAAATAAAAGCATGCACAATCTCATGAGGCCAGTGACAAAGATGATAGGTGTGCAAAATGTGATCAAACTACAGATGGCTTGTTTAGGCCATGGAGAATGCTGGTGGTTAGGAACTGAAATGTGGGAGACATTTACCTCTAGAAGATTCTGGCATATTAGAAACATCTGAATCAAACTTTTTGCAAAATGTGCCACTGGCAAGGCTAGACTATGAGTTCATTTTTCCTGAGGTACTGAGGGGAACCAAGAGCTGGAAAGGAGGAACCAAGAGACAAAGCAGAAGTAAGAGCTAAAAGGCAAATCAGATCTGAAGGACAAACCAGGAGGAGAGTCCATGGACTCAGGACTGAAGATCAACCAACAGGGATATAGGAACATGCTGGAATTGAGAAAGATCTTGTCTAAGGAAGACTTGAATTTAAGACAAAACCCTATTATACATTTTGCAACATCATAGGAGTGGAAAAGCAGAATACAAATGGAAATAATAAATAATAAATAAATATGTTTTATTAGCCACTAGGAACCAATAATCAGCCAACTTCTGTGGAAAGGTGTAGGACTGAGGGTATGTCATTGAGAAGTTGTTACTTATAGTTCTGCTGTCCACAGAGAATGGGTGCTCTAAGAAGCATGCTTGATCCTTATTCACTGGATAGCCTTGCTAAGACTGAGGTGATAGTTGACTTATTTTTTAACAAAAACTTGGAGATTATCTAATAGTGTTCCCCCCTCCCTACATGAGCAATTTGTCCACCTATCCAGAATTGCTATTACTCTGAACAGGCATTGTTTGCCACAAAAGATGTTAATATGTAGTCAACATATGGCGTAATCAGAGATATGTGCTGCCTTCAAATTAAATATGGGCCATATGGGTTCAGTTGTTCTTTATTCTGAAATTAAAATCATAGGGAACAAATGAATACAAATGAGTACATTTTCATACTCATCCATGGGTGGGTAGGTAGATGATTGCATCTCTCCAGTGTCAGAGAGAGAAGCTCACAATCTAAAGGCCAATACATCCTCCTAACCCTACCGTCATCTACTCTACAAGAAAAAATAAAGAAAAAAAAAGTTAATTAATATGGAATAACAAATATTAATGAATGGACAAAAAATAAGAATAAACACTAGAAAAATGAAGTTGGTCCGATGTGTTATTTTTTTTGTGTACTTTTTAATAAGAAGGTCAGGCAAATATTAATATATCTCCCTTAAGACTGTTATTTCTGGGCTCTTTTTCAATGTCTTACTGACCATTGTCCTCAAAGGGTTCAATATTTTAATCACTGAACAAGTTGCAACAATTGTTAACACAGCAAAATCAACTAGGCCATCCAAAATTATTTGCTTCCTGGTTGCTATTATGTTAATTAAAATTTAATTTATTTTATGTAACTGTTATATTTCATGCAACTAATTTTTATTTATATTATGCAGGTTTATTGATTTGAAGTTGGTGGACCATAAATAGTCAAGGAAGGATGTAATATTTATGAATAAATGAAAAAAACAGAACAAGACTTTAAGAAAATAAAATGTTGAATATGCAATAGAAGTGGAGTTCTTTCATTCCCCTAGTTGTAATATTACATTGTGTGACCTCCGACTGGTGAGTCACCAAGTGATTAATTCTCTCTGCCTTTATCTTACAGAACTTATAAATCCCACTTTCACCATTAATTCTGAAGGAATCTGGGGTGCTGGACAACTTCAAAACAACAACAACAAGAATCCTTAGTGATAAAAGCCTAAATTAATATCAAAGATCAAAACCCAAGATAGGTGCCCACAATCAATCAGCTGAGGCCAAAGACATACTGAAATTAAGAACTGCAGTAAATGGAGACTATATGTGCTTCTGGGGAAGTATATTTCACAAGGTGGGTCCTACTACAGGTAAGGTCTGCCATCTCATCCCTGCCCTGCGTCATTCTTTAGAAAGAGGGGAGAGTTTCAGCAGACTGCCTTTAGCTGACCTGGCTGGATAGGCAGGTTCAATTCTGGTAAAAGTAATGCAGTATAATTGTATGTGGGAATGATCTTGGGAGACAGGAGGAAGAACTGCAACCTAGACAACGGTCTGATAAATGAAATTTGAGTCTAAAGGAGGAGAGATGGTGAAAGTGTCTCATAAGGGACCCTCCCTAGTTTTTGGGAAAATAGAAGTGAAGGACAGCAGAGATACTTTGAGACTTGCAAGATGTTAGCCTTGTAAGGTAGTCCAGACAAGAAGCACAACCAGAAGTACTAGCTCTATTTTTTTTTTAGTAATAATTTTTTATTAAATTTTAAAATACAGAGATAAAAAACTAATACAAACTAAGAAAAATATAAAAAGAAAAATGAAAGAATAAAAAGTGCAAAGGGAAAAGAAGAAAAAAAGTGGGGGAGGAAAAAGAAAAAAGAATAAAGAAAAAAAATATATAAAGAAATGACTTTCCCCTTCATCAGGACAAGTACAAACAATTTCAGTAACTTATCACATCCTCTAACATTTGAACCAAAGATCTCTTCATTCCATATCTCGTATTTTATCTATTAGTAAATAATAAAACCTCATCATTAAATTTTAATTAGCAAAAGTCCATTAAGAGATACCTGAAATAACTATCTATCTATCATCTATCTATCTATCTATCTGTCTATCTATCTATCTATCTATCTATCTATCTATCTATCTATCTATCTATCTATCTATAAAACATTAAGCAAGTAAATCAATTTCATTTCCTTTACTTTACTTTATACAGTAACTTATCATTTTCTCTGAAAATACAATGCCAAAAAAAATATTTGTCCCATATTTTATCTTAAATCTATAAGTAAACCTATAAAAACTCATTGTTCAAACTTAATTTTAAAAAAATCCATTAAGAACTACCAGAAAATCCAAATCTTTAAACCCTTCAAATAATATCCCAGAAATTAATTTCTCATCATTTTCTCTTTGTCCTCTCTCAGAAATTCCTTTGCAAATTTAACACTTTCTTTCAATTCAACATCATAACCCATCTCTTTCTCTAATCATATGGCAAAAAAATCTCCCTATATCTTATCTAATGGCAAATCTTTAAGGCCTGGTCATTCAGTCCTGGTCAAGAAAAATCCACTAAAAACTACTAGAAGAAAAAATACCATATATCTTAACCTTGATCAAACAAACCAACTTTATACTCCTTCTTTTTGGTTTTAAAACCCTTGATGTTTATTCCTTTTAAATAATGTCCCAAAAGCTGATTTCTTTTCATTCTTTCTTTATCTTTTCTCAGAAACTCCTTCATAAGTATAACACATCTCTTTTGTAAGTCCAAAATAAGAAAATCGACTAAGTCACTCTTATGCATTGAAATCCACACATCAAAGTCATTCTTCTGATTTATTATTTGTATGTCCCTTTTAGCTATTAAAACATCAACTGGTTTCCTTTGTAAGTTCTGTGTAACATTTGTGAATATCATTCTTGTATTCTATCATTTTTAAATCCATATGCAAAACAGCCTGATTCCCAGTTGTATCCTCTTCTAGCTCCTCTTTAAAATCCATTTTTATAGTATCAGACAATCTTAAGGGAAAGCTCTGAGTACATTGTTGCCAAATATTCTTGAATTCTTCCAGAGTTAAAATAGTTTTCTCCATTCTGTATTAATGGGTCTTCTCCTTCAATTGCGATCTTTAGTTCTTTCTGGTTGCCTCTAGTAACCAGCCTTCAAGGTCTCCTTTTATCATGTTTTTCTCTGATCCACACCACTTCCCCATGGAAGTATTTCTTACACTTAACTTCAAGTTCATATATTTTAATAGGATTTTAAAGAAGCCACAGGAGGGATTCTTATAGTTAATTTCAAAATGTTATTTCCAGTCAATCTAGCCCCTTAGTCCATTTATAATCAACATTCTAATCACCCTTTTGCTGCTTATTTAAAAAAAAAAATCTTTAAGTTCTTAAACTTACATGAAACGTCTTTCATTGAAGATTGAAGGAAAATCACCCAGTGAAATAAAACTTGTCTTTCTGAAGGTTCTTAGTATCTAAAAAGCAATTTACAAGCCATTTCCAGAAGTGATTAAGAAAGGCAGTAGGCAAACCCAGTGTCTCTTTGAAGGCTTTGAACCGTGGCTTGGGCAAGCCAACTCTTCCGGCTCCCCTAGCTCTAAAACCTGCTGGAGACCACTGTTTTAATACAATACAAATACAAAATACTTTAATGACCAAGTATAAAATATATACAAGGAATTTGTCTTCGGTGACGAACAGCAAGATCAACAGTACGTTTGGATAGCAACAGAAAAATAATAACCAGTAACATTACACAGTAAAATAACTTTTTCAAAGGAAGAAGCCACTGTCCAGCACATATCGAGTCACATAGTGTTTAACAGAGCAATGGCACAAGGGAAAAAATTATTCTGATATCTAGATGTTTTAACATATGGTGCTCTGTAGCACCGTCCTGAAGGAAGAAGTTGGAACAGTTTATATCCAGGATGGGAAGAGTCTGCAGATATCCTCTCTGCCCTCCTTTTGACCCTCACAGTATATAGTTCTTCTATAGAAGGCAGGTGGGTTGCAACTATCCTTTCTGCAGACTTTTACTATCTAATTGTGGGGAGCCTCTGTAAGGAGCTCTATGGGCAATCTCAAGTCCTTCCCTTTGTCCAGGGAGGAATTTTGAGGCGCCGATTCATTTGTTGGCTTCTTGTTCTGTCACAGTCATTGGCTCTGCTGAAAATAAAGCCATCTTCAGTTTGCCACTGCTTCCCCGGAAGTCGAATACTAGCTCTATATTTATGGTAAGCTTACATTAACAGGATCTTACAAGTCTCAAAGTACCCCTTCCATCCCTCACTTTTACTCTCCTAAAAACTAGGAACAGTCCCTTCTGAAAGGTTTTCACCAATCCTCCTCCTTCAGACTGAAATTTCATTTATCAGACTGTTGTCTAGACTGCAGAGGTTCCTTCTGCCTCCCAAGGTCATTCCCACATACCATGGCATGCAGGGTGATGACCACATGCCCATGAGAAAGAAAAGTGGCTGTGCAGAATATACAAACACAGGAAAACTTAAGAACTTTTCAGTTATCTCATCAAGCACTATGCCTGTCTTAAAAATAAAAGGGAAAAATATAGAGCAATTATGGCAATAGAAACCTTAACTCAAATGTTGTGGCATAGTAGAGACTGGGGTTACATGAGGCATACTGAAACCTTATGAAAAAGGGCTCTCAGTTTCTCTCATCTTTATTTTCTTACATTTGAAATCCAAAGGGATAACAAGGAAACTGATGTTCATGAACCTTCACACATTTCCCTCATCTCTGTTATGTTGAAAGGCTTTAGGCAGACATCCTGTCTCCTTAAGTGTCGAGGCCATAAAGATATGGGAGGAAGTGACCCCAATATGCATTCTAGGAAACAATATAATTCAGAAGATCAAAGGAGGGTGCCCCCGAACTCTGACTAGTAGCCAATAGGTCATCAGGAAGATAAGTTTCCCCCAATAATAAGGAGGATCCAAAACTTATGCCAATTTCAGCCAATCATTTGTTAATTTCTGTACCTCTTTGTAAGAAACATGTAAAAAAATCTTCTTTGGGTGTGATCGGGATTCTTCTCTGTCTTAAGGGGAGACCCAGCTGACTCTATTGGCAATCTTTCAATAAAACTTTAAAATCTCAGCTGGTATTTTCATGTCTGATCTTCTGCCGGACTGAATCCGAATTGGGGTGAGTCAAAAACTCTCAAATTTTGCTAACAGAAATCATCTCTTGGTTTGTGACGGATAAATGAGTCATTGGTGGGCCATTATTTATCAGGCTGTTGACCATCTACAGTGATTCATCCTTCCTCCAAAGTGAAATACGGTTGACATCAAATAGGTCAGCAGAACACTGAGTGTTAAAGATGCAAATAATGCCAAATCAAAGCAAATCAAATCAAGCAAAAGATTCTGCTATGAAAATCCTAAAATTCTATTGCTTGGTGCAATCTGGTTGGTGAGTCAAGTTTTAGACAGATCCTGTAACAACAGCAAGATGAAAACAATGTTAAAAAGTCATACATTTCCTTTTTCTACTCCAGTTATAAAGTAGGCATTATTGTATACTTCTAAAATTGCTGGAAGTTGCTTTTTCCCCCCCGGAGTTGTCCAGGAAATAAATCCTTCACTGGCTCTATGAAGTTCTCAGTAGTAGCTCAAACTACCTGTTTCTCAGCTTAACTGAAGCCAACGGCAATAACTGTTGGTAAAGTTAGAAAGTCAGTTTTATTCTGCTCCTATTTTTGCAAAAGGAGCCATCTACTGGGCTGCAACTGCAAAGCTTATTTCGATATTGATAGAAGATAATCTTTTAGCTGACTTGAAGAAAGTAAAGGAGTAGACTTCATTATTTTAAACAAAGAAGAGAAAGTAAAGGAAAATTATTCTTTAAAGTAAAATTTGATAATAGTTAAAGATTATTAGGCTAGATATAGAATGATTGCTAACTCTATAGATATTTAAAAGGTATGGGGATGACTGGGGATGGGGGAAACATGAGCTTAATACTATACACCCACAGACATAGACACCCACAGACACGCAGACACTGATTTAGACTGAAAAGACGATCTTCAATCCCCTGTGAACGGTGTTCACAATCAGTCTAAGTGGTTGGGAAGGTGATGTGGTGGGTGGGTTGGGGAACTGGGTAGGAATTAGAGGAATGGGGTGGAGAAGGGGGATGCAGCTAAGGGGGTTAAAAAGAAAGTGGGTGACTTATTTGGTGAAAGAACAGTAATTTCATGTTATTTTAGGAGGAGTTAATAATAAAGGAAATGATTTCTTCAGTTTCATGTTGATTGTTTCTTCCTTGAAATACAGACCTAAGATTTTTGCCAGGAAAGTAAAAAAATAAATGTTACAGAGTTAAGACAATCAATGAGTGATCAGTGTACAGCTATTTCTTGTTAAAGGCTTAAGTGAGGGGCTGTTAAACATGGCAAATCTGGTCTGGGACTAGCTACATCTGTGGAATAGGCAAAATGCTATGCCCCAACCAAATTCAATATACAAAAAATCAATCAAGAAGCCAAGAGAGCCAGTCTTATTGAAGAAATGCCTCCCCACCCCTGACTTTCTCTTGGAAATGCTTCATTTTGGACAATTATTATTATTTATTTTTTGCTTGGCAGATCATAAAGCCAGTTTGGTGTAAGGGTTAAGATGCTAGATTAGAAACTGAGAGTCTATTAGTTCTAGTCCTCCCTTAGACCCAGAAGCTTGCTAGGTGACTTTGGGCCAATCATTCCCACTCAATCCAACCCATTTCACAGGATTGTAGTTGTAGGGAAAATAAGAGGAGGGAGCATTATGTATACCACTTTGAGCTGTGCAAACTAAAGGTGAGCTATCAATCAATCAAACAAACAAATAAATAAAGCATTAATACTTGGGTGGTGTCCACTACAGAAAATGGCTGCCCTAACCACCCATGTTATCTGAACAGGACCTGACAGTAGCCAGTATAAGGATCAATAACAGAAGTGCCAGGAGGATCACACTCCATGATTGCTCCCATCGTGTGAGGTGGCCAACAATGAAGAACAATGTCATTCCTGGTAATCTTATTGTCAATCCTTTAGCACAGGAGCTGGCATAAGAACACATAGCAGTGAGGAGCAGTACACTATATACGTTTATTGGCAGCACACAATTCTCTTTCCTGGTGAAATTAACCTTTTGAGCAGAAAAGTCCCCCTTTTTTTTTTTTTTAAAGAGTTTCTTCCTCCATAGGAAAGGTGTAGAACTCTCTCTCTCAAGAGTGCAGAGCATATCTATAGAAAAAGGAGTAGTGTGAGTAGCTTCCACCAGCAGCCAAATGTCAGGTCAGTCCAATGTTACTGACGAAAAAGGCAGTGGAGGGCAGTGACCAGAGGGAAGAGGTCAGGTAAGCTGCTGTGAAAAAACAGCCAATAAGAGTGGGCAGATCCCAGTGGAACATCATCATACAGTTGCCTCTAGAGCCCAGCAGATTGTATATTAAGCAAGGCTTACATTGGGAGAAGATGGAAAACACAATTTTCACACTGGATCAGATAAAATACAAAGTTAGGCAGCCTCAGCTACTGTATAAGTTGAGGATGAAAAGAAGGTGACATCATGCAGAGGTGTCTTTCAACAAGTATCAGCTAAGCATCTTCAAGGCACAGTTAGAGAGACATGTAGATGACCTCTTAGTTGGTCCTAGGTGCTCAACCCTCCCTATTTAGATTGGGGACTAAAAGGTTCAGGAAACGTGTGGGTGCACTGGGAGTAATTTATAAGAAAACTCAGTGTAAACACTGACAATGGAGACCATCTGTGGTTAAGGAAACCTTAGCCTCCAGTCTCCCATATTTTGGGAATTTGAGTGAAACTGAATTACGGCATCTAAATATCAGTCTCAAATTTTATGACAAGGTAGAAGATACCCATTTTAGCAGTCAGGATTGTTGTTGTTTAAAAAAAAATGCTAATTAAAAACTGGCTTACATGTAAACTTACAAATCTCAATAGCATCTGTCTTAGTACCTAAATATCAGGCTACTCCTGTCTTACTGGGGGGAAGGGGCATCATGCCCAATCCTGATATTTTATTGGCCTAATCCAATAAATAGTTTCCCAGTGTAACTGTCTCACTGGGAAAGTTGGATGCAACCCATCAAACATTTCTGTGCCATTAAATATAATTATATGCTTTGCTGGAATAAGCAGATGTTTAGCACTGCTTTGAGCAGATGTCTGTGCTTCATTTTGGAAGGTTATAAACCTATTTACTCTAGCAATAAACTACATGAGTATTTAAATAATAACAGGAATGAGCCATCTTAACTTTTTTTCCCCTTCAAAAGCAGTCATTTGCTGGGATGAATAACGTTTAATGGGCATGATGTCAGCACTAAATGTTATCTACCTAGTCTGAACTTTGCAGCACTGTCGTTCATAAATCTTTATACTTCTATGTCCTTTTCACTGCTTCCCTCATCTTCACTCCTTTCCCTTCCCCCATTTTCCCCATGTTTATATTCTAGGAATTGAATTCTTCAAATGGATTGAAAGTTTTGCTGTGAATCTCTTTTGTGTTGCTGTGTAAATGAATAGATGCTAAACATTAAATAAATAATAGAAATGGTTTCCCTTTGAACCTGCAAAGACATCAGCAGCTTTGCAAAGGGCTGCGTTGGGTGTTGAAGTTTCAGTGAGCTGGCTGACATTTTTTTTTCTTTAATGACAAACTTTTAGTGCTCTTAGTTATTTTATCTTGGAGAGTAGCATTTAAAGGTTATTGCGAATGAGGCCATCACATTGGCTTCTATAAAACAAAACTGTTTCTGCTTTCAAAAGATTTTCCTCCAGGCTCAGAAGAATTTCAGAAGAAGTCAGAGAAATAAAGCTTCCCACTTTGTGGGAAGACTAAATGAAGAGAGAAGACAGCAGAAAATATTTGCCTACCTTCCAACATCTCAGTGGCTAACTTGCTCAATGCTCCCTCGCTAGAGATCTGTTGAAAGACCAGGAGGCCAAATGTGGAGCTATTATATTCGGGCTGAAGTGGTTTAGACAACTACCAGTTGGCAGCAAAGAGATACAGAAAACTAACCTTTGATGGCATCTAGTGATTGTCTTGAGTTCAGTACCCTTGATCTGGTACCCTATCAAATAAGTGAAAGAGATATGCTGACTTATCTCCTCTGAATAGAGGTATCCATCTGTAATACAAGAAGGGTGTAAGACCAGTGGTGGTCTTTAAAATGGCTTCTTCCCATATATCCACCCATGGAACACTTTGGTTCTACAAATGTCAGAAAAGGGAGAGAGAGAGAGATACAAATTTACTTTCATTTCTTTCCCCACACAAAAAGAGGACAAGGCAAAAAGAAATTACAATTCTGTGCAGAATTTCATGGGGGTAGTCTCAATCAACTCTGTGGGACTCTTGAATAAATATTATTACAAGTGAGTCTCTCTTGAACTGCCCATCTTTGCTTCCTCTTCCCCCTTGTAGTGTCTGCTTTGTTCGTAACAAGCTTCACAAGCACAAGTGCAATACAATGTACAATTTATTCCTTATTAGCCAGTTATTAAGACTATTGAATTCAAAATTGCTGAACCAAGTGGACAGCAGAGGCAAAACACTGTAACATTCTATGCTGTGCTAATAATAGGAACTATTTACTTTGAAGTAATTGTATTGGCTTCAGGAGAAGGAACGTGTAGAAGCTTCAGGTTCTTCCTAATGAGGGTTTTCTCTCCCTCTTCCCCTTTGGGTAGAAGAAATTACATAAAGGAAGGCTATCATAAATATATCATAAACATCATTCATGTCAAAAGTCACTGTAATATTGATATGTGCTCATATCAATAGAACACCAATGTAAAAAAGAATGATTGATCAACATTGATCAGTATCAGGTGTCAGCATTTATTTTCATTGTTATCTTATGTTTTTAAAACTCTCCTTTTAAAAAAGACAGACTGATGTTTGCTTTGTTTGCTTATTTGTTTGTTTGTTAAAGGAGTAATTCCCCATGAAGATAGATAATAAAATTTAGAATACTTTAGCTGGGAGATGTGATATATTTACCATGTAGGGTGGTAAAAGTGGACATATTAGAACTCCACATTTTCTAATGAAATGGAATGCTAGGATTCAAGAGAGGTAAAAGAAATGGCTTATTTTAATTCACAAAACTCAAATCTGCTATTTTTGGAAGTAAACACTGCCAGATGTAGTGATGGTTAACAATTTGGACAAGTTTAAAAGGGGATTAGATAAATTCATGGAGAGATCAAATGCCTCTCATAACTGCACACGTGTTCTGCTGTAGGCTTCTCATAGATCAGCAGTTCCCAACTTTTTCCTTTATCACAGTCCACTGGAGTTGGGCAGCCAATACATTTAAAATCATCATCATCATCATCATCATCATCATCATCATCATCGTCGTCGTCATCATCATCATCATCATCCCACATGGTCTGTGGACTGTGTCATATGTGATTTTTCCACATGGTGTTTATAGGAACCCCAAATAAAAATTAATTATTAAAGTTAGATGGCCAAAATCTTGTAAACCCCTCCCCATCTTATTTTGGTGAGATTTTGGTGTTCCCATTTAAAATCTTGTGGGATTAGGGTCGAGAACACCAAAATCTCACAAGAGATTTTGTGTTGGTGAAGACACAAGATTTGGGCAATATCAATGTCATCTATATCATCTAGTTCTATCATTATATTTGGGACAATATATATTGTTCCTTGCACCAGGATACCCATAATAGTCTGGTGGTCTTTAGTGGTTCCTTGGCCACATGTAAGGAACAATTGCAATAGACTGGGTTTCTTAAACTTTTAAGAACTTTTCAAATCTTATACCAAACAACCTTTTCCCCCCTGAGACATACTTAGGGCTTTTTCTTTATATACTGTGTGTGTGGGTGCACATACATGCCTGCTCACTTATGGTGAAATAAAAGAAATATTGAAACAAACACATTTTAATCATACTTGTTATTTTTATGTTTAATATATTGCTTACAAGTATTAATAAGGTGTATGATCCCACACTTGACAACATCTTTCATTAGTGTTTGGTGTGCGATTTGATTTGTTGAAAGGACATTTGAATTGGCATAATCACTGTACACAAATGATTGGCTGTTGACAGCAGTCCTGGATGTTCTCATCTTGCTGGCTTCATCAGATGGAGGTCTGTGTACAGCACAGGACTACCTTGGCCACCGAGTAAGAAAAGCGTATGGAATACTTTCCAGCTGTTTGGGGAACAATGCCATAGATGACTGATTAACCATTGTGGGAAAATAACACTGTACTCGATTGGCCCTCAACTGAATTCATCGTAGCTCTCTTTCCAATCTTATGAATCTAAACTTATAGGCTAGAAAGAGACAAACCTTTCTTTGAAGTGAAAAGCTATATCCGGTTTGGGATCTATATTATGCAGCATATAGTTGTTCACACGACTGACAACTCACAATGCAAATTTCAGACTACCTACATTTGGAAAACTATGGAGGCAGAGCCAAGGCATTTGTTTGGTTCTCATATCTGCTATCAGTTGATACATAAACAGATCACAAAGCCCTTTGGGCACCCTCCAATAATCATGGGGATAGCAAGGAGCTCTGTAATCCGCTCTGTCAGCAGGAAGGTAATGCTGTTGAAAACAGAACTTTGGAAAAAAAAAAAAAAAAACAGAAGAAGCCAACATTTAGAAATTGCAGTTACCCACTGCACATCAAATGGGGTTAGTTTTATTTCCAGACTTCCAGCTTGTACCCGAAGTCAGTCACTGTGAAGATGCAAGTATTTTTTCAGACTGGGAATTTAGTAACTCAATCAACCTAAGGTTAACTCTGTCTTCACAAAAGTATCAGGGGTTTGCTGGAATGAAGCTGGTGAACATGTGGATTAAACCTTCCTTATCTTAAGTGAAATGAAGGTTTGGGTTCTTTGAATGACTGAAGCTAAGAATGTTTGCCCTTTAGTTTAGCAGAATTCAGAACTGCTTATATATGTTTTTCATGAGGCAATTAGACCTGATGCTGTTTAATGCTTGTATTCAGCATGTATGAAAGTAGTAACACAAAAGAGATTTGCATAAGGAATGGCTATGTCTTCTCAAAGCTGATTACAACCCTCACATTTCTCCTCATACCTTTCCAAGCTGGTTAACATTTGACAAGCATACAGAATCACATGATCTGCTTGAACATCTTTAATGAGACTGGCCAGTGTTTAGATGCTCTATGGTTCATATACAGTGGTACCTCGGTTCACGAACTTAATTCGTTCTGAGACTCTGGTCGCGACCCGAATTGGTCGCGACCCGAATCAAATTTTCCCATAAGGTTCAATGTAAATACGGTTTATCCGTTCTGACCCCTACGAATTTGGTCGCCAACCGATTTTGGTTGCGACCCAAATCAAATTTTCCCATAAGGTTCAATGTAATTACAGTTAATCTGTTCTGAACCATATGTATTTTTTTTTTTAAACTACAAAAATATGACACAAAGTACAGTACGAAGAGAGAGAACGCTAACCTTGCTTGACGCGACTTCTGGTGTGGAGGACAGGAAGGTGGGTGGGGAGGCGGTTATTGCTTGGAGGGAGAGTCCCCCTCCCTACAGGAAGCCACGACCACGTGTCACGGCAGGGAAAATGGCCGCAGATCCTGTTTGTCACCCGATCCGGCGTTTGCGAATGGAAGCAAAATTTTGCGAACGGTGCTGTTCGTGACCCGAATTAGTCATGAACAGAAGCGTTCGTGACCCGAGGTACCACTGTACATGTATATACACCCACTTATTTCCAGGTGGCTGTTTATTCACACCAAGTCTCACAAACAGCATAGTTTGTTTCTGTGTATGTGTATATTCAGTTTCTGAAAGACTGCTATGTGCCCTCTCTCCAAGAAGGTGAATAACATAATTGGACATCTGCTAATTAGCCCTGAAGCCCTTAATGAGGCTGCTGAGCTATGTTTATGCACAGGGATCTCCTAAACTATTGATCTTAAGACAGTTTTAAAGATTAGGGATGTCTTATTCATTTGATTGAACCATGCGTCTCCTGTCTAAAAGAAGGTCAATCTGCAACAGTAATAACAATGTTCTCAGGAGTATTCTCTAATTTAGGAACATCACACACCATGCATGCCATCCATTGTTTGGACAGTATCCCAAGAGAAAGCTATACACTTTTTCCCACCAGGAAAACTTCCCTTCAGCTGAGTGATCAGGATCTGTGCCCCTAATATCCTGCAACATCCACAGGAGGGATGGCTTGTCAAAATGGGCAAGATGGCAGTACATTTTAATGCAAGTTCCACCCCTTTTTTGTGTGTATCAATATCACATACACATTCAAAAGGGGCAGGGCTTGTATCATGTCACTCTGCCATTATTTCAGTTTTGACTCCCCCTCCACCTAATAGATGTGACCGCTTGCAATCATCCATATACTGTACATCTGGACTGAGGATGCTGAAAGATCAAACATTTTCCCTGCAACGTGATCAAGGTAGACAAAGATATTCATGTATAAAAACCTGGGATGGGGATGGAGGGAGTCAATTTTTTTCAATTTAATTCATTGACAACATTGCAGCATAGCCAAATGTGTGCTCCTTATACTAAACTGACATCTTTCTATCAAGAACAGTAGATCGTTTTCCCTGAATAACGTTCAGGGTGGTAACTGTGGCATTTCCTCCTGTGTGCTATAAGACAATGTCCCCCATACTGGTGCCCTCCAGTCTGCATGATCATCATGCTACTTTCTTCATTAAAATATTAGTATCTCACTTTTCATCTGTGGAAGTGATTTACAACAATGCTTTAAAGCAAAAAAGCAATTGAATTAAAAGTCCAAAATATTTCAGGGAGTTATTGATAAGTTTTCCAGGCATAAGGTATTGATCATAAATATGAACTTTGCTGCTGAAAACATTAATGGTGAGATCTGGTTCATGTATTATATTATGACATAGTTAGTCACAGTTCATTGAATAAATAAAGCAATGTACTGGATTATGCTACATTTTAAGCTAAAACCAAATAAGCCAAATTTGAATTAGCTGGATGTAATAGCTTGTCTTTGGATAGGCTCTCTGAATATATATAAACATGTATGAAAATTTTGGTCCAGAATAATATGAGTGACTAAACTGGTCTGTTCTCATTGGAAATGAATGATGGAGAGATAAGTCTATTGTATTGCCAAATATGCTGTTTCATTTGAATTATAAGTTTCTCTACTACCTATGAGCTAAAATACACAGTAAACGTTCTATTTATTTATGGATTTAAAAGTTATACAGCAGGTCTAATGGGTTTATAAACATTTAAAAACAATAAAAATCAATCTAACCGTTAAAATTATAAAGGCCAGCAGCATAAAAATTCTAAAAAGATTGATACACAGTGAAAATATATTTTATTAAGTCCATATCAAATCATCTTAATTTCCTGAAGCCTTAATTCAGACCATGTCATCCATAACCCAGCCAAGGTGAAAACATAGAATTTTCCTAAACAATTGCATAAAGAGGGAAATACAGTTCCTTTACTTAAGAGGTGACTGTTTTTGCTATGAAAGATGGCCAAAATAAATTTCTTTACAGCTTTAAAAAAAAGTAGATATTTTACACTATGTCTGAATTTTTTTTTGTTTGCCAGTTGGTGGTATGTGTTATGTGGAATGGAATGATGTTTTAACTGTATCCATAAACCATCTAAGCCAATGATCTTGGTAAGACAAATTAAAGGCTTCTCCCTATATTTTATCTATAGAACAGGGATTTTTAAAAAGGCCTGTTTACTCTTGTTTGCAAACAAGTCACTTCATGGATTAAGGCTATGTTTACCTCTACTATTTTATTCCAGAAGACGTGAGGTGGGTTTGTGTGTGTGTGTGTGTGTGTGTGTATGCGTGCACATGCATGATTTTTTAAAAAATAACATTGGGGAGCTTTTGAGATGGAATTTACTGTCCATATGACACTTATGAATTGAAGTAACAGCACAATTTCCTCTGTAACTGACCTTTTATTTCAAATCTAAGCTGATCAAGGACCACACAGTGAACATGATAATACCAGACTACCAGATTTTGGTAATGTGGTCACATCACAATGCCAGTTTTGCGCATAGCCATTGGAATGGTCTTTGCAGTAAAGCCAATCACCAGATGGATTTGGATAACCAACAACGTCTAGAGATTGATTCAAATGTGAGCACTAAACGCACTGCCATCATTTTGAGTGTGGGTTGTACTGCAATCTTTTTTAAAACAATAAAGACAGGATCAACAGGGTTAGCTAGATGAACTTAAATTGATTGAAGGAGAAAAAGCCAGTGGCCAAGCTTGTAAATTTACATCAAAAAGCAGTTGATTCTGATGGAAAAAGAAATCAGAAGCAGGGTAGTGTTTTGTTTCTGAAAGCCCAACTCTATCCTTTCCTATTTCTTGGCTGCCAAAACATGATAATCTCTACTAGAAGAGAAGACAGCTGTCCCACATTTTACCAGAGTCTTCATCTTCCCTAACAGAGTACTAATTTCATCCATCCTGTCCACATCAATTTCTTTTGTCTATTAACTGGTGCACTGCAGATTATATTCACTCTGCATTCTCACTGCTAGTTGAAATGAAAAGAAGAAAAGGCAGACGTCAAGACAGCTATCTTTGATTAGTCAGCAATTTTGGCCTACTCTGACTTGAAATTTATTCAGGATTTGGGAAGCATAGTAGCTGGGCCACAAGCCCCACCAGGGTCTGAGGTTTTTGTTCAACTCTCTGAATTAGGTTCCACAGCAGACATTACAGTTGAAGTTATTGTGAAGCAGTGAATCAGTCCAGGGGAAACAAATCAGTTCATTCATACAAACAACAGAAATTTAGAATTCATTTTCTAATTCATCCCTGAAGCCAAACAGCAATACATAACAGAAATGTAAATAAACAATTCCACAGTCCCTCAGGCAACATCATGTTCCAACTACTCATACTTTATTAAAGCCTGTTGCCCTAAGGAGGTTTAGGGGCAACAGGTAATTATAAAGGTGGAAGCTGCAGTTGCTTATAGAAATTACAGAACAATTTGTTTATATTCCCTTTGTGGCTGTCTTCACCCAAGACACTTACCCATGGGCAACTGAATCATGGTTGACTGAATTAACCCAATTGCCTGGGTATGTCCAGTAAACTTAATTATAAACCAAGCAACCACTGGCTGGGTTTGCCAAACATATCAACCCACAATGTAGCCAACAATGTTTTAGCACAACCTGTGTGAATGCAGCCTAGGTGTGTTTTGTAGGCAAGTGAAGTCAAATTACCCTGTGTAGATTACCTTGACAGACAGTAACTTGCCAGAGGTTCCCCAGGGCAGAGCAGGAATTTGAAGCTGGATTTACCAGTTTTTGTCTACCACACTAACCACTGTACAGTCTTGGTTGTAAATGAGCAACAAGGCATGTCTATAGGCTTTTGAAGACCCTATGGGGCATAACTGTTACCAGTAGGTAACAGGCAGTATTGAAGTGCAGATCTTCAGAATAACAGGAAAATGAAAAACCCATCGGTCATCTTCACCAAAGCCACCCCTCTCATAAACTAGACCAGTTCTCAAATAAGAAGCTGTAACAGGGTCTCTTCCCTATTTTTCACCATTGTTGTTGTTTTAAATTTACTTTTCATATTATTTTCACAATAACTTCCTTCCATATGCCAAAGATAACATGGCATATTAGTCTACTTTGCAAATCTTTGTCTACTTTGTCCCAAACATGGTTAAAGAATGCTTTTGATGACTCTTTTTTTAAGTCTTGACCACTCACTTCATCTTGCCTTGCTGTTTTTTCCTCAATGTTTTCAGACTACAGCTGGGCCTAAATTTCTCAGATTTTATTTTTCCCCAGAGAAATTTCTATTTTTTTCTCATCTCCTACAAAAAGAATAACACCATGTAGCATTTTTTTCCCCATATAGCTTTCTCTCTTTTTTTCACTTGCCACATTTGTGCTTACCAATCCTGCCCTGCCAATAATCTGAAAGACTGTTTGCTCTAGGGCTTTTGTATGAGAGACAGAAGATTTTAATCAACATGTAAACAATATTGCTACTGTTGCCATATCAAGCAGCAGAAGAGACAAGATTTTTGGGATCACTTCCTCTCCCCTGCTCCCCCCCAAAAAGTGGTGCTGTTGCTACTGTTAATAGTGAGCCTTCCTTCCAAGAAGCAGTTGGAAAATGTCTTTTCTACTGAAAAGATTCTATGAACTGCATGACAAATTTCAAGATGCTATGTATGCACATCCTTAATTTGGAGGGAGAGATGAGTTAACATTTTGCAATTTAAAGCAAGCTGATGATTTGGCAGACAACTCGGTTTCTGAATCACAATCTGAATGGTAATAGCTGCTTTTTACATTTTAAGAAATGAGGGTAGAGAGACTAGGCCAGTAGTGTTACTCATACTTTGGATAAGTAAAATTAGTGCCATCTACTGGAGACAAATTCTAAACAGATTAGAAATCAGACTTGGTATTGATTTTAGAAGTTTTTGCCTTTCAGCAAACTATCGGGTTGGGTAACTTTGCAGAACAATATTTAGAAATGATTAAAATTCATATAAAAAAAAATACAATGAGTGTGTGTTAGCACTACATCTACCCCTGAGTTGGTGGGATATAGTCAATAGCCTATTGTTTTGTAAGGCATCTCTGGATTATCAGTCCCAATTCATACAGAATAGCATGAGCATGCTTGGAGCAAAAATGGATAAAAAATGGAGCCACATTTTATCCAAACTAGTTTTACCATTATCAGGGGATGCTCCATGTGATACAGGTGTGACTAGAGCTAGTCACCTGATCTATACATTGCCTATCTTACTAAAATGTATTATGTCGAAGCCAAGTGATGGAGTTCAATATCTGTAGGCCAGATATGATGACAATGGCATATGGATGATTGTCACTTCAAATATAAGAAGAGTAAATTAAGCATGAAATAATGAAAGGAAATCAGACTTGCTCTGTGACTGAGAAATCAAGAGAAAGGGGAAGGATGTACTGGATGTGAATGAGGGTGATCTGATCTTGTGGAGTTGAGTTGATATATACATGCAGAGAAGTGAAGGAGTAGATTTAAGTATGAATGCAAAGGCTAATATTTATGTCATGAAATATGAAAAGGTATCATCTAGATTGTTATAGGTTCATATGAAAGTAGAAATCCATAGATTGGTGATAATTGCAAGTTATATTCCAGCATATAGTGATAATGGAAGAACCAGCAATAAACTTTAGGAAAACTGTGCAACATTCTAAATGAATATGACCCAAGGGGGTGGGAGGGGAACATTCTGCTAGTGACATGAATCGAGGGGTGGGAATGAGATGAGAAAGTACAGAAAAAGTGATTGGGTTATTCAGGGACTTGGGAATGTATGGCAATTAGAGTGCCAATATCTATTAGAAAAAAGGCTGTTTTTTAAAAACGTATAGTTCAAGCATAGATGTATTCATACATACACATGATAAAGGCAGAAATGTAAATCTAAAAGCATGATTGATTTGACTGTTAATGATGAATGATTGGGAGAATTTATGAAGGATAGAAGAAAGATGAGAGGTTCTAGAAGTTGTGCAGACCAGTTTTTGGTAATGTCAAGAATGAATCTTGGGCAAAATTGGACAAAAGAAAGAAGAGTGAAAGTATGACAACTTCAGGAAGAGAAAGTACAAGCCCTATATTAAAAGTATTAGATTAATTTTTCAACAGAATGAACGGGGAGTAGAAGTAAAGAAAGAAGATGTAGAAACTTCTTGGGATAGAATGAAACGAATTATGCTACAGAGTGTCACAGAACTATGTGAAGCAATGCTCATGGGAAATATGAAAAAGGATGCTTTATGGAATGATGCTATGAAAGAGGCTGCGGATGAAAAAATACTTTTAAGAAAACAATTGCTGCAAAAATTGAAGATGAGAGAATGATATTGTATAATACATATATGACAAGATAATTACAAAAAATGGAATAAAAGAGAGCAAGAAACAGTTAAAGATTAAAGCAGAAAAAATGCAGAACAATTTGTGAATGAAATGGGTGAATAGGGCTAAACAAGAAGCTTCCAGCAGAAAGAATGGAATTAAGAATAAAGTAATACAATGATTTGGGATGAAATTGGAATGTAGAAAGGTGTATTTTAGAGATGTGAATGGGAATGACAAACAAGTGAAACAAATGCAATAAATCTTAAGTTCTCAAGAAAAAAAGTAACAAAAAGGAAGTTATGAATGCCATGAAAAATATTGAGGTTATACGTGTGGGTGGTGTGATTGAGAAAAGTTAAAATATGGATATAGTTTACTTATGGAATGACTATACAACTTGCTTAATGTACATGTGAAGACTATATCACATGGAGATTTTTCCCTAAATAAAGGAAAGCTAGCAAGAGTGAATGTATAAACTACAGAGGAATTCATTTGTGAACTGTGTCTAGGAAGGAGTTTGGCAAAGTTCTCATTGAAAAGATACAAGACATGGCAACATTTGGAAAGTGCAATGTGGCTTTATCCTGGGAAGTGGATACACAAACCAGTTTTCAGTAAGTTGTTGAGAAATAAATGAGTATGAGAAAGTTTATTGCATGGTTGCTGATTTAGAAAAAGTATATGATAAACTGAACATGCCTGAATTATGGAATGCTTTCCATAAATACAAATTGAAGGTTGGTTGCTAAATGCAATAAGAATGGTATGTGATGAAAGTAAAGCATGCAAGAGAATAACTGAAATGCTTAGCTAATGAGCAGGGAGTAAGCCAACTTGGTGTAGTGGCTAAGGCACCAGGCTAGAAACCAGGAGATTGTGAGTTCTAGATCTGCCTTGGGCATGAAGGAAGCTGGGTGACTTTGGACCAGGCATTTTCTCTCAGCCCTAGGAAGAAGGCAGGGCAAACCACTTTTGAAAGTCCTGCCAAGAAAATTGCAGGGACTAGTCTAGGCAGTTGCTAGGAGTTAAGAATGGCTTGAAGGCACACAAAAAAGTATGATAATGTCCACTTGATTGTTTAATGTATTATGGATAAATGTATAAGGAAAGTTTGTAGTGATGTTGGAGATATGTTGGTTGGGAATATGAATATACATGACCACTATGCAGATGATGCTGTGTGGTTGGCTGAGAACACCAAATCTTAGATAGATCATATGACTGTATGATCTGAAAATCATTAAATTAAAGCCAACATGAAATTAAAGCCAACATGATTGTGTTTCACAGATTTAATGAATTATTGGAAGTTATATAAAAAAGTGAAAAACAAGAGCAAATTAATTATTTTCTAGAATATTTATCAAAGGTGGGGAAATGGATAGAGAACTTCTATAGAAATTTTAATAGTCGGTAGTATGTGGTCAGGTGAGAAGAATTATCTTTTGTCAAAAGAAGCAAAAACAGCTACAGATAAGAGCATGCTTCTGCCCACTCTGGAATATGTAACTAAGAGTTGGATGTGTCAGGAGAAACATAAAAGTAAGTTGTATTTAGTGGAAAGGGGGTAATTAAGCAGTGAGTGTGGTTTAACAAGAAGAAAAAGGGTCAGTAATGAATGGGTGCTGAATAAATGTAATGGAATAAAATGTGGCTGATAGTAAAAAAGAAAATCATTGAGATGATTTTGTTTTATAAGGAGAATGAGCAGGGATCAAATTGCAAAATAAATTCTGAAGGAACAAGAATGGGGTGAGAGGAAGGGGAAAACATGAAAGAAAAGTCATAGTTCGATGGAATTGATGACATCTTGAAAAATAGGTGAAAAATATATGAAGAGAAAGCAAGAATGGCTTGCAAAGATAGAAAGATACAGAGAAAGATAGTGAAGAGTTTGGCGTAAGTAACATTTAGCTATCCTAACTCATTTCTTTGGGATAATATTTCTTCTTTTCTGTGCTGTGTGTGTTTTTTTCTTTTTTTTTACACCAATTGGCCACTGGATGCATGAAGCCCTATCACTTTGCTGCCACCATGTGGTCCTCTGGAATTTGCAGCCCAGATATGGTAGCCCCAAATAGGACAGAGCAGTAGTATAATGTCACCATAATTCTAAAAAAAAAAAGTAAATACATGGTTTTAAAAATGAACCATTGCTGATAACTTGTCCTCTTGTGGGTTTTCTGCCCTATTCTTAATAGCACTTGGAATAGACAAAGCCATGCAAGTGATTAAACAGAGAGCCCTTGATATGGATAAACAGAATGAAAGACCTAAAAGCCCATCTTACTGTGTCAAGGATCTCTTCCATAGTTCTCTCACAAACCTCAATTACCTCAATAGAATTACTTCTACATGTAGAAGAGCAATCACATTAGCAAGGTCCAATGCCTTACTGTTAGCCCTTTGAGGTAATCCAGACAAGAAGCATAACTATGAGTACTAACTCTATCTTTATTGTAAGGTTACATTAACAGAATCTTGCAAGACTGAAAGTATTTCTCCTTTCCTCTCCTTTTACTCTCCAGAAAACTAGGGAGGGTCCCTTTTGAAACACTTCTCACACACCCTTTCCTTCTATGGACCAAGATATCTTTTATGTGTCAGTTGTCCAGTCTGCAGCTCTTCCTCCTGTCTCCCAAGGTCATTCCCGTAGACCATGACACATACTCTCAATGCTGATGGAGGGAAGAGGTAATACTATCTCTTATGCAGAGGTTTTCTGCATCTGGTCTGACCCTGCACCATGTTCTACTTCACTGCCCTCCCTATTGTGCTTGGAGTGCAAAACTCATAACCTCACTCCTTACTGTATGGTGGCTAGTCTGCAATTAACATTATTGACTTTTTACTTGCTGACTTCTCTACCGAAATGTCTAGGAATATAGCTAAGATTTGCTCAATTGTAGCAGCTATTAGAAAGTTCTGGGTCTGACTCTTATGCTGGTTAATATATGCACACACGCACACATACATAGACACATGTATGTATAGAGTATATACACATATACACACATTTTTTTATTCTGTTATCTTTTATAGAGAGCTCTAGAGTACTGTCACTAATTTCTTTCTTTAACCAGCTTGTTCTTGTGTTTTTGTGGTTTGTGGTTGTTGTGGGGAGGGTTAGCCTCTGGTCGTAAATTAATAAGGTAAATAAGTAAGTCACTGTAAGGCTACAGGGGGAAAAAAAAGCAGAAATCATACCCCACAATTTTAGATATTACCTTATAACCTAGACATAGATTGCTCCTTTTGGACTTCATTCATGGGTTCTAGTCATGTTGTTTTATAGATGTATTTTAATTTTGTCTTAAATTTTATTTACTGTCTCTTAAGTTAGATTTATAAGTACTCACAGAGCACTCATGGATGCATTGCTTGTCCTAGTCTAAGGCTGTAATAAACTGACTGACTATCCCACACAATTAAATTGAGAATTTACTTAGTAGATTGAAACAGATGATGGAATTTGGGTGATTTCCTCATTACTGATTTACAGTATAGCATTTTCAAGGGCTACTGACACATCATGGAGGAGATATGAAGTCCCCCCTCCCTACTATTATATTGACACAATACTGGCTGGATAATTCCAAAAGATTCTCTAAGTCAGGGTTCCTCAATCTCAGCAACTTTAAGGTGGGCGGACTTCAACTCCCAGAATTCCCCAGACAGCATGCTCTAAGTGATTCCCCCAACCCTGCTCTAAGTGACTAGCAGGGAAATGGCCATGTTCTCCTACTTCTACAAACTCAGAACAGCAGCTTTTAGCAGTAATTTCTGGCAATCAGCAGGTCAGTGTTGGGGAAGGTAACATATTTCCAAAAATTAAGACTTTTGTGCCATGTAATGCAATTAATTAGCACCAGTTTCAACTTTTCTAAAATCTATACAGCAGCATTTAAAAAAAAAAAAACCACTGGAAGTTTTCATGTTTCAAGAATTCAACAAGCAAGTTGTTAGGTAAACAGAGGAGAGGAAAAGAGTGTGACTGAGTTTGAAACAATTGTCTGGACTAGTTCACATTATGTGATGGAATAAGGGAGTGCCTTCAAATGAGATCTTACCAGGTACCAAATTTTGTTAGGTTGTAATAAGGTTCTCTCAAAGGGAAAGAAAGCTAGTAATTCTTTCTAAATTCTCCATTCTGGGATTTAGAATTCCTGGTTTTTGTTTTTTTCACAGGCAACAGGGCTAATACTGCTTTTTATGGAATCTTTCTAAAGAAAACCTTGGAGCATTTGATACACTGATGTAAAAAAGAACAAATATACTCTGTATCAGGGCTGTGTGACACTCTATGGAACCAAAAATTAGACTTTGAAGAAGCAGGATTGAAAGAGTCTTGATGCTTTTGAACTTTGGTGTTGGAGAAGGCTTCTGAGAATATCATGGATAGCCAAGAAAACAAACAAACTGATCATAAAACAAGTCAATCTAGGGTTCTCACTCATGGCACAAATAACCAGCTCAATTTTTCATATTTTGGACACATTGTGCAAAGATGTAGTTCCCTTGGGAAGTCTATAATACTAGGAAAGGTGGGAGGAAAAGAAAAAGAGGACAACCGGCAGCTAGGTGGATGGACTCTGTTACAGTGGTAGTGGGTGCACCATTAGATGATCTGAAGAACTAGGTTGGGGACAGATCATCCTGCAGAAAATCTGTCTGTGTGGTTGCTAATGGTAGATACTAACTTGATGACACAGCGTCATTATCAGTCATGAGGGTTGTAATAGCTGACAGGCAGAGGGCATCTCTCTAGTCAAAAGACTGCAGCAGGCACATTTTAAACCAAGCACAATCAATTCTTGCACAGTTTTGGCTTGGTTTCATTGCCAGTGTGTGGTCTTGAGGAAATGTGGTTTGAAACAGAGGAAGAAAGGTAAAAGTTATTTCACCACTCCATTACAGGGAGACTGGAGAAAGAGATGAGAGTTGTGGGAGATATTTCACTTACATCATTGCCAAACTGAGTTAGTAATGGAAATATACTTCTTTGGGGAAGACAGAAAAGTGTGATAATTACATGGTGGGATTGTTGTGGGGAAATGGTGTTGTCAACTCAGGATGAAGTGAGCGGTTTTATAGGAGGCAAGTCTTTTATGTTTTAGACTATTTCCACTCCTTTGCATCTAAAAATACCTCAGACTTTCAGGCAGTCAAACAATTTTGAGAAGAGGAAAATTCAATTTGCATTTAGCTGCCTAGAGAATTCATTAATCTTCAGAAAATAAGATTAACTAAGATTTGGATTTGAGAGAGAAGTTGTGCTATATTTGCTTGTTGAATAAATACTTATGTCAAATAATTAATGCCTTACCTGCCCCCTTGGTGCACTGAGACAGTGGCCATAGGACTTGGCCCTTGTGATCAAGATGATTTAAAATGAACTGTTTATTTTTAAACTCAAAAGCCCAGGACTATTTTTTTTTATTCATTCTCTTCTTAAACTAGAACTTTATTATCATTCCATCTTCTTTACCCTTGGATGAGCTGCCTCTGTTCTGCCTTTGAATCGGGAAGATAAGATAATAGTCCATCTTCTTGTTAACTAAAGGTTGTGGTAAAGAATGCCACATACTGAAGCCACATCCTAAATTAGAATTAAAGGCACTTTATAATTAAGAGGATGCTGTAAATCAAATCAACCAAGGGGTAGCTGAATATTTTAATTATGCACAAATATTGCATGGAGGCCTGCCTTTCAGTTATTTATCACTCTAGCCTGCTGGACTGTTGTCAATTTATTTTTTAATAAATCGTGTCTTAGATGTCCTATAATTTTTTTTTATCAGCATAATGGAGGGCTGCTTCTAAATTGATGCCACAATCTCCTCTTTGGCCATGAAGATGAAAGTTTCATCTATATTTATGGCTCTTCCTCAGCACCATGTTCTCAGCCATGGGCGAATTTTGCTCATAGCTGCTATTTCCATTTGTTATATAGAATTCTCCCTCCAATTCATGGACATATTAACACATGCACACAGCACACACAGAGAGACACTCACAGATTCCTAATGGAGGCTTCACATTGCTCTCAGGCAATAAAACAAATTTATTAGCTTTTATGAAGAAAACACCATGGGCTACTTTATGATCCAGTTTCATAATGGTCTTCTTACATAACTCTGTACTCTGGGGTCGTGGCCTTAGCTGCTCTTCACACAAGGACAAGAAGCCCTTAATATCAATGAAGGACAAGAATTAAAAAGATAACTTTTTCTTTCATTGCCCTTTTTCATCTTCCTTGCTTTCATGCCACTATTCAAAACAGAAAAATCCCTGACAGTGTAGAAATCTTTTTGAAGGACATCACATAGGAGGGTTTCTTTCATCACAACCCTTTTAGACTATGTAGGTACTGTCTATTTTTGCCACAATAACTTCAATGGGGTGAAAATAGCAGACCAGTGAGACAGCTCAAGATATTTAGGCCCATGATTGACTAGGTTCACACATTGCATCAAGTAATAAACAGGTTTGTTTGGTTTGGGGTTAGCATGATACGTTAAGAGGGTCAGAGAAGAAAGCCTAGGTTATTTTAGGGCAGTAAGCCACAATTTGATATCATGGTTTGCTGCTTATTGGTGTTAACTGTGGCTTAGCATGATAAATAAATGAGGATGCATGGTTTCTGTGTTGTTTCTGAATTTATTTCTGGATTGTTTTTGTCTGGCATCTAAGCCTCTCACCAACTCTAGAGATGCAAAGCAAGTATGATGAAAAAGGAGGAAGAGCAAACTAGGAATAGGCCAAAAAGCCATACTTCCTTTGCTCATCTGCAAGGTTAATTCTAGTTGGTTTTTGTCTTGTTTGCTGCATTCTGGCGAAATAAAAATATGGCTTAAAATAATGCTTGAACAATGCTGATCGCTATTGTCATTGATTTAATTTGCCATTTCTGCAAAATTGCAACATTATTGTGTTAGTGACAACCTCCAATTCCTACCTGCATTACTCTTCAGAATTAGGAACTACATCACAGGGTTCAGTGTGATGGCCTTTGTAAGGGTTTACTATATATGGATATTTTTTTCTTTAAAAAAGTCTGCTGTTTTGCTTTATGACATTTGTGACTTCTGTTTTGTTTTGGCTTTTTTTAATGCAAGGCCAATGCAAAACCTTCAAAGGAAAACTTAGCAAAAACATTTCAAGGAATTAGAAGGCCTGTTAATTAAAACTGCAGCCAGAGGTGTTCTTTTGCTACATGACAGAATAATTGTTGAATGTGACAAGAAGATCTCCTAGACCCTGTGCTCTGCAGTTTGCAGATTAACTTTTTTTCTATTATGGCAAGCTATCCTGTTCTGAATAGCAATACAGTAAGGGAGATTTATGGCAGATTATGTGATTAATGACAGATTAATTTAGACAAGTTGTCTAAATACTTCAATCCACCCTGGCCTACTCTTCATCCATTCAGAATATTTGCAAATATCTTCCCTCCCCGTTTTCCTCTTTGCTTTTAACTTTTCACTGAAAATTCAGGTAAAATCTCCTGGAAAATATGGTGTAATAGTAGATTTCTGCACTGGATAGAGGGTTGGATTAGATAATGTCCCAAGTCTCTTCCGTTCCTTTCATTCTATGATTCTATTTAAAAGAAATAACAAGAGCAAATACATACTTCATAAAGTTATATAAAATATTTGTATAGCCTTTTCCCCTCAAATGCTCCTGTTTAGCTGTAATTGAATATAAATAAAGCATCATGTGAAATGTTCAGAATGACAGCTGATATTAGCAGATGGACTGCAGTGCACCTATTTATGTGCGTGCAATTGAGTTTTTTGCATAAGGGAAAGAAGAATTGCCTTGGGCTTTCAGCTCTAGCATAACCTGTTGCTGAACAAATTACAGGGTGCATACAGGCAACTTTCCCCTTCCTTGATTCTCTCCATAGGCGATCTTGAATTGCCAGATTTTTCAGCAATGGCTGAATGAAATTTGACATCCTTCTGTCTTGAGGCCACCTTGTTGGGAGGCTGAGACACTCTGTAGCTCTCACATTCAGTTGAGGTGGTGGAAGAAGGCCCAGGAGCCGCATTTGATTAGGGCAGAATCGATGGCACTTTTCTGGAAGTTGGAGACAAGAATCATTGATTAACTAATGCATTTTGATGTTTCGGTGCATCCCATCTAAAGCAGATGCCTTGCCATTCAACAATAAAAAGGTGAATCGGTGGAATAAAAGCTACAAAATAGAAATGAATAGACTGAACCCAGTTGCCTTCACGGCAGGAAACGATATCAATGTAATAGAATTTTTGTTTTTGCTTTTTGTTTTGCTATTCTGGGATCCATTCATTTTTGCTAAGATAAAAGGTGGTTGGTTTGCTTTGGGTTTGCTTAGTGCTATGTGTGAATCCAGCCACTGTGGTTTATTCAACGAACTATGGTTAATCTAGGGCTCAGGGTGATGATGAACCCAGCCAATGTCATGCCTTAGTGTATTGAATGAACTCAGCCACTTGTGACTTATTCAATAAATCTTAGCAAAGCACACACCTAACTTACCACAAGGCACGAACCCAATATGTTTGAATCCAGCTTTCACTCACAACAGCTCCTACCTGTTCTTTATGCTGAAGAGTAGCCACAGCTCTGCATAAAAGCACTCCATAGCTGAGTATTATTGTGCAGATTGGATCCATTTCATGATCAACATCAAATTAAACCTTTTGTATAAAACAGGCAATGCACAATTAGGGATAGTATCTAAAGGAGGCATTCTACCCTATGTTGAATTTCATGACAGATATTAATAAGTAGATACAGTTACAAGGCAGTAAACACAACTTTTTTTTTTTTTTAAGAAAAGAATGTGGCTCCATGGCCAGCAGAGGCAAAAAGGAGCTACCCTTTAACTTGTTTTCTCAGATGTCTTTGCTTTTCACTTTAACAGTTTTGAAAGGGACTTTTGAGCTGTTTCCTCTGTAGGCATCTCTCCTACCCAGTCACTTCTAAAGAAATCTTTGTATCTGCTGATCTCTGATAACCATTTGGAGGATTTTTTCTCTTGAAAGGAAAATCTGAGGGAGATAGGATAATGGAATTACCTCATGCAGTAATTTTCACAAAGATTTTCTTTCTTTTTTGCCATGAATGCAAAATTTGGTTGGGGTAGTGGTGGTAAATAACAGCTAACTGGAAAGTAAAAATAGATAACACCTCTAGCAGGTGAATTTCTTTGCATTTTGTCTTAGAAAACAGCTGGGATGTTATCTGAATTAAGTCTGGCAGAATACTGCTTTTTTTTGTTTGTTTGTTTTAATCGACCAACAGCTTGCTCACAGGTCATAGGAGCCATCTCAATCAGCAATCAGTGAAACTAAGCATACAGACAGACTGCAGATCTTCAGGAGAAATTCTATGTTGGTTTTTCACTAGTTAGTTCAATATGCTATGCCTTGTAAGATACCCATGTTCACACATATTGAGGTCCAACATATATTTTCATATTAAGCCATATATTTCAACTTCTTTTCCCTTGGTTGGTATGCACTTTTTAGTAGACCTGGGCAAGGCATCCTTAATTTGCCCCTCAAGGTGTTTTGTGATGCAGAAGCCACACTGTCTCCTTTGTGCTTCAAGTTGCTTTGTTTCTTATAGCAAGTCCAATAGAAGACTATTCTGGCTATGGGACACGCTGAGAAGGTTGTCAGAGGAGCAACACAAAGTGAAGCAAAGTGGCAAGTTGCTCAGGTAGCCTTCCAGTGTCACAAATCCCTCTGGTTATAAACAGAAGGCTTCTCTTATAAGAGTTCCAATTGCCATAAGCAGTGACAAGTTGAAGGCCCCTCAAGCATTTTATGAGGTGAAGCCACTCAGCTGTTCTGACAGATTGTTCTTCAATTAAAAGAAAGAAAGAAACAACCAGACCAGAAACCTGCCTCACTAAAGCAATCAATAAGTCAGAATAGATTTTTATAGATCCACACATTTTAAAGGGGGACTCTTAGGAAGACCATTGCACATCCTCAAATATAATTTCACTAAGGATCAGTGAATGAGTTCTGTGTATCCAGTTCATGTCCACAATCACCATCAAGTGCATCAATTATTTTGACCTAGTATCTTTCAGGTATGTTGTTTTGCATGTCCTAAATCTCTTGGGTACTAGATTCTGCCTTAGATATGACCTATGGAATTCCTACTTTTGCATTGTAGTTGATCTTGGCACTCTTGTAATGCTGGGGAAACTGGAAGGAAACAGAAGAAGAGGATAACCATCAGCAAGACGGATGGACTCGATTATAGCAGTGTTGGGTATACCACTGGAAGACCTGAAGGACCAGGTTGAGGATAGATTGCGCTGGAGGAGATCTATTTATGTTGTCACTATGAGATGAGATTGACTGGATTCCACATAATCAATCAATCAGATCCCCCCTCCCCCCGCAAATATCTGTAAGTTGTATTCTTTATATTCTGTTACTAGAATAGATGAAAAATTAGTTTAGGAATGAAATGTGAAGTTACTATCTTTTTTCTTGATTCCATGTTACTTTACATATTAAAAGTAAATAGAATCTGCTGAATGGAAATAAAGACATCCTAGTATTTCATGTCTCTGTGAATGCTGCTTTAAATCATGAGAGTTTTAGATATAAATACATATTTTCATTTACTCATAATAGTCCAAGTTATATTTTCATGTCCAATCAATGATTTCTGATATCAGAGAGGGTAGAGAGAGTCCTCGCTTAACAACCACAATTGGGATTGGAATCTTGTTCATTGAGCAAAGCGGTCATTAAGCGAGATGCCCATGCAACTACTTCCCTCAACAACTGCAATCCAGGCACTCCTGGTGGCGGTCAAGTGGTCTCCTGGGTCATTAAGCGGATAAACCAAAAGAGCTGCCTGCTAAAGGATTCTGGCTCCACATGGAGCTGAAATCTGCCTGGCAGGCAGCCCTTTTGGTCTCACACATTCCTGCAGCCCACCAAAGGGTGTCCCTTCCCCTCCATGCACGGAGGGAAAATCATTTGTGGGGCTGGAGGAATGAAGCTCAGATCTTCAGGATTTGAGGTCTGTTCCTGCAGACTACAGAATGATTTCAGCTCCCCTCCATCCCCTCCACTTGCAACCTTCCCTGCCGGCTTCCCCATTGACTTTCTGGGGAACCTGGCAGAGAAAATTGCAAATGGCAATCACATGATTGCAGGGCGTGTGGCAACCAGTTGTAAATGTGAGCCGGTTGCCAAATGCCTGAAAAGCGGCCTCATGGCCAAGGGGGGGGCGGTGCAACATTTTATGATGGCCAGAAGTGCTTTATGGCCTGTAAAGTACCTTTCTGAGGCCGTTGTAACTTCAAACTGTTAAACAAACGGTCATTAAACAAGGACTACCTGTATATTTCTCAGAATTTTTTCCTGGGGAATACGCTTGGGAAAGATCCATTGTCTTCCTGTTCTACTTGTCAGCTGGCCCCCATGGGAAACTGACTATGGGAAATTAGAATCAGATGCCTTTAGTTGACCAGTATGGGGAAAAAAACAATGAGATAGTCTGATCCTGAAACATTCCCCTTATGATTTTAATGTTAATTCTCTCCCACTCTGATTAGACCCAGGTATGATGTGCGGTTAGGAAAGATAGGAAGCACTGCCTCAGTTAGAGAGAAGATTCAGATTCCTTCCATGTGCAAGGGATCTTCCAGTCTGAAATTTGTGCAATCCTGGTCTGTCCCCACAATGCCCGGAGACTTCTGGCAACGTCTGAAGGTCCACAAGTTAATTGTCTTGCCTTTTGCTACAGAGGAAATACTATGCATCCCTGGGAGCTGCAGGTAGGATAGGTTCCTACTGTAGAGGAGTTCCTACAACTCCTGCCTTTGGAATTTTCTCTTCTCTCCAGAAGCCAAGACCCCATGGCGTCTTACAGACAGTCCCCTTTGTCTTTAAGCAACGAGAGTCACGTGGGGCAGGTGAAAAACAGCATGTGAAGACTCCTCCTCTTATCTGTCTCTCACCAAAGGGATAATGCAATCTCCAACACTTCAGCACTCCCCTAAAAATGACCAGATTGTGTTTTTACCCTTCCTTTGCTAAGAAAAATGCATGGGGCAAGGCAAAGAATAGGGCTGGGCAGATACCTCTTGTTTTCCATGCTCCGCCCTGGGTTGCTAGAGTGAGCAATGACTGGCATATGTAAGACATAACCAGTATTTTTTTAAAAAAAAAAAACTAGGAATCACAACAGGCTTTAGTTTCTAAATACTGTACATGATTGCATCATACCTGTGAACATACTTTTATCCCTGAACTGCACAGTATTAATTATAAGCTCATCTAAGGAAGGATGTTTACCACAGTCTCTTTTGTTTCTGAAACACTGCTGTACTGATATTTTCCCCTAAATATAATTTCTGTTTGTTTTCACACATTACTGCATGCTGGATTTTACCAGCTATGATTCAAATGCAATCTAGCACCACATGACAATGCAGTATAGTCATTGCAGAAGTAAGTGGAGTTGGAAAGGTAATGTACATTTCATCACATTTGTACTTTATAGAGTGAGTTCTTGTCACAGACCACCAAGAGCACTAGAGTTACAGGACAAATGGGAGGTCATGCTGCTGGTTCAAGATGCTTTTCTTTTTTCTTTTAATTAAAATGTGCTAATTTTATGCACAGCTTGCCCAGAAATGCTGTTTGTTCTGTGTAGGTAGTTAAATATCTTGTGGAGTCCAATGACTTTATTGTTTATTCATACTGCTGTTCATAGTTAAAATCCAGTAATTATATGTGCCGTTCTCCAGTTGTGCAATTGTGCAGGTGTGCGCTGAACATTAGCATCAAAAGCAGGGTGGAAAGATTTGACATTACCCACAATGGATGGTGAAGATGATGGAGCTGGCTGAGATGGCTAAACTGACAGCTCTCATTAGAGAAGAGACACTGATTAAGTTCAATGCCGATTGGAAACCCCTTTTGGACTTTTTTCCTGAAACAGAAAAAAATGAAATGATGATTTATGGTTTTGATGATTAGAAATATTAGATGGTAGAAAAAATGAAAGTTATGTTGTAACCCTGGAGTAAGAGTTCAATTTAAATATATACCTATAACTCTTGTAAAAGACAATCAGAAGTTATTTCTTTATATTTCTTTTCTTTCTGCACTTTTGGCTTTGTTCTCTATTTTCTTTCTTTCTTTTACCTTAAATATGAGTTCTTGTTTAATAAAAAACTAATACAGTTATTACAAAAAAAAAAAAAGGGAAAGAAAGAGAAGATGGAGAAAGACTGCAACCATGGATTATCTCCATGGAAAATCCCTCTCCCTCTGCCTAAAGCTAAAGGAGAAGATTGGAGGAAATGTTGCTTTAGCCATTTGTAAAAAAGATGTCACTATATCTAGACAGACTGGAGCATACATAGCACAGCTGTTCAACTCCCTCCCCACCCCAATTATGCAAATAAGGTTGGGGGACAAATTAGAATACAGAAGGAAAAAGAGCATCATGAACTTGGGGTGAAGAGTGCAATGTATAGTGCACAAATGAGCCTAGGCATCACACTACTGGGATAAAACCCTTGTGCAGAACATTTCTTCCCTCTTACATTCTTTTACCACAAATGAGGTTTAAAAGAAAAAGAAAACCACCTGTGGAGAAATCCCATCTTTGGGCAGTCCCCACTCAGGGATTCTGTGCAACTTTGAAAGCAATTCCAGATCCTACTGGGCGATCTGAGCTGTTAGATTTCTGACTCAGTGGCAAAGCTGTGTTTTGTTTTGTTTTTTAAGATGTTGTAGCTGTGTTTCCCCACTGGAGAGAACTCTGACCACCACCTTCTCCTGGCTTCTGAGCTTCAGGTTCTATAAGAGAAATGCTAGCTTAGCTTAAAGGCTTTGCAGCTTCCCCATAGTAACTCAGACAAAGGAACAGAGATCAAATAGGTAAGATTTTTCAATGTTCTGCTCCCCTTCTCTTCCCCACTGGACTGAAGTGTGAAATGCCAGGCTACTGGGGTTACCTTTCTATTTATTTTGTGAAGAGTGGGTTGAGGTTATTTCTACAGCTGCAGGCCCTGTGGAGTTAGGCCAAATGATGATTTTTGTTTCTTCTTCTCCTCAATATTTCAGCATTGTCAGAGTTGAAGGCAACCGTAGGTTGCCTTCAGACCACTTCTGAAAGGTTGGAGAATGGAAGTGGAGTTGACTATAAATGCCCTTTTTTTTTCCTGCCAATGAGTTGTTTTTTGCACACAAAAAAATCCAGATGTAGGTAAATTATTTATGGTAAGCTAAAACACTTTACTCTGAGATTTACTTTAGCTATAGTATAAACATTGAGGGTTTTCTTTCTTTCTGAGATGCAGAAAGAAATCAATGGCAGAGTATGTTTCAACAATCAGATATTCAGATAAATAAAGATGCAATTTATACAGGAATACGAAAATAGGGCAATCTATCCCAATCACTTAATATCAAAATATCACTTTAAGGAGTCAAGGTTTAAATAACAGGAATTAGACTGTTTATGGCATGAAGTATTTTTATTAATCTTAATCTCTTTCTCACACATATAAATGCTCTCCATTTGTTTTTAAATGTGCTTACAATTACTCTTGTCAATGGGCGTTAAACAGAATTTTTCTGCTCTCTAGATTACTTTGCTTATTCATCTTGTACAAACTAGAGAAAAAGAATAGTAATTACCATCATCTAGGCTAGATCAAGCATTTGAAGCAATTTTAGATGGCCCCTGGTGGTCCTATCAAATTTTATACTCACAATATACTTAATGGCAATTTCTATTAAGGTACAATGAAAGAGACTAACCTCTTGAAATGGTGGGTGGAAGGGATAATTTTGCAAGAAAATATATTTATGGTCCATTGATCTCTATCTGGAGAACAACATGCTTGTATATCTCATATATGTGGAATTTTCCAACGCATAAAAACAATGATAAATGTTCACAGAAGTTTTGGGGCAGCATGCAGAATGAATTTCCAAATCCTTAACACGCACATTGATTAGGGCCAACAACAACACAAGTGGGGAATCAAATTCTCCAGAACTCTTCACTGTGAATTTAAAAAAAGAAAAACAGCTGAGCAACAAGAAAATCCCAGAATTATATAGGATGTTTTACCCCAAAGGACTGCAGTTCAAAGTCAGTCCCAAAATGGACACTGGGGACTTCATGCAAAATTTGTATAAAGTTTTGTTGATATCAGGTTATACTTAGCATTCAGGATTATAGATTCAGAGACAAAAAAGGCCACTGTTAATTGGAGAACTTGAGCAAAACCTTAAGCCTGCCAGAATTTCAGCCCTCATCACCCACCAAAGTAAACTACAGTGACAGCTATTAATTGGTAGTTACAGAAATGAATAGATGAGAGGCCGAAAAAATTTGGTCTCTGTTATAAATAATGTTCGTTTCTATGCAGAGAGGACACAATGCCAGTAGCAAATGTGCTATGTACCAAGTCTGTTCATTGGAGCTTGACTTTGAAATACCTTTTGCTAGCTCTCTCCAGCATTATGCAATAGGGAGAAATCCTGATTAAGAAATACAAATTAACCTTAGATCTGCTTTGTTCATTTGAAAAAGGCAGGATTAGACCTATTCTTCACTGAAACCAGGATAGCAAAGTTACTTAAAGCAATCCATACCCACTGCATACCATCCTCCAATCCTTGCAGAGACAATATCATAGAAAATCTAAGATGAAGCAATCTGAAAAATAAACCAATTCTCTAAGTATCTGCTGAATTAAGTCATCTGTACAGTATGGCTCCATTGTGTGGGGCAAAGGAAGCACACAAGAATAATGAGTCCTTGCTGATGAGATTCACATCCTCTTAAAGTACAAGTTGGCTGCCTGTGACCGTGCAAAGGCTGGAGACTAAGTGACATATAGCAAAAGCTTGCTGGATGAAGACGTACCACTACATTGTTGGTCTCACCTGGCTAACTTGTTTTCTAGCTTTTGAAGTACAAGCCTGCTGTAATCACTGGGGCGCAGTTAATGAAAGCAGCTCATTATGGAGGAGTCTGTCCTCTAACGATGCCCCTTGGACAGAAATGGATGCAAATGGCTGTTATTTAATTTAGAGTCTTTTCTGTGTGGACCTTGCAAATTTAAAAATTTAATTACAATATATAATATTTATTACTAGGTGTGCCAGCCACCCGATCATCCTAAGAAGCTAAAAGGGAAAAGGCTACAGCTAATGCAGCATTAGAAAGCCTGTTTGCAAACTAAATCTTGCAATCTCCCAATTTTTAAGACTTTGTATACTAGACCTGCTAAGTGCAGTCTAAATAACAATGATTCAGTGGAATGGCTTGCTTTGTTATAATCATATTTGGGCAAGGATTTAGTAAAGCTGAAATAGGTCTCCCACTCACTTGGAAGCAGAGGAATTATGAGGAACTTTTTACTAAACTTCTTCAATGGGAAAAGAAGCTGTCAGGCAGAATTCTCTTGGAAGGGTTGGATTCCACATTAATAGTAGCAAAAACAGTTTTTTTTCTCCCCCCCCCTTTTTTTTTTTGGCTGATTTGGTACTCCTTAAGTTACTGTTCTTAACAATGCACAAGTAGCCACCTTTATGCCAACCAAAACTCATCTTCCAAAGATTCAGAGGAACATAATTAAATCTTGAAAAACTGAAATTTGTGCAACATGCAGTATCAAAAGTTTAATCAGACCAAAAGAAGACATAGGGGCAATAAGAACAAATGTCTCTGCAATTTTGTGTTGGATAAATATCAAAGTAACAATGACTTAGAGCTGAAAATAAACTTGTTCTGCCTGTAGGAAAAGGATAGTTGGGACTTCAAAGATTTTGATTTCTGTTCTGGCCTAGGCCTAAATCATATGAATTAATAAATATAATACTGTGGAGTTCTTGGTGCTCTCTGAGCTTGATGGCTTGCTTGCAGACGTTTCATTACCCAACTAGGTAACATCATCAGTGTGAGTGAGTGTGGGGTCTGCTGTCTGTTTATATGTAGCAGCTTGCCCTGCCAGTTTTGGAATTCCCTCTGCCTCCCCTCCGGCAGCCAACACTCAGATAAGCAGGGATCAATACCAGACAAACAATCAGGCAGAAAACAATACACTAATTAAGGAACCACCAAGGAGGAAACCACACTCTCACCAAAACTGGTAGGGCAAGCTACTATATATAAACAGGACGCAGACCATACACTCACTCGCACTGATGACGTTACCTAGTTGGGTAATGAAATGTCTGCAATCAATGAACCAAGTTCAGAGAGCACCAAGAACTCCACAGTTCAACCCTGAGCTACAGATATTCTCTTCTATTGAAATATAATACTGATATTCCTTAGGCCACAAAAACTTGGAAAATCCTGTTGCTTTCCTCAGAAAGGAAAAGTCAAGATGATTGGGAAGAGCCTGAGAGATCTCTCTATGTGGCCGGTAGTCTACACTCAGTTTGGTAGGACTCAAGCCATGCAAACTTATTTGAGCCTGTCCCCATGTGCCATTTAAAGCAAAGTAGTAAGAGAGGACCAGGATATCTCTATAGATCTGACACTCTAACTTTTTGAATCAGAGCCTTTTTCGTCAGGACTGGTTAAGAACTGTAAAAATAAAGTGAAAGAATGTACGAACTGAATACCTTATATAATGGATCACATTTATCTTATATCTTTACTCCTCAGATGCCCTTTCAGAAAAGTCACAAATGCACTGAATTGTCCTTCACTTTGGATTAGAAATGTCAGAAATGATCCTACTCCTAATCAATCTAATTTACTGCCGTGCTTAATTATTCTTTTGCATCCAACCTCATCACTCATTAATGCCCTGGAAATTTTAAGGGAGGAGAAGTCGGCCGATTCTAGCTGGTGGGTGCTTTTTTTCTATTAACTGTATACAAGCCATCAAGAATGGAATATAAAAATGTTGGCAGAAGTAGCTGGTTCTCAGTGCTGCTGCCAAGTCATCAGCAGATGCAGTTTGATTAGCATCTTCTTCCAATGTGGTGAATCCATCTGTGACAATTTGATTCTAGCTCCAAAAAACAAACAAAAACAAAAACAAGCAGAACCTTTAAAGAAGTATTTAAAGGCAATATTGTTATGAGTCTTTAACCTATTTTGCTTAATAAGTCCGGGACTGAGTTCTTGGTTCATACTAAGTGATAAGGTAGTTTGTGGTTCAGTATGACATATCAACTCAGCCAATTTGGTATTGTAAACCATGGCCAGGGATCAAAATGGAGTTTTCATCATAGAAGACCAGCCACTAGTTATGGACCTGTCTCTTTATTTCTAAGTAGGAATATTTTTTAAGAGTTAACACATTCAGCGCCAAATGAAACTCTCGCAAAACACAGGTTCAGCCAAAGAAGTTTACTCAGGTGTAATGCAAGTAGATACAAACAAAGCCAGGGTTGGTTTGGCGCGGTTACCTAGAGCGGTTTTATGGGGTTCCCTCCTTGACCCAAAGTTTCCCCTTCTTTCCTGCCCTTCTCCCCATTGCCTAGGTTACTGAGTTGCCCAGGGTATTTCCCCCTCGCCCAAATGGCAGATTCAGCCATGTTTCTTTGTCTCTCTGATTGCTGCCCTTTGTCTGTGGGGTTGTTGAGTTCATTGGACTTTTCTTCTGCAGGCTAAGCCGGGAATTCTTGATTGCTCGCTGATCACTGTGCTTCCGAGCCACCATGGTTTGCTTTGCCTGGGGCGCTTGAGGGAAGCCGGCTTTGTTACAAAGTATCTGCTTCTGGCCTGAGTCAATCGCCTCCACCTGCTGGCAATTAACTTGCGGTTCACCTGACTTCCCCTTTTCTGCTCCCTGCACCTGGGGTGGTGAAATTGACTAGGGGCGGTGAAAGTGAGCAGCGGCATTCCCTGTGCCCTGCCGGCTGAATCTGACATATTTCACATGGAAGTGGGGGTAAGCAGAATAGTCCTCTAACATTCCCCGTATTCTGCAGGAGAATTGAGGTTATCCGATAGAATCATCTGCCAGGACTCAGTACCTCAACTCTGAGCCCAGGTCTCAGTTTGGGAATCTATGGAGAAACTAACCTTTGGATGATGGCAAATGTAGTCATATGATTTTTTTCTCCCCTATGTCAATCCTTCCATGTAGATCAGCATATGCCCCTCCCAGTGATTAATAAAGGTGGTCATCTCTTTATTTATCCTGCCTGCTAAATTTTCTTCTTGCTTTCTGCCACATTTCATTTGTTCCATGGAGGCTTCATGTGAAATCAATGATGTTGAAAGACAAGAGGGCACTCCTAAAAAATGTGCTTCTGGCAGCATGTTGTGAATCTGACCTTTTGTTTCCAAATCACCTGTATCAATCTAGCTGAGCCAATGAACCTAGATAGAAGGCTGTGTTCCCAGCCCTATGAAATTAAGCAAGCAAATTCCAGTGGAAGAGAAAATTGACATGACTGTTTGGCTGAAACAGGTCATTTCTTGAAATTTCTGCACTTACAGACATGCAGTACAGATATATTTGTAATATCAGTTTCTCCAGATGGGACTCACTGCACACTGGTTATACTGTATGTAAACATTTTCCCTCTCCTGGTCTTGTTTTATCTATGTTTGTTGTTTTAAGGTTTACAAAATGTTTTAATTCTTGGTTTTATTGTATGCCACCCAGAGTCACTTTGGGTAAGGTGGAAGGCCATATAAATTTGACAAATAAATAAGTACTATAAAAACAACAACTTTCTGCTGTTAAAAAAAAAATCCTCCTTGTAAATCCAAGGATTTGTTTTCCTTTCCTTAACCATTTCCTTTCCATGTGCAATTACATTAGATCAGACTTCCCCAATCAACTATACTCCAGGTATGCTGGATTTCAATTCCCAGACTATGAAGATGATGCTGGATTTGGAGGCCATTAGATTGGAAAGACTGACGTAAGCCTATAGTCTACATTCGTTCCCTCCCCATCCTTTTATATATTTTTTTAAAAATCCCACTCTTCTCTTTAAAAAGTCTGCTAATGCCTACAAAACAACATAAAAGAAAGTGAAGGTCAAGTTCACCTTAGCTCAGACTGCAATCAAAGCCATTCACTTTACGTGAATAGGTTCCAGCAGGAATAAAGGTGCAGATATCCTGCTAAGTTATGTAGATATAAATCCTGTTGATGCTGGAGGGAAAAGATTGGAGACTAGCCATCTCCATTCCCATCTAAGCCTTTTCAGAAGTGAACAGAAGTGTTCCAGGAGGACACTTACCTTTCTTTGGTGTCACTACAAGATTAGCTCATTGCTGGGTGTAATCATCATCATCATCATCATCATCATCATCATCATCATCATCATCATGCCCATATACCACTGTGACCATGTTGGCAAGCATTTTTGACAATTCTGTGTTGTATGAATTCAGAGAAGGGCAAAATCAATTAGTGTAAAAGTACCGATATTAATTAGAGCTGTGCAAATTATGAAGCAGCACTTCAATTTGAAGAAGCTTTGATCAAAGTGCCTCCCTGGGCTGAAGCATGAACACGAACATGCACAAAACCTCTTTTATCTGGATCGAAGCAGTTGATCAAAGCAAATTCAATGCTTTAAACAAAAGCATTGGAGCAACTTGCTGTTTGGACATGAAACACAGCTTTGAATTGAATCACTTGGATGACTCAAATGAGAATAAGGGCTCATATTGCCTTGCAGCCAGTCCAAATATTCCTAACAGTCCTTTGGTCACATTTGACAGATTGTGCAGGAAATATACCTGGTAAGAAATACAGTACGTGAAAAACTTGCAGCAGCTATATGGATGATTACTGATCCCTGAGACTTGCTGCATAGGATTAAAGGTCTGTGGGGAAGGTATAGCTCACATTTGGGCCTTAACTAGCACACCTTTCAAAGGTATGAATATGTACAATAGACCTTCTCCTCCTGACTCTCTAGTGATTCATGATTTATTCATTCCAATAAAGGAAACAATGGGATGGCATCTGAATATGTCAGAGATATATCTTTCAGTGAATTTATACATTTTTAATTTACCATCATTTTTACCAGAGGAAGCAATTCTTGTAAATACTGTTTTTCAGATCTACTATTGGGAGTTACTTATTCCTTTTCAGGTTTGGCAGGATACCTTCAAGAATCAGCTTCTTAGTTCTTACAACTCCAAGTACCTTTTTAATTGGATTCTTTCCTTTTGAGAAGGCCTCATGATGGAATTTGGGTGTGTGTGTGTATGGGGGGGGGGGGAGACTTACTTTGTATTCCTGTGCTTGGATCAAGACAGTTTCCAATGGACTGTTTATTTGAGATTTCATTAGTTATGCTACAAAATCAGCAATGATTACACTGTTTTCTTAAACGCTTACTTTAGAACATTCTGCTTTTTTGGTCTGAGCTCTTCAAAGAAACTTTATATGTTGCCATTACTGCATTCAGCACTTTTCTTCTTATGTAAGTTGAAAAGCTATGGGCAGTGACCCGATGCTTTGGAGCCCTGGGGGGCAAGGTTGCTTCTTCTTTAGTTCTAAATAGGGTTGCATTGCCCCCTTTGGGACGGGTGTACAATTGGGGGTCTTTTGGATTCACAATTCCTGCTTGAGGAGCAGGTGGCATCTATGGCTAAGAAGGCCTTTCAACAAACCAACCTGGACCAGGAGTTCCTTCAGACAGTCACTCACACCTTGATCACCTCATGTTCTATATGGAGCTGCCCTTGAAAACCACTTGGAAGATGCAATTGGTCCAAATGCAATGGCTTAAGTAATTTTGGGCATGCCATGTCATGCCCATGTAACATCTTTGCTCTGTAAGCTGTGCTTGTTACTAGTAGGCTTCCAGGTGAAATTCAAGGTGCTAGTTATCACCTATAAAGCCCTTCATGGCATGGGGCCCAGTTATCTAAAGGATTGTTTGTCATCTATATTTTCTTCCTAGCTGGTACAATTGAGCACATGGACATGCTTCAGGTCCTCTCCATTGAGCAGTGCCACCTAAAGAGACCTAGGAAGTGGCTTTCTCTATCACAGCATTTGCCCTCTGGAACACTATCCCCCCTAAGATTCCTTGAGCTTTCACTTTGACTATATTCAAAAGAGCCCTGAAAACTTGGCTCTTCCCTCAGGCCTTGGGTTCAATTGAGTGAGAGATCCTGTGTATTTTACTGTTTAGTATTGTTGCTGTTTGTCTGGACATTTGGGGTTGTACTTGTATTTTATTACTGCTTTTGTTGTATGCCACCCAGAGTCGTTACAGAGTTGGACAGCCTTATACATACAAATACATACATACATACATACATACATACATACATACATAAAGTGTGTGTGTATGTGTGTGAGTGAGTGCAAGTGCTTATGAATGTAAGAACAGTACAGTCCTGTTAGAAGGATTTAGTTGTAAAGATTACAGAAGGGGAAGAAATTAGCATTTGTTTCACTATGTTAAAAATAAACAGAAAACGCAAGGCAAAAGTCAAAATACATAATCAAAGTCATCATTCCTCTTTATTCTGCAATGGTCTGTCCACACCTAGCGTATTACATCCCATTTGAAGCACCACATTTGGGGAACAACAAATTAGAGCATATCTAGAGGACAGCAACCAAGATGATCAGGGTCCTGGAAAGAACAATTATAAGGTACACTTTGAGGCATTAGGCAGGTTTAGCATGAAGAAGAGAAGTATTTGATGGCTAACTTCAAGTATCTGAAGGACCGCTATGTAGAAAATGGGACCAAATTATTCAGAGTTGTTTCAGGGGACTTGACAAGAAATAATAGCTTTAAATGACAAGGAAGCTGATTATAATTTGTTGATGTTAAGAACTGTTCAACAATGGGGCATCTCTCAGGATGTGCTGGAGTGTGCTGGAGTGCTAGAAGAGAGGCTAGACTGGAGTAGTGGATTTCTGCACTGAGAAACATCCAAGGTCCTTCCAATGCTTGCATTCTACAGTTCTTTGAGTCTAGGAATATACTATAGCGTCCAGCCCCTTCATCCACAAGCAGGCATTTCACCTTTGGGGAGGTAACTGATGCAATGTGCTTTCCTTTAGTTAGAGAAAAATGCAGATCACTGCTGCACTGTAGCTCTTTTGGCAAGGATGGGAATAGACATTTTTCTGAGGAATAATTCCTGTGCCCACTAATAAGGCACCTGCCAACCACATAAAACAAAAACAAAAATACCCCATAAAGAAAATTAGAAAAAAAAAAACTTTAAAAGTCATAGAGGAGGAAAGTGGTATTTTATTTAAATCACTGAATAATATAAACAAGCAGGTTTTCCATTTCAATGAGGCTATAAATTTGATCTTCTTAAATTCTTCCAAGCAACTGCATTCCACCTCGAGAATGAATTATTAGCCATAGAATTGCCATTCTAGTTAGTCTCCATTCAACCCCAAACTTTAATAGAAATAACCTGTCACATTTGATTGAGTGTGATATCACAGGAGGAACCTTGAACTGAAACTCAGGATGTGGGGGAGTTATAGGTGGAGGGTTTCTAAGGAAAATGTGTTGTTTGTGGTTAACTTTTGACTAAAATGGAAATTTCATTGCAGCTCCCATCAGAGCTGTCAAGCTGCGACTCCATAAAACAATTTGAAACACATGAAAATGCAAAATAAAACAAAGAAACCAAATGCAGCAACTTCCCCCCTTTCCTTTCCTACACCTTGGCAACATTTTGGATTTTTTTTTTTAATTTAATGTTGCTTCTCAAGTGCCTCAAAAAGGATGCAAATGAAAGAAATTTGTTTTGATCAGCTGCCAAGCTAAAGCAAAGTTATTAAATACATTTGTTTGAGTTACGTGTTTAATCTTTAAGTGGGGAAACCACAAAATAAATATAAAACAAATGGTGCTAAAATAATAGCATGGCTTGGCAAATTAAAGTCAGTTCTATCTAGAGACTGAACAAGAACCTTCACAGGAAACGAGGAAGCTGGAGCTGGAGTATATATCAAGCGAAGGAAAGCTCTTGGCAATGTTGGAAACATGATGAGTAATAGATTAAAAAGATCTACCCTCTCTCTAAGATGGTGATGGTTTCTAAAACTGCCAAGACAATATAAGAGAACATACGGCTTGGCCAGAGGCTGTGAGTTGTTCAGTGGCCAGCTGGCTTGTTCAGGATGCTGCTGCTAAGAGTGGCGATCTCTGTGCTGCATATTGCCAACTAAGGCAGGACAATGTGGCATGGCACTGAAGCCATTTGGTGATCAGCAAAATGAAATTAGTGGGGTCTCCTGCTACCCACTTCTCCACTTGGCAAACTAGGCTTGTCAGGTCCAACTTTTCTGAGTCAGCTTAATTTTAACTTCTCAAAGCTTCTGCAACACCTTGTCCCCCAACCTGTTTGAAAATCAAAGCTTCTGGGCCAGTATTTGTTTGCTTGGATTAAACAACAACCAGAAACCCCATTCCCCCCCCTTTTTTTTTTAGCATGCTTCAGTTGTTAAATTCACACATGGGCTTGCTAAATTCAGCCGGATCGCACAACTTTATGCATTCGGGACTGCAAAGCTTGCAGCTGTTTCGGATAGCAGAGACAACTTTGGCATCCATCCTTGCTGCTCTGCCTCCCTTCCCACATATATGTAGACATCAACTGATGCAAAACCACATGGGATTTACCCTTCTATCTGCTAATCGTAGTCCCCTAATCCACAGGCTCATCCAACTGTATCTGCTGCTGGGTCCAGAAGGGAAGCCCTTGTTGGGGTTTCGCCTTTCGCTAGAGCCCATTAGGCTATGTAATTGGTCCTGCATTCCATACCAGCTCCTATCACTTGCCAGGATTTCTTTAATCACCATTTGTAGAGCCAAGGGTGAAGAGGGTTGCATTTTTAGCGAGTGGGCTACGTGCCCCTCTCCACTCCCCCTTTTTTGCCACCAGAGACTCCCTCTGATTGCTACTGAGAAAAAAAAAAGCAGCATGACCTTCTGGTCACATGTACTTAACCTGTTTTACGGCTGCATTCAGTCCTCCCAGTGCTTAATATGGCCCCTTGGCCGCAGAAAAGATAAGATCCGTCTTGGCTGTATGGAATAAAAGTCCTGTATAGAATGATGAAGTTGCCCTATTTACTGTCTGCAGGAAAAGCTTCAACTAAGTTTATTTCTTCAGAGAAACTATTGTTAATTTAACAAAGGGCATAGTTAATAACAGCATTATTAGGCTGTCATGTTCCTAGTGACTCCTTTCCTTTCACTTGACAGCTGACATCATTTGCAAAAAGTGCAGCTTCCTGAGAAACAATTTCCTGTCCTCCTTGGATCCATCAGAAGCCTCTCTGTGTGAGAAAAGAGCCGCCGCCAGTTGGTCCCAAGGGTTGCACTTCTCAATTCTGGCTCAGTAAGAGAATACTTCCATTCTCCTCCAACTGCGTGATCTTCAAGTTTCCCTGCAAGAACTCATGAGAAAAATAAGGTGCACATCTCAGCACAACAAAAGACAAAACAGAAGGAGAAAAGTTGTGCTCAATAATTATTGTGTAAACACAACAAGAGAAGAGAAAAAGAGTAGATATGAAAGTTGGCTTACCGAGTTATGAGATCTCAATGAGGGCAAGAAAAGTTATAGTGCAAACAGCTGATCTTTTGATGAAAAGGTGAAGTTTAAAATAGGATGAGACATTTATTGCTGTTGATTCAGATAATCTTTCTAAAAAGTTTGAGAATCATTTCTCTTTCTAAATGAGGAGTTTATGATCGTGACAGACAAATGATTTCAGTATGAAGCTCCTGATTGGCTATGTCATCCAGCTGAAGCCATTGACATAGGCATCTGTTCCTAAATGTGATGAAGCCAGAATGATGAAACATGCATTGTGACATCATGACCCAAGCTCTGCCCTTTTGTACTTGTGATATTATACCCAGTATGTAAGGGATGGAGTTTTCACTGCAATGTTGCAACACAAATGTTACTACTTGCCGTCCCTTACCCATGCCTGTGGACATCTGTTGCTCAGAGAAAAGCCTCAGAAAGAGCAATATAAAGAAATGAGGGGAAAATGAATTATGGGTTAACTTTTTAAAGAAAGAAATGACAAGAACAAAGAAATAGTAAAAGTAACAAGGGTGAATAAAATTCCTAACTATTTAGGACTGAATCTCAAACAAGAAGAAAAATCTTAAAAAATTCAGAAGGCCTCCATGCCAGACATCCCTGCCACATCTCCAGTAACTAACAGCCTAGGCCCCGTGCCTGGGGGATGGAGGAACCATTGCATTTAAATTGCAAAATTTCCAAATTTACTGTCTGCAGAGTCTAAAGTGCCATACAACCCCCCCCTCTCCCCCATGGCACTGGTCAACAGGACACTTCCCTAGTTTTATCTGCAAAATATTCTGATTTCACTAATGTTTTTGAAAAGGAGGAAACACGCACCTTACTTATTTGTTTACTTATTTAATTGATGTCTAAGGCTGCCTGCTCATTGACAACTCTGGGCATCTTAAAAAAGCTTAAACCTAGCTCTTGCATCAGTTCTATGATGGTGTGATAACCCTGGTTCCAGGTGCTCTGATCTTCCAAAAAGTCAAGATTGCTCTATCTTGATCAGTCTTATCTTGTTAAAAGGAATTCCTTGAAGGCAACCTTCAGAAAGAATTTATTAAGCATTCTGCATCTTCAACCTCTGCTCCAACATTTTTGTTAAGAAGATGAGTCTCTGAAGATAGTCCGTGATTTCAGGCTCCTGAACTGTGTAACCATAAGACATCACTACTTCTTTCCAATTATTTCTGAACTTTTTGCATAACTGCAAAAGGCAAGTATTTTTATTAAGCTAAATCTCAGGGGTGCTTAAAATCTAATTCGTACAAAGAAGGGCATGAATATTTAACTGCCTTGAAAGATACTATGGCAAGTTTGAACATACAGTAATGCCTTACAGTTTAGCAAATTCATATTAAATCTTTATTAGATTTATGAATGAGATATTTCATGACCCTTTAGATGACATTTTGGTTGCTTCCAAAGACTCAGCTATCCACAGTGAATATGTCAGGACTTCATCAGCACAAGATGTCTGCTAAGCTGAAGTAATGTACTTTTAATTTATTTGATTTAAAATATTTGGGTTCTTGCATTTACTTCATGGGCATTCAGATAGAGCCTGCTAAAATAGACTGTCTTCTGTCCTGGTATATCCCAATCTTGAAATGACAAAAAAGTCCAATGTTTTTTAGAGTTTTGTAACTTCTACTGATGTTTTATTCTGAATTTTAAAGCTTCTACAACTTTTTTTATCCAGCTACTATCCCGACTCCCACAAATTGATTCCTGAAGTACAACCAGCCTTCATAATCATGAAAGAAGATTTTCCCTCCCAGTTCTTCCTTCACCATACAGACCCATTTGGCCCTTCATTGTCCAAACGTATGCTTCAGTCTTTGCCTCGGGAGTAATACTCCTACAAATAACTGAGGACTTGTGTCAAGGCCTCTTAACTTGCACATTTTATTCTACACAGGTATTGCCTGCTGAAAGAAACCATCATGGTTTTAATAGTATAGCAATTAGTGCTAGTTATCAGATGTCCTTCAACACTGGTGTTGTTGTTGTTCAGTCATTAAATCGTGTCCGACTCTTCGTGACCCCATGAACCATATCACGCCAGGCCTTCCTGTCCTTCACTGCCTCCCTGAGTTTGCTCAGTTTCATGCTCATTGCTTCAGTGATGCTATCTAACCATCTCATCCTCTGCAGTCCTCTTCTCCTTTTACCTTCAATCTTTCCCAGCATTAGGGTCCTTTCCAAAGAGTCCTCTCTTCACATTAGGTGACCAAAGTATCTGAGCATCAGCTTCAGTATCAACCCTTCCAATGAGCAATCAGGGTTGATTTCCTTTAAGATTGACTGGTTTGACCTCCTAGCAGTCCAGGGGACTCTTAAGAGTCTTCTCCAGCACTGCAGTACAAAGGCATCAATTCTTTGGCGCTCAGCCTTCTTTATGGTCCAGCTCTCACAGCCATACATTACTACTGGAAAAACCATAGCTTTGACTATGTGGATCTTGGTTGGCAAGGTGATGTCTCTGCTTTTTAATATGCTTTCTAGGCTTGCCATAGCTTTCCTCCCAAGGAGCAAGCGTCTTTTAATTTCATGGCTGCAGTCTCCGTCTGCAGTGATCTTGGAGCCCAAATAAATGAAGTCTGTTACTGCATCCATTTCTACCCCTTCCATTTGCCAAGAATTGATGGGTTCAGATGCCATGATCTTAGTTTTTTTAATGTTGAGTTTCAAGCCAGCTTTCACACTCTCCTCTTTCACCCTCATCAAGAGGCTCTTTAGTTCTTCACTTTCTGCCATTAGAGTGGTATCATTTGCATATCTGAGGTTGTTGATGTTTCTCCCTGCAATCTTAATTCCGGCTTGTGATTCTTCCAGCCTGACATATCTCATGATGTACTCTGCCTATAGGTTAAATAAGCAGGGTGACAGTATACAGCCTTGTCGTACTCCTTTCCCTATTTTGAACCAATCGGTTGTTCCATGACCGGTTCTAACTGTTGCTTCTTGGCCCGCATACAGATTTCTCAGGAGACAGGTAAGATGGTCTGGTACCCCCATATCTTTAAAAATTTGCCACAGTTTGTTGTGATCCACACAATCAAAGACTTTTGCATAATCAATGAAGCAGAAGATGATGTTTTTCTGGAACTCTCGTGCTTTCTCCATGGTCCAGTGAATGTTGGCAATTTGATCTCTAGTTCCTCTGCCTCTTCGAAACCCAGCTTGTACATCCGGTAGTTCTCGGTTCACGTACTGCTGAAGCCTAGCTTGTAGGATTTTGAGCATAACCTTGTTATGTGAAATAAGTACAATTGTGCAATAGTCTGAGCATTCTTTGGCATTGCCCTTCTTTGGAATTGGAGGAACGTAAACTGACCTTTTCCAATCCCGTGGCCACTGTTGCGTTTTCCAAATTTGCTGGCATATTGAGTGCAGCACTTTAATAGCATCATATTTAATATTTTAAATAACTCAGCTGGAACACTGTCATCTCCACTAGCTTTGTTGTTAGTAATGCTTCCTAAGGCCCACTTGACTTTACTCTCTAGGATGTCTGGCTCAAGGTCAGTGACCACACCAGCATGGACATCAGGGACATTAAGATCTTTCTTGTATAGTTCTTCTGTGTATTCTTGCCACCTCAACACTGGAGACACCTCATGAAAGGAGAGAAACACTCTGTTCATGCCCAGATTCATCACAAGACCTTGGAACATCTCCAGACTTCACCAAAACTCACTCAGCATCAAATCAGGTAATGTGATGGAATGGAATTATGAAGGCCAGGCTCAGGGAAAAAAACATTTTCTTTCATCTCCTGAGGAGCGTGGGAAATATAAGAGGATGAGACTGGCACCTCCCTGAGGAATTCACAATGTTGTGGCTGGCATTACTTGGGAACTGGGGTTTCAGTCTGGGAAGATTCTTGATAGAGGTTGTAGCTAATAAACATTGCTGGACTGAATTTACATGGTCTCTTGGAGTTCCTTGGGCTAGGCCTGACAGGTAAGCATTTTTTTTCTCACATTGACTTCATAATACTTACATCTCTAGCTCACAGAACAGGCAGATTGTGATCGTTTCCCCAATCTGAATATTTTGTTTTTTATAAACTGCCTCTTCCCCTCATTTGACCCTGCACACCCCTTACACTCATTTCACCTACCTTCTCCTCTCAGTCCCAATTGGGGATGAGAACAAATTCAAGATGGAATATATTTTGGATTCCAGACATAGAAGGGGCAAAGTAAATACCTGATTCACTAGAAAGTCTACCTTTATACTGACAGAGCTTGGGAAGCAGCAGACAATGTTCATGCATCCTTTTTTCTTCATCAGTTCCATTTCCAGTACCTACACAAACCAGAGCCTCCTAACTGCCTTTCTCATCTGCCCAAGAGAAAGAGACTGATTCTTCAGGCCATGAGAGCAAGGGCAATGATTTGACACACCAAAGTGATGCTGGTGGCCTCATCTCATCCTCTCCCAGCCTTCATCCTCACAGAGTTCTGGCTGGGGGCCAGGGAGGAAGAGGGCTGATACTGAACTTGGACATTCACTGACTGCCACACTCCCCCCTCAGCCTCTGGGGGAAGGGGTCCTGATTTGGACTAACTGCCTGTTCAGGGTTGGGGTTATTAGGAAAGCCAGGCTCAACTCCAGCTATGGTTGGGGAAAGTCCCTAGTTTGAGAGCTATGTTGCCCTGCAGGGTCCTGAATTAGATGGACCAAAAATCTAATTCTGTATAATGTAGCTTCCGACTACAGTATACATCCCAACTACCATGAGGATATAGGTATATTACATATATAATTGTATTTAATAATCAGTGTTACCTCTGGGAAGCCAAGAGATCTTTTTTTTAAGGGGAGACATTCTAAGGATTTCTCAATGCTGTTCTGAAGGTCTCTGAAGCAGGTATCTAGGGGCATACCTATTTCTACCTAATATACCCCTAAATCAAATAGATAAAGAAACAAGCATCCCAACAGCAAGACAATTGTCTCAGAGACAGATCAGATGATGAACATTCCTACCTGTTCTCCTGACTCTATGTTCCCTTTCCCATCCATTTTCCACCAAGACCTCCTGGTTATTTCTACTTCCATACAGTATGCTGCCATAATAGGAATAATATACTATTAAAGATTATGTTTTTAAAAACCTGCATCAATGGCAGACTGATGTTGTAGTCTGATCTGGGTTTCTGAATACAGAGAAAGGTGGTCTAAAACAAATAAATGTAGCAGCAACTGAAGCCTGTAAATGCAGCCCAGTTTGCTCACCAAAGCCACACGTCTTCCCCCGCAGTTAGGAAATGTGTTTGTGTGCTAAACACAGGGGATATGACATTGTGCTGTTTCTCATGAATTTGTGCTTTAGAAAGCTGAGATGTATCAGACATGGGAGAGTCTCAAGTGTAGCTCCTGCTTTGATCTCTGGGTATGTTTAAAGAGACACAGTTTCAAGCTCTTGTTGAAACTAAGCTCTTGTTGAAACTAAGCACCTATGAGTATAGTTAATAATTTCATGGAATATTATCAATAAAACAGATTTTTAACAGTATCTCAATACTTCCCAAACAAAAACTCTCAGATGAATTTTGGGGAAAGCTGTGACAGTCCAAATAGTATAAATCCAATATAAATTCATAATATATACTACAGATATATACCTTAACCACTGTAATTTAAGCGTTTTTTTTTTTTTCCCATTAGCAAGCAAAAAGAAAAAGATCACAAAATCAGTTCTGGTTGCATGGGTTAGAAACAGAGAAAGAAGTGCTCTTCAATGAAATATTCAGCTGGTATAAAATATGTGTGATCTGCTTCAGCGTTTCCCTTCATGGAGATGCCATGATCCTTCTGGCCACTTGAAGAGATGTATCAGTAATGCTCTGTCCCACCTTGGGAAGTGCCAAGGTTGGGCTGATCTGTTTTGACCAGGTGCCTTGCTTGAAGGCAAATGGTTTCTGCTCATGTCCAGCCCTGCACTCAAGAGCACCAAAGAGCCAGAGAAGTGGATGATGCAAAGCAGCATGGTTGCTTGGACCAGTAAGTAAAAGTAATGCTTTGAGGATCTATTTCAGTAGGATGATGCTACTGAATGACCTTCAGATCCCACTGTTCCTCTGAAGCTTTGCAGAGCCTTAGAAGGCACATGTCTTATTGATTGCGTGCAGCCTTCTCTCTACATTTTTACACTGTCTAGACCAAGAATTACATCTATGTTAATCAGGTACCATTTGCACATATTTCCCTTTTCTCTGGTTTTCTCCCTTTTAGAAAAGTAGAAGAAACAATCCATAGGCATATACAAATGTATCAGCTTCAACCAAAGTATCTCAAATTCAGACCACAGGCTATTAGCATGATCTCCATCTTGAAGAGTTGCATCCCATCCCAAAACTTGCATGTGCACACATACACACATGCCAATGCCACACACACAACATGTACACAAATTGAGACACAAACTGAATTAACACCTGCAGTGTGAATGGAGAGGGACTGAATAATTCAGTGTCCTGATGATTAAAAGTAAAATCCAATTGGTAAGGGCTGGGAAAAGCTTTACTTTTCATTCCCTTTTATCATTGCTTCATCAGCTTGCCATTGCTACTGCTATGCTTTCAAGTTGCAAAAAAATAAAAATGCTTCACACACACAGTCAAAATACACACACACACACACACACACACAGAATGAGAATGTGGGGCTGTGCTTTGCAACAGACAGTGTTCTAACTATTGCCACTGCAGTTAGAAGCAAACCCAACCAAGTAAAATAACAAAGAAAGAAAAACAGCAGTAAAACAGCTTTATTTATGTGGGAGCGATGAGATCTATCAAATCAATCAATCAGTCAAGAAAGCAAACATGTTCTTATGCCTTGCAAAGAGTGCATGTAGAAGACTCATAGCTCAAACTGGCAGTCCTTAGCATTGCAAGAGAAAACAGGAAAAGGAGCCAGGCAGAGTGGTGTTACATTTTGGTTGGTCGAGGTGAATGAGGCTGCCTTTGGCTTGTTTGGTATTTCCTTGTCCCAAACTAGGTTGGGTTATTTTTTTAAAAGCAAACATCCATAGTACAGTAATAGCTTTATTCAGACTACAGGTAGTCTTTGCTTAACAACGGTAATTGGAACAGGAATTTCCATTGCTAAGTGACATGGTTGTAAAGTATGACATCATGTGACTGCGCTGCTTAGCAATGGCAGTTCTGGCACTTCCGGTTGCCATTGTTAAGCAAATCGACACCATAATTAAGCCTGACGTCACATGGTCATCATTTGCACTCTCCTGCTGGCTTCCCCCCTGACTTTTTTTTTAGATTTTTTCTTTTAATCTGCCTTTATTATTTTTATAAATCACTCAAGGCAGCAAACATACCTAATACCCCTTCTTCCTCCTCTTTACCCCACAACAACAACCCTGTGAGGTGAGTTGGGCTGAGAAAAAGTGACTGGCCCAAAGTCACCCAGCCAGCTTTCACAGCTAAGGTGGGACTAGAACTCACAGTCTCCTGGTTTCTAGCCTGGTGCCTTAACCACTAGACCAAACTGACTGCTTGTCAGAAGCCAGCAGTGAAGGTTGCAAATGGCGATCACATGACTATGGGATGCTGTGAAATCATAATTGCAAGTTGGTCACTGAGTGCCTGAATTGTGATCACATGACTGCAGGGATGCTGTGATTGTTGTAAGTACAAGGACCAGTCATAAGTAACACTTGTTCAGCACCATCGTAAATTTGAATGGTCATTGAATGAGTGGTTGTTAAGTGAAGACTACCTGTAATCAAATGTCACCAGGCTTTTTATAATATCCAAATGCAGCACTATGTAAGCCTGAGTGGAATGTCTGCTTGTTTCTGTAACTAAGAACATGATTTCAGGAGGATCAGCCCATACACTCCACTCACTGAATTCTTACATGCTCTCTGTTTCTGTGAGACTAGTAGACTCATAGATGTGAGTTGCTGAATTAGCTTTTCATTACTACTTCCTTCTGAGAGTAGGGAATTCTTTTTAAAAAGTATGTAACATTTGTTCTGTTAACTTTTCTCTGAGGGGAAATTAGCTTTTCTACAACTGTAGGTGGTCACATTAAAAAGAAAATATGATGATTTCCAAATTGTTTTGGCAATATAATGTGAGGGGAGGGATTAGACTGAAATAAATTACCAGCATTATGTTTCCCAGGCATAATGATAAATTTAATGACTTTAAGAAAGCTCCTACCTCCAACCTGTCACACAAACATGGAATTGATACCTCTGAACTCTTTTAGTTTGAGAAAAAGGTGACCAGAAGCAACAGGGAACAGTGTTCTTCTACCTTTAAAAGACTTGCAGAAATGTGAATGTCTATTGCAGGCAGTTTTTATTACCACTGACAATTGATACCTCCCCAAATTCCTCCTTCATTACAACAAAGATAGAGGAAAACACGACACCACTCTTGACATCCTTGGGCAGCTGCAGGAACCCATTGTTGGCAGTGATGCTTGCTAAGACATGAATGTGGTCATTATTTCATTTTCTGGAGATAGAGTTTGGAGACAGTGTTACCTCTTTGAACCTATGGGTCTATTTTGACCACCAAAGGAATGGGAAGAGATAGATAAGGAGAAGAGTCTTCACACAGCTGTCTCTGTGTTTGTTTCTCACCTAGCCTACTGTTAGTTAAGTGAATCCCTGTGCTTTACATGGGGACATGACATAATGTAAATTCTGTATATTGTTCTCTTTGACAGTTTAAGGGAGGGTGGACTATATATCCCCTGCTGACAGATTCTTTATATCCCTTCCTGAAACACTGCTAAGTGCCAGGAGCTGGATACTTCATTAATGCACTGTATATACGTCAGACTTACGAGGTAAACCAGACAGGAGACATGACCAGATGAGCTCATTCTACTTTATCATAAAGCATTAACAGAATCTTGCAAGTCTGAAAGTACATCTCTCCCGCCAGCCACATTTCCTTTACAGTCCAAGAAACTAGGGAGGGTCTCTTCTGAGGGTCTCTTCCCACACACTAATCTGAGCTGCTTGCCCCACCCACATTCCTGCTGCGGCCTCAGCTGCCTTTTATCAGACCATTCCCTTGGTTGTGTCTCTTTGCCCTGTCTCCCAAATCATTCCTACGTACTTAGGAATATAGTCATCTAAAGTGCAGTGATGCATGAGCTCTGTTCCCAGAGAGGGTTTGAACCCCATAGAATAGACCTGGCTATGTACTTCTGGTGATTCCTAATACGGATGAAGCCAGTCATGTGCAGCCTCCTGGTGGTCAATGGGTAGAAATGGAACTTTCTTATTTCATGTATTTCTTCATAAAAGTCCATTTTGCCTCAAATGTAATACAACTCCGTTAGAATTCACTGAAAGCTGAGCTAAGCCTATACGCTACCTTTGGGTCAACTATATTATCAGCATTTTATTCTTTTTGAATGCTACTTAATTACTCAGCCATCTTTTAGTAGTCTGCATATGCTTAAAGGACATCCTTAACAAGAGCTCCTGGCGAATTCAAATCTCCAACAATTACTCTAATTATAAAAAAAGAGCCACAACAGTAATCATAATGTGGTGGTGGAAACTTTTTTCCTTCTTTCTTTTTTACTTGGACAATAGAAGGTGCAGGAAAGTACATTTGGGGAAATCTAGAGGTCAACTACAGCTGAAGCAACAGGCATCTATCAGATGCACTCGGCTAAAAGCTCTGATGCACATCAACCTTGAGATCAATCATGCAACTCAACAAATCCTAGAGTTCTTATTTTCCAGGTTTCTCACAAAGAAGACTGGCAAAGCTCCAAACACCAAAGCTACGAGTGAAAGGAAAGAAATGGCATCTTGAAAGAAAACCATGCAGTTTTGTTGTTGTCCAATACTGTTGACCTATAAGAATAAAAGAAGAGCCACACTACATAAAGCCTAAAATGGTTTGGTCCAACATCCTTGGCCTCTCAGGCAGCAACTGGATGCCCACGGAAAGCCGTGAAGCAAGGTAAGTAGGCAGGATCAATCCCCTGAGACTGTTTCCCAACAACTGGTATTCAATAGCATGTTCCCTCTAACCCCGGAGGTAACACAGAGTTGCAATAGTTAATTTGTTTGCTTTGTTAAATGTTTGCACATGTCTGTATTTTTTCTTCTGTTGTTTTTCTTTTCTTCTATTTTCTAATCTACATTTCTACCATTTTTCTCCTTTCGCAATTCTTCTATTTCTTATACTTTCATTGTAATCTTTTTTCTTTTGTTTTCTTAAAATTTGTATATTATGAAAAATAGAAATAATTGGAAATGAGGAAGCAAAGTGAGACTTCTGCATTGGTGTCCTTCAGTGATACCAATGCTTTTAGCCTCTAGGAGGCTAGAATTCAATATTTCTTTGTTCAGGAAATGGAGCCCCCCCCCCCCATCTGAACTAACTTTCATAGCCTACCTCTTGTAGACTATGAACCACAGGCCAAACAAAAGCAAAAACAGCATCTGATTCCCACCTCCAGGGGGAATCTCTTATGGCAACCTCTAAGCTTTGGCTGCTTTTGATGTAAGATGCTTAAGGTAGGTTGCCTTAAGACAATTGGTATTGGAAGGAAGGAAGGAAGGAAGGAAGGAAGGAAGGAAGGAAGGAAGGAAGGAAGGAAGGAAGGAAGGAAGGAAGGAGGGAGGGAGGGAGGGAGGGAGGGAAGGTGGCTGTGGATTGAGCATACATGTATACCCAGATCTAAAAAAAAAAAAGTGTTTTGTGAAGAAAGGAAAGTGGGGGAGAGACTTATGGGAAGTAATGGAGTGATCCAAGAATTTATTCTTCATCATTTCTGCCCTCCTGATACAGGACTAAAGATTGATTTTGTCTCTCTTTCCTAAAGTTCTCCCATGTCTCAGCTCACAAGCTTATGGCTCATCACCTCTCATGCCAATGGGCTGTCAGCTGGCTGACAGGGGAAGGAATACAGCACAATCAAAAATTGGGTCATTACAGCAGATCTTTAAGCTTCATAGCTTCTGATATCAAGGTCACAGTAATCCAACACAATTGTTCCCAAAGTGTTTTGTAAGTCTTGCCCCTACATGAAAGGAGAGGTGACAACCCGATGAAGTGAATTGAAAGGTCTGGAAGATGCCACATAAGAAATCCAATGAAAATGTTAAAAGAATGAGAGAAAGAGCACCCGTTTATTCTTTACTGCTGATAAGAGTGGATATTTTTATGGATTTAAAACTGCCTAATGCATTTTCCTCCATGGAATTTATCACCACTCAATCATTTGCACTCTGGTTAACAGTGTTGTGGTACCATCTAAATGCTATAAAAATGGTCCTGGTTTAGCACAGCCTGGAGCTCTTGATTTATTTTTGCATGTTTCTCCTTGGGGGTGTCCCTTTGTCACACAATGAGAAAGTGAGGTCCAGTCATTTTTTAAGTTTTTGGACACTAAATCATTCAACCCTGAAACATTTGGGGAAATGAAAACGTTTGGGGAAAAAACTGTCATATTTAAATTATCAGATTTCAGAATGGGTAGAAATGAGTGACTGATAGGGTTGATGGACGTGGTTCCTCTGTGATACAAAGACGAGGAATGGGGCAATCAGAGAAAGGAGGAATGAGGTTTCTAAAGGGAAAGGAAAACTAACATGTATTTCCAAAAGAGGAGAAAAAGAAAGAAAAAGAAAAGAGCAACTGGTGACTCAATGTTTGAAACAACTTTTAGATTTACAGTAACTTACATGAAGTACTTCCCAACATGGATGAAATGTGTATCGTATACATGCAGAGCTGAACATTCTGATAGTTGTTGAAGAATCACCCTGAATGGACTGGAGGGTTAGTCCTGATAACTTCAGAATCTGAATTTTAAAAACAAAATCACAAATACAGGCACCTTGTAGACCACGTTAATAAGTTCCAACTCTACCTAGATCACGTACACTGTTCAGAAATGCTCTGAATGCTCTATGGAAATGCTGTTCTCTAGCGTGAACATACCCACTAGTTTGTTTTTGTGCCTTTGAGTCAGTGTTGACTCCTGGACAAGTCCCTGCAGTTTTCTTGGCAAGGTTTGTCAGAAGTGGTTTGTCCTTGCCTGCTTCTCAGGGCTGAGAGAGAATGACCGGCCCAAAGTCACCCAGCTGGATTTGTTCTCAAGGCGGGACTAAAACGTACATTCTCCTGATTTCTAGCCTGGTACCTTGACCACTACACCAAACTGGCTGTCATGCCCACTAGGTTTATATCTTATTTTTATGTTTTAATAAAAGCCTACCAAGGGAGCTTACACAGATATGGTTGTACACAGATATGTACTCTGCTGCAAACCTTCATTTAATACAGTGAGATTAAGAAGGAAGAGCGCCCACACCCATGTATTCTCTGATGATAGAGCAATGTGTCTTTGAGGTATGGCTGGAGTTTATATCTCAGAGGGATGCATAGGATTTTAAGAAGACACCGAGCAGAGAAACCTATGGGTCCAGAGAATGATGACTTGACTCCCTCATTCTTTTCCTCAGGGAAAGGTGAAACTATTATGATAGCTTCCTTTTAACATGGACTGTTGATGTTTTTAAATTGCAAGAGACAGTTTGTAAGAGGTCAACTATTCTACTTCAGTTGCCAATTCATAAACTGAATGGTAAGCTTTATTTCCCTGAGACACATGTTTTCCTGTTTGCCTTCAAGCTCCTCCAATGGAAGCAGAAAGTTTACCAAGGGAGTCTACAAGGTTTGGTCAAAATAGTCAAGATGGCATTTTGATAGTGTGATCAAAATTCTGTTTGTTTTTAATGCCTGTTGCATTGTGGAGCTTTGATTGCACCATCATGGCTGCCATTTTTACTTTTTGACCATACCTTGTGGATACCCCTGACACTCCCTGTGTGGTTTTTGGCACTGTGGTCTTAGGTTGCCTGAAGTTCAAACCTGGGGGATCCAGAGTTCTTTAGCAGTTCTAGCAACAGTTAGGCTATTATTTGCACTACTCTTTTAATTTTTTTCCCTTCTATTAGTGATCAATTCAAATTCAGGGATATCAATTCAATCCTTGGACATTATAAAATTGTCAGATTTAAATGTCTGCATGAAGAAAAAAATGAGATCTTGCATATGTGTGCATGTTCTGGTTTCATATAATTTACTTGCTTCAATCTTTTCAAACTGTTTGGTTACCCTTCAAAAATGCCTGGAAATTGCAACTGATATACAATGCTGTGGCTAAGCTACTAATCAGTGCAAGGTATAGCAATCTGTGATGCCTATATTGAAAAAAAATAAAACCTGCTCCAGATTTGCTTACTGGAGACTTTGGTTGATGGATGGTTGTATTTTTTGCTAGGGTTGAATCTGACAGCCTTTGGCATCTTCCTGATCCTAGAATTTAGTTGGAATTAAAGCTCTTGCTTTAGCATTACTGAAAATATAGTAGCTGCTACCCTTAGAAACCATGGTGTTAAATGCACTCTGGTTTAAATTCCAAGGGCATCTGATTTAATATTTGAGCACCATATTTCTCCACTTGCCTTTTTGCCATTTTTTAAAATGGTGGTCACTGGTTGTAATTCAACATGGATATTTTTGACAGTGTAACTGAACTACAGTATTTCATGTGAAGGCCTGCAGACACTGAACATAAATACCCTTAGACTCTTCAGTTGGATACCTCAAGTTTTCAAAAGTAATATACATGTAAATTATTCTAAAACTTCCCTGGGATTCATAGTGTTCAACAGTAAGCTACTGAGATACCTTCTGCTGTACTTGTCTTCTCTTTTTTATTTATTCAAGGATCTATGCCTTGGAGAACTATTTGCTCTTTCCTTAAGTATTCTTCTGGATGACTTATTAGCAATGTTTTTATGCCCTTTCTGAAATCAGTGTCTGTATTAAACTGGGCCTTTGCTTTCCATTTCAAATGGCTAAGACGAAGCTGCATAGCTTCTTATGAGCCACTGCTTAATCACTTTTTGTTTGTTTTCCACTTCCATATTGGAAAATGTCAAAGATGCAGTTTGTTATTTTTAAATCATCTCACGTCAAAGGAGGAAAAAAAAAAACAAGAAAGGAAAGAAAAGAAAAACATTGTACCAACTTAGCAGAACTGAAGTTCATTTTAATACATTTTGTATTTGCCATTTTGTAAATTGGCTTCCAGCCTCGCAGATCGATATTAGTTGCATCATAAACATTTTTCCGCTTCCTCATATATCCCATATGATTTATCCTGAATTGTCATAATCTTTTATTTCTCAATTAGCAATACTTATGTGATATATTTGTTTATACATTATAAAACAATGGATGGATATCTTCTATATTTAACTGGGCTCACAACTCCCTATTCTAGTGGGGAACTAGAATTAGAATAGACACATCCTGAACTATATAAGCAAATAGTTTGATAAAGCAGCTTCTTATGTTTCTATAGAACCAAAGAACTTGATTTGGGGCTATTCATCCTCAAGACAAACATTTTGTTGCCACATAGAATGGAAAAATATTTGGGAGCCTGGGAAAAATGTCCTTCCTTTTTCTTTTCTTTCCTCTTGAAATATCCTTGCTACCTGATAGTAACTCCACTTCTATCTCCACTTCTGTCTTCTTTTTGCTATCAGTGAAAAAGTCTTTAAGCAAGATAATTCTCTCTTCTCTTTCCACCTCCATTTGGCCCTCTTCTTTCCATATCACAGCTTAATATTCTACACCTCCTGGAAGCTCACTGCTCTTTGGTACACCATTGTGGATTTTTTAAAAATGCCCTATTTGTTTCAATTTATAAACATGTATTCCTGTTGGTAACTTATGCTATGCCTAAGCAGTGTCATGAATACGTAGAAATTGATCTTATGTTTGGTTGGAGCACTTTGAATAACATCTCTACATTAAAGGAGGGCTTTACAAGGAAGTTGGAGCTATTCTTTCTGAATTTGTCTACCTATGGCTCTAGTAATGACTGCTAAATACATCTGGCATATACAAGAAAGAATATGGTACTAATTACCAAATTGGAAAAAGACTGGTGTTTATTGCTTATAGCCTTTCGATGATTAGTTGGCTAGAAGCTAGACCTCAATGAGCTCCAGCAGGCTTTTTTTGTGTATTTTGGAATTATGATCATAATTTGGGAATCAAATATGTTCCTTAGCTAGATGAAACTGGATACCCATGTTCATTCATCATGATGTAAGATGTAAGTTCATTTGATTTGGAAAACTGGCAGGGTGGTGTTGCTTTCATTTATAGGGAACCTTCTCAATTCACCCCAAACCTGAACTGGAAAAAGAAACCAGGGGAGTGTTAATACTTTTCCACACACAAATCCAACCACACTCTTTTGCAAGCAGTCCCTTTGAAGAATTCTAGCATTTCTTGTTGAAACCAGGGTTGGCTCTGCTGGAACTGATATTCACAGACTTTCTGAGTTCATCAGTTGTGGTAAGCTAGCATCACAACACAGGTAATAGGACTGGCATGTAAAGATAACATGCTGCTCCCAAGCCCTGGTCTCTGCCATTTGTAATATTCAAGAACCCTACTTTTTTGGGGGGAGGCTTCTTTGCTGTAGTCCCTGCCCTTTGGAATATCTTGCCCCTGGAGGTGAGATTGGCCCCCTCACTCCTGGCCTTTTGGAGGGATCTGAAGACCTGGCTCTGCCATCTGGCCTGGGGCGAGGAGGGGGATCATCAAGTGTGGGGTTGGCTAGTCCCTTAGTGGCCTGGTGTTGCTGCCTTGAACCATCAGCCTCCTGGACTTTTTCCCTTTTATTTTTGTGAGTGTGAATTGTTATAGGTTTTAATTGTATATATATTTATTGTTTTAACGTGTTGTGAGTCACCCAGAGTCCCCCATTGGGGGGAGATGGGCAGGGGACAAATTAAATAAATAAATAAAATAAATAAACCCTAATTGCCACATCAGCAAGCAGCTCTGATGCATATATATTTATTTCCTAGAAAAATACAGCCTTATTTTGCTTCAGTTCAATATGATGATACTCGTACCAATCCACCATACAGGCCAGTTATAAAAATAGTTACAGTTACTTATTCTATCCAATGAATCTTATACAAAGGTGAAAGGTACCTCCTAAATATGATAAGCACATTCTGCTCTTGCTCTGCAGAATATCAGATTCCATAACAAGATCAAACATTCAAAATTAAGCTGCCATTTTTCTCATTCATCCAGGGAGTTGCTTTGGGCAAAAAGATCAATCAGCCTTCCTCAGTTTTGCCATTTTCAGGCCACACATCCTCTTCTAACCCTAATCCCTTCTTTCTTCTGCCTCTCCTTTTAAAATCATTTTGAATCTTTCCTAGATCCATATTAAAAAAGAAAAGAAAAGAAAATATACATACACAGAAATCAGCAATGGGATATTTCACTAATCTGTTCACCTAGAAGCATGAGGAGAATTCAGTCATGGGGAGCAGCAAAAGTCAAAATGAACTTAAATTGATTGGATGCTGGCACAGTTACTCTTGTTCCACTGATGAATTCTGGGAATTAAAGCTTTTGTATCTGTAGTGAGCATCCTCTTAGTGTCATTCCTTAGTTCCATGATGGAAGAACAAATTGCAAAAACCTTAATTAAGGACCATGATGGTATTTTAACAGGTTTCGTTGCTTTCAGTATTCAAATCCTGGGTGTGAAATCGATCAGTCTCTGGTAAAGTTATGATTGCAATGATTATCATCTTTCATGTTGAAGAATAACATAACTTTTGATAGCTGAGACTACAGTAGGACATTTGACATATGTTTTTTGGGGGGAAAAAGGGCTGGAAAAATTAAAGTCTGTGATAATGTGTTTGCAAAGCCTACGTTGGGGGAAATAAATACTTCAATGAAGATATGAAATATTCTCCCAGATCCACAAGGTCTTGGCATGCTCATTCAGCACGCTCATTGCTAGTATCATGCCAAGATCCATCAATGTCAATTTGATGATGCAGAAAGGAAAAAAAGGGGAGGAAAGTGGCTTTCTAAACATATTCAACACACCAAACATATGCATAATATGGCATTTAAATATGATTTAATATTTCAGAAACTAGTATTGCAATTCTCTGCTGAATCCAGGTCTCACCATACAATGTCACTTTTAAATATCTCTTCAGCTGATTTGCGACATAATAATTTATCACCCTACTGTGCAAATGGAGGGATTAATTTACATCTCTATTCAAATTTGCAAAAGCATTAATGCTTCCTGAATCTAACAGCATTGCCTTAACAGCATCTCATACAAAAGGCAGCTTAAAACTGGAGTTCACAAAAATAAAGTAAGATGCAATTATGTAGTACATTTATATTTTACTTCTTTTCCTCCAACATCTCAGGGTGATATATGTCCTTCTTGAGGAAGTTCAGACAGCGATGGTGCTTGTTTCCAGATTACCTTCTCTGTGCAAGTATTTAAGCTGATACCATCTCAAATCTCAGAAATAAATCACAATGCTTTGAAGTGTGATATCTAAGAGGCTATCTGACAGGTGTTAACTAGAGCTGTTATCTTTCTATGTCAGAAGGCATGGAAAAGTGCTAGCGATATGTTTATTGATTATTTTATTTCCTGTTCTCCCTGCTCTGCCACCATTTTGTCCTCCCAACAACCCTGTTTTACTTCCTGAGCTACCATTTTACCTCTAATTTCACCCAATCCTCAGTCACTCTTTTATACATGGCCTCCAATTAGTCAAACTATTGACCTTTCAAGCCTAATGTCTGTCTTCTTTTAGCTCAGTGACTTCTGTAAACTTTATGGGCATAGTGTCTCTTATTAGGACACACAGACCTTTTGCAAGTTGACACATAAGCTTCTCCAAGAACATCCAGAATTTTATAATGAAAACCATTTATGTTTAATTTTTGCCAAAAGGTGCCATAGTCATGGATGCAAATACCACTCATGAAATAGAGTAACTATTCCTCACATATGAAGAAGAATGTTGAGCTAGATCAGGGTGGGCAACCTGTAGCCCCAGGGCTGCATATGGTCCCTGAGTATCTTCTCTGTAGCCATTAGAGCTGTCTCTAAACCTGATGGCTGAAAACTCACAGTTCAGTTTCATGCCATTTTAAGGTTGAAATCCCATGAAGATGGAATTATAAACCCTAAAACAGGAATATCAGAACAGGAGAAAACATAGCACACTTTCAAATTGACCCTCCCAGTCAGGTTTCTCCAGAGATTGTATGAATAGGCAGCTTACAAATATGTGCCCCCAATTATTTTGTGGCCTTCAGCCATCCCACTCCATGGTGTTTTGGCTAACAAGAAGCTAGATGGCTCTTTCTTTTGATCCAGCAGGACTCTTCTTTCACTCACCCAGCTACAGCTGTCTCAAGCAGAAAAGTCAAATTATTTCAAGGAAGAAAGGAAAGGAGGGGTAGGTTTACACAGCACACTGAAGCACAAATGATGTGGCCACATTTTAATCTAGCATGTTGTGCAAATTTAGTCCATGTGGTTAGTTTATGGCTCAGTGTGCACTGCAAACCCAGAAAATTGGTTTAACTGCATAACCATGATTGAATTAACCACAGGCAAGGTTGTCATGAGAATCCAGTGAATTTGTACAGTAGCCAGTCTGATGGAGACTACTTCCCAACTCTGAAGTTGCACTGAATTTCAGTAGAAGATAGACAACAGTCAAAAGGTCCCTTGGCATTGCGTTAATATACATTTTATACATTTTATTTTTTTGTTTTTTCATTACAGTCCACTGAACAACACACCATTAATACATACATACATAACAATCCATACATATATAAGAGGAAGAAATCCTATAAGATTAACAGTTCATTGAAGGCACCAAACAGTTTCTATAAGCTAAGGCTGTAAATAAAAAAATTGGTACTGCCTTCAAAACACCTGGGTATTGATTATTTAGTAAGAATACAGTGATACCTCGGTATACGAACGCCTCTGCTTGCGAATTTTTCGGGTTACGACCAGCTCTGGCCCCAAAATTTTACCTCGGTTTGCGAACTCCGCCTCGGGGTACGAGCCATTTTCCGCCCGTGCCACGTGGTCCGCGGCCATTTTCTGCCCGTGCCATGTGGTCCGCGGCCATTTTTCCGCCCGTGCCACGTGGTCCGCGGCTGTTTTTCCGGCCCTGCCGCGTGGTCCGCGGCCGTTTTCGCGCCGCGCCGGGCTGTTTTCACGCCGCGCCGGGCCGGGCCGTTTTCGCGCCGGGCCGCACCGGGCGTTTTCGCGCCGCGCCGGGCCGTTTTCACGCCGCGCCGCGCCGCACCCGGCCATTTTCGCGACGCACCACGCCGCGCCCGGCCGCTTTCCGTGTGGTCCGTGGACGCCAGAACGGATTAACGGTAATTACATTGAACCTTATGGGAAATTGCCTCGGGTTGCGACCAAATTCGGGCGGAGGGCGGAACGGATTAACCGGATTTACATTGAACCCTATGGGGAAATTTGCCTCGGGGTGCGACCAAATTCAGAGGGCGGAACGGATTAACCGGATTTACATTGAACCCTATGGGGAAATTTCCTTCGGGTTACGACCAACTCGGGATACGCCCAGAGTCACGGAACGGATTAAGTTCGTATCCCGAGGTACCACTGTACTTCAATCTCCTCATCGTGAGTGGAGTTTATCAGATTTAAGAGCAAAGGTAAGAGCTCTGATTGCCAATGAGAGTACAGTGGGCACTTTAAAAGGATGGGTGAAACAGACTCAACCCCTATGTTTGAACAAATACATACTTGATCTTCCTATGGAACATTGGCATATTGACCAGCTGTCACCCAAGCAGGCACAGCATCTATATGGACGAGGGAGAGCACCCTTCTACGTGGAGCTTACAGAATCTTACAGACGTAATTGAGGAATGTCCAAGGGGAGAGAGCAATCTGTCTATACAAGAGATGGGAATTCATTTTCTATATGACCATACTGAAATAAATAGCTATATGCTAATAAACGATGACTGACAGCCATATGTTTTTGAAACACTTTGTCTCAGAGACAGATAGGGCCTAACTAAAGGTAATTAGGTCTTAGTAACAGGAAATCCATCATGGATTTCAGTGGAAATAATTTCCTCACACGGCTGCTGATTAAGGTGGAAACACATCAGACAAAGTTATTGTCCCTACAGGTCAGAGAACCAAGAAGTTTTGTATATGCAAAAAAGGGAAGTGTTTATAATATTACTTCAGCCAGTGTAGAGCTGTGATCTACACTGGAAAGGGTTTAAGAATTGCACTGCATTAAGCAAGGGAATGCATAAATCAGTGGGGCTCTTTTATCTGGGAACAGAATGCTTCATTTGCTCTGATTTGATCTGAAAGCCATTGCCCTGCTTTAAACATTCACGTTAAAGCAGTTAAAACAGCCGCTAGATGGGCTTGTTTCAAGAGGAAAAATTTCAAAGGCAATAAGATTAAACAACATTATCAAGACTGCACTATGATTATTGATTAGTGCTAATAAATATGAGGATGATGGTGATTAGGCGGAAGAGGAGGAGGAGGAGGATAATAATCATCACACCGAAACTGTATAGGGTAATGCCACAGATTGGTTCTCCAGTTCTAGGACTAGTTTACAGTGCACAATGAAATGAAATCCATACTTTTAAAGAAGCTGGTGGCACCAAAAGCTATTTTCCATGCAAGGGATCTGGAAGCAGAAAGAAGAGTAGACTCCTTTCCTTAATAAAGGGGAAATGCCTGCTGAGCCTTCAGAACCAGTTCTGTTTTATCTCTGCTTGTGTCCATTGTTCCTTACATTCAATTACAACATTTTGACAGATCTCTCAATTATTAGAGCTAAAACTTGTATTATTCCTTTTCTTTTAAGGACAGCGGAGATGCAGTAAGATGTCCCTTTTTCCCATTGCAAAAGGCCTTTGGAGTTAACTGCTGCTGAGCTCACATGCATGGGGGTCGTGTAAGAGGGATCAATATGTAGCTCTTCATATTTTCTTCATTAGGAAAACTTACAGGGAGCTTTTCCAAACTTCGGCTCACGTTGAAAGAACACAAGTGAAGGGTGCAAGATATTGCGGTGTGCAGAGATTCCTAATATAATATGATATAATATAATATAAATGTCTGCATAAATATACATTTGTACAATTGATACAAAGACAGATCCTATAGGGTCCATACTTATTGTGGTTGAATATCTAGCCAGCTGGAAGGCTTGGCTATTGTGTTCTCAGGTGTGGGTTGATGGTAATGATGCTAGATGGTCAGAGCACAACTGGCTGTTTAGGTACAGTAACTTAGTAAGCTACAGCAAACCCCACTCTCCCTTGCACTGATGATGTTACCTAGCCTGGTAAGGAAATGTCTGCAAGCAAACAACCAAGCCCAGAGATCAGTGAAAACCCAACCATTCAACTCTGAGCTACATCTATTCTCTTCTATTGAACAATACTTATTTCTGAAACTTGCTGCATTGTTGAGGAACAGCCAGAGAGAAGCGGGTTGAATGAAATGGAAAGAATTATCTCATTTCCATCACAAAAGTAGAAGCTCTTTGGTCTCATGGACTTAAAGAGGAGTTGCATTAATTATGGAAAACGTCTTTACCCAATCAGTTATTCTGATGTCCCTCAGAGTTAATGTTAAATGCTATTATCATTTGAAAGTATTATAGAAAAATGATGATGAACAAGATCTCATGCAAAGATGGGGATGTTACAATGCTCCTCATATTGCTTTTATATTTTCAATCACCACCGCATCAGTCTTAATTAGGTTGTAGTTAAGATGCTGATAATACAGCTGCAATTATAAGAGTTTCAGACCACTTAAATCTTTATTGTTTAATTAAGAATCTTCATGAGTAGTCTTATCTCTTTTGCTAGCAGGCTGTTTCTTTAAATGTTAATATATGCATAAGATTTTAATCAGGCACATGGAATTCATAATACTCAAGAATGAACCCACATCAGCAACATTTTTCAGACTGAAGCTTCAACATCAAACTGACATTTCTGTACCTTACATAATTGCCACGAAAAATCAGAATTAAGTATGTCACAGATAACTGTCATATAGGTAGTACTTGAAACGGAAACAACATTTAAGGGACAATAAGTCAAGAAATTATGATTTCTAATATCAAAAAATGACAGTATAAACAAGGTGTTGTTGAAGCACCACTTCAGCCAAACATCTAGCAATACAAAGTTCATACTGAAGCTGAAAGTATTACAATTAAAGTTGCAATGCATTTGTGAAAGTAAAGCTTCATTTGCTGAGTTTCACTGTGGTGTTTCTAACCCTGTTATTTGGTTTTCAAAACTGGTTCCACAATATTGAATGTTACCTACTGAATGTTGCTGAAATCACAGATCACATAATAGCAAAAATTATTCCATTACTGAACATTTTTTCCAATCATGAATTTTCAAAACTCTCTGTGGGGATGATCTACTAAGGCATGTTTGAACAGAATATGGAACTAACAGTAGGTTTCAGGAATTTTTAGTAGATCAGCAAGAATTTCTGACTCTCAGTTTAACAAGCATAAAAATAACTTCTCTCCTTGGCTCATGACACTGAATTATGCTGTTAAAAAAACAAACAAACAAAACAAGTTTTGCTCTCTCCACAAGCTGATTTTTCTGTGGAAGGGAACAAAAACGCCTGAATTGTAGATGTGCACACAACCCGTTTGCAATTAGAGTTTGGGAGTAACTAATAGAGTCAGAGTTGATGCAAAGGGGATCTGTAGCAGGCTGCTAGAGGCTTGCCAGAAGGTCACTATTGTTGTGCAGATGAGGGGGAGTAGGACCCCTGGGAATGGGGAAGAGTAAACAGGAGGGAGGAGATCAAAAGGAGAGAGATTAGTGTTGCGGATAAGAGAGGAGATGGGGCATACTAGAGATTAGGGAGCCTGAAAGATAATTAGGGGGGAGGGAGAAAGAAATATAGGGAACTAGAGTCAATACAGGGAAACAAAAGCTAAAATGACCCCAAGACAGGAGAGGTTTTGCCCATGGAAAGAGCAGGCATGAGGTAACTTGAAGCAGAAATTGAAAGTGAAACATTCGAGTCATGCAGTAGATTCAGGAAGAAAAGAAGGGATGGGGAGAGGTTCAAAGCAGAGGTTTATCCAGGAAGGCAAACAGGTGTCATGACTAGGAAGGAGCTGGGGGGGGGGGAGGAAGCTTAGAAAAAACACTTTAGAGAGGAAATGAGCTTTACAAAAAAGAAGCAATGAAAGGAAGAGAAGTAGGAAGAAGGAGAAAGCTGAGGGAATTCTTGCAGCAGCACCTATCTGCAGCAAAAGAGAGGAGAAGCGGCCTAGAGTTGCAAGGAAACAGAAGGTTTTTAGGTGAGTAGAAATGGGCCAAGAGGAAAGTGCTGGCAGAACTCATGGGCTTCGTGACCAAGGAAGCCAAAAGGCATGGTGGAGAATAGAGGAGATGGGCTGAACCAGAGGAGCCAGCCAGGAAAGAGAGTGGGAGAAGCCAGTCAGAAAACATCCAATCCAGAAGAAGGAATCAAAAAGGAGGACAGGCGGAGTGAGGAAGCAACTACAGGAAACAATTTTATCGGGAATGTTTTGAGGTGAGGTGGGAAGTTCAGCCTGTTTGGAGTTCAGTAGTTCAACCTACTCCTGTAAGTTAATCCCAGGAATGGAGTATTTAAGAATATGCATCAGAGAGCAGCAAAGGCAACTCTGAGAAACATGGCTGATATGGATTGAGTGTGTGGGTATACACCTGCATGTCTGTCTGTCTCTCTATGTCTATGTGTATGCACAAACAATCTTTGCACAGGGAGAGAGGCTGAATACATACCGCAACATAAAACCTTGTTTTTGAGTAAAGTCATTGATTTCTAATAGGTTTTGCTCCACTTTAACCATTTATCTATGTCACTGTTAAAAGGTTTTTTTTCTTCTGTTAACCATTTGTATTTCTGTCAAAATATTTGAATAATATTAGTAGTAAATCTGCTTACTTTTTATAACCAAGAGATGATTTTTGTTTTTATTGGAATTCCCAGGAATGGAGAGGAAATTGATCCATTAGCCCCCAGTACAGACAGATTGCATTGCCTGGCACCAGATTTATTTAAAGAGAAAAGTATCCAGGAACTAGGAAAAGTCCAGTAAGGCTTTTGCAAACCCTGTTCCTCAGCCTAGAAAATTACCCCAGTTTAAAAAGTGGTTACCATGGGCATCTGTGGGGAAAGTTATGGGGACAAATAACAAAATATGTGTGATAATGTATTGACCCAGTATCTGGAGACTGTTCAGGTCTGGTTGGGATGGAACAGACTTTGGTTCAATCCTAACCAGACTGAATGGCTGTGCCTGTCTGGCTCCCCAGAGTTGGGGATGTTACCATCATTGGTGATGGATGGGGCTGTACTTCCCCACTCAACACTGTTGCACAATATGAGAGTCCTTCTGGGCTCACAGCTTCTGTTTAAAGAGCAAGTAGCAGCAGAGGCCAGGAGGGCCTTTCCACAGGTTCATTTTGTGTGCCAGTTGCATTCTTTCCTAAATTGGGAGACCCTGCAGACATGCCCTGGTCACCTCACAACTGGATCATTACAATGTGCTCTACATGGGATGGTCCTTGAAGACTACCTGGAAGCTACAGCTGGTTCAAAATGCACCTTTTGGTATGCCCCTGGGTCGCTACTGCTGTGCAAGCTGCATTGGCTGCCAGTCAGCTTCCAAGTGCAATTCAAGGTGCTGGTTGTTACCTATAAAGCCTGGATATGAAGGACTGCTTGTCTCCAATCATTTATGCCCACCCAGTGCATTCCAGTAGAGAGGGTGCACTCCAGGTCCCCTCCACTTCCCCAAGGAAGTGTGCCTTCTCTGTTGTGTCCCCTATCCTCTGGAGAAGTATCCCCCAGGAATAAGGACGGCACCTGGTACATTCCAGCAAAGTGGATGTACTCCAGTTTCCCTCTATTAAACATTGTCATCTTCTGGGATAGAGGAAGCATGCCTTCTCTGTCGCAGCCCTCACCCCTTGGAACAGCATTCCCCAAGAGATAGGGACAGTGCCCTGTCTCGTAGGATTCCAGAAAGCTCTGAAAACCTGGTTTAAAGTTTTACTTGTTTTTGTAGATTTTCCAGTTTTGTATGTCACCCAGTCCAGTGGAATTGAGTGGCTAATAAATTCAAATGAATGAATGAATGAATGAATGAACGAATGAACAAACGAATGAATGAATGAATGCTGTTATTGCACAAATATCATAAATTAATGCTGGCAGTTGCATGGCTCACCACACATGGATCATTTTGGTGTCATTGCAGTTTGCTATGTTATGCCATTGAGGGCCTTCACATGTTTTTAGAACCAGAGTCTGTCAATGATTCATAGATTTTTAGTAAAAAGTGTAGTGGATTTTGCAAGCCAAAATCTTATCCATTTCTGGACCAAGGCTTGGAGCGAATAGTTCATGATATGAAAATAAAGCTAGCTGTGATATGCTATCCTCATTGGAAAGGTTGTGTTCAACATGATTTCACTTGTTTATAGTAGGGTGTTGCCTTGGAACTGGCCTGCCAGCTCATGTTTCTCTGAAATCCAACCATATCATGCTTGGAGAATAGAGCTCCAAAGACATGAAATACAAAGCCAAGGTTCAGCACAGAAAACCAATAAAATTCAGCTGAGGATCATATACCATATAAAGACAGCATCAATGCATTAAAGAAGGAACATCTCATATCCCCCTCTCTCTCTTTTCATCTGCTCAGTTGTATTTGATTTTCAGAGACTTTGTAAGTTAGTCATGTCCATTCTTTCCAATGTTTTACAGCTTTGTTTAATATTTCTAGGTTTAAACCGGTATCTTGTCTATTGGTGTCTAACCAGTATATCTTTTACTGGTCTCATTTTCTAGCATCTCCAACCATTCTTAATTAAATAAATTTTTCTGAAGAATTTGGACACATGGCATGACCAAAATAAGACAGCCTTAGCTTGTTAATCTTAGCTTCCAGTGATATTTCTGGTTTGATGTCATTTAAATTCTCCTTATTCACTATTTTTGCTGTCCAAGGTATGGCAGTACCTCTCTCCAAACCCATAATTCAAAGGAGTATAGTCTTCTTTCATCTGCTTTTTTAAATTGTCCAACTTTCATACTATAGGTAGCTATAGGAAAAACAAGAGCATTTAGTATTCGGCACTTGGTATAAGGACTGTCGTCCTTGCTTTTCCAGATCTTCTCCATGTTAGTCATTATGATGTACCCAAGTGATACTCTGTACTTAATTTGGTCCCAGTTTGGTCCTGTTCAGTCCATTTCTGCTTCATCTAAGCTGAGGCTCCTCAAATCTGTTTCTGTATGTAAGTTGAATAGAATGGCGATAAAATTCATCCCTATCTCATACCATGTACTAACTTGAACCACTCTGTGTCTCCATAAGTTGATCTGACAGTGGCTTTGGGTGTTGAACAATGATTTTATTAATTGCATCAAGTGTTCTGGCATGCCCATTTCTTTCAGGTAGTTCTTTAATTTTTCATGTTCAATGCAGTCAAAGGCTTTGCTACAATCAATGAAGCATAAATATACATCCTTTTGAAATTCACGTACATGTTTCATGATCCATTAAACATTTGCAATATGGTCTTAAGTGCCTTTTCTTCTCTTCTACATCATAATTTCCTCATAGCATAGCCATTGCTCTTCTCTGATACACGTTTGATACCTTTTAGCCTGGGTGTTCCCACTTTCCAGTATAATCTTTGAGCTTTTCTTCAAGAACTTTTCCATAACGTTTTGGTGATAATACTGGAGTAGGTCACCAGGTCTTTTCCTAGCTGTCCCTATTTGTCTAGGCTTGGAACTAGTATGTGTGTGTGTGTGTGTGTGTGTGAGGTTGCACACATGCACACATGCATGTATTCATCCATCCATTCAGCTGGATATATAGCCACCCCCTTTTCCATAGTGATACTTAACACGTCTATATTATCAGGTCATACTTTAAGAAATATAGAATTTATATTTCTTGACTCATCTCTTGACTCATCTGCTTACAGATAGGTTTTCTGCAGCTGGACTAGGTCATTTCTGTGAAGCAGAAAAATCAATAATCATCTACACAAGGTGCAAAGTAGCTCTATTGTAGAAAAAGATACTTAAACAATAAGGCAACTATGTGTGGAGCTGCATCCAAGTCATCAGAGGAAAAACTGTTATCAAAGCAAACAGTAATATTAAGAAACAGTCTTTTTGAATAATTACACATGTCAACGAATTGATCTATTGAAAGCCCCTGGGATTCTGCTCAAAACACAGTAGACTCTTTAGCATCACTTCATACAATAAATCTGTTTTGAATTTAGGGTTGTCAGCTAATCAGGATTCGTCCCCTGAGGTAGACAAAAAAATCAGGACATGTTGGCTTTTCCACTTTTTTTAAAAAAGTTGTACATCTTAAATGAACAGATGAATTTGGGCTGGCTTTCCCTTAAAATGCCAGTTCGAATTGGTAGATTAAACTTTTGGACCAACATCCAACACACCTGAGTTCTACTCCATTCTTAGACCCACTCTGGAGTTGCCTCCAAAACATATTGCAGGGGGTGGGAGGGAGGCTATTCAAGTCTGCCCTCATGCCAAAAAAATTCATTCCAAATTTCATCCCACCAAAAGTTAAATTTTGTGTAACTTGACTCATTCATTTGTTAGATTTCAGATTGTTATAACTAATATAACAAGAACCAGCTTTGAAGCTTAATTTCCAAGGGGTTATTAATGGCAGGATCTAGAATCTAAGATACAGTAATGTGTTATTTAAGAGGCTGCAATGCCACATTTACCTGTCTGGTTTATTATTCTTATATTTTGGACTGGTTGCAGATTAGAGCATTTCTGAACTCAAATAATTCACGTGACTCACTCCTTATTTGGAAGCAAGGAAAGGCAAACTTTCAGCTGTGTTGTTAGAAAAAGGGCAATATTTCTAGATACAGGTATGGGTGGCTTTCAAAACATCTCACTGACATCATTAGGTAAAAATGGCAGAAAATATAGCTGTTTTTGAAGTACAGACTCAGTTTAGGAACATCATATTCTAAACTGTTGTTTGGAGTTTTAATGTAAAAAATAAAATCCAAGTTTAAAAGAACATTTTAAAATGGAGCAGGGAGGGAGGGATAGTAATTCTGATGGTCAGGTGAATGCACAGATATGAAATCTTGAAGCACTTGAAATTCTGCAAGAACTAGTACTTTCACCTAAATGCAGAATAAGCCGTTAGTTCATTAGAAAATATGTTCTAGTCAATAAAACACACTGTTTTTATTTAATGACCATTTTAAATTGGATCCAACATTTTTGGTCTTTTTTACACTGATAGGAATTGAACGTGCCTTCTGTGCAGAATTACCCCATTATTTTCCAACCAAAGGCAAAGCTGTCAACAATGATCTTTCCTTTCCAATTAAGGCAAATCGAATGGGCCATAAATCATAGTCAGGCGCCTCTGAGGAAAAGGCCACCAAGGATCTAAGTGCAAAGATACCAAGAGGAGGACCACATTTTATATTCCCAAGTCCCAAACCAAATTGAGTTGATTTGGTCAGATTCTGGAAATGTCCAAAGCAAAGCAAAGCAAAGCAAAGCAAAGCAAAGCAAAGCAAAGGAAAGCAGTGCAAACCTAACCTGGGCCCTCCCAAAGTTGCATTTTTAGGGACAGTATTCCAAGCAGGGCTCGTTCATTCTCCCAGGAGCAAAAAACCACATCCTGTGAACCCATAGCTGGTGTTGGCCCTCAGTGGTTTCAATGGTGCCCTCAGAGCTCTGCTAAGAGTTGCTATCAAATAGTAATATAATACAGTGGAAATGATGAAATACATGGGAATTAATCATCTTACCTGCATTTCATTTAACTTACATTTACATTTAAATTATGTTTCAATTAAATGAAATATAGTTTTTTATCATGGTTCTACCTGTCAGGTTCGGTCAGCACGAGGCTTCAGGGAAGCACGGGGCTGCAGGGAAGCTCGCAGCCAGACCACGCGGAATCCACCGGCGGTAGCTAGCGGGGAAAAGAGGAACCGAAAGCGCCGCTAATTAACGAGCCACCTGCGGCCAGCTAAACAGGAAAACCGCAGCGGAAGCTTTTAACTATGAACTGATAACGGCGCGAGCATGCAAGGAACGGGGCCGCAGGGCAGCGAAACAAGATCGCAACGCAGCACAGAACCCGCGGGTCTGCACGTAGCAGGGAGGGACCAACCCAGCCGGAGGGGGACTGGCAATCAAGGACAATGGACTCTGACCGACCCTGCCATCATGAACGATCAAGGGGGACATTGGGGGGCCTAATAGTCCACAGCTGCAACGCGATCACGAGGCGGGAAAAAGCGCGGGAAGGGGGGAATATAACAAGTGATGCAATTGTACCAAGCCAGTCCTGGCTTTGCTTGTGACTACTACGTTACGCATGAGTAAACCTTCTTTGTGAACCACACGTGTCACGAGAGTTTCTCTGTCGAACGGGGCAAATCTTACATAAAGCCAGGCTTTAGATGGCACGCTGGCAGGGGGGGGGCCAGCTCAGTATTACACCGAGCCGGTCCAGATGACGATCGGGAGTCACCGGGAAGAACTGAGGTTTGTGGTGGTCCCGGTGGCCGACTACGTGGTGGTACTCGGCTTGGCGTGGCTGCGGCGGCGGAATCCACGAGTCGACTGGACGGCGGAGGCAGTGCGGTTCGGGGTCGACAGACCGGCGAGGGGCGAGAGCAGAGGGGACCGAGCCGTGGAGACGGAGGCAGCCGCAACCACCGGCGGGCAAGCGGAGGGTCCGGGACACCGGGAGACGGGGCGAGAGCAGATGGGGCCCGAGACCCGGGCGGCAACAGCAGCAGCAGCAGCGCCGGGACCCCGGAGACCCGCCATGATCCCGAGGCGAGGGGAGGCAGCGGCGACTGGCGAGGCGACCGCAAAGCGAGGGGCCGGACCCGGGGAACCCCCGACGGGCGGCGGAATCCCGAGGCAGTATCGAGACCTGGCGGCAGCGTTCGGGGAGAAGGAGTCCGACCAGCTCCCACCACACCGGCCCAGTGATTGCGCCATCGAGCTAGAGCCAGGAGCGACCCTGCCTAAGCCGAAAATGTACTCCCTGTCGAGGAGGGAGATGGGGGCCCTGCGCGAGTTCATAGACAAGAACCTAGCGCGGGGATTCATCCAACCCGAGAAGTCACCATTAGCGGCCCCGGTGTTATTCCGGGAGAAGAAGGATGGCTCGCTCCGTATGTGCGTAGACTACCGGGGGCTGAACGCAATCAGCACGGAGTACAAATACCCCCTCCCCCTGATGAAGGACTTGATGTCGCATCTGTCGAAGGGGAGGGTGTTCACAAAACTGGACTTGCGCGAAGCCTACTTCAGAGTCAGGATCCGCGCAAAAGATGAGTGGAAGACGGCGTTCAACACCCCCCTCGGAAGCTACCAGTTTTCCGTGATGCCGTTCGGATTAAAAGGGGCCCCGGGGGTATTTATGCAGCTAATAAATGAGGTGCTGCACGACCTACTCTACCGGGGCGTCCTGGTCTACCTGGACGACATCCTCATCTACACCGAGACCCTGGCGGAGCACGTGAGCCTGGTGCGCACAGTGCTCCAGAGACTGCTGAAGGCACAGCTGTACGCAAAGCTCTCGAAATGCGAGTTCCATCGAGAGCAACTAGACTACCTCGGCTACTGAATATCCAGCCGGGGAATTGAGATGGACCCGGCGAAAGTAAGGGATGTCCTGGGCTGGGAAGCGCCGCGAACCCGGAGGCAACTCCAAAGCTTCCTAGGGTTTGCGAACTTCTATTGTCAGTTCATCCCGAACTTCGCCCAAATCGCCCTTCCCCTAACCGACCTGCTAAAAACCAAGGGCACTGGGAAACCCCCCAAGCCCAGCATGGCACTCGCGTGGACTGCAGAATGCCAGGGGGTGTTTGAGGAACTAAAACGGCGGTTCACCGCGGAGCCGATCCTGCGCCATCCCGACCCAGACCGGCGGTTTATAATCCAAGTGGATGCATCAGACGTGGCAACGGGAGCAGTCCTGCTCCAACCCAGCCCGGAGGGGGCCATCCACCCGTGCGCCTACGCCTCCCGCAAATTCACCGAGACGGAGAGGAGGTGGATGGTGTGGGAGAAAGAGGCGTACGCGGTCAAGTGGGCGCTGGCCACGTGGAGGCATCTACTGGAGGGGCAACTGAACCGTTCGAGGTGTGGACGGACCATAAGAACCTCGAGGCCCTGAAGACCCCGCGTAAGCTATCCCCCAAACAGGCACGGTGGTCCCAATACTTCGGGAGGTTCAGGTTCACACTGAAGCACATCCCCGGGAAGCGCAACTTCCTAGCGGATGGACTGTCTCGCATGCCCCAACACGTCAGCCTACGGGAGGAGATCGTGGACTCCGTCATCCCCGCCAGCAGGCTGGCTGCAAAGGCGGTGACCCGAAGCCAGACCAAGGGGGAGCGACGGGACGCGGCGCCTGAAGTAAGGCAAGGGTTCGCGGAGGCGGCGGAGCGGGACGCTTGGCTCAAGCAGAACCGAGAGGCGCTAACCGGCCAAGAGGGGTTGTGGTGGCACGAAGGAAAGCTGTACGTGCCCGAGGGTTGCCGACGGGAGGTCATGGAGAGAGCCCACGACAGCCGGAGCGCGGGGCATTACGGCTTCGTAAAGACACTCCACTTAATCCGGCGGCAGTTTTGGTGGCCCACGCTCCGGAAGGACGTGGAGGCGTACTCGGGGGGTTGCCCAGTGTGCGCAACAGCGAAAGGAGCGAAAGGCAAACCTAGAGGCCTACTCCAGTCGGTAGCGGAACCCGACGGCCCTTGGCAAGAGGTCGCCATGGACTTCATAGTGGAGCTCCCGGAGAGTAAGGGGAAGACCGCCATTTGGGTGGTCACGGACTTATTCTCCAAACAAGCGCATTTTGTAGCGTGCCGGCGAGTCCCCACGGCCGAGGGGCTGGCGAGACTGTTCGTGCAACATGTCTACCGACTCCACGGCGCACCTCGACGTGTCGTCAGCGATCGGGGCGGCAACTTCATCGCGCGGTTCTGGCGGGAGTTCCTGAAGCGGGTGGGGACGAAACAAGCCCTATCCTCCGCGGCGCACCTGCAGACGGACGGAGCCACGGAACGCCTGAACGGGGGGCTCGAACAGTACCTGCGCTGCTACGTGGGGCACCAACAGGACGATTGGGCGGAGCTACTACCATTCGCGGAGGTGGCATACAACAACGCCGTCCACAAGAGTACCGGGTTCTCTCCGTTCAAAGTAGCCACCGGGAGAGATTTCGTCCCCATGCCGGAGCTGCCTCAGCCGGAATCCCAGATCAACTCCCTGGACGCCTGGTTCGCCCAAATCGACGAGACCCGGCGAGCGGCGCACGCGGCATTGCAAAGAGCCAAAGCCGACTACAAGAAACACGCGGACCGCAAGAGGCTCCCCGAGGAGAAATGGAAAGTGGGGGACCAGGTGTATCTGTCAACCAAAAACCTAAAGACGCACCAGGCATCGAAAAAACTCAGCCCGAGGTTTGTGGGGCCGTTTCCCATTACGGAGGTCATCAATCCGGTGACCGTCAGGCTGACGCTCCCGAAAAGCCTCGGGAAGATCCACCCGGTGTTCCATTGCAGCCTGCTAAAGTTGCACCAGCCAGGGAACGCCTGGCAGAAGGCGGAGGGAGTACCGCCACCCATCATGGTCGGGGGGGAGCAGCACTTCGAAATCAACCGGATACTGGACGCCCGGAGGCACAAGGGGCAGACCCAGCTCCTAGTGCAATGGAAACATTTCCCCAAGTCCCACAGCGAATGGGTGAGTAAAACCCACATAAGGGCGCCGGACCTAGTGCGGGACTTTTACAGTAAATACCCCGGGAAGCCGAAATAGAACCGAGGGGGGGGAGTTGTCTTCAGGGGGGCGGCATGTCAGGTTCGGTCAGCACGAGGCTTCAGGGAAGCACAGGGCTGCAGGGAAGCTCGCAGCCAGACCACGCAGAATCCACCGGCGGTAGCTAGCGGGGAAAAGAGGAACCGAAAGCGCCGCTAATTAACGAGCCACCTGCGGCCAGCTAAACAGGAAAACCACAGTGGAAGCTTTTAACTATGAACTGATAACGGCGCGAGCATGCAAGGAACGGGGCCGCAGGGCAGCGAAACAAGATCGCAACGCAGCACAGAACCCGCGGGTCTGCACGTAGCAGGGAGGGACCAACCCAGCCGGAGGGGGACTGGCAATCAAGGACAATGGACTCTGACCGACCCTGCCATCATGAACGATCAAGGGGGACATTGGGGGGCCTAATAGTCCACAGCTGCAACGCGATCACGAGGCGGGAAAAAGTGCGGGAAGGGGGGAATATAACAAGTGATGCAATTGTACCAAGCCAGTCCTGGCTTTGCTTGTGACTACTGCGTTACGCATGAGTAAACCTTCTTTGTGAACCACACGTGTCACGAGAGTTTCTCTGTCGAACGGGGCAAATCTTACACTACCTAGCTATAGAAACAAGGCCATCTGCAGGGGAGGTTAAAAAAAGGTGAAAATGGTAATCACCACCATAAGATCAAAACTCCGTCCCTTTTTATCTGTGGCTGCCATCTTGACCTTTTGACACCCTCCCCTGCCCTGTGGATACCCCATGCCACTCTAGGGCCACCTGTACAATGTGTTGCACATCCCTAATTAAGAGATTGACGGAAGTCTATGGGAACTGGGCAAGTGGAACATCTGATGCTTGTCTGCAAAATATTGGGGGTTAAGTCCTCTTGACTTGTCATCTTCCACATCCATCAGTATTACACTTTCAGTAACTTTAGTGTCACAAGACTCTTCAACTGTTTTTCACTTATCATAGCCCCTGAATTTCTGCATTTATTTTTCTGAAGTACACCACCTTGGAAGATGGGAATTGGGGGGACTTGCCACAGTGGGAGTCTGCTCCTTACTGCTTACACCACCCCAGTATGGAAGAGGCACATTGGCAGCAACTGAGGGAGGGACAGAGGGAGGGAAGGAGGGAGGGAGGGAAGGTGCTGGGAAAGGTCGGTGTGGGGCAGGCAGTCTGGTGGACTAACAGCTGCTCCGGGAGGAGGGGATATGCACCAGCCTTTTGGTACTTGCCTTACAAAATAACTCTGGATTCCCTCAGGAATTTTGTTTGCTATGAAACCCACAACAAACCGAATGTTCTGCATTTGTTTCTGCCAAAGCATGGCCAATCTGAATTTATTTGACAGAATCTCTAGGAAGCAATGGTTTATTCTGGTTTCCCTTCCATGCACACCTCTAGTGCTAAATAGACTGTTTTTGTTTATTTTACTTTCATTATTGCTAATTAGATTTATATCCTGCCTTTCTTCCATACAACTCTTGAATGTTTTCTTCATTATTTTTTTTAAGGTAATTAAACCACGAAAAACATGCCAAAATTTATGGAGCTGCAATATGCTAACCGCATTTGCTTGATTATAGCCAGGGCTAACAGTTCTTGTTTGGAAATCATAGATTACACCATTGTTTTGTAACTCAGAGTTTTGGGAATACCAAACTAGCAGCTTTTGAAAACCAGGACAGCAGTAAGCAAAACTGCCAGGGCTGTTTAAATGGTCTCAGAGAGCAAATAAGACAAGCTGCAAGGATGTGCACTTTACCTACCTCCAATATAGAAGATCTCTAATGGGAGTCATATCACTTCCTTTGTTTAGCTGCCTTTGGTGTCAGGAGATGCTGAATTATGCATAAGGGCACTGATATGGTTTTAGTGACTTTATTAAAAATGGAGAGAAAATCAATATGTGTGGAAATAATAATAAAAACGTAGGATTGCTTGATGATCCAAGAAAACAGTCAACGGTATACCGGCGTAGTAATGAGGGTGAGATGGAGGGAACTTTCCATCTTGGTTTGGAATTTCAGGATTTAAGGAACCAGAAGAATTGAAAGGTGTAAAAAGTTAAGCAGCAGGTTCTGAGAAGTCGGCTTATTCTTCCTTCCCCCCCCCCCCCCCCCAGTGTTCTTGTCATTTTTGGGCTGTGAATCTTGGCAGATAATACAAGGGTAACGTCATCCTAGTGCAATGTAAAATGAAAAAAAAGTAAAAGTGAGGTTGGGCGTTATCAGCAGTGATGTTTAGCTGACTCACTTCCATCAGTATAAAATAAATATCTTGTTGCTTCCAGTCAATTTTCAAAGATACAAAGGAGCTATTTATATACGTGGTGCACATTTATCAGGACTTTTTCTCCCACTAAAACAAGTGAGGCTCCTGTTCTGTTTTAGTTCTGTTTGCTAGGTTAGTAGCAATAATAGTAACAACAGTTATTGTTAACTAACAATAGCTATTTAGCAATAATAAAGAAAATAAGAATAAACCATCCACTCTTTGCTCAGCAACTTTAGTAAATTGTTAAAGCATGTACATTACCAGCTTTTAAGATGAGAGCAGGTTAACCAACTTTCATTTTTCTTACAATGACCATGTTCCCTTAAAAGTAATCTGTGGACCCCAGAAGAAACAAGGATGAACATGGCTAGAAATGTTGACTTTATTGCATTCCAGGAAAGGATAGACATAAAACATATAGCTGACAGATTCTGAGCAAATGGGAATGATAGTTCAGAATTTATATTAGGTCACCTCTCATCCTCTCATGCTTCCTAGCACTGTCACCACCTTTGAAGAAGTCTCCTTTTGGATTTTCTCTTACCTCTAGCCCTCATAGTATCTGCTGATGACAGGTGATTCTTGATATGTTCTCCATGCTCCCCCATTTGTCAGAGCCCCATATAGCTGGCAAGACCAAGAAAGTAAGGATGACATAGATTACAGTAAAATATATTTAATGCTAGTCTGGGGAAAGTACTGAACCTTGATTACTGTAATAGGAATTTTCCAGCCTCAGCTGTAAGGAGTTAAAACAGAATCTCTTTGAAACACTTTTTTCCCACCTATCTCAATCGCTTGACAGAGTTGTCTCTTCTGAGATAAACATTCAACTGCTTTGCCTTCATTTTTCCCACTCATACCCATTCAAATAAGATCACCAAGTTAGGCTGGAATCTTCTATCCAGTAACTGAGACCTGATAATATTAGTGATCAATGGGTACTCTTTTTGGCTTGTGGATTCTGATGAAGTGGACAGGGTAGTCTCTGCGGTGACCTCTACCCTCCATGATTTGGATCCATGTCCCTGCTGGCTCTTTTGGGGTTTATGGAGGAGTGTGCCTGACCAAGAAGTTGTCAACACTTCTTTGGGGGATGGGGTGGTATCTGGAGTCCTGAAGGAGGCCATCTCTCCTAAAAGGCAATCTCTGAATCGAGCCATACTCAATAACTATTGTCCAATCTCCAATCTTCCCTTTTTGGGGAAAGTTGTTGAGACAGTAGTGAGGAGTCAGTTACAGAATACTGCAGAGGATGCAGATTATGTGAACTGCTTTAGTTGAAATTCAGGCCTGGTCATGGAACTGAAATGACATTGATCACACTGGTGTGTGGCCTTTCTGGGACCTGGATAAGGGTAATGCAACCCCTTCTGGTCTTATTTTAAGCACTGACCATGGTATTCTTCTGGACCACCTGCCAAGGTTGGGAGCACAGTCCTACAGTAATTCCATGCCTTTTCAGTTATTCCATTCCATCAAACTACATGATTTCTGAAGCTTCTCCCAACCCTTAAATTCTATGATGCTATAATCTTTCATGGATATAATTCATTTGATCAAGTATGTATTTTTCCAAGATGAAGGTTAGTCATAATGCTGCCTGATAGAGACAGAGTAAACAACTCAGAAGAAAATGAAATATATACATTACTGACAGTGGCAGTTATCATGTAGACAAAGATCATTCAGCAAAGTTAGGAATGGCATGATTGCATTTATATTATTATTATTATGGTTGGTTGCACAGTCAGCCAGATGTGTAGACTGGATTTGGCATTTTTATCCACCTATCGAGTCCTTCCAAAGGACCTGGGATAGGCAGATGATGTTGTTTGATGGTGATAAAAGTTTCATCACAGGATATAAACTGTTCCAAGTAAAGCTGCCTTTTCCAACTGACTGATGGTGATTTTGTCAATGCCGATGATATTCAAGTGGTGCTCCAGATGTTTTGGGATTGCATCCAAGGCACCTATTACTATTGGTACTATCTTTGTTTTCTTTTGCCATAGGTGTTCTACTTCTATTTGCAGGTCTTTATATTTTGTGATTTTCTCCAGTTCTTTCTCTTCTCTTCTGCTGTCTCCAGGTATTGCAATGTCCATTATCCAGACTTTTTTGTCTTTATTATCCACAATTGTTAAGTCTGGTGTGTTTTGTGGCAGGTGCTTGTCTATTTGGATTCTAAAGTCCCAGAGCATTTTAGCTTCTTCATTTTCTATTACTTTGTTTTGTGTTCCCACCAGTTCTTGCCTGCGGGCAAATGGTATTCTTGCAGATATTCCAATGCACCATTCTTGCTATTTTGTCATGCCGTTGTTTGTAGTCAGTCTGTGTGAACTTCTTGCAGCATCTAACTAGGTGGTCCACTGTTTCTTCAGCTTCTTTGCAGAGGCAGCATTTGCTGTCTGTTGCTGTCTTCTCAATTCTGGCTTTGTGTGCATTTGTTCTTAAGGCTTGGTCTTGTGCAGTCAGAGTTAGCCCCTCTGTCTCTTTCTTTGACTTTCCTGCTCTTAGCCATTGCCAGGTCTTCTTGTTATCTGCTTTGCCTGATAGTTTGTGTGTGTGTGTGTGTGTGTGTGTGTGTGTATGTGTGTACTGGTGATGTAATACTTTGCCTTGCCATGTCTCTTTTCTGTTTTCATTTGGTGTTTCTTGTAGGCCAGTTTGGTCTCTTCAGTATTCAGTAAGCCTTCGTGGTGTACTAGCTTCAGTGCATCTTCTTCACTGTCTTTCAGATATTCTTCCAATGCCCTTTTTTCTTCTTATACTGTCTGGTGTACTTGTAACATTCCACACCCACCTATGCTCCTTGGTAAGTAGAATCTGTCAATGTAGCTGCGTGAATGAAAGGCATGATTGTCATTATTTTTGTGGTCTACCTATTCAGGGCTTCTAGTTCTGTCTGAATCCAGTCCACTATTCCAGCTGTGTATCTAATGACTGAAATTGCCCAGGTGTTAATTGCCTTGATGGTGTTTTCTCCACTGAGTTTGGACTTTAAGATCTTCACTGTCATGATGTATTCAGTATTAACCTTCTTCTTGAGTTCAATGTGCTTGATGTTGTCAGCTTGAAAGATGCCCAGGTATTTGTAGTGATCTTCTTCATCCAAACTCTTGATGTTATTTCCATAGGGCATCTTCACTCCTTCAGTTTCACTATTTTTCCCCTGTTGATGTTAAGGGTAGCACATTTGTCCAGTCCAAACTCCATTGCAATATCTTGGCTGTATATTCAGGCTGCGTTGAGCAGCGATTCTATTTTAGATGGTGTTTTTCCATACAGCTTCGGATCATCCATGTAAAAGAGGTGGGATAGCCTGGCAGATGTTTTTGATATTTGATAGCCATGATCTGACTTGTTCTGTATTGTTGACAGAGGAATCAGTACCATGACAAACAGTAGTGGTGACAGTGAGTCTCCTTGAAAGATTCCTCTCTTGATATTAACCTCTCCCAGTCTATCACTGTTGACCAGCAACTGTGTCTTCCATTGTGCCATTGATCTTTATACAAAGCTTCTGATGTTTCTACTGACTCCTATTATTTCTAGGCACTTGATTATCCAGTCATGTGGCAGGGAGTCAAATACCTTCCTGTAATCAACCCAAGCTACATTTAGGTTGGTCTTCCTTCTCTTGCAGTTTTCTAAAACCATCTTGTCAATTAGGAGCTGATCTTTTGTTCTTCTGCTGTTTGGGCAGTTTCCTTTCTGCTCAGATGGAAAGAGCTGTTGGACTGGATCAGCTACCATACCAGTTATCAGTTTGAAGGTTGTTGGTAAGCAGGTAATTGGCCTGTAGTTGCCTGGTGCTGCCCCTTTCGTTAGGTCTTTCATTATCAAGTAGGTTTTGCCAGATGTTAACCAATCTTCAATTTCACCTCGTTGCAGTATGTTGTTTAACTGCTTTGCAATGAGTGGGTGCAGACCAGTCAGATATTTCAACCAAAAACCATGCAGTTCATCTTCACCTGGTGCTGACAAATTCTTGATCTTCCTTGCCCTTTTCTCCACCATGTCTGCTGTTATTACAAGTTCTTTAATTTCAGTTTCTTTTTCATTCTTATCCACCTCCTTTATCCAAGCTGCATTCTTGTTGTATTTCTTTGGATTGTCCCATAGCTGTGCCCAGAACTACATTGTTTCTTCTTTGTCAAGTGTTGACTGGTTCATTGCAGTCTTTCCATTGATGGATTGGCAGAAATGTTTCTGATTCAACTGAAATTGGGGATTCTATCTATAGTGTGCAATTCAAGCTTTGTATCTGCTGATCTTCTTGGCTATGGCTGTTTTTTGCTGCTTTATTATTTCCAGTGCTTCTTTGATCTTCCTTGTCTCTAGGTGATATTTCTTGATCAGGTATTTTTTGGTGTTCTTGTTCTTCAGCTTCTTTTCTTTCATCTGTTCTAGCTTGCTTGCATCTGATCTTAGCATGCTGATCTTATTTTCCAACCTGATCTTCCATTTTGGTGGTGCACTGTTTGGCTTTTTTTCTTGTTTGTTGATTTGCATCCAAGGTATTCAGTTATAATTGCAGTCATGATGTACATTAGTTTGTTTGTTTGTTGTAGTGAGCTGGTGCTTATATTTGATATTACAGTATTGGCATCTTTTAATATTTGTTTCTTTGTAACATGCTTCAGTGCAGGCAACCTGAATCTGTTCTGATTAATGAAAGAATCAGTTGAGGAAAACTCTTTGCCTCTATTTGATCCATAGGAAACATAACTGACCTGCTTAATGAATCCCAGTCTACCTGCTTTGTGATGAAATCAGTCCAAAGAAAAGAAAAGAAAAGAAAAGAAAAGAAAAGAAAAGAAAAGAAAAGAAAAGAAAAGAAAAGAAAAGAAAAGAAAAGAAAAGAAGACATTGCTCAAGAATAATTACCTTGAGACCAGTGATCAAGTCTCCTCAGGAATTAAAGGGTTTCCCCACTAGGTTTTGCCATTTATGGTGTCAGATTTATATCCATTTTTTCACTTCCATAGGAAGTGGCCAGTTTGTCCTACATAGAATGCAGCATGGCATTGCCTACTGATGAAGACAAATGTCACAGTGGAAAATCAGCAGGTGGATGAATCATTGATATTATAAGTGACATTATTAGGTGCAGTAATAATGTTGCCAGAATAGCTTTGGGGCAAAATTAGCATCTGGATCTGTTACAGGGCTAAGCTTTTCTGATTCACTATGGTACAATCTGGTTTTCCTGTGGAGTAGCACTTTAGGGATTAAAATTAGCATTTAGGTCTATCGCAAGTGATTTGGGGTGGGGGGGATGAAGTCTTCTCCTTCCCAGTGACAGAAATAAGAAAGTAATTCATTCATGCACAATCATTCCCATAAATGTACTGATACTTCATTTGATTCTTCTTTACCATTATTGACAGTGGACAACCAGTGACCTCGATCAGGGTTATTGAGACATTCCTTCCCCAGAAAACCTCTGCAATGCACACATTTGTATGAGTGCAAAAAGTGTGAATGTACAAATTTTCTCCTGGCTTTGCATTACCATAGCCCATTGCTGGCATAGGTGATTGAATTGCTTGGCTGGGATCTTGACAATATTGAAAACTCTATATCATGGGTATCAAACAGCAAAATATAATTATTTTGATTTATTTGGATATTTTGCACAGAATGGTGCTTCAGGTACAACCCTGATGAGATATTCCATGCATTGCTTCCTAACACAATCAAAGTACACCTTGCATGTGACATTCCCCATGGAGCTGTGCTTTCTCTTTATCAGTTTACCAAACATCTCTTAAATAAATATGACATATTAAGTTGATGAACTTAAGTCTCCTGTGAATAAACAGCCACCACAGTGTTAAGATCCAGGTGTTATTGAAATGATTTATGGGGAGATTGACAATAGGAAAAGATCTAAGGAGGTGTTTATCAACAGCAGTTGATGAAACAACTGTGATATTAATTGGAATTGGAATTGTTCCCATCAACATCACTGGGCTGTGACTAAGTTATCAAAACTGTTAACTGTTCTGCTGCATCAAATCAATACCACCATTTCTGTTTTGACTGCCTTTGGCTGCTTCTTTCTGTATATGGGATGAACTGAATTTCTATTTCTTGAAGATATCAGAGAAGGCTGAGACAGAGTTTGAGTACTAAAAGAACATTACTGTATTTTAAAATAGCCATTCCCAACCTGAGGCCATCCAGAGGGACTGGAACTGCAACAACCAGCTTGGCCTTCCCAGTATACATGGGGGCATCAGATCAGGGATGTTATTCCCTGCCAGAATATAAACATGCTAAAGTTCTTCAATGGTTGTTGTAAAGTTAGCAATCCAGTGTTTTGAGCCATGTTTTCTGTCTCTGTTTTGCATTATCGCCCATGCAGCCTTTCCCTGTCTTACTTGACCAAGGAAAACACATATGGGAGAATACATTAACCTGCCCCAAAGCTGCATAGTTATAACACAAATAACAGTGTTATTTTTTATTTATATTTATTAAGAATTTTACATACAGTAAAAATCAAATCTAAAGAAAAAAAAGAGAGAAGAAAAAAGAAAAAGGTGCAAGAAAAGAAACTAAAGATATGAAATATGACTTCTGACCTTCTGTTCAACAGATATTAACAAACCCATCATCTCCCCTCCCTCTTAACTATTCCAGAAATCCCTTCAACCCTTTATTTCTCATCTTTTCAATCAGTAAATCCATAAATCATTTCACTTTTTTTCTTCTTTTAGCAAAAAGTCCATAAAAGGTTTCCAGTCCTTTAAAAAAAGCACTTGTTGTTTTCTCTCTGATCAGACAGGTCAGTTTTGCCATTTCCACCAATTCTGACATCTTTATAATCCATTCCTCCATTATGGGAACATGCAAATAACAATGTTAGCTAATGTAGTAATTGCTGCAAAAAGTCATTTGGAAAGAAGACGGGTGAATTAGGGGGTCTCAGAATGTTGTTACTGTATATCTATTGTCTGCATTCTTAATTCCTCATCTGAATGGAAGAGCAGAGATGGGAATCCAAAATAGAGATATGATGGAGTTATCAATGCAAGAATATGAAATTCAGGTGCTTACCATTCACATTTCAATATCAGGTTTATATTATCTTACAGATTATTCTTGGTGACATGCTCAAGTCAACAAGTCAATCCAGAGCAGAAAATAATAGAAAAATTTGTGTCAACCATACATATTGTGAGAGCATCGATCCATATAATGTGTTAATGAACAAGAATAACACTTACCTTGGCATTCTCAAGTGTGTTAGAAACTGCATGAATAAATAGAGGAAATAAACATGACTGTAAGAACAGCATCAGAAGTGAAGTGTGACGTTTTAATTTCCCTTCTCAAATTCTATGTTAATTTGCATCTGTGATACATCATAGCCTTTGGGATTTTGCTCTCTCCCCTTCTTTCCTTTTAATGCAGAACAGTTGTCAGCAAGCATCCTCCCTGCTCTTTCTAAAGTTGAAAGCTGCTGACTTTTGCAGAAAGCATTCACCAAACTGTTTCCAGTGAAACTTCAATGTAACTTGTTTATAATTCCATGGTCTCATAGCATGTCATACATAGCATGTCATGCATGCTATGACATGTGGGTGGTGACTATGTGTTTTAATGATTAAACTTAAAGTCCCTCATCTCCAAAACCCCTCTCAGCTCTCATTTGACTGTTCCTACCCTTCTCCAGGCTTCTGTGATATTAGAATAAGTGAATAGAACAGTAATGGTGACTTCTCTAGATGCTCAATTCCACTCTGACACAGCAGATTAGTTCTTGGCCTGAAGCTTAGCAAGGGTTTACAGGTAGAGAAGAAATGTTTAAGAGCAAAGATGTAACAGCTCCTTTCAATCTATCCTGTTGATCTTTCCGCAAGTTTTTTTTTTAAAGTCTGCACATGATTGTCTGTTACAAACACCTTTTATGCATTCTTCATTACTATGTACAACATTTCTCCCCATTTGTTCCATTGTAAAATGCATCAGAACAATCAGGAAAATACAGATATCAATTCCACTTTGTATATAGGTACAGTGAGGGTGAGTTAGCTAAGGCTGTATTAAAATATGGCCCAATACATCTTTCTCCCTCCCCCTCCCCATCTTTAGTACTTGTATTTTTGCCATCAAAAATAACAACAGCTTTGGGGGAGAGAATGATTTAAATTTAAAAAAAAAATGGAAAGGAGCTAAACAGTCTGTCATTTTTCCAAACAAAACCAGAGCTACTTTAAGTTAACCACAAAGCAATAATAATAATTGGAAGATCTATCAATGATCCCTAACAATGGAAATGTGCTTGTGGCTAACAGGAGATAAAAAGAAGAAATGAGGTAGAACTCTGAATATTAAGAACTGTCCTGATACAATCCAGTTTAGGTGAATCAGTAGCCAAATTAGATCAAACATCTTACCCACTACTGAAGATAAGCTACGGTTAGCCCACAAGAGCTTGCTCCCTGACATGATTGACATTCGCCCACCATGTGGAAACTTCCTCTGTGCTTCTGCAGCCTGTAGAGTTGGTGTGTTTTCCAATAGATTTGGATGCAGAGTGTTTTGGGTTTTTTTGTTTTACCACTAGATGAAACACACCTGAACAGGTGGCAACATCTGTGTGATATTGGCTGATCTCAGGAACGAAGCAAGATTGGGGGACTCCAAATTGGAGGCAAAGACAGACCATCCCCTAACACTGCCAACAAAACTCTCGAAATGAAGTCACCAGGAGTCAAGCTTTACTATTCTTAGATGAACATACAGGAATGATGGACAGAGAAACTAGCCAGCTGTTGTTATTTTGCAGAAGGGTGGCAAGGAAGAAATATTTGCTCTCTTCAGAAAATATTTGTAAAGCACTATGGTACTATAATATCGTATTAAAAGACAAGTGTTTTAAATTCGTGGCCTATCAAGGGCTGCATTTAGTTCGGTGCAGGGTGATTGGATTTATTTAAATGTTAAACATTTCTCTGTCTTTAGTATAATCTATAGTTACTGCAGAAAAGAAATCTGAGATCTCTTATTAAGGGTGGCACTAGTGCCAAAATCCATCTTTCAGTTGCCTGGTTTTGCTAATGTTCCAAAACCAATTTCCATTCCTTGCATTCCAGGTTTATTGATTATGCCTCAAGATTTTTGGATCATCTGTCAGGCTTATTAAATTAATCTGTAACTAATAACTTAATAGTCTTGAGTAACAGATGTGCTATTTCCACTGAGTACTTAAATTGGGTTAGAGATAGCTAAAGGAATGACAGCCATTTTTTTAAAAAGCAAGTTCTTTTAAATCAGTCAATTAACCAGGTTTTCAAAACCAAACTGCTACAGAAATGGGATAAGTGCTTCAAAAAAGTAAGGGAGAGGAAGAGACAATATACAGCCAAATTTCTTTTCAGCTCCAATCTGAGTCTTTTTCTAACAGTGTATGTTTGAGCTGTGTAATGCGATACTAATAAGCTTGCCTACCTATGCTTTTTAGACTGTATATACAGCACCTCAACTTATTTAGCAACTATACTGTATCAATGTGCAGGAGGGCAAAATCCTAGTAAGGAAACTGAGAGCAACCTCTTCCACCAAGATAAAAGTTGAGACAGCCAGCATTTAGTCACCCTGTTCAATAATTCAAAAATCAATTATAATATCATTATTATTCTCCCTTTGCTACTTAGCCTTTGTGATATTTAAAGGTCACTCAGCATCTGTTTGGAAAGAAGCAAGCAATTAGCTCTACAACCACAAGCATGTGCATTCCCTGGGATCATGTGGCAGTATAGTGAAGGATCCTGCTTAGTGGAAATCCACCCTTGGTCCATATTCAGCTTCTTTGAGAAATCAAGAAAATCACAGAGAATGGTATTGTTAACAGCTGGTCTAACATCAAAATGCACACGTCTGTTAAAACAAGCCTTGAGTTTCTTGACAGAGTCCGATAGGATAAAGTCTGAAGTTATGGACATTTGTCAGAGGGGGGTTTAAGTGAGCTGATCAGATCCCTCTGACCTTACCTTATAGATGTGGGAAGTGATGTAGTTTCTCTCTTGCCAGTGAATCCTGTTCCTTCTTCCAGAGCAGGGCAACAACAGGATATAAACATGGATTGTTCCCATTTGGCTACTAGTGCTATGCTGACATTACAGGACAAACCCAGGCTAGAAGTACAGGATAGCTTCTCTCATTTACTGAAGTAATATTAGAAAGGGGCATTCAGAGATTGATTTTCACAGCACTACTACAAATTCCCCTGTCCTTGTTAATATATTGTCAGATGACAAGCTGGTGTATATCAATGACATATCTACAATAATGGGTAAAAATATGGACCTAGTTAAACGTGTATGTATGTGTCTGTGGTTAAATACCCATACAAAGCGATAAAGGATTTTTTTGAAAATTGGACCTAAGTAGTTTATTGCATCCTGAGCTTAACTTTTTTATTACATTATAAGCTTGGGAGTTATTTTGGAGTGTCCAAGAACTATGGAATACTCTCCCCCCCAAGGTGAGGCAGGCCCCAACTCTCTTGTCCTTCCGGAAAGCAGTCAAGACCTGGCTCTGCCCACTGGCATGGGGTGAAAAAAGGGGCAACCAACCCTGCGGGGTGGCTAGCACCTTGAAGATGCTCCCATATGTTAACATCTTACTAATCACCAGCATCTTGGAAGATATTATTATTTGCGTATGTGTCTGGTTTTTATTCTATTTTTACTGTATTTTTATACTGTTTTTATTGTATTTTAATTAATATTTATTGTTTTACTGTGAACTGCCCAGAGTCACTTTTTTGTGAGATGGGTGGTATCTAAATTTGAAATATAAATACATAAATAAACATCTCCTGGGATTCCAAAGGGTTCATATTTCTTACTTTATCACTCTTTTGTTCCATGCACAAAAATGCATCATTTCCAATCCTTTGCTATTTCTAGCTGGAGAGATTGGGGCAATCACCATCATGTGTGCTTCTAGTTTCATAACTAAAAAATATTCTTCCTTTTTTCCAAAATATATATTGGCTTGTTTGCAGTGGTTGCCTTCACCTTTTTTTCCTTTTGCAATGGTTGCCCTTAAGTTGTTTCCTTCCATTTTTGAACAAAAGACCATCATGTATATGTGTGTATATATACACACATATATATACACATATACATATACATACACACACACACACACACACAGAGTCCATATAGCAGTATTCTTTTTCAGAATTAAATATGCATGTGTATATTTCCAGGTGTGCTTTAATTCTCAGCCCACTGATTAAAATTGGTGCTAATGATTAATCAACTAAAGTTTTATTTTAACAAGCTACTGATTAATAGGATTAAAGCAACACTTATTTCTCAGATGTTAATGGCTTTTGCTAATTTCAGCTTTTCTGAAACAGTACAGGATAGACAGTTTGGTGCCCTTTACATGTTTTGGACTTCATCTCTCATCAAACTGACTACCAGTGCTGTACGACAAGATTCTCTTTTTTCATAGGAGTTATATTTGTTAATCCGAATTCCAATTTCAGTGTTCCAAAAATTCCCCTCTACCTGTATCCTTATTTCCATTTTCACCAGATACATCTAGTGAATGCAGAGAGGAGATGTAGACTGGATTTACTGACCTTGTTCTCTCGCATCCATGAAAACTGGCCCCACACTCACATGTGATTGCAGATATCCTCTCCTGGCATTCAGGGAGGGCAGATGGAGATGTGAGCTTTGGTTCCTACACTTGAAAGACAGCTAGTGTGGTGTAATGGTTCAGGTGTTGGACTAGGATTGGGAAAACCCATCCTCAGGATGCAGACCCATGCTCAGCTCATTGGTGACTGTAAGCCAATAACTATCTCTCAGCCCAACCTATCTTATAGGGTTATTGTTATGAGGATAAATTGGAGGGAGTACTATGTATGCTACCTTGAGCCCCTATAGAGGAGTTGGGATATAAACCAGATGGACGGATGGATAGAAAAAGATAAGAACTTATATCTAGATCCAATCTCCATGTTTGGATGGGAAAAGCATACATAGGAACTGCAATCACACTCAGCTGATTTTGCGATTATAACTACAGCGTCCGCTAAGAATTTTATATAATTAGTTAATCAGCAAACTTAAAACAAAAACCCAACCTTCCTTTGGAGGTGAGACCCAAAATAACAGATCCCTTTTGTTGAGTTGTTCTTTCCTCTATTGGCAGATTTAATGAACATTTAAATGTTCTGTCATTTTCACATGAAGTGTGAAAATTAATTATACTTGCTAATTGAAAAATAATTGTTTGTAGGTAGAAATTGTCATTCAGCTAGCAGTGAGGATTAAAAATATCCATATATTTTATATAGTGAGATGATGAGAGTTTTTGTTTGGCTTGCTCAGAAAGAAATAATAAATTAAGTATACAAGAAACAGTAAAATAGCTTTCCTACATATAGAAAATTATATTGAAAATACATGCAATTCTCTTCCTCAGGGTTGCCCAGTAGCTGACTAATGTTAAGGTCATTCCCGTGTCTCTCATCTACTGAAATTTGTAATTTATATCCAACTTCATTTGAGAAAGAAAAAAGTAGGTAAACAGACAGTAGTGTATACAAGCCAGTTCTTCTGACAAATAAAGATGTTTGTTTTGATCTTCAGCTACTGGGTACTCTAATTTGTTCTGGTCCTTTACTGACAATACTGCTGCCAAGTGCCAGAGTTGAAATTAACAGTGGTCTGGAAAACAAATATTTGGCAGATTCAGCATCTATCTGGCAGCCAACTGGCAACAGAATTTCTGAACTTAGTACTAAGCCATACAGTTAACTAGTCAGAACAGGCAAATTTCCAATTTTGATGTCAAACTTTGGTAATGAAAGTAGGATGACAAGTTTTGAAATAGAATTCCATCATCCAAAATTCCACTTCACAATTTAGCTGAATATTTTGATGCTAAAGATTGCTATTCATATTCCCAATGTTCTTCCCTCCTTGTTTTGTCAGTGAAATTATTATTTCTAAATTTTGTGAATGGTATTTGTTCTCCATCTGGTATGGTTGACCATGTGAAATGTAAGATTTAAACTGCATTCTTTCAAGCTTAATGATAAAGAGAAGGTTCAAGGAATTTAAGAACTGTGAATTTATGAATATCATACCCTATTAAAAAAATATAAATGCATGTGCACCGGATCCAGCGAATTACTTCATCAAGGAAAGATGCCTTTCATTTTCAGAAAGACCTGAAATCCATTACAGTAGGGTAAACGATGTTTGAGGGGCTGCAGGGTGAAATTCTGCCTCCTTACCTTCTGGAGAACTGTAGAAGGCCATCTGAGGACATCATAATGTTACCAGAAGGAAAGTGGCCAAAGAATTTCAGCCTGTTCTCCCTCCCTCCCTCCCTCCCTCCCTCCGTGTGTGTGTGTGTGTGTGTGTGTGTGTTTTGTGGGCTTTTATGTGTGGAATGGGAACAGCAAATTGCTCCCATACTCACCAATCCCCCTTACAAGTGCTTATGGTTGTCATTTGAGGGACAACACTGGACAATTTTTCAGAAGTTTTAAAATCAGGGGTGGCAACATTTTGCTTCCCAGAAGTCTTCTGTTTGTATTCCCACTTTAATTTTGAAGGGAAAAAATGTGCTGCCAAAATTCACCTGCATGTACTGAGAGTGCTGGGAGGTGGGGACCAAACAGGATTTGTGGGGCCATACAGCCTGGAGACCATGGCTTCTCACCCTTGCATTATAGACAACTTATTGTAGGAAGGGGAAAGAAATTATATCTATGGAGGTTCCTTTCATTTAAAGCCCCATCATTCCATACAGTTCTGATTATTGCTAACAATCAGCAATAGCTTTTCAGGAAGCTACAGGGAGAAGGATGAATGAGTGAAAACTCTCAGCCTGTCCTTCACTGAGAGCGTCTCGCGAGCAGGCCTGGAAGTTTGGATCCAGCCCTTTAGCTACAAGGAGACTGGCACTAGTGTTCTTTTCTTTCTTTTTCCTTGCAAACACTATACAGTATGTTGACAGGGAACAGATGAAGTACGCATGCAGTAAAATCAATCCAAAACATCATAATTGGAACTAAGGGAAGCATAATATTCAGCTCTAAATGAATTGATTTTAAGCACTTTTCCTCACTTCCCTCCCTGACTGTAAGCAAGTGTGTATCTGCATGTGCAATTATCTATATTGTTGCCTCGTTTTAACTCAATTGCAGTTTTACCTGATGACATTTCTCCTTGCCTGTATGAGTATAGATATGTTTGAACTGAAGAGCTGATTTTATATTTTGTCTTCAAAGCCAATGTAATGTACAAATATACCCTTCTGGCATATATGTCAGAAGCAAATCCAAATGATAAGAACACCATGTTTAGCATGTATTTAGAAATATGTAACTTCTCGGGCTTCACATCTAACTCAGAGTTGGACTCAGAGAAAGAGGAGAAAACAGTGAGCAAAGATGGACATAGGCAATCTCAGATAGCCGAAGAGACATAGATTCCTAGCTGATTCAAGGCCCTGAAGAGGAAGATGATGTGACAAGAGATCAGTTTCCTTGTTACAGATACACAGAGGAAGAAGAGAATCTGAAGAGACAAGACATGGTTGCATTAGCCATGAGATACTGCCAGCTATGTTCTAAGCCCTTGATTAACTCTGTGGGGAATTTAATAATAGCTAACAACAAACCACAACAAGATTATTTACTGCTTGTCCAGGCAAGGTCATCTCCACCCCTCCTCCTTTTTCCTGCTTGAGATTAAGAAGTAGTGGCACATAAGGGGACCCCTTCCCCTGATATTTAGGACTGCAGCCTAGCTTTGCTCTAATTAAATAGGCTTTCAAGTTATAACATTGAACGAATGCACGGCTAATTGTAATTTATCTACGACCTATTTACTTCCTACTTTAAAAATAAGGCAAAGGATAAAGATATACTGGCTGCATTCTTTCTCAGATGGTTTCCTCCTCTGTTTGCTGGTAGAATGCTTTGACTTTTTGTCATTTTCAACCCCGGAGGGATTTAACCTTCATTCAGTAGGTTAAATTCCATGGCTTCTTTGACCACACTCAAACCAATCCATGCCGGATAGAGACTGAATGATTACAAAGTTTATGCCAAAAAAGAAGGCAGAACTCGAGGATATATAAGTTGCTGTGCCTCCTTATCATTTTCAGCTGTAAAGCATGGCCAGTCTGTTAGAATAACAACCTACATTCTGGCTCAGTTCATATATAAAAAATACCATATTTCTTCCCTAGGAATGATTTAATGCCTTTAATGATTTAAAATTATGAAAGTTATGTTTATTCCCTTTGTGGTTGTCTTGTTCCTTTATGAGATGTAAAGCAATTTTCTCCATTTTTGGGTGTTTTCTGCTAGTGCATATATATGCTCAAATGAACAATATTCTATATAAGATCTATGTAACCTTGTGGCTCTTGCTATTTGCTCATCTGGATGCAAGAAACCAGTGACACACTATAGTCTATTACCTTTGGAACAAATAAGTGAATATTTGGACTCCCTCTAGTTGGTGCATTTGGGTGAATGTTCCATCATACATCAAGGTAGGAGTATGTTTCAATAACTGACCTATACTTACCTTTGAGCAAGCTGACAGTTATTAAATATTATCAAGTAGGTAATAATGTTATAAAACCCAGTTACTAATTTTTAAACAGAGGAATCTCAATTGTTTAACTTTGCCTAGATTGTATCCTACATACTGTATCAATGAAGGCAAATTCTTGGCTTACTTAAGACATTATCTTCTTTCTTAAACATTTCTAACATAGCAACCTCATACAGCCTAGGTATTGGAAGCAAATTAAGTTTGTGTGTGTGTATGTATGTGTATATATACAGTATATACACATACATTCTCTCTCTCTCTCTCTCTCTTCTGATGACTGCTTGGAGTTCCTGCAGTTTTCTTGGCAAGATTTTTGGAAGTGGTTTCCATTGTCTTCTTCCTAGGCCTGAGAGAGAATGATTGGCCCAAAGTTATCCAGCAGTCTTCATGCTAAGACAGGACTAGAACTCATGGTCTCCCTGTTTCTAGCCTGGTGCCTTAACCACTACACCCAACTGCATCTCATGTATATATTAGATTAATTGATTTTTTAAAAGTATGATCCACCTATGTAGAAGTAGTTTAAGCAATTATTTATCAAGAAAATATCACAGAATATTATCATGAAGTTCCAACTGTGGATGATTAAGCTGTTGTCCCAATAAAAGATTATTTTAAATAAAGCAACAATAAAATAATTGTACCAGCTGAAAGAAACATAATCTTAAACCAAAATCAAATAGTATGGTAGTTTTAAGCCCCCCCCCCCAAATAGTTAACAGTTCTAAGAGAGTAAAATAGATGTTTCTTTGTTTTAGAGAAAAATAGAGAACACTAAAAATAAAACAAGGTGGACACTAGATACATGTCCACAATGAAGAACTTTCCAATAGTTATCCACCTAACTTCCCAGTCTGGAAGATTAGTTACTATTTCTGTTAATTCAGACCTCAACATAAAGATTCCCCATTTCCTCTCCAGCAAGTTGTGATGCTTTTGCTAAATTTGCATGATAAGCTTAGCCTTAGTTAACTTAACCATGTTACTAAATCAACCAAAGTAACCATGTGCACTGAATTTGCACAACATGCCAGATTTGATTGGCTAATCTGGGTTTCAGAGAGTTTTTTTGAAACCATGTTTGATATTAGTTATAAAGTATCTTTCCTAATTTGGTTCCTTCCAAATATAATGGAATAAAAATTGTCAATATACAATTGTCAAATATGCAAACTACAAGATAGTCCAGCTGGATGAGAAATCTAAGAATTGTGGCCCCAACACATCTGGGCAGGCAACAGGTTCATATAGTTTATACAAATATACATTAGAAAACAGAGAAAATTGTTTCTGGGCGTGAAGGTAAATATTCCCATCTGAATCTGTCAAATAGGCATTTCTGAGAAAAGCCCATAACTGCAAGACCTTTATTTTCATATAGACCTACCAGAAAGTTCAGGAGGCTTTGTAGAATCTGGACTAGCTTACCAATTGTGGTGCCAGTTGCTTTCTCTGGCTTTATTCTCTGTTACAATCATTTTTAGCTTTACTTTCATAGTTTAAAAATCAATCATGCTTTATGAAAAACTGCTTGAAAAATGAAAATTGAAGGCTGGTACCCTGAACATTGGGAAATGAAGATTGGTATGGAAACACTTCAAAATCAGTGAAATAAATAAATGAAACACAACAGCAAGAAGTAAAGGATTCTATCACCAGTAGTTGGAGTAATTCACTGCACATATGCGGACTCTTTCATTTTTTTAGTGTTTTCATTGAAAACACGTGGATAGCAGCATATACACAATCAGCTTCACCATTCTGGGAAAATGAATTCTGAGCAAAACATTTTTTTTTCCTACTTGATATGAGTTACATTGAATTTTACAGTTTATCAGTTCACAAGGAAGGAAGGAAGGAAGGAAGGAAGGAAGGAAGGAAGGAAGGAAGGAAGGAAGGAAGGAAGATCTAAGATCTAAATGTGCACTGGCAGAGAGAAGGGAGGGGGTAAGGTCATTTGCTGCTTGTTAGAGAGGAAATGTAGCCTGCTTCCTATGATATTCCATTTTAAAAAAATAAATTGAAGTGCAAAGGTAAGATAGGCTTCAAAGTGGATAATATTACCTTTTTGATTCTTATAGTAATACTAATAAAGCAACACCAATACAGTAACATTTTCCAACTGTTATCATTCCAGAAACATTATCTGGTTTTGATCTGCTTCAACTTTCTTTTCTATAAAATGTCTTGAAAAGCATGGGATTTTTGCTTTATTTTGTAGAGATGAAACAGGCATTCTTGTTTCTGCAGATGTATCATATGATACCCCAAGAGGGCCTTATATTTGCCCTGGAGATGTAACAGAACAGGTAGCTCTGGAATTCTAGAAAGATATTTCATGACTACAGACAACATAGATGCATGTTTCATGCTTCCTAAAGTGGTAAAATCACATACCATTGAATCCAAAAGCAAGTCTAATTGCTTTCAATTAGCCTGGGGTTTTCATGGATGGCCTATTCTGTACTAGCAAAGTGTATGTCAATAATACTCATTGCATCATTTTACAATGTAAAAAAGTTCATTAACAGAAGACAGAAGGCACCTACAACTCATTCAAGCACTAAAAGCTAACACAACATTACTGGTCCTTGCATGGGTGTATTTTTTAAAAAATGATTTTTTATTTGTAAAGTATAATCAATAAGAAAGAATAATACATCAGTGATAGTAGAATAAAAGAATACATACATGACACACATGGATGTAATAAATATTTTTGCATTGCCTTTTACTGTATTTCCTTAAAACAGCCTCTATATACTCATACAGTTTTTTTTAGCCCCAATATTCTTTTGCACAGTGGGGTAAATGTATAACCTATGTTTTTAAATTTTTGATACCTTCTTTGGTTTTTAAGCAATAAAGTACTATTGAATTCTTCATTTACTCACTTCATTCACTATTTTCAAGGCTAAGCCCTCAGAAAGCTACATACAGAAAATCATCCCACCCACCCTCAGGTCAGCTCTAAAAAGGCTTCCCTAGGCCTTTGGTAGGTTGTTTGGCAAGCCTCTTTTAGCTGGGGACGATGTAGGCACAGTCTCCTGTTTTTTTCCCTTGGGGTGATTGTTGCTGTTTTTATATAATGTAGATAGCTAGATCTCAGATCAGATAAGTATAGTGGAATACAGACAAAATGCTTTAGAGCATACAATTTACCTTTTAAAATAAGTTTTAAATTTCCTCTGAAATGATAGGTTTGATGGGGAATTGAACACAAACTCTGTATTCACCACTGAAAAGAAGTAAAAATCATTTCTTCACTTCTGGCAGTTGAAATCATCTGGCTTCCTGAATTCATTCTTGCAGAAAGGTGTATCTTCACTTTATTTGACCATATTCAAATAAAACATAAGCGTTTTTAAGTTCTGAAATCCAGAGAACTTCTTCAGTGCCATCCTATCAGAGATTAACTGACCTAGACTGATTTTTTTTTTCTTGTTTGCTTAGTAAATTTACATCACACCTTTCCACCAAAAATGTATTGTTCTAGATGGGTGACCCAAACAAACAAACAGCACAAAATTTATAATTAATGCATTGAATCATTCTTTCTGCTTTACTAAAAACAAGGGTCAGCACCCTACAACATTAATTTTATCGTATTTTGATTATTTTTCAGAAAAAGAAAAAGGACATGCAAAAGGTGAAAGAGAAAGAAAGAAAAAGAGAGAGAGAGAGAGAGAGAGAAAGAAAGAAAGAAAGAAAGAAAGAAAGAAAGAAAGAAAGAAAGAAAGAAAGAAAAGCAAGCAAGCATAAAGTGGATAAACAGGGAATGTACAAACATCATAGAATAAGGCTACATTTTTCATTTTAACCATGACATTTACTGGTAGTTTTAAAAAGCCATCCAGTGGGCTTTTTATTCCTGTGTAGGGGAATTTGTGAAATTGATAGTTGGAGCTGGAGAGTGAAAGATTAAGTCCTCATTGTGCTGTGTCCCCAATCTTGATGGTTTCTATGCTTACGTTTAAGTGAAATAAAAGAGAAAGAGAACTATATGCTGTATGTTTAATGTTGACTTCGCCTTTTAAAATGCAGTCTGTTTCTTGGAGCTTTCCTAGGTCCTGAATCATCTCAGATCTTCCTGCTATCTCATTTTGACTGCCTGATACCGGTTCCCATGATTGGTTGGCTAGCTCCAACCAAGTCCTATTCAAGAGTTATTTGACACCATATTGATTTTCTCCTTAGCCTATACTGAACGCTTATGTACTGCCTTATATTTCATTGATACCACTCTCTTTTTTTAAAGTAGTGACTGCTTATGCAGCATTACTGCACATCAAATGACATTGCTTAACTCTGGAAACTGTATACCAAGATTTAAATACGCACACCTGTGAGTATGTTCCATTAAGCTCAATAGGGACTACTACTGAGTAGGCTTCCATAGGGTTGCATTGTGAATGTGTGTATTTTACATGCAGTTAGCAAATTTCTGCCTTTCCACAGAACAATTGTGTGTGTGTGTGTGTGTGTGTGTGTGTGTGTGTGTATATATATATATATATATATATAAAGTATATGTTAGTTTGCATGCACAGAATTGCTTGCATTTGATGTACATAGCCATTATAAGGGAGGAAGAGACCAATCTTCTTGTTTCACTTCAGAAAAGAAGGCAGTATAACACATTCAGACAATGAGGCATTTCTACTTAAAGTCAGTTTAAGCCCAGAGAAGGGTGAATTGGTATTGTTTCTGAGGGCTGTCCATGAGAAAAGAGAAAATAAATTGCATGGCACAAGAGAAAGGCTTGTACAGATGGTGAGAGCTTGTCATTATATTAGATTTTGAGACTGATCTTGGCAAGAAGCTAAAATAGGCAGTAAAGCTTCAGTTAAGGATTTATTAGCACTTAAAAAGAAGATGCCTGTGTTAAATTTAAACTTATGCATGGAATATTCTCTACAAAGGGGAAGGTTTAGAACGTGGTTTCCAAATACTGTCTTACTTGCTACATTTCTGTCTTACTTCAAATTTCCAGTCCCTGAATCTTCTTTAGAGAAGTGTTGGAAAGAAATCTTACCAAATTCATTTCCAAGCCGGGAATAAAAATGTGCAGGCAGTTTCTTAAAACAGAGATGAAGTTTATTTCTGAAAGGGCGGCATACAGAGTCAGCTGTTGGGTGTGACCACAGTGAGCCTTCCCCTTTATAAGCCCTCTATATAGAAAAAGCCTTGCTATTGTTCCTTGAAAGTGTGCAAAAGTGCACCCTCCAGGAATTCCAAGAAAATGCACTTAGCTGGCATTCCAAGGAGGAGCTCTCTGTAGTTAGGTGCCCTGCTGAGTTGTGGTTTTCCACTTGTTGGGAATTTGTTGATTGGAATGGTAATCTCCTAGGAGAAAAGGATCCTTCCTTATTTGATCAAAGAGATCTCCTGTTAAACCTCAGCTAGGAAGGAATGTTATTAACTTGGCGTCTCTCACTGCATTTTAATCTATACACTGGGCCCATTCTAATTCTAGTTTCTCACTTTTTGCTTTGATCACGGCAGGAAGAGCCTGCATGGCAGGGAGGAGGATTTCCTTCTCACAGAAGTTTGAAACTTTTCCAAGACTCATATTGAGTTTAATCCAAAGATTCTGTTCTACTTCTGTCAGTAGAAGAGAGAAGTCCTTTCACTAAGAGAGAAAAAAAACCACCTTTAATCTAATAGTATAAATTATTTTTAACTTTCTAAGGATTCCTACACATTAAGAGCAGTATTTGAACTCCTTCTGTGTATTAACAGTGCTTTCAGAGAAAGAAGATGACAAGATGTGATAGGGTGTGACATCACTGAGAAAATCCTATGTAGAAAGCTGTGGTTTAAGAGGTTAGGTCATCTTGCTCTTCATCTGTGTTTTATTAGAAATGCCCCTTGAACAACCTTTTGTTCCTCTGCCCCTTGAACAACCTTTTGACTCTCTTGCTTGATTTGAGATGCTGACTTTTTCTTTTTCTTTTTGATTGTTATCTGTGGCAAAGAGGATTTTGTGGTTGTTTTTATACTTTTTACGCTGCATTGTTGAAGGGCAAAACAGGACATACATTCCTTAATGAAAAAAAATGCAAAAAAAATTCACCCTAAGCAGGCTGTGTTGGGAAACAAAATTTTCACTTTACATGAAGTATAATTGCAAGGCAGGTCCCAAAACAATGCAATCTATATATTCCTGTTCATTGACACAAGTAACCTTAGGGAGTGTCATCATGAATAGAACATGGTATATGGGGATGCAGTTTAACATTTTCTGTTCTCTTTACTGCTCCCCGGGCAGATATGATATGTTCTATTCCACACGTATTAGAAATGACCAAGGTTGGATTGCTTTTAGTTTTTTAAAAGTAGTCAGAAAAAAAGGTATATTCAGTCCCACGTTTCACCTGGTTTCAGCCTAAATTCTACTTTTAGCCAGATCTAGTGAGATTAATTTCATTACTCTTGTGTTGAAATGTGGGCCTGGGCACTTCTCCAAGACAACTGCTGTTTAATACATTATTTTGGCTTATTCAAAGAACAATCACAAAAACACAGCAAATGTAAGGTCATGCTCTAGCATAATCTGTAAATTTCTGTATTTTCCTTTATTATTCATGATTTACAATTCAGCATAAGTAGTTTCCTCATCCTTCCTGAGGACATTCTTTTATATGAAATTATTTAGAAAAGGCAAAAATCTAAGGAAATAACAGACAGAATGATGAAAGGGTTAAATCCACACTCATGTCTTGGGACAGTTGAAGGGGGAAAAAAAAGGAATGTCTGTGTCTATTTTGCATGCACAAAATTTTACATGGATAAAATAGGCAAACCATTTCCATATAAAATCCGATTTAGATTTAATAGGCATTCTGATTTTATTGACCCCCCTGTTAAATCAAGGGTACTTTATGGGGAAGATATATATCTTAATGTATGTCTAAAGCAGCAGTATTTCACCATGGAAATCTTCATACAGATGCTACATCTTATAAGCATGAGTTTACCAGATGGCCTTTACAATTCAGATCTATGAGTAGAAACCTTGAATGTCACTTCCTTATAAGAAACAGCAATGGAGAGAACAAATGAAGGTTGTTTGGGAATACAGGCTGGCTTGCATTAATAGGCTAGGTAGACCACTCCAAGGAGAACAGTTAAATTTTAATTTAGCCACTCTCTCTAGTGGCTAGTGTGTGATTTTGCAGGAAATTGAGCTCTCCACCAGCTGATGTTAATGTAAAGCTGCACATCAGTGTCTGTATTCACAGCACAAACCCTATATTGATACTATGCTTTCCTGAGTGGATCTGTACTGTAGAGAATTTTTTTTTTTTTTTTATCAAGGGCTCCCTATGGAACTTAACACTGGCATTGGTTCTGACATTTGGTTTGAAGAAAAATAGGTACAGCGTTTAGCACAATCAGTAATTGCTATATGAATAAGAATTCTTCATTTCTATAAGAAGTAAAGATCCCTTCTCTCATGTATAGCTAAACTCTTGATAACTACATAGAGACAGAAGGAAAAAAATGGGGTTTTCTCAGCAAAAGTATACAACTGATCTGCCATTTCCTTTTTCTGGGATATTTTTCAACTTCCCAAAGTAGCCTACCATCCTGGGATTCCTTGGCGGCTTCCCATTCTGCTTAAGTGTAAAGCAATCTGGAAAGAGGAATGGACTTTCCAAAATGTTGCAGAACAAGAACAGATGGATGTTCATTTTATTGTCTCCTGTAGCAGGCCAAGAGACAGTTAGAAAGAGGATCAAAGGCAAACTTACGGATAAATGATTAACAAACTCACTGATAAATGAGTGCACATACCCATTTTCTAAGATTCTGTAACTCAGTCCTTTTATCCCTGCTGTAAACCTGACTAATGAGACTCTGTGAGACACTAACTTTCTTGTTGTGAGCTGTTATTAGGAGCTCAACAGTATGCTTGAAAACTGGATATGTGTACTTCAGCCCTCATTTATCAATGAACATATTATAGTGTGCCTTCTTGATGCCTCTGATCCTTTTCCTAACTATCTTTTGATTCAGCTGGGAGGTTGTTACCTATTTAGGAGCTATAAAATGAATACCCATCTGTTCTTCTTCTGCAAGATTTTGGAAACATCTACTTCCATTCTCAGGTTCGGAGGATTCCATTTCATGAAGCTCCCAAGCAAGATCAACCAGGTGCTACTATTTGCTAAGAAAGAGTAACTATTCTAGAGATTATTGTAGAGCTCAGAAATAGTTCCCAGGTATTAAAGCAGCTTAAAAGGTCTGGTTGAGAGATATGCAGATCATATTGGACTTCATGACAGTTTTTTTTGTAGTTCCATAGCGTTATGGAGTACACAAACTAAGATATGCATACCTCCTCAAAGCCTTAGATGAAGTATGAAAAGCCTCTCCGAAATTATCATCATTAGTAATTTTAGTCTGAGAGGAAAAGGGAATGAGTAAAACAAGAGAATGAACTGCATTAATTATTTTTAAATTTTAGTTATCTTTAAATATAAATAAAAGGTCATCTTGGGCATGCCATCTTTTCCCCCCAGCTTCATCTGTTTTTTTTTTTTTTAATATGGATTCTGACCTAAGAAAAGTTGCTCATCTCTGGCCCAGGTGTGCCTGTGGGGGGAGGTAAAAAAAATCAAGATGCCCCAGGCCATTACATGCAACACAGTAAAAAGGGGTGGGACTTTGATTGTATGGTTTTGGCTGCCACTTGAATTTTAACACATTCTCTCCCCTGCTGTATCCTAAAAGATACAATTCTCTTGAGATGCTGCTGTGATTTTGAAAGAGGGAGTTTTAGAGAGCCCATATCATAAATACAAGTTCCAGAAAACAGAGCCATAAGGTATGTCAAATTTCAAACAAATCCAATAAATCAGAACAAGAGATTCTCCCAAAGATGGCCATAACAAATATTCAGTTAGAATCTGGGTATAATTTCATTATTCATCTACATTTAATCTAATTAATTGAGGGAGGTGGATGAACATTTAAAAATGTAAATTAAGAGAATTAATGTGCTTTGCGAAGTTGGCTCAAAATTACTTTAAAAAGAATAAATCTGCATTGTCTCTGTGAAAATACTGAAGCCAAAAGAGCAGCTGGAGTGGGCTTTTAAATGAGTGAATAAAAAGAAATCCCAAATACTTTTCCAGCTTCTGTATTGTTTGGTTAAATATAGCTTGAATCAATAGTCATGTTAATTAACTACGGAAACAAAATGTCTAGAGGCTCGAAGTCAGGAAATGAGAATAAATCATCAAATTGTTCAAAAAGCATTTGAGGACACTCAAAATGTCTGACAAGCTACCAAGTGGTTGTCATTATTGGTTTTTTAAAAACACGTGACTCATACAAAATCTAACAAATGCAAGGAATAGCTTATTGATCCAAGTAGAGTAAATTCCAATGCATTTTAAGTAGCCAGTTCTTAATTGGGGACTGGGGAAAAACAGAAATTGCTGAGATCTATAATAATATCATTTAAATACTAGTTCTGGAAGGTGACACTGATTTATTGACTGTTACAGTGGTAACTCAGGAAGCTTAAGGAATTCAATTTTAGTGAATCTGAATATGAGCTGAATTGACATTTATTTCCTCAGCTAATGAGTCATTGGAAAACAGCAATCCCTGCTTTCTTCATTTCCTACATATTTAAATGTAAAATGTAGTTCCAGTGCTTAAAGATTATATCCCAATATATTTAAAAATACACATTTTGAGGTTTTTCCAGGGAGAAAAGTATTTAAAGGCAATTTAACAAATTAATCCACAAATTAATATGTCAGTGTGACATGGACCAAATAACGACAAGAAGTAATCAATCCAAGAAGCTTCTGTTTGCATGAATAATTGATGTGTATAATTCATGAATGATTGATTGATTATAGCATTGATTTTTAATCTGAGTTTTTTGTATTCTGCATTATATTCTTTTGTTGGCTGCCTTATATATTCAACTGGATAATAGTTAAAATGCAAATCAAGCAAATAAATAAAATTCTGCATTGAAGGACAGTGTTGTCTGAGAGGTGTTTACTTACACTTGTTCTTTCTGTAATGCCCAATATTTATTTATGTCAACCCCATTTAATGCACCCCTTTCTATATAATGAATGCACAAAATGACATTAATCCAAAATGGTGTTAAATAGTTGTAAAATGTTCATAACTGAAGGTAGCCTTCTACATGCTGCCTCCTCCCCAGATACGTTTGAAAATTCACATTCCATAATTGACTTATCATAGGCAGTGCTACTGTGGATTATGTGGGATGAAGTCCAACTCATCTAGAGGACACCAGGTTGGGAATGACAATTTATGTGTGCTTATGTATCATCATGGCCATCACTTGCATTTTTGGTCAAAGAGTATGAACTAGTCTTGTCAATTGATTTTTTTTAATCAATTTGCCCAGAGAGTTTGTTGAAGGCATCCTTCAAAAGAATCAGGCAGGGACCGGAAGGCTGCAAAGAGTGCTGTCACTTTAATACCACTCAAGAGTGAGAAGTCATTATTAGATTTGCTTTGTCCAGCCTTGCTGGCCAATTATGTCTATGCTCTTTGATTAAAACCACGAAAGGGCATGACTTCCAGCTGTGTCTTCTGAACAACAGCTGTATTAGAATTAAGCAGCAGGCGAAGGGACAGTAATAATTTTGACTGAGCAGCACACACTGGCTCCTTCCAGATTTAAGACCAAGCCTGACAAATAAATTCTATTTTCTCTGATTGCTTTTTTGACAAATCTTTAGAACCAGTTGATACTTGTCCCTGAAAAGAAGTGCATGAAACATTCTTGCCCTTCAAATGGGTAATGGGAATGGGAGAAGGTCTTTCTTTCTTTCTTTCTTTCTTTCTTTCTTTCTTTCTTTCTTTCTTTCTTTCTTTCTTTCTTTCTTTCTTTCTTTCTTTTTCTCTTCTTGTTCAAAGCCAACAGAACCTGGGATATGGTACGTTCTAAAGTTCTGATCCTTGCCTGAAGAGACATTTGCCTTCAGTGAGATCACAGGCACCAGACTTCCTTCATGAAAGAGGACAAAAGGCAAAAGGGAAAGTCAGCAAAGTTCAAATGACTTGTTGAGTCATTATTATTCTTCAGGATGTGCTGTCACCTTGTTGAAAATAAGAAAAAGGCTCTGCCTTACTCATTCTAAGGTATTTTATTGAGAGTCAAAATCCAATGTATAAAGAAGAAAAAATGGAGTATGTCCAAGCTAAATCTCCATCCCTGTTGTCTCAATCACTCCTGATATAATAATGTGTTATAGGAAAGGCTGAAGTGTGCCATAAAAGTGTGATTCACCATTGAATGCCATCAGAATATAACATTGGTGTATATTATGAGGCACTAGAGCCACGTGCACCCCCCCCCCCAAAACCCCTTGAGAAGCAAGCTCCAGGGTTTCTCCAAAAGTTGCCACCAAGTTGTAATTTTTCATGTGACAGAGGGAGAAATTATAAAGAAATAATTTCTAGTCTATTTCATTAGTTAATTTAGATTTAGATTAAGAATGAAGTCCATTTTAATTTTTGTCTTGACCCCACTTCTCTGTTCTGGCCATGTCTAAATCTTAGATTATGGCTCCTGGCATGTCACTTGAAGGCCAAGAACAGTCAGCTTCTAGGACTAGAGGTTCTTGTAAGTAAGGAATATCTTCTAAGGTACCCTGGATGTTGACATCTCTACTGTAAGGTGTTTCAGTATACTCCTTCCATCTTCCTTTGATCTCCTTGGAATCAATTATTATTTGTCATCCTTCCCAGGTAAACCAGACAGGAAACATGACCAGATGAGCTACTTGTACTTTATTATTAGACTACATTAACAGAATCTTGCAAGTCTGAAAGTACAAATCTCTTGCTGTCCCTATTTACTACCTGATCAGTTAGGGTGGGCACTTTCTAAATTTCTTTTTCTGTTCATTACTCAGTTGTGGGGTTCTCCCCCTTTTATCTGATCATTCCCTAGGCAGCATCTCTTCCCCCCATCTTCCAAGGTCATTCTCACATTCTATTACATCATCCTCCCCTTCAGACTCATCCCTCCTCCCAGGTTTCCAGGAGAAATAGGCTGTGGTCTGGGAGAACAAAATGCAGCTGCATCACTCCTCTCTTCTCCTGGTCACATAAGGCTTCCCATAAATCATCTGCTCTAGTCGAGGTGCCAGCTGCTGGCACTTTTATCAGGCACAATCCTGCTATGTGTCCTGGGGCCCCACAGTAAAAGCAGAGCCCCTGATCCTTCCTTATTTGTTTCTCTCCTGGTGACAGGGATCTCTTGGCTGCAATGGTTTGCATGGGTTCTTTCATGCTGGATTCCAAGGAGGCTATTGGGAGGGGTGGTATGGGTGAAGACAGGTTGTAGGATCTCTTCTCCTTCCTGTTCCTTCCCTGCCTCAATTCTTCCAGTCAGGTGTCTATAATTACACAGTGCTGATATGGCTCATCCAGGTAATTTGGAGTGCCTTGTCTCACCAGTTTGTCCCTTAGTTCATTGTTCAGCCCTTCCCTGAACAGGTCAATTAGGGCCAAGTGTTCCACCCTACGTAGCTAGCAAGTAATTTAAAGTCCGAAATATATGCCCTTACTCTTGTCTGTCCCTTCTTGAGCTTCTGGATCTCTCAACTAGCTGTGATTCTCTGTATGGGATCCCCAAATGTCCTCTGAGTTTATGCATGAAGTCCTGATAGTTGTCCAGCACCAGATCACTTCCCTCAATGAATGGTATTGCCTACTTAGCTGCTGCTTCCTTCAGCAAGATCATCACAAAAGTCACTTTGGTGCAATCACTGAGAAAGTCCACCAGCATTCCTGCCATAAATATTTAACACCAAGCAATCAACAAGCTCCCACAGGAATTCAGAAGCATTGGTTGGGCTGCTATCTATTGTGCTGCCATGGACTGAGGCAAATTCTGCCCCAGTTGCTATGTCAGTTGTATCATGACATTCTGTAAATTGGTCATCTGTGCATCTACTTGCTGCTGGTGCTCAACAAGGCTGCCAGATGCTCAGCGGATAGTGGGATTCCTTGAGGACCAGAGGCCATTGTCAAAATTCCTCTTTTGGAAGACAGTATGAGACTTGCAAGATTGATGTCAGCCCTCCCAGGTAAACCAGACAGGAAATATGACCAGACGAGTTACTTCTACTTTATTGTTAGGCTACATTAACAGAATATTGCAAATCTGGAAGTACAAATCTCCCGCTGCCCCTATCCCCTTCTGAGTTCAGAGATTTTTTGAAAGGTTTTCCTTGTTTTTCCATGTCTGTTTCCACCTTCAATGGCTTTACAGATGGTGTTGTAATACTGCTGCTTATCTCTTCTAACAGCTCTCTGAAACTCTTTAAGTTCCTGAGATTTTTGTCTTTCTTGGCTTTAGCTTCTTTTCTTCTTGACAATTTCCATGGTTTGTTCTGACATCTGGTTTGCTTTCTTCTCTTTCTTCATTTTTGGCAGTCTCTTTTCACATTCATCCGTAACAATTTCTTTAAGTTCATTCCATAATTCATTTGGTTCTCTATCAATGAAGTTCAAGACTTCAAAGTGATTCCTGATGTTCTTCTTGAAAATGGTGGCTATATGTTCAAGATCATATCATGAAAACTGACTGGCTTTCTTCTTCTTCTTTAGCTTAACTTGGAACTTGCACATGAGCAGTTTGTGATCTGTTTCACAGTCAGTGCCTGGCTATGTCTTTGATGCTATAATTAAGCTCCTCTACCTCCTTTTAGCAATAATATAGTCAATCTGATTTCTATATACTCCATCTGATGATTCCATGTATAGGGAAACATTTTGGTTGTTTGAAGATAGTGTTAGCTCTGAAGAAAATAATTGGAGTGTCAGAAATTGATAAGTCAGTCTCCTGCTTCATTCTGGTTTTGTCATACAATCCAACTACATTTTCCACTTTCATGGTTCCAACTTTGGCATTCCAGTCTCTAATCACAAGCAGCACAACTTGCTTCCATGTTCTGTTGATTTCAAATTGAACTTGATCATAAAACTGAGCAGCCTCCTCTTCCTCTGTATCAGTGGTGGGAGCATAAACTTGAATAATTGTCATATTAAAAGGTTGTCCACAAAGTCTAATTGATATTGTTCGGTCATTGATTGCATTGTAGCCAAGTACTGCTGTTGCTATAGCCTTCCTAACTTTAAAAGCAACACTGTTTCTTCTTTGTTTTTCATGTCCTGAGTAATAAATGATGTGATCTTCTGCCTAAAGGTGTCCCATCCCAGTCCATATTAATTTGCAGATGCCTAAGATATCAATATGTAGTTGTTTCATTTCATCTTTCACTGTGTTGAGCTTTCCTGTGTTCATGCTTCTTATGTTCCATGTTCTTACTGTAATTCTGTCTTTGCAGCTTTGGATTATCTTTTGCTGTATGGCAACATCAACAACTAGACATCCTGCAGGCTTTAATCTAGCCACATCATAAACAGCATTAGTACTCTGAAAGATCCGCAGCTCTTCCTCAGTAATTATCATGAGAGGCCCATCATGCACCACTATATTGTCAATCATATCAATGTGGCATTGACAGATAGCAGACGCAATATTTGGAGGCACCAGAAGTCCAATAATTACCCCCACTGAATTGCAGTTTCTAGATAGGTGGGGGACTGCAGTTTGTGGGCCGACCCAAATGGACATGGACACATATACTTGTGGGATAACTGCAGGCAGTTATCTCTATGCTGGACAAAGATATGCTAGCAGAGGTGGAGTGGCTGTTTTTCCAGTCCTCCATGCTTACCCAGGACAGATGATACTATATAGAGAAGTTGACCAGACTTAGGCCATTTACCCTTTTTTCTGTTATTAAACATCAAGAATGATCTGGAGTGAAATGATCTTGTTATAGATTTACCATTTCTGTCCTGACCTTTAAGGAAAGTCACTCCTTATATTAGGTAATATTGCCTTAAATTGGGCAGGTTGATGGCAATGCTATGAGACAGTGGAGGAAGGGCACATCCCAAGGTACTATGAACTTTAATTAAGACCCACGTATGTATTTTCCAGATAGATAGAATCATGAGATTTGGGAAAGAAACTCTTAATGGTTTGACTGGACCAGATGGTGTTGCATAATTCACCCGATAAGTCTGTTATCACTTTTCAGCCCACGAAAGAGTAGCCAAGGAGACCGCATCCTTTTCCTTTAGCCCTGACTGGAGTAAGATAAAGGCGAAAAGATAAAGGCGGGAGGGCTGATGCCAAGTGTCACGCTACATGTTGCATTATTTATGCTTAAAAAGTATACTTAAACAAGCCACTTCTCTTTTGAAGGAAGCACAAGTGCTGGCCCTCGATTGAGAATGTTTTGCACTATGTCCTTTCTGTGGTACCCTGTGCCAGTGTGGACTCCGTAGCAGACGTCAAGACTTAGGGGACAGTGTCTGGAAGAGAGTGACAGCCACACAAGAAAAGGGATCATAGATCGCATGCTTTCATAAATTAATATGAAATAAATTGCTAATCAAAAATGGTTTCTGTGAATATGCAGTTTTACCTTGATTGTACCAAATACACTGCTGGTTCTCTAATTCTCTATACCTAACAAAAATAAAGCTGATTTGGAGATTGGAAAATCAGTCCAATTTTGATTGGCTAACAGATAAAGATAAAATGATACTTAAATACCAACAGTATAAATGTGATCTAAAGAGACCCATATGGAATCCATGGTCATTTGTTAATACATAGCTGCCACACAAAGCTTTACAACATTATGTGTAATAAGAATGGTCTTGTCTGATAAAAGACTGTTCACATAAAATTCATGAGACCAACTCAGGACATATAATAACAAAGGAAAGACGAGGCTTCTTCAGCTGCAGGAACATGTGGAGGATGAATTCAAAAGCAGGGGCAGATCTGGCCAGCCTCAGAAACCATTAATTTTCCCATATAAAACTGCTGAAGATAAGATGTTAAAACTGGCTCCAAAAAAAAATCTTTGTTGGAATAACAAAGTAAGTGGTGAATGTTCTGTTCATTCTCTGATGTATTCTGGGATCAGACTAGTTTCATTTTGGTATTTGCTGTGTAAATGCCTTTCTTTGATTATTTTCTTAGGGTAAATTCTGAAAGACGTAAAAAATCTACAGAGATGCCACAGGATTAGAATCTTCCTAGAACTGTTTGAGACCATGTAGAGTGACATTAGTTAGACAGGACAAGAGGGATCAGTCCTGTGGGGAGGCAATGCCATTTAAGCCAATAATTAAACATTAAGAGCCATGCTTCATCTCAGTCTTTGACTAGTTGCTAATCTGCATGGGACAGACATTTAGGTGCTCAAAACACTGCTTTTATTAACTTGGGTTGCATTATTTCCAATGACTTATAATTGGGACCAATTTATGAACCATAAAGCAATTGAGGTAAAGGTCTAGCAGCAAATAGTTTCATAGACACAGGAATGAATTTTCTGCCATTCCTGCAGAAGAATTTTAGAATTGCTGAAGAGCACAAATCCATGTTTGCTTTCCGTGACTCTGAATTTTGAAATACTACAGTACATCAGGGTATTTAACACTCTTCAGTTGCTTACTCCTTCTATTACCCAACTCAGTTTTTTATGGTAAAAGAAATCACTTTAATTTTCTGAAAATTATTTACCAGCTGGTTTTCCCTACAGTATTACCCTAAGCATCTGAGGGCTTTTCTAAGGCCAACTGGAGTCCTCTAAATAATAACTGCATCATCTGAATACTGTAAAAGAGGGATGCTCACTTCTGCTATTCACATCTAGGATGATGGAAGTTCAAATAGAAGAGCTTCTTTGAAGTAATTTCATACATAGGTTGAACAGGAAAACAGCTAAAATGCAACTCTGCCTAATTCTCATATACAGCGATTTGAAATGATAATGAGCCCTACAGCTTACTTTTTGCTCTGATTCTGTTGTTTTTGAATAAGAAAGAGCAGGAACCAGTCAGTATCAAGGCCCCTGAGATTTTCTCATTAAAAAGGTCCTAAAATTTGAATGGCCTAAAGTGGGGGACTCCTTACATGAAAGTCTTTTCATAAGGTGCTGGTTCTCAGAAAGGGTCTTCTCTGCAAGATCTAAAAACAGCTGAAGGAGTGCTGTTTATGTTTTTTCCGGACTATTGATCCACTTAGCTCAGTGTTCACAGCTTCCCAGAGGTTTTCAGCAGGACTCTTTCCTAGCACTTTCTGAAGATACAGGATACTGAATTTGGGACCATCTGCATGCAGAACATTTACTTCAATGCAGAGCTGTGGCCCCTGCCCCAGTGCCCCCAGTAAATAATAAATCCCTGGAGAGTTGGTGCCAGAGGCATTTTACAGGAAAGAAAATAATAAGGATTTTATCAGAGTCAGGGAACTTTAGTTAATAAAATAAAATTCAGCACAAACATTATAATGCTAAAGGTGAATCTAAAGGTGCAAGAAGCAAAATAAGAAAGAAATCAAAACACACACAGCAATCAACTCTTTGCAAAGGAAAGAGAAAGAAGAAATAAGTATCAGGAATTATTTCTTAAAAAATTATTCTGCTTTCCTGTTGAAAAGCCCTCCAAATGGTTGGCAAGCTACAGTAGCTACTAAAATCAGCTTGCTTTAGAAATTGTTATGGTTGGTACTGAAAGTTATTGAGAAGCTCAGCAAAGTTGACAGAGATACACTTTCTTCCTTTTTTTAAAAAAAATTTTATTGTAAAAAGGATTTATGATTAACTTTATAGCTGACCTTTTACAAAATGGGAAGCTGTTATAGATACATGGCCTTTAAAAATAATATCACTTCTGAATGATGTTAAGAGTGTTGCCATATCCCAGCCTACTTGCGTATTTAATAACTGGTACAGACACACAAGCCATTTACAAGCCAACATTTTAACAATGAAAATTGCACTCACACTATTACTACTACTACAAATAGACATGCAAAGGAAGATAAGAACTTAAAATCCAATTGTACTGGGCCAGATTCTAATAATTCAGTCTAAGCCAAGTCAGTTGCAACTGTCCTAGACTAACCAAACATCTAAAATAAATACATACTAGACAAGTGAGCAAATAGAAGATAAACATTAGCCATTCAGTGGCTAGCCAATTTTACAAACGTCTTTTTAGGATATTTTAAGTTGCTGCAGCATTATTATTTATATTTATTATATTTATTTTTTTATTGTTTTTCTTGTTTTTAACTGTTGTGAGTAGCTCAGAGTCACACATGTGAGATGGGCAGCTATACCAATTGAATAAATATGTAAAAAATAATTATTAGGTCCTCTTTGTAGCCATAGATTATTTTGCTGCTGCCTGAAGAGACTTCTGCTTTTGGTTTCTGCTGCATAAGCCTCTCTGTTTCCTTTTAGAAACTGACAAAGTAGTGTATTTTCTTCACCTTTTATTCAGTCCTTGGCAAGTTCATGTTGGTTCCCATGGGCCATAGCAAAACAATAACTCTAGGGGTAATAAGTGTTATACTCACAAGCTCCAACTTCCTACCAACCTAGAATCCAACTACTAGAATCTTCAGAGAGATGCACTTTCCATGTCTACTCTCTCTGCAGATCTGGAGTCAGGGATAATGTTCAAGGGGGCTGCAGCTTGACTTCTCAACTTTCTGGCCACCTGCAGGAAGCTGTGATGGTATTACAGGCTCAGCCTCTATTTCACAGCTTTGGTGGGGAGACTGATAGGAATGGGAGCTTGACACCTCAGGGGGACAAAGCAATCCCATTCTCATCCTTATGCCCAATTCAAAACCAGTCCAACTTTGTGCTGCTAATGTTCAGCCCCGCTGGATAAATTTAAGGTTAATTTCCATATGGGTATATGGAGTGGAGCTTTAAGTTTAGAATTGAAGTGGTTTGCCTGCCAGTAGTCTCAGACTTCCATTCCTAATTTTGCAAGGAACCTAAGAAGTCATGCCTGTTAAAATTATTCATTTTGCTACCAAATTTTGGCTGTATAGTGTTGGGATACTGGGGGACACCTGTGATCATAGGAGATCATCAATCAGAACAATCAAAGCTGTTTCATTACCAAACTGGGAGTTCAACCTCAACTGAAATGAATCCAATAATCAGTTTCCTCCAGCAATTCCTGGACATCATCACTCCCTCTACAATATTTCCTCTAAACAAGAAAATAATTATTGGTGATTATCCAACCTGTCATGATTTAAAGGGGACTTTTTCAGGTAGAGGTCCACTACTGTTTGCTTTAGACAGGATGAAGGTATCCCTCCTAAACGAGATAAATTAACACATTTTCCAACCTCTCTTTGTCCTGGCCCTCTTTCTGTTTTTATCACCCAAGAAAGGCAAAGATCCAGCACACAGAGAATTGGCCACAGCCCTGCACATGCCATTAAAATGGAGAACCTCACAATAATGGACAAATAGTTTCCATGATTATCTCATTAGATATGGGACTAGTAGAATCCAAATCAGACTGGATACAGGAATTTATCTGAGAAATAACTGGCCAAAAGGTCACAATGACAAGTCCTGCAACATTAAGTTTATTGTCAGTGGAGATGATGATTTCCCAAACAAAGGTCAGTTCAGATAGTCATCATATGCATCTCCAAATAGAAAGTTAAAAAGGGCATAGATATTCAGAATATTTGAATATGACAGATAGAATGTGTGCGATCAGTTAGTGGCCAGGTAATCTTAGTGCTTTCTCTGTCCTCCAATTCAATATGAAATGCAGCCAGGACCTGCATTATTAAATGTACAATGTATAAATAATGCGGGCATTGACAATGTACAATAATTGGCAATGCAATGTAATTCTGACATTATTAATGCATTTGTTATGCATTTTGCCAGACTCAATAACTCCTTAGTAAGTCTTACTGACTAATCATAATTAGCATAAAACAACTGTTCACCAAAAGATACTCTTGACAATACCCTTAAACTTGTCCACATAAACTGCCACTAAATCACCAGTGAAAACCTGGAATTCTATGGCTATATTCAGGAACTGAGATACAGTAGATCTGAAGAAAGCACAAAGTATATAGGAAGCAAGTGCACAGATACCTTTGACTGTCCTATTGATTTTGGATCTAAATTAGGATTAAATCCCTAATCCTAAAAACCAGGTTGGATTAGGGATTACAGAAATTGTAATCCCAATATATCTGGAAAAGGTAGGTTAAAGAAGGCTGATTTAGATTGCATGATGAAAGTTCAGCTTCTTAATATCATGTTTTGGTTTTGTCTATTCTCAGTAGACCCAGTATAGTGATTTAAAGTGTTGGACTCAGACAGGAGAAACCTAGTTTTAAATCCTCATTGGAACCTACAACTCACTGAAGGATTCTGTGCCACCCAGCCTCCTTCAACCCAACATACTTCACAGGTCTGAAGTTGGAATAAAAATAGGAGAGACTTCATGAAAAATCCTCTGAGCTCTGAGAGAAAAAAGAGGTATATAAATGCAATATATAAATAAAGATCTACCGTAAAGAGCATTTTGACATGGCTGTTTTTTGGTGTTTTAGTGATTCATGAGGAAAACTTGCACTAGTTGGAAAAGACTGCATCAACTAAACAAAACAACTTCTCCACAAGGGAAGATATAGACCACTGGCTTGATCCAGGATAGTTCAAAGGCAATGCAGCTATCTTAAATGGCAGTTGCTTCTAAATATTTAGCTTTAGCTCTACATTTGGCCTTCAGCATTTCTCTATACTTTCAGCCATGGAGCCTTCCCCTCCAAAGGGCCTCCTTAGGCCTTAAACCTCCTTAGGCCTAGCAGCTTGTAAACAGCTTATGAACTCTCTAAACCATGTATTGTCGAAGGCTTTCACGGCCAGCATACGATGGCTGGTGTGGGTCTTCCGGGCTGTGTTCTTCAAGAACACGGCCACACAGCCCAGAAGACCCACACCAGCCATCTCTAAACCATGCTGGCTGGGGAATTCTGGGAGTTGAAGTCCACCCATCTTAAAGTTGCCAAGATTGAGAAACACTGCTCTGAATTATCATTGGAGAGGCCTAACTGATCCTAAGTCTCCCCGCCACCCAAAACAGAGATAACATCAGTGGCATTTTCCTGCTTCTTTTCCATCCCAGTGGTTTTCTGGACTGTTTTGAGAGCAAGAACCATGAGATTAGACAAATGTGTAATTACTTCTTGACCTGCTCCTCTCTGTTAATACATTTTCATGAGATGCCACAATTCATTATTTGCATTGATATGTACAGAAGGCGGAGGCCGCTTCGTTGATATTCATTTATTCTAGAGTCTGTAATCTATATTTAATGGAGTACCAGACTGTGGCATAATAAACCATTTAAAAAAGATAGCTGCTGCCTACAAGGAGGTTATTGCTTACATAACCTGTACTTATTTTTCATTGCAAACCTAAAAGAGCAAAGTACAATTCACACAAGAAAATGAAGTTAACATTTAATGGTTTAAAAACGATAGTGGGCTGTAATACCATGTGATATGCTGGATGGTTATGCAATAAAGCCAGGGATCCAAAAAAAAAAAAATCCAAAACACCCAAATAAAAGGTATTTATACTATATCATGGCTGTTAACCCAAAACAATGCATTTCATTTTGTGACTGAACTGATTTACTTTGGAAGTGCTCAGTCAACAATTGATCTATAATTCATTCACCCAACAAACTAATTGTTCTCTTATGTAACAATTACATAACAAATTACAACAATTTCCCCTCCTTCGGTTCTTTTCTGTTCATTTCTGGATTCTGGGTGTAAGGTTTACTCCGTTCGTCTAGAGAAACTCTCGTGACATGTGTGTTCAACAAAGAAGTTTACTCAAGCGTAACACAGTAGTTACAAACAAAGCCAGGACTGGCTTGGCACATCTTCCCACACAATTTATAGTCGTCCCAATCCCCTGCTAGCCCTGTTGCTAGGTTACATATTACATATTGCAGATTACAGATTACCCACTGTAATCCCCCCTTTTACTCGAATGTCAGGTTCAACCCAGTTCTGTTGTTCTTTGATTGTTGTTTTCCCCTGGCGTGGTCGTTGTCTTCATTGGGTCTTTGCGCAACCTGGGAAGCTGATTGCTCTTCCTCGATTTGCAGCTCTCCCCTTTGTCTATAGTACCCGCGGCCATCTGGCGTTAACACAACGCATCTGCTTGCAGTTTAATAAAGCGGCGCCAGCTGGCCCATCCATTAGTTTGCGGTTTTGCACTTCCTCTTTCTTCAATAGTGCTCGAGTGGTGAAACTGACTAAAGCACGGCTGGGCAAGTTCCTAGCCGTGCTGTGCTGGCTGAACCTGACCCTGGGGAGGAAGGACGAAGATCTTCTTATCTTCAGAATCTTCTTTGGGTAAATTTCTGTCTCAAACCATGCGCTCCTCCAGTTGTCTCAGTTATAAAATCTCTCCTGCTGTCCTCTCAGCAATGACTCCTGAGTCTGAGAATGAGAGAACTGCCCTGGAGAAGCTTGTTTCAGATTATTAGGTAGCCCTCTGGCTTCAATGGAGCTCTACTGTCTGCTGTTCAGGTTGTTCTTTGCAGTTCTGTTCAGTGCTTAATGTTAATTTCAGCCATACCTTATCTAGGTATGGTAGCACATTACACCACCTAGTAGCACCTTCCTGAATCAATTTCATCGCTTGTTTCCTGAGCAATTAGATAGGTTCTTGGATTTGCTCATGAGACTGCCAGTATGTTGGATCTCTCTACAACTTGGCTGACAAATGCCCTAAAGACTTCATCCTGCTCATGATCACTCATCATTAATATTTCATTAAAGGAGACAGGAATGTTTAAGAAATTATATTGGCAAATTTTAGCAAGTACCATCCAGTATTCAATACTTGGCAAATTTTAGCAAGTACCATCCAGTATTCAGCAGAAGTAGTCCTCATTTAGCAACCACAATTGGGACCAGCAACGTTAAGCAAAATGGTTGCTCAGTGAAACTGCCACTGTGCTTATGATCTTACTTCAGCTTTCCTTTGCTTTACAGATCTGTGAAGTTCATAAATGTGAGGATTGGTTGCAAAGTTACTTTTTCATCACCTAGTGAATGGTCGCTAAATGAGGCAGTCCCTAATCAAAAACTACCTGTATGCCATAATAGTTAAGCTGGTAGAAAAGGTGCAGGCTGTAGGTCCAGGAAGTTTTAGATGTGATTGTCATAATTCTTTTCTGTCCCTGTTTAGACATAGATTTGGTATGAGCAAGATAGCCCTGGTCAACTTTGTGGATGATCTATACCAGAAAGAAGTAAAGGTAATAAAACATTGTTCATACATACCTGGACCTCTTGGCAGATTTTGATATGGGTGACTACACTATCCTGTAGGAATCCTTGGGGAATCTTGGAGCTGGGCACTACTTTGCGGTGGTTCTTTATCTGTCTTTCTCCAAGTGCTGGCAGGAAGTAATATTGGAAGACTTCTGATCAATCTCCTGGGAATTGTCCCAAGAGAGCATAAAGCTCAACTATGTTATTTAATATATGAAACCACTTATCCATTCAAAAGTTCAGAACTAGTTGTTACCAGTATATGGCTGATACTCAGCTATACTTCTTGTCTGTGAGTTTGGAATTGGCTGTTTACAGCTATGAAGGACGGCTTATATAGTAGCTGAAACTAAAAGTGGAAAAGATAGAGTTGTTACTGATTTCAGGGGCTGAACTGTATGTTTCAGCATGCATGCCTTTTGGGGATGGCATTCCATTTCCCCAAGTTATTTGAAGGACTACCTCTCTCCGATTACATCTGCCTGTCCCACCAGATCCAGCAGAGAGGGCATGCTGTGGGTCCCGTTGGCTAGGGAGTTTCACTTGGCAGGTCCTAGGTAGTGGGACTTTTCTGCTGTGGCCCTCACTTTATGGAACATTTTTTCCCCCAAAGTGAGGCTGGCTTCATCCCTTTTAACTTTCTGGAAGTCCCTCAAGACCTGGTTGTATCATCAGGCCTAGGGACCCCAGGGGACTGCTGAAATGTTGAGATGGCTACAGTGTAATTAACACCTGCTCTTTTCCCATTACTTTTTAGTTTTGTGCTTTTTATTAATTTTAAAATAATAATAATAATAATAATAATAATAATAATAATAATAATTTGCATGTATTGTTTTTAGCTTTGTTGTACATCACCCAGAATCACTTGTTTGTGAGATGGGTGGCCATATAAATATCATTCATTCATTCATTCATTCATTCATTCATTCATGAATGAATGAATGAATGAATGAATGAATATCAGGCTTGCAGTGTGGGGGATTCTCCTGGATATAGTACTGATGTTGCCAGCCACAAAACCCTGCTGTCAAGGATAACCTGTTATTAGCTTTGACTGATCAACCAGTTATGTCCCCATGCAGAAGAGAAAGACCTGGCTTTGGTGAGTCATGTGCTGTAACCTCTAAACTGAATTATTGTAATGCCCTCTTCATGGATTGGCCTTTGAAGGTGGTCCAGAAATTAAAAATGGCCAAAATGCAGCTGTATAAATGGTGAATGGTTTCTCTTATACTTGTTAAAACATATTTGCCCTTGCTAGTTGCCTTATAAGCCCAGTTCAAGATGCTTAGGCCAAACTGCTCACAGAGACATCTGCTTCTATCCCTTAGGTCATAAATGGAGCACACATTGTACAGGTTACACCAAAAATGTATTTAACATCAACAGCTAACTCTTCAGCAGAGACCATGGTACAGATCAAATTGCCACTGGAGCTGAAGTAAGTCTCCTTATAACACTTCAGGAGGATAAAGCATTTATTTTTATAGAATCAAATTATTATTATTATTTCTTCAATTTATAAGGGTGCTCATTCACCAAGCAACTCTGGGAATTGGAGCATTTCACAGTCCAACCCACTGTTCAGTGCAGGAATCTAAATTAAAGCAACACTACAAGATGGATGTCCAGTCTCTCTGCTTGAACTCATCCTGTGAAGAAGCCTCTACCACCTCTGTAGGTAAAGATTCCATTGCTGAATTTCTCTTATTAGAAAATTCTCTTTACTAGGTGTAAATTTTGGGGATGGGTCAAAAAGGCACATGCTCCCTGGCCCAAATCCCAAATCTGGGCTGGGGTGTCAAGCTAATTGGTATTAATATACTTCTGCTGTGTGGAAGGAGCAAGCAGCTGCCAGTACTTCTGTGTAGGGTATGCCATGGGTTGTTCAGGTGGGACTGTGGATAAGGAAGGTGGGTCTTCACAGGTGAGAGCTCTGGATGAGATTGGGAAGCAGAAGCCAGAAATACACAGGTGCCTTGCTACTTGGATGAAAACATATGAGTGGTTCCACTGCTCAACCAATCTGATGAATGCTTCTCTTCCAAACACTTCAGGGGATAAGGACACTGATGATACCTTTGTTCAGAATAGCTTCTGTAGTGGGAAGAAAGCCCTGGAAAAGTTTAACAGCCATTGGAACTCTTTCTGGCATCACACAGCTATCCACGCTGTAGCCACTAATAAAGCAGGAGGAAACATGCATTCTGGTTCTTCAGAAGGTAAACAGAAGTAAATGCCAAATGCTGGAACATCAGCTTGCCATCTTATCTTCCATTCAATATCCATCCTATCAACCTCAAGATGTTTGTGGCCATTTTGAGGAACAATTGCACCCAATGTATTTACTCAGATCACCAATTTCTTAAAGCACATTCAATGTGGTTTATACACACTAGCTTTCATTCAGGTGCTGTGTCCCCCAGTTCTCCATACAGTGCAAAAAAAATGACTGAAACTCCATTTATACCAATTTGCATTTTCACTGCTACAGTACATGAAGGGGTTTGGGGATGCTTATTATTTGTAGCCAGCCCTTGCACCCCGCCTGCCCCACTGACAATTGTGTGCCCACTGCTTATGTGTATTAAGTTTTTTGTTTGTTTGTTTTACTATTCAGTTGGAATTTACCTTTCTGTGAATTAAATCCATCACTTCATATCCTGTATTCTGGTGCAGTGGAGAAGAAGTTTCTTCTGTGTGACATTTTTTCAAGTATTTGAACAGTGCTATCAGTCTTCTCTTCGGATGACTAGTAAATTCCCAGTCTATTCGATCTCTGTTCAGAAAACTAGTCCCCAGATCATCCTTATTGCCTTCTCTGAGCTCGTTCTAGTTTCTCTGAATCCTTCTTTTAAAAGTGGTCCAGAACTGGATCACTGAATTCAGGGTGAAGCCTGTTCAAGGCAGAACAGAGTGGGAGTGTTGATGCATCACAAAACCGCATCAGCCTTCTTTGCAGCCACATCGTGCTTCTGACTCATATTGACTTTGCAATCAGCTACTATTTCAAAACCTTTTTCACAAGTGCTATTACCAAACCAGGTATCTCCCATCCTATACCTGTGCATTGGATTTTAATTTCCTAAATGAGGAACTTTGTCTCAGTCAAATTTGATTCTGTCTCCCCCACCCTCCACCCCCAGCCCTTTTCTCTAGCATATAAAAATTATGTGGAATTTTATTTATTCCAGTCTTTTATAGCGTCAGCTAGTACCCACTCACTTTTGCATCGTCTGCAAATTTGATAAGCATTCTCTTGGCCTCTTCATCCTAGTCTTTTATTATTGAAGAGTGTTGGAGCCAGGATTGAACTTTGTGGCACCTCACTCAATATTTCAGTTTGATGGAGTACCATTGATGTGTATTCTTTGAACACAATTTTCAAGCATCTATGTTTCCATTTAACTGTCATCTATCTCACACTTAGCTAGCTTCCTAATCAGAACACCATGGGGTATGTGTCAAATGTGTTGCTGAGATCAAGAGAATACATTTATAGCATCCTCCCAGGACTTTTTAATGCTAATATTAAATGTTTATCATCTCAGTCTTTTATATTTCTTATTCTTAATAGCATTCTTTTATTTCACTGTATTATTCTAAACGACCCTATTAAGAACTATTAAGGGAAAGCATGGCTTGTAAATTTACTAAATTAATAAAAATAAATAAATATTGCATTTTCACAACCTTTGCAGTATGCTACTTCTCTGTTTTAAGTCACATATTTCTCCAAATCTACATCTTCCAAGAAGCCTTTAGTGAACTCCTTAAAGCCCAGATTAATTTAGGGCTATCACATCTGGTGGAAGGAAAGAAAATAAGAGACAACCAGCAGCAAGGTGGATGGACACTGACTTGATGGCCCATAATCAAATCAATCAAGCAGTTCTGGGCTGCAGGAATTCAGATAACCTCAAATCCCATAGACCTAGGTTAAAAAAGCTCAGATCCCATAGACCTAGGTTAAGAGCATTGATGTAATCAGCCACTTCACTATCATGCCCTCTAAAGAATTCTACACCCTTGCACAGCACACTTGTTTTCTAGTAGCCTTAAATAGATAGATTCCCAATCCTTTCTTCTTTTCATCTGGAGCTTAGATTTATGAATCCAAGGTCTGTTCTGCCTTCTCCCCGTTTGATTTCACATTCATCTAGCAATATCTGCAACTAATGCAAATGACATGGCAGTGTTTATTTCCAAGAATCTTTCAATGATTAGCTGTCAAGCTGTCCAGTTCAAAGAGCTCTGATGAAAAGTGAAGATGCAAACACAATTCACATCCAGTAGCATCCGTCATCCAAAATTGACAACCACAAGAAGCAACCAATATCACGCACAGGTGTCATTGTTCATTTCCCCCCTCCCACGCAATACCCAAAAGAACAAGTATCTTGAGATTAAGGCAGACATCTTCCTTTGCTTTCCTCAAAATTCATCCCAAGGGAGTGCATTTTCCTCCTGACTGGCTTTTTTTAAAAAAAGGAAAAAATAAGAAAAATCTACTTTCTAAAGCCATGTATCATTCATTATAACGAATCTAACCAAATTTGGGCTTTTTTGCAACATGCTGAGCTTATGCATAAACATTCTTGAAAACACAGATTGGATCACAAGTGTTTATTAACAATCACTTTTTTTGTAACAGGAGAAATTAGGCTTTATGGAACATATTATTTTCAGATAAATGAACTCAGCAGATTTCCTGTTCACTTGTTAACATGGTGAAGTCCTCAGAGCTAAAGGTGAAGATATTTCAGGGAACTATTCATCTTAGGATGATCTGGTTCAGAGGCAAGGAAACTGTACTGCCTGGGTGTGGAGGGCATGGGCCACCTTAATCATGTTCAATCACATACTGCTTAACAATGTAATCCTTATTCTTTGGCAGAAATAAACTCCTACGGTACCATCAAATGAAATAAAGACCCAGAACATTTTCTCAAGGGTGTAAGGTGGCATTTTCCCTTTTGCCACTGTAGGAACTAGATAACTTCTGAAGAGGAACACTCAGAAACACAACTGTCCTCTATAAGGAGGTTGGGTGAGAGATTTTAAACTTTGGTACCACTTTGTTGGAATTCTCACCAACAAGAAACATCAGGCCATGCTCTTTCTGCTATTGAGAATGCCACTCCATAGCTGCCTCTCCATCACTGATCACAAGCCTTCCCCAACAGGTAGTAAAATGTGGACAATAATTCTGAGAAACAGCTAAAAGTTTCCAGGCTGTGAAGACAGGGATTGTATAGTGGGATATGGAAAGGAGAGAAGTGGTAATGGTGGTGATAGGTGTACCCGGAGCTCTAATGAAGTTCCATCCTTCCAAAAATAGGACTGAGACTATCACTCCCAGAATATCTTGTTTAAACTGATGCTATTCACTGCAAAACTTCATTTTGGATTTTTGGCGCCAGCTGGATTGAATTTCTGAACCGAATTGACTTTTTGAATCAAAACAATTAGATTGCTCATTTTAAATTTATTTATTTATTATTTGTCAAATTTATGTAGCTGCTCGTCTCACAAATGTGACTCTGGACAGCATACAATAAAACAAACAATAAAAACACATCTTAAGTAACTATTAAAAGCTAGAAAGAGATGCAGATAAGTAAGACCACAGAAGAGGATTAAAAAAACTCATACATAATAAAGTCATCTCATGGGCTCCCTGTTTTCAAGGGATTCCCAGGCCTGTTGGAAACACATGTCCTGAGAAGTTTTGGAAGGCCAAAAGCCTCTTAATTGGATCAACAACTCAGAAGGCCTTCTACATGTACATAAAAGCCCTTTTTTCCTGAATGGATTTGGAAAATCAACTCAACTCAATTTTTAGAAATTCAAACCAGAGGTATAATTTGAATTAGTCCACACGTTCCCTTATTCATGTCATTTTCCAATAGGAATTCTGAGCTGATCTTCCCAATCTCAAAATATAGCAAGAAAAAAAGTTTACTGACATCCCAGGAGTCCTTACTGCTTTCCCTTCTTCAGCCCCTAAGATAAACTCTTGAACTTTCAGATGAGGGGGAGGGGGGGAAAGACAAATGTAGAATACTTACAAAAATCCATTTCTGAAGCCAAAGCAGATCCAGTTTAACATATCAGAGAACTGAGAGAAATTCTGAGATTCTAGGTAGCCAAGGTGATAACAAAGCCATTGCTTCAATGGCACATAGCATTGGACAGCTAGGAAGAAAATATCTGCAGAGAGTTGAGTTCCTGTTCAGCTGACATAGTTGTTTCCAATTTACAACCTTGAAAGGGATCTAGTTGGCATTGCATCTCACACCTTGTGCTTTCAAGTGCCTTCTCTTTTTAAGAACTGGAGTGGAGCCTCTTCCAGTTCATCAACATTACCTGCATTTCATGTCTTCCTGTTCAAGCTGGCTCCTAGTTCTCTAGCAGTGTGAGTCTGAACTATGGATCTTCCCTAAGCTTTTCATATCTTTTGTGAACTTTGGAATTAGGCACTCAGAAAGGAATCAGTCCTTCTTGGAAAAAAATAGTACATCCTCCATAGTTATACACAAAAACTATATTACTGACAAAGTTTGAAAAACAACATTATTTTCTTAAATTGTCAGAGCCTAAAAGTTGCATTTCAGTAGAGGTTTATATCAGCTATCTTGTAGTGACAGAGAAGCTGGGATTGGGAAGTATGTTGCCTTTAACAAGACACTATCTTGCAGATTATTGTTTGCAAATAGTATTTGTCCTGATGAGTAAAGATGGACTAACACACACTATTTTTGTGTTAGCTGATGACAGGCTTGCCAGCAAAATGAAAAGCTCAGAGCTCTGGGAACAATATACACAAGACAGCAACTGTCACACAGACTTCATTCGAAGTAAACAAGAACTTACCTTCTCCCAAGACTTTTCCAATTCTTTCTTTTGACTCCTTTTTTTCCTCCTCCTTAATTCCTTCTCACTTTGGGTACTTACTGTTACCTTTTCCCCTCATTTTCAGTTCTGCCATTTGACAAGGCTGAAGTTGATGGTAGGCATAGATCCAGGAACATGAAGTGCTACTTGTTGTGAATTATGTTTATAATTTCTACCAGCATTATCTTGTTATTAATGTCATTTAATTATAGAAGTGAGTGGAAAGTTCTCAACAACTAGGTTCAAAACGGGGAAGAAGGGGCCATACCAACTGCTATCTTGACAATTTGGGCTAGTTCTGGAAAATAGGGGATTTTCAATTTACAAGAGGAATCAGATTGTTTTGTTGTAATCAAGAACTTTCAACAAATTTGAAAACTGGTAGTTACAATCTTTTCTTGCAAATGCTAGACATTGTGGCATTCTGAGGGAGAAAAGGACGAGTTTGTGGCTTGGAGGAGTATCAGTTTAACCAAGGGTGTTTTATTTAGTGGCATTTGATAGTGGGGAAATCAAAGCCATCAGAATGGTGGGTGGAGCATTGTGATGCAAGATGGCACTCCTTTTGTGGATGTATGTGTTGTGCACGTTCAAAGGGCTTGCATTCCGATGCTCCATCTGCCGTCTTGCTGATTTTGACATGCCCCCACTACTAGTTGCATTACATGCCTGCAGGCTATTTCACTGCAGCTTTCAGTGAAAGCTGAAGAAGGAGAAATAATTCTGCTGTAGGAAAATTCATATGAAATGGGCATAATATAAAGAGAAAACGGTATCTAAGCGACACACTGCTATGCAATTCAGCAGCCTTATAAATAAATAAATAATTTTAAGGCCAAACATTACACATTTCAGCAATACATAATAAAATGAAGAAAAGCAAAAAGAATGAGAACAGTAGCTAGTGGAATGGTCTGCAGGTCTCTATGGCTCACTGTAGCTGTCCAGCTACCCAACTAGACTCTGTGCTTATTAGCTCTCATGGGGATGGAGAGAGAGAGTAGTTTCTTATAACTTTATCATAGGCAGTATTTTTCCATAGGGGAAAGGCTGCTGTTGAGCTAGCAAAGAGGTACTGTCTGAAACAAAATCTCATGAGAAGAAGGAAGAATTTTAGGGGAGTAATGAAAGAGTAGAAGCTGGCAAATGAAGATGGATTTAGAGTGCTGGCCGTTGAAGGTTTAGTAGTGGTTCAAGAGAAGCTGGGGAAAACTTTCAGAAGTTGAGCAGGGGTTCTGGAGCAAGACCCAATGAAGAAAGGGGATCTCTGGGGGGCAAGAGCTACCCTTCACAGATAGCTTCTGTGGAAGGCTGAAGAAAAAGCACCTGGATGAAGCAACTGCCAGCCCAAGAGAAAGAATGAATACCACTAGTTTAATTTCCTTATAAGAACCAGTTTGGTGTAGTGGTTAAGGCACCAGGGTAGAAACTGGGAGGCCATGAGTTGAAGTCCCACCGTAGGCACGAAGCCAGCTGGGTGAGCTTGGACCAGTCCCTCTCTCTCAGCCTAGGAAGGAGAAGACAAGGGCAAACCACTTCTGAAAATCCTTGCTAAGAAAACTGCAGGGACTATAGTGTTCAGGCAGTTGCCAGGAGTCACCACTGCTTCGAAGGCACGCACACACACACACACACACACACACACACACACACACATACAGAGTAGGGAATAGAACATAGAAGTAGCAATCATTTATATTTAGCTGACATACTAGTCTATGCACATAACAAGGTAGACATTGTCAGAAGCAGGAAGTTTTACATATCTACTAAAGAATGCTTTATTAGTTGAAAATAACTCAAACTTCTGATTCATTACTCCAGTCTTTTCCCCTTAGGTTGTCAGCCAGACAGGTGGAAAGAGCAGAGAGTAGAATGTGGCTATCTAATGGTAAATAACGCTTGCAAAGGAGTGCTGAGTAAAACCAAAAGTGGAAACGTGTTTGACTTGCTTTGCTGTATTGATTAAACAGGGGAAAAAATCACAAAAGGCATTTTTTGAGTCCTACATATTAGATCAGATCCTGTGAACTCACAAAAGCCTCTGATACTTTTTCAACTATGATCCTCAAAAGGTTCTCTTTAGCAAGATTTATTGAGGTAAAAGGGATGGGGTTACAGGAATTGGAGCAACTGAATTATTTTCAGTCAGTACCAACATATTCCTGTGTACATTAGGGCAGAAACTTTCTGATTTTCTTTCTAACCAGTTCCTATGTTCTGATGAGGAAGTGGGCCTCTCCAAAGATAACAGGAAGCTTGCAACTGACTGTTCCCATAACCTTTATTCATCTGGGAACCAACTCCAAACACAAGAGTCTATCAGGCCACTAAAAATAAATTCATCATCTGAAGCCATGAGGATATTAACTTAGGTGTCTCCTTTTTTCGCCTCCTGCTACAATGAATCCATCTTAAGTAGCATAGGGAAGATGTGGGAGATACCTGAATAATACTCTGAGTAACCACTACATTACCTTTCATTAACCTTTCACTAATTAATGTTGTTACCTAGTCAAATGTGGGACTCGTGTCTTAACACTAGTATTTTAAATGAAAATGATTTTCTCAGAAGGGGGATTTTGAGAGGTGAAATAGTAGGTGAGGATGACCATATAACCTGGTTCCTTTGTCCATTAATTTTGTTCTTCAAAAATAAGCCCTTGCCTACTGTTTGTCTCTAAGGGAGTCTTCTGAGGCAGGAAGGAAATTATAATGGTCTGGATTGGGAATCATGTTGTAGATCAGGAACCCATCTGCTTTTCTGAAAAGTAGCTTATTTAAACATTTTTTAACAATGCATAAATAATGTCATGTGTTTCATGATAGGCATTCCACTACTGCATTCTTTTTCCAAAGCTGATGTTCCTTTCCTCACTGGTATCAAAAAACAAAATGAATGGCCATTATTTTGCATCTTTCCTCAGCCTTTAAGTCCAGTTAATGAAACTGATTTCAAAGTGAGGTGAGACTGTGCAAGATTCAGTACTTGATTCTGTAACCTGTAAATATACTTGTTATGTTAGTACTCTCCTGAGCTTTCAGCTTTTGCAATAATACACATAGATTGAGTTGCAAGCTAAATGCTCAGAGAATTTTGTACAATGTGGCTGCTATCATCATAATGTTCTCTCAGCCCACATTTTCAAAGTGCCAATATTACAGAGCAGATGAGACTCTGTTACAACACAATGTTTTGTGCACTGGACAACTGAGAAATGTATGGGTACAGATGGAGTAATTTTTATTTTACCGTTTATTTCCCATGGACAACAAATCTGAGCACACTTTGCTAGTGCTGTTCACCTCATGATTTCAACCAGATCAGCACCTCACCAGATTTAAAGTTGATCCCATTTGGAGACATTCCTCTGAGGCACTAAAAGGGAACGATCGGTGATAGTAAGTTCAAGACCACTGATGTCAAATAATGCTAATGTAGCTTTCTTTGTACAAGAAGTAGAATAGTCCATATAATGACAAGACTTCTGCCTGGTTTTCACTGTGACAATGTCTTTTCATAGGATTTTAAAAGTTAAAACAAGTGTGTAGCCTGCTTTTTTGTAGAGTCAGTCTCTCACTGAGAATAAATCACAAAAGAAAGATCCAAGACATCAGCCTTACCTATTAACAATTAGCAGCTGGATAAACGACTGAACAAGCACACTTATCACACAATATGGCAAACTGTACTGTATTTCTATTTGAATTAAGGCAATTATTTTTCAATTCAATCACACCCCACATACACATTTGCATATGCAAATTTTAAGTAACTCGGTATCCTTACTTGGTTTGGGTTATATATTCTCCCTTTTTGGGCAAAGCATAAAAGTATTCCCATGCTTTGAAAACATTTGCCTTTGATAAACTAAAAGATATTTTCCCAGTGATTTACAAATGTGCTTGAACATTTACAAACACTTGAATTTCCCTAGTTTGAGAATTAAAATTTAACAAATTGCAAGTGAGCAACTCCTATTTCATCGAGTCCACTTTTCTCACTCTCCTGCTACACTCATTTTAAAATAAAGGTAGTCCCTTCATGTTAGGCCTAGAAATTCTATAGTCACTTCTAAATATGTACATGGGAGACAAATTTCAATAGAGTCATCAATGTCTACTCCCAATTTTGATCAAGACTGCATGTTTTTCATCCCCCCCCCAAATAAAAACAGATTATGTTCCAACAGAGATAATATTCAATATCCACAAAACACATTTTCTGTAATTTAAACAATGCAGATTCATCATATTTATATACATAGACCTGTTTTTGCATAATTTACACTTCTGTTTGCCATGGGGAAAAGGAAGTATGCAGAAAATTTTGGGAAGTTCCATTCATTAGTTTGAATAAGATTATGATTTCAAGAAGACTTTAATAAAGCTTATAATAATAAACAGACCTGTGGGGATTGGCCATGATGCAATTCATTGTGTGCGTGTGTGTGTGTGTGTGCCTTCAAGTCAGTGTTGACTCCTGGCTACTGCCTGGACTAGTCCCTGCATTTTTCTTGGCAAGATTTTGAAAGTGGGTTACCACTGCCTTCTTCCTAGGGCTGAGAGAGAATGACTGGCCCAAAGTCAGAGATTCTAAATTTGTAAAGGGAACAATTTTGTTCAACTCTGCAATTTAAGTTTTGAGGGTGAACCGATTCAAGTTGAGCTGCTTCAGGATATGATTCAAGAAAAGATTTGGCCATAGAGGTCAGCTATATTGTTTTTAGAAGAATTGTTGGGTTGGTTAACCCTGCCATGTTTCAGCTAGATGCATTCAAACTGAAGAAGGAAGGAAGGAAGAAAAGAATCTCATTGCAGCTCTTTTAAGAGAGAGAGAGCAGGGATGGAGGAGAAAGCAGAGCCAAGAACCAGGAGCATCTGTGATGGGGGAAGCAAAAACCAAGATGGTGTGCACAACTGCACAATTAAAATCTGACCCCTTTATACATGAATGCAATGTTGATGCATGTGCCAAAGGGTGGGACCTGGATTTCACTGTCGCAACTGCTATCTTGGCTTTTTGCCCCTTCCTGCAGAGATGGCCCTGCAATGAGGCTAAGTTGTACTGGAAAAGTATAGAAAGCGTCATTCTACAACTTAAAAATAAAACCACTCAGAACTTGTTTAAAAAGAAAGCTCTTTTCTACTTGCTTTTCTGCTGGCAAAGTTTTAATGGCCTTTCACCCTTATGGGATTTTACAGAGCAAGTCAAAGTGGGGAGAATAATCTTACATTCAGAAAATATACATACCAATTATACAGTAAGAAATCTTTCGTTATGCTAGTATCAAAGGTTTGGAAATCTGGTTTATAACAAAAGAGAGTATTGGGTGACAACAATTCTTAGTCCTGAGATATGAGCTCTCTAAAACAATCACTGTAATGTTCTTTTAGCTAACAGGGCTGTGTCTTAAGGATCACAGAACCTTTCCTCCCAAGTCAACGTAGAGTCCTGCAGAATGTAGGTTGACCTGCAGAATATGGTCCCTTCAGGGAGAATTCAGTATTTGTTCATTTGAGGTGCGGTATTCAAATGTCTCAAGGAAGGAGCCAGAATTCTTCACTGCTTATTCCTCCAGAAGCTACAGGCAAAGTAGAGTTCAACCAACAAACCCTCTTTTAACTAAACTATACTGCTTTCACTTAAAGTATTGGCTTATCTACACCATACAAATGAGGAGGAAGCACCGAAGTGCCTCATTCTCAAACTCATACACTAGGACTTCCCTGCAGATCTAGTTTATGCAGATGAAACTCTGGGTCTTGTCTTTCCCAGAGGGAAGGCATGCAAGGGTGCAACAGATATTAAAATGTAAACCAGATTAATGTTGTCCCCATCAAACATTAGGAGCTGATTTCTCTGCGGTATTAAGATAAAATCGCCAGGGGCCTCCAGTGATCAGTCCTATAATTATTACAGTAGCCATACTTATATGTTAACTGCCTGTGCCCTGCGTAGACCAGCTGTGCCTGCCTGCCTGCCTGTTTCTTGGAATATTGATAACTTTGCAGCACCTTTTCTTCCCATGCAATATATAGCAAACAGTTTTGCCTTTCATACATGGAAAGGTGATTACCCAAAGAGGTAAACAGGTCTTCAACATCTTCTCTGCTGCGCTGAATTGGCGGCTGTGATGAATGAGCATCTGTGAAAAGAGTGGAAGCTCTGTGGGTGGCTACTTCTTTCGGCCTCCTTCCAGAACTATTGTGCAAGACTCCTCAGGCCTTTGAAAAGTAAAATAATAAGCTAACATGAGGGGAAAACCCTTTTATTTCTTCAGCAAATTGAGGGAGAAATTGGGAACGTGTTTGCTGAATTATCAAGATGCCCTCTATGCTCCCATGTTTCTATTTTTCTTGAATTACATTTCTCTTGACAAATCTATTTTTGGTCACAGTAATGAACAGATAAACAAGGGACAGCACCAGAAAGCTTCAGGGGGGTTTTCAAAAGACACCCCCTCCCTGGGCATTTTAGCAATTTAAAACATATGCTCCTAACCTTGAGATATGCAAACCTTATACTTACATAAATAAGCTCTGGACAGAGTGTGTAATATAAGGCTTGCGGTGCTGCAGAGATGGGGGAGAAATCAATGGCTCCTGACTATTGAGGATGTACAATTATTGGGTATTGTAATTAGATAATGAAAGGCCTGCTCCTAATAAATCTGTCTCTTTGAGGTTTCATGGCCAAGCCTAACCAAGCACATGAAAATTTTGCTGAATACAGACGTCCCCCATTCTTTTCTTCTACAGATGGTGACCTCTGTCATTTGCCATCAAATAGGAGATAACCTAAGATAATGTATGCCTTACAGCACATTCATATATTTGTAAACCTTTCAGGGGTACTTTTTCTCCCTGTAGATCATATAATATGAACACTTGATTAAACAGGTATATCAGAAGCAGTTAATGAGCACACCTGATGACTCCTCACAAGCATGGAATAGGTCAGAAAGAAACTGATTTATTTTCAGTTTCTTAATGGGATTCCTTTGTGGCTTATTCCAGCCAAAATTAATTATTGCACCTGGCTTGGATGACACAACTGCAAAACAAACCAGGGACAGGTCAGGATTGCATGGTTAAACTATGATTGCAGGCGGCTGGGTCAGGTGACCCAATGAATGAGCAGGAGCTTTTCATAGGTTCAGACCAATATTTTTGCAGCCTTAACTGGTAATAATAAGGATGGAACTGAGAATTTCACATATAGAAAGCAAAGCATATGTCCACCACTGATCTATAAACCTTTTCCCTCTAAGAGTGTTACGTATGTATGCATGTACAGATGTATTGAAAAGATTTGTATGACCGCCCATCTTAACTACTCTGGGCCATGAGTTGGTCACATGGGGAGTGTCATCCATATGTTATCCTCACAACAAGAACCATGCAAGATACTTAGACTAAGGGATACTGACTGTCCCAAATTCATCCAGGGTATCCTATAGTAAGTGAAGACCTGAACTTGGATGCAACTGATTCAACTCTTAAAACCTCGACCCCTGCAGCACACTGGCTCAGTAGGAGCCCTTAGTAAGCATTACTTGTAGCCATTAGTAGACTACACAGAGACACCTAAATTGTTTTCCATAGATATGGTTTGGTTCAAATAATGCAGAATCCTTGTCTGTCTGTCTGCCTGTCTGTCTGTCTATCTAATCCATCCATCTGTCCATCATTAATGAAACATATGGTGCCTTTAACAAATGGAGGTGATCTCAGCATGCCTTGGAGAGGTACAAGAGTAGAGGAAGTTCTCTGTGCAGAAAAGAGCCAGTGACTCCCAGCGCTGCAACTGTCTGCTGGGATATTGCAGGCCCTATTGCTGTCAGCATTAATGTTTCCTAGACAGAAATTAATATTGCTTGAGTGTGTCTGAAAGAGTCTATATACATAATAGTAAAAGAAAGCGAGTTTTATTTTGCAGTTCCTATTATACTGCATTTACAACACACACGTACAAGATCTTTTTTTAAAACGTGTTGCATAAGCAGCACATAACATATAACTCCCCCCAAAGGCTAAACTTGCCAATATGCTTTGCCAAGGAGCCTGCCAGTCTAGAAAAACAAATCATAAGAGGATGGTGGATGCTTCAATCTTTTAGTAAAGATTTTAGAGTGTTTGAGGTTTTATTTTTAAATTGGAGTAGGACACCTTTTGCATTGGTTCAATACTTTTTCTCTATAAGCTCTTTGCTGGATAATTTGGAGACTACTGAGTTGTCCATTCCTCATCCATGTTATCTCTGCCTTGAAAGACCTACAGAGAGAATATTTCCAAAACTGAAATAATACATTGGTAAAACACTGCAGGATTAACATCCTTGAAAGAGTCTACTCTCTATGCTATTTTCATTACATTCTGCCAAAAATAAAATAGCTTCAGATGCTTTGATGTTACCTGCTATAGCCTATGGACAGAACTTTTCTCAAATCAAATCTCAGTTCACTTTGGACTGAATCCTGTTGCCTTTGTATCTGGAAGGACAAATTCAAATTCAGCCTTGACATCGTCAGGACCTGAATTTGAATGAGACCTTGGCTGTGTTGTGGCTGGAATCTTCTTCATCCTCTTGGTAGTGCTAACTGATTCCATGAAGCCACTTCCCCTCTATGCTTACCCATTCATTATCCTGGATCTGCTTATGCACAGCAATGGTAGAACTGATGCTCAAGATGCTATTTGTATGGAGCAAAGGCTTTTAATGATTACCCCTTCCATGAGAAGGGTCAACGTAGATGCATCTACAACTTGGTATCTTTATAGGAGCATAATGGGTCCTCAGACAACATACTCTTTAGAGCTCTATTGACTGTCTTTAATGGAAGCAAAAATGGGGCTGGACCAAAGTAGAGGCAAATAGAGTGTTTTGGTTTCATAATCTGGAGGGGGAGTTGAGAACTCTTTGTGTGCGTGTTTGTGTGTGTGTGTGTGTGGAAGGGTTTCTTTATTTTTACCATTTCTCTTTTTTCTTCTTTAATTTTTTTAAAAAGTTCCAGACAGAGTAGTAGTAGCAGTTCTGGCTGTAACTTTTCTTCTTCCTGAATGTTCTTAGGAAAAAAAGGCTAGCAGTTTTAAGAGAATATAAAATGAAAAAAAAATTGAGAGAGAGAATGAGAGAGAGGGGTGGGCAGATCCTCCCAACATGACTGTAAGTACTTTCTTTCTCTCTCCTATAAATCATTCCTTTCTCCAAATCCAGAATAATTTCTCCCCTCTCCCTTTATTTAACATCAAAGTTTTGTCTGAAAAAATGCCTCCCAAAATGAGAGATTATATACCTAAAGCAAATAACCTCCACTTTTTTAATCACAGCATTGAAAGATATGCTTTCAGAATTGCATCTCATGTTCTAATGTCTGAATGTGAACTCAGTGAGAAGAGCTTTGCATTTGTAGGTTCATGTGCAATGAATTTTAGTCAACTTGAAAGTTTGAAGCTATGTTTCCAAAAGGGGAGGTAAACATCTGTAGACATAAAGGCCTTCTCTTTGGAGGCATTTAATTTTTATGGGAAGAGGCAGATGAAGCAGCTACTTGGTGCTCACAGCTTCAAGCATGTTGCTTTTATTCATAAACAAAATATAAAAATAAAAAATAATAAAAATAATTTATAAGCCTGCCTGAATTCATCCTCTAAAGTGATGCAGTCAAGCAATTTCTTCACTACTCTCCTCTATTCCCTTCAGATTTACATTTTTGGTCTGTGTCTGAGTCCATTTCAGCTTCTTTTTTATTTATTTTGTTCCATAACCTTTAAGATAGTAAGGGTCAAAGGGAGCAGAGGAGCATGTACTGAAGTTATTCAGTCTTGGAAATCCTTCTCAGATTAAGTGCTCACTGGAAATGTGAATGGTAAATTTAGTTTCTTCAATTTTGGAATAAATTTATATCTGCCCTTAAATGGGCTAGCAGCATACCAGGGAGAGACTGGGGATAAGTGAAACATGACATCTGGAGCATATTCACATTAGATTCAAGAAGAACATAAACTCCTAAACTTCTGTTGCTATCATGAAAAGCAGTTTAAGAAGCATTATAATGTAGGGAGAAATGAATATTTATTATAGACATGGCTCAGGTGGTGGCATTCTTAGCCTGATAGAGAAAGAGGCATTTGCATCTATTCCCACCAATCAGGACCTTTTGGGATGAATTGTCAGTAAAAGGCTA